>NC_090443.1:22737879-23351640 GCF_031143425.1 Pleurodeles waltl | reverse complement strand
GGGGTAACTGCAACAGGGAGCCATTTCTTTACACAAGCCCCCCCCCAGCCCACAGGCCAGGAGACTCAGCCAAAGCTGGGAGAGTCTTCCTAGTCTGTCAGGCGAGGAAGAGTAGAGGAAATAGGCTGGTTTGTTGCAGGGCCTACTCTGCCTTACATCCTCCTGTTCAGGTCATTCCCTCTGGGGAACTGACCCACTTCCACAGTGATAGGACCTAGTCTGAACTGCCTCTTGTCTGTGCTTTTTATGTCTTCACCCATTCTCTCTATTTTGGGGTTAGAGGTATCCACCTCTGCTAATCTTATCTTAGCCAGGGTCACCCCTAGCTTACCCAAAGAGGTTACCCAGAGCTGGAGTAACCCCACCATGACCAACAGGGTCAGGGGGCCTAACTTGCTATTTGGCATGGGGTCAGACCACCATGCCAAGGATAGTGCAGCCATAAAGGCTAACACCCAGCAGAGGCCACTGACAGCTATCAGTGCCCAGAACCACACCTTTAGCTCTTCACCTACAAGGGAAGGGGCTAAGTTACAGGCTTCTTTGGGTTCAGGGTGCCTGTCTGCTGTATTAGAGTGGGGGGTTACCACATCTTGTAGTAAACACCCTTCTTCCACTCTTTCTTCTGTTAGCTGAGGAGCCACCCACTCAGGCTTAACAGTTGCCTGACTAGCCAGGACTTCTTGTGGGTCAGGTTGGACTTTATCAGAGCCACTTTTGGAGTTCTCCCCTACTGGAGCAGAATCTCCTTGGCTTGCTGGAACCTTGGCTAAAGGTTGTCCACCTTTCCTACTCTGTTTCCTTTTCTTTTTCTTCTGGGGCCTACTTGCATTTACTGCAGAGGCAGGCACTCCAGAATCCTTGGGAGAGGACTGGCACTGGACCAGTTCCTCTCTTGGGCTCTGACTAACCTCTGGGTAGTCATTTCCAAGGAGACAATCAAGGGGGAGGTCTGTACTGACTACCACCCTTCTCCAGCTAAAAGTCCCACCCACTTCTATGGGCACAAAAGCCACAGGCCTATCAGTGACCCTGTCTGGGCTAACTCTTACTCTGGCCATCTCACCTGGGATGTACTGGTTTGAGAACACCAGCCTGTCATGCACAATAGTGTGACTGGCACAAGTGTCTCTCAGGGCAGTGGCTGGGATTCCATTCACCAGTAGGTGGTGGAAGTGTCTACTTCCCTCTGGAATCTCCAACTCACCTGTTGGGCCCTTTTTCCAGTTGAAGGCTATGAAGACCTCCTCATCTGAGGAGTCATCCCCAATGGCTACACTGGTCACCCCTGGGATTTTGCTAGGGGGTTTGTTTTTGGGACAAGAAGTGTCCTTGGTGTGGTGCCCTGTCTGTTTACAGTTATGGCACCATGCCTTAGTGGCATCCCAGGTCTTACCCTGGTACCCACCTTTGTTTTGGGTTGTGTCTCGGGGCCCACCCACCTGGTCTGGTTTTTGGGGGCCTACAGAGGACTCTTTTTCTTTGTTTCTAGTGTCACCCACTTTCTCCTGGGGAGGCTTTGTAACCCCTTTCTTTTGGTCACCCCCAGTGGAAGTTTTGGTTACCCTAGTCTTGACCCAGTGGTCTGCCTTCTTTCCCAATTCTTGGGGAGAAATTGGACCTAGGTCTACCAGATACTGATGCAACTTTTCATTGAAGCAGTTACTTAAAATGTGTACTTTCATAAACAAATTATAAAGCCCAACATAGTCATGCACTTCATTTCCAGTTACCCAACCATCCAGTGTTTTCACTGAGTAGTCAACATAATCAACCCAGGTCTGGCTCGAGGATTTTTGAGCCCCCCTGAATCTAATCCTATACTCCTCAGTGGAGAATCCAAAGCCCTCAATCAGGGTACCCTTCATGAGGTCATAAGATTCTGCATCTTTTTTAGAGAGTGTGAGGAGTCTATCCCTACACTTTCCTGTGAACATTTCCCAAAGGAGAGCACCCCAGTGAGATTTGTTCACTTTTCTGGTTACACAAGCCCTCTCAAAAGCTGTGAACCATTTGGTGATGTCATCACCATCTTCATATTTTGTTACAATCCCTTTGGGGATTTTCAACATGTCAGGAGAATCTCTGACCCTATTTATGTTGCTGCCACCATTGATGGGTCCTAGGCCCATCTCTTGTCTTTCCCTTTCTATGGCTAGGATCTGTCTTTCCAAAGCCAATCTTTTGGCCATCCTGGCTAACTGGATGTCCTCTTCACTGGAGTTATCCTCAGTGATTTCAGAGTTGTTGGTCCCTCCTGTGAGAGAACCAGCATCTCTGACTAGTATTTGTGGAGTCAGGGCTTGAGAGGCCCTGTCCTCCCTAGATAGGACTGGTAGGGGGGAATCTTCCTCCAAGTCACTATCCTCATCCTCTGTGTTGCCATCCACAGAGGGGTTGGCCTTTTTAAACTCTGCCAACAGCTCCTGGAGCTGTAGTTTGGAAGGTCTGGGGCCCATTGTTATTTTCTTTATTTTACAGAGTGACCTTAGCTCCTTCATCTTAAGATGGAGGTAAGGTGTGGTGTCGAGTTCCACCACATTCACATCTGTACTAGACATTATGCTTCTAAAAGTTGGAATACTTTTTAAGAATCTAAAAACTAGTTCTAGAATCTAATTCAAACTTTTACCAAACTTTTAAACTCTAAAAGAAATGCTAACAGGGACTAACACAAGGCCCTAGCAGGACTTTAAAGAATTTAGAAAACTTTTCAAATTGCAAAAATCAATTTCTAATGACAATTTTGGAATTTGTCGTGTGATCAGGTATTGGCTGAGTAGTCCAGCAAATGCAAAGTCTTGTATCCCACCGCTGATCCACCAATGTAGGAAGTTGGCTCTGTATGTGCTATTTCAAAGTAAGGAATAGCATGCACAGAGTCCAAGGGTTCCCCTTAGAGGTAAAATAGTGGTAAAAAGAGATAATACTAATGCTCTATTTTGTGGTAGTGTGGTCGAGCAGTAGGCTTATCCAAGGAGTAGTGTTAATCATTTGTTGTACATACACATAGACAATAAATGAGGTACACACACTCAGAGACAAATCCAGCCAATAGGTTTTGTATAGAAAAATATCTTTTCTTAGTTTATTTTAAGAACCACAGGTTCAAATTTAACATGTAATATCTTGTTTGAAAGGTATTGCAGGTAAGTACATTAGGAACTTTGAATCATTTCAATTGCATGTATACTTTTCAAGTTATTCACAAATAGCTATTTTAAAAGTGGACACTTAGTGCAATTTTCACAGTTCCTGGGGGAGGTAAGTTTTTGTTAGTTTTACCAGGTAAGTAAGACACTTACAGGGTTCAGTTCTTGGTCCAAGGTAGCCCACCGTTGGGGTTCAGAGCAACCCCAAAGTTACCACACCAGCAGCTCAGGGCCGGTCAGGTGCAGAGTTCAAAGTGGTGCCCAAAACGCATAGGCTTCAATGGAGAGAAGGGGGTGCCCCGGTTCCAGTCTGCCAGCAGGTAAGTACCCGCGTCTTCGGAGGGCAGACCAGGGGGGTTTTGTAGGGCACCGGGGGGGACACAAGCCCACACAGAAATTTCACCCTCAGCGGCGCGGGGGCGGCCGGGTGCAGTGTTAGAACAAGCGTCGGGTTCGCAATGGAAGTCAATGAGAGATCAAGGGATCTCTTCAGCGCTGCAGGCAGGCAAGGGGGGGCTTCCTCGGAGAAACCTCCACTTGGGCAAGGGAGAGGGACTCCTGGGGGTCACTTCTGCAGTGAAAGTCCGGTCCTGGGGGCTGCGGGTGCAGGGTCTTTTCCAGGCGTCGGGACTTAGGTTTCAGAGAGTCGCGGTCAGGGGAAGCCTCGGGATTCCCTCTGCAGGCGGCGCTGTGGGGGGTCAGGGGGGACAGGTTTTGGTACTCACAGTCGTAGAGTAGTCCGGGGGTCCTCCCTGAGGTGTTGGTTCTCCACCAGCCGAGTCGGGGTCGCCGGGTGCAGTGTTGCAAGTCTCACGCTTCTTGCGGGGAGATTGCAGGGTTCTTTAAAGCTGCTCCTTTGGATAAAGTTGCAGTCTTTTTGGAGCAGGTCCGCTGTCCTCGGGAGTTTCTTGTCGTCGTCGAAGCAGGGCAGTCCTCAGAGGATTCAGAGGTCGCTGGTCCCTTTGGAAGGCGTCGCTGGAGCAGAGTTCTTTGGAAGGCAGGAGACAGGCCGGTGAGTTTCTGGAGCCAAGGCAGTTGTTGTCTTCTGGTCTTCCTCTGCAGGGGTTTTCAGCTAGGCAGTCCTTCTTCTTGTTGTTGCAGGAATCTAAATTCTTAGGTTCAGGGAAGCCCTTAAATACTAAATTTAAGGGCGTGTTTAGGTCTGGGGGGGTTAGTAGCCAATGGCTACTAGCCCTGAGGGTGGGTACACCCTCTTTGTGCCTCCTCCCAAGTGGAGGGGGTCACATTCCTATCCCTATTGGGGGAATCCTCCTTCTACAAGATGGAGGATTTCTAAAAGTCAGAGTCACCTCAGCTCAGGACACCTTAGGGGCTGTCCTGACTGGCCAGAGACTCCTCCTTGTTTTTCTCATTATCTCTCCTGGACTTGCCGCCATAAGTGGGGGCTGGGTCCAGGAGGCGGGCATCTCCACTAGCTGGAGTGCCCTGGGGCATTGTAACACGAAGCTTGAGCCTTTGAAGCTCACTGCTAGGTGTTACAGTTCCTGCAGGGGGGAGGTGTGAAGCACCTCCACCCAGAGCAGGCTTTGTTTCTGTCCTCAGAAAGCACAAAGGCTCTCACCGCATGAGGTCAGACACTCGTCTCTCAGCAGCAGGCTGGCACAGACCAGTCAGTCCTGCACTGAACAATTGGGTAAAATACAGGGGGTATCTCTAAGATGCCCTCTGTGTGCATTTTTTAATAAATCCAACACTGGCATCAGTGTGGGTTTATTATTCTGAGAAGTTTGATACTAAACTTCCCAGTATTCAGTGTAGCCATTATGGAGCTGTGGAGTTCGTTTTTGACAGACTCCCAGCCCATATACTCTTATGGCTACCCTGCACTTACAATGTCTAAGGTTTTGCTTAGACACTGTAGGGGCATAGTGCTCATGCACATATGCCCTCACCTGTGGTATAGTGCACCCTGCCTTAGGGCTGTAAGGCCTACTAGAGGGGTGACTTACCTATGCCACAGGCAGTGGGAGGTTGGCATGGCACCCTGAGGGGAGTGCCATGTCGACTTAGTCATTTTCTCCCCATCAGCACACACAAGCTGGCAAGCAGTGTGTCTGTGCTGAGTGAGGGGTCCCTAGGGTGGCATAAGACATGCTGCAGCCCTTAGAGACCTTCCCTGGCATCAGGGCCCTTGGTACCAGGGGTACCAGTTACAAGGGACTTACCTAGGTGCCAGGGTTGTGCCAATTGTGGAAACAATGGTACATTTTAGGTGAAAGAACACTGGTGCTGGGGCCTGGTTAGCAGGGTCCCAGCACACTTCTCAGTCAAGTCAGCATCAGTATCAGGCAAAAAGTGGGGGGTAACTGCAACAGGGAGCCATTTCTTTACACAAGCCCCCCCCAGCCCACAGGCCAGGAGACTCAGCCAAAGCTGGGAGAGTCTTCCTAGTCTGTCAGGCGAGGAAGAGTAGAGGAAATAGGCTGGTTTGTTGCAGGGCCTACTCTGCCTTACATCCTCCTGTTCAGGTCATTCCCTCTGGGGAACTGACCCACTTCCACAGTGATAGGACCTAGTCTGAACTGCCTCTTGTCTGTGCTTTTTATGTCTTCACCCATTCTCTCTATTTTGGGGTTAGAGGTATCCACCTCTGCTAATCTTATCTTAGCCAGGGTCACCCCTAGCTTACCCAAAGAGGTTACCCAGAGCTGGAGTAACCCCACCATGACCAACAGGGTCAGGGGGCCTAACTTGCTATTTGGCATGGGGTCAGACCACCATGCCAAGGATAGTGCAGCCATAAAGGCTAACACCCAGCAGAGGCCACTGACAGCTATCAGTGCCCAGAACCACACCTTTAGCTCTTCACCTACAAGGGAAGGGGCTAAGTTACAGGCTTCTTTGGGTTCAGGGTGCCTGTCTGCTGTATTAGAGTGGGGGGTTACCACATCTTGTAGTAAACACCCTTCTTCCACTCTTTCTTCTGTTAGCTGAGGAGCCACCCACTCAGGCTTAACAGTTGCCTGACTAGCCAGGACTTCTTGTGGGTCAGGTTGGACTTTATCAGAGCCACTTTTGGAGTTCTCCCCTACTGGAGCAGAATCTCCTTGGCTTGCTGGAACCTTGGCTAAAGGTTGTCCACCTTTCCTACTCTGTTTCCTTTTCTTTTTCTTCTGGGGCCTACTTGCATTTACTGCAGAGGCAGGCACTCCAGAATCCTTGGGAGAGGACTGGCACTGGACCAGTTCCTCTCTTGGGCTCTGACTAACCTCTGGGTAGTCATTTCCAAGGAGACAATCAAGGGGGAGGTCTGTACTGACTACCACCCTTCTCCAGCTAAAAGTCCCACCCACTTCTATGGGCACAAAAGCCACAGGCCTATCAGTGACCCTGTCTGGGCTAACTCTTACTCTGGCCATCTCACCTGGGATGTACTGGTTTGAGAACACCAGCCTGTCATGCACAATAGTGTGACTGGCACAAGTGTCTCTCAGGGCAGTGGCTGGGATTCCATTCACCAGTAGGTGGTGGAAGTGTCTACTTCCCTCTGGAATCTCCAACTCACCTGTTGGGCCCTTTTTCCAGTTGAAGGCTATGAAGACCTCCTCATCTGAGGAGTCATCCCCAATGGCTACACTGGTCACCCCTGGGATTTTGCTAGGGGGTTTGTTTTTGGGACAAGAAGTGTCCTTGGTGTGGTGCCCTGTCTGTTTACAGTTATGGCACCATGCCTTAGTGGCATCCCAGGTCTTACCCTGGTACCCACCTTTGTTTTGGGTTGTGTCTCGGGGCCCACCCACCTGGTCTGGTTTTTGGGGGCCTACAGAGGACTCTTTTTCTTTGTTTCTAGTGTCACCCACTTTCTCCTGGGGAGGCTTTGTAACCCCTTTCTTTTGGTCACCCCCAGTGGAAGTTTTGGTTACCCTAGTCTTGACCCAGTGGTCTGCCTTCTTTCCCAATTCTTGGGGAGAAATTGGACCTAGGTCTACCAGATACTGATGCAACTTTTCATTGAAGCAGTTACTTAAAATGTGTTCTTTCATAAACAAATTATAAAGCCCAACATAGTCATGCACTTCATTTCCAGTTACCCAACCATCCAGTGTTTTCACTGAGTAGTCAACATAATCAACCCAGGTCTGGCTCGAGGATTTTTGAGCCCCCCTGAATCTAATCCTATACTCCTCAGTGGAGAATCCAAAGCCCTCAATCAGGGTACCCTTCATGAGGTCATAAGATTCTGCATCTTTTTTAGAGAGTGTGAGGAGTCTATCCCTACACTTTCCTGTGAACATTTCCCAAAGGAGAGCACCCCAGTGAGATTTGTTCACTTTTCTGGTTACACAAGCCCTCTCAAAAGCTGTGAACCATTTGGTGATGTCATCACCATCTTCATATTTTGTTACAATCCCTTTGGGGATTTTCAACATGTCAGGAGAATCTCTGACCCTATTTATGTTGCTGCCACCATTGATGGGTCCTAGGCCCATCTCTTGTCTTTCCCTTTCTATGGCTAGGATCTGTCTTTCCAAAGCCAATCTTTTGGCCATCCTGGCTAACTGGATGTCCTCTTCACTGGAGTTATCCTCAGTGATTTCAGAGTTGTTGGTCCCTCCTGTGAGAGAACCAGCATCTCTGACTAGTATTTGTGGAGTCAGGGCTTGAGAGGCCCTGTCCTCCCTAGATAGGACTGGTAGGGGGGAATCTTCCTCCAAGTCACTATCCTCATCCTCTGTGTTGCCATCCACAGAGGGGTTGGCCTTTTTAAACTCTGCCAACAGCTCCTGGAGCTGTAGTTTGGAAGGTCTGGGGCCCATTGTTATTTTCTTTATTTTACAGAGTGACCTTAGCTCCTTCATCTTAAGATGGAGGTAAGGTGTGGTGTCGAGTTCCACCACATTCACATCTGTACTAGACATTATGCTTCTAAAAGTTGGAATACTTTTTAAGAATCTAAAAACTAGTTCTAGAATCTAATTCAAACTTTTACCAAACTTTTAAACTCTAAAAGAAATGCTAACAGGGACTAACACAAGGCCCTAGCAGGACTTTAAAGAATTTAGAAAACTTTTCAAATTGCAAAAATCAATTTCTAATGACAATTTTGGAATTTGTCGTGTGATCAGGTATTGGCTGAGTAGTCCAGCAAATGCAAAGTCTTGTATCCCACTGCTGATCCACCAATGTAGGAAGTTGGCTCTGTATGTGCTATTTCAAAGTAAGGAATAGCATGCACAGAGTCCAAGGGTTCCCCTTAGAGGTAAAATAGTGGTAAAAAGAGATAATACTAATGCTCTATTTTGTGGTAGTGTGGTCGAGCAGTAGGCTTATCCAAGGAGTAGTGTTAATCATTTGTTGTACATACACATAGACAATAAATGAGGTACACACACTCAGAGACAAATCCAGCCAATAGGTTTTGTATAGAAAAATATCTTTTCTTAGTTTATTTTAAGAACCACAGGTTCAAATTTAACATGTAATATCTTGTTTGAAAGGTATTGCAGGTAAGTACATTAGGAACTTTGAATCATTTCAATTGCATGTATACTTTTCAAGTTATTCACAAATAGCTATTTTAAAAGTGGACACTTAGTGCAATTTTCACAGTTCCTGGGGGAGGTAAGTTTTTGTTAGTTTTACCAGGTAAGTAAGACACTTACAGGGTTCAGTTCTTGGTCCAAGGTAGCCCACCGTTGGGGTTCAGAGCAACCCCAAAGTTACCACACCAGCAGCTCAGGGCCGGTCAGGTGCAGAGTTCAAAGTGGTGCCCAAAACGCACAGGCTTCAATGGAGAGAAGGGGGTGCCCCGGTTCCAGTCTGCCAGCAGGTAAGTACCCGCGTCTTCGGAGGGCAGACCAGGGGGGTTTTGTAGGGCACCGGGGGGGACACAAGCCCACACAGAAATTTCACCCTCAGCGGCGCGGGGGCGGCCGGGTGCAGTGTTAGAACAAGCGTCGGGTTCGCAATGGAAGTCAATGAGAGATCAAGGGATCTCTTCAGCGCTGCAGGCAGGCAAGGGGGGGCTTCCTCGGAGAAACCTCCACTTGGGCAAGGGAGAGGGACTCCTGGGGGTCACTTCTGCAGTGAAAGTCCGGTCCTTCAGGTCCTGGGGGCTGCGGGTGCAGGGTCTTTTCCAGGCGTCGGGACTTAGGTTTCAGAGAGTCGCGGTCAGGGGAAGCCTCGGGATTCCCTCTGCAGGCGGCGCTGTGGGGGCTCAGGGGGGACAGGTTTTGGTACTCACAGTCGTAGAGTAGTCCGGGGGTCCTCCCTGAGGTGTTGGTTCTCCACCAGCCGAGTCGGGGTCGCCGGGTGCAGTGTTGCAAGTCTCACGCTTCTTGCGGGGAGATTGCAGGGTTCTTTAAAGCTGCTCCTTTGGATAAAGTTGCAGTCTTTTTGGAGCAGGTCCGCTGTCCTCGGGAGTTTCTTGTCGTCGTCGAAGCAGGGCAGTCCTCAGAGGATTCAGAGGTCGCTGGTCCCTTTGGAAGGCGTCGCTGGAGCAGAGTTCTTTGGAAGGCAGGAGACAGGCCGGTGAGTTTCTGGAGCCAAGGCAGTTGTTGTCTTCTGGTCTTCCTCTGCAGGGGTTTTCAGCTAGGCAGTCCTTCTTCTTGTTGTTGCAGGAATCTAAATTCTTAGGTTCAGGGAAGCCCTTAAATACTAAATTTAAGGGCGTGTTTAGGTCTGGGGGGGTTAGTAGCCAATGGCTACTAGCCCTGAGGGTGGGTACACCCTCTTTGTGCCTCCTCCCAAGGGGAGGGGGTCACATTCCTATCCCTATTGGGGGAATCCTCCTTCTACAAGATGGAGGATTTCTAAAAGTCAGAGTCACCTCAGCTCAGGACACCTTAGGGGCTGTCCTGACTGGCCAGAGACTCCTCCTTGTTTTTCTCATTATCTCTCCTGGACTTGCCGCCATAAGTGGGGGCTGGGTCCAGGAGGCGGGCATCTCCACTAGCTGGAGTGCCCTGGGGCATTGTAACACGAAGCTTGAGCCTTTGAAGCTCACTGCTAGGTGTTACAGTTCCTGCAGGGGGGAGGTGTGAAGCACCTCCACCCAGAGCAGGCTTTGTTTCTGTCCTCAGAGAGCACAAAGGCTCTCACCGCATGAGGTCAGACACTCGTCTCTCAGCAGCAGGCTGGCACAGACCAGTCAGTCCTGCACTGAACAATTGGGTAAAATACAGGGGGTATCTCTAAGATGCCCTCTGTGTGCATTTTTTAATAAATCCAACACTGGCATCAGTGTGGGTTTATTATTCTGAGAAGTTTGATACTAAACTTCCCAGTATTCAGTGTAGCCATTATGGAGCTGTGGAGTTCGTTTTTGACAGACTCCCAGCCCATATACTCTTATGGCTACCCTGCACTTACAATGTCTAAGGTTTTGCTTAGACACTGTAGGGGCATAGTGCTCATGCACATATGCCCTCACCTGTGGTATAGTGCACCCTGCCTTAGGGCTGTAAGGCCTACTAGAGGGGTGACTTACCTATGCCACAGGCAGTGGGAGGTTGGCATGGCACCCTGAGGGGAGTGCCATGTCGACTTAGTCATTTTCTCCCCATCAGCACACACAAGCTGGCAAGCAGTGTGTCTGTGCTGAGTGAGGGGTCCCTAGGGTGGCATAAGACATGCTGCAGCCCTTAGAGACCTTCCCTGGCATCAGGGCCCTTGGTACCAGGGGTACCAGTTACAAGGGACTTACCTAGGTGCCAGGGTTGTGCCAATTGTGGAAACAATGGTACATTTTAGGTGAAAGAACACTGGTGCTGGGGCCTGGTTAGCAGGGTCCCAGCACACTTCTCAGTCAAGTCAGCATCAGTATCAGGCAAAAAGTGGGGGGTAACTGCAACAGGGAGCCATTTCTTTACACAAGCCCCCCCCAGCCCACAGGCCAGGAGACTCAGCCAAAGCTGGGAGAGTCTTCCTAGTCTGTCAGGCGAGGAAGAGTAGAGGAAATAGGCTGGTTTGTTGCAGGGCCTACTCTGCCTTACATCCTCCTGTTCAGGTCATTCCCTCTGGGGAACTGACCCACTTCCACAGTGATAGGACCTAGTCTGAACTGCCTCTTGTCTGTGCTTTTTATGTCTTCACCCATTCTCTCTATTTTGGGGTTAGAGGTATCCACCTCTGCTAATCTTATCTTAGCCAGGGTCACCCCTAGCTTACCCAAAGAGGTTACCCAGAGCTGGAGTAACCCCACCATGACCAACAGGGTCAGGGGGCCTAACTTGCTATTTGGCATGGGGTCAGACCACCATGCCAAGGATAGTGCAGCCATAAAGGCTAACACCCAGCAGAGGCCACTGACAGCTATCAGTGCCCAGAACCACACCTTTAGCTCTTCACCTACAAGGGAAGGGGCTAAGTTACAGGCTTCTTTGGGTTCAGGGTGCCTGTCTGCTGTATTAGAGTGGGGGGTTACCACATCTTGTAGTAAACACCCTTCTTCCACTCTTTCTTCTGTTAGCTGAGGAGCCACCCACTCAGGCTTAACAGTTGCCTGACTAGCCAGGACTTCTTGTGGGTCAGGTTGGACTTTATCAGAGCCACTTTTGGAGTTCTCCCCTACTGGAGCAGAATCTCCTTGGCTTGCTGGAACCTTGGCTAAAGGTTGTCCACCTTTCCTACTCTGTTTCCTTTTCTTTTTCTTCTGGGGCCTACTTGCATTTACTGCAGAGGCAGGCACTCCAGAATCCTTGGGAGAGGACTGGCACTGGACCAGTTCCTCTCTTGGGCTCTGACTAACCTCTGGGTAGTCATTTCCAAGGAGACAATCAAGGGGGAGGTCTGTACTGACTACCACCCTTCTCCAGCTAAAAGTCCCACCCACTTCTATGGGCACAAAAGCCACAGGCCTATCAGTGACCCTGTCTGGGCTAACTCTTACTCTGGCCATCTCACCTGGGATGTACTGGTTTGAGAACACCAGCCTGTCATGCACAATAGTGTGACTGGCACAAGTGTCTCTCAGGGCAGTGGCTGGGATTCCATTCACCAGTAGGTGGTGGAAGTGTCTACTTCCCTCTGGAATCTCCAACTCACCTGTTGGGCCCTTTTTCCAGTTGAAGGCTATGAAGACCTCCTCATCTGAGGAGTCATCCCCAATGGCTACACTGGTCACCCCTGGGATTTTGCTAGGGGGTTTGTTTTTGGGACAAGAAGTGTCCTTGGTGTGGTGCCCTGTCTGTTTACAGTTATGGCACCATGCCTTAGTGGCATCCCAGGTCTTACCCTGGTACCCACCTTTGTTTTGGGTTGTGTCTCGGGGCCCACCCACCTGGTCTGGTTTTTGGGGGCCTACAGAGGACTCTTTTTCTTTGTTTCTAGTGTCACCCACTTTCTCCTGGGGAGGCTTTGTAACCCCTTTCTTTTGGTCACCCCCAGTGGAAGTTTTGGTTACCCTAGTCTTGACCCAGTGGTCTGCCTTCTTTCCCAATTCTTGGGGAGAAATTGGACCTAGGTCTACCAGATACTGATGCAACTTTTCATTGAAGCAGTTACTTAAAATGTGTTCTTTCATAAACAAATTATAAAGCCCAACATAGTCATGCACTTCATTTCCAGTTACCCAACCATCCAGTGTTTTCACTGAGTAGTCAACATAATCAACCCAGGTCTGGCTCGAGGATTTTTGAGCCCCCCTGAATCTAATCCTATACTCCTCAGTGGAGAATCCAAAGCCCTCAATCAGGGTACCCTTCATGAGGTCATAAGATTCTGCATCTTTTTTAGAGAGTGTGAGGAGTCTATCCCTACACTTTCCTGTGAACATTTCCCAAAGGAGAGCACCCCAGTGAGATTTGTTCACTTTTCTGGTTACACAAGCCCTCTCAAAAGCTGTGAACCATTTGGTGATGTCATCACCATCTTCATATTTTGTTACAATCCCTTTGGGGATTTTCAACATGTCAGGAGAATCTCTGACCCTATTTATGTTGCTGCCACCATTGATGGGTCCTAGGCCCATCTCTTGTCTTTCCCTTTCTATGGCTAGGATCTGTCTTTCCAAAGCCAATCTTTTGGCCATCCTGGCTAACTGGATGTCCTCTTCACTGGAGTTATCCTCAGTGATTTCAGAGTTGTTGGTCCCTCCTGTGAGAGAACCAGCATCTCTGACTAGTATTTGTGGAGTCAGGGCTTGAGAGGCCCTGTCCTCCCTAGATAGGACTGGTAGGGGGGAATCTTCCTCCAAGTCACTATCCTCATCCTCTGTGTTGCCATCCACAGAGGGGTTGGCCTTTTTAAACTCTGCCAACAGCTCCTGGAGCTGTAGTTTGGAAGGTCTGGGGCCCATTGTTATTTTCTTTATTTTACAGAGTGACCTTAGCTCCTTCATCTTAAGATGGAGGTAAGGTGTGGTGTCGAGTTCCACCACATTCACATCTGTACTAGACATTATGCTTCTAAAAGTTGGAATACTTTTTAAGAATCTAAAAACTAGTTCTAGAATCTAATTCAAACTTTTACCAAACTTTTAAACTCTAAAAGAAATGCTAACAGGGACTAACACAAGGCCCTAGCAGGACTTTAAAGAATTTAGAAAACTTTTCAAATTGCAAAAATCAATTTCTAATGACAATTTTGGAATTTGTCGTGTGATCAGGTATTGGCTGAGTAGTCCAGCAAATGCAAAGTCTTGTATCCCACCGCTGATCCACCAATGTAGGAAGTTGGCTCTGTATGTGCTATTTCAAAGTAAGGAATAGCATGCACAGAGTCCAAGGGTTCCCCTTAGAGGTAAAATAGTGGTAAAAAGAGATAATACTAATGCTCTATTTTGTGGTAGTGTGGTCGAGCAGTAGGCTTATCCAAGGAGTAGTGTTAAGCATTTGTTGTACATACACATAGACAATAAATGAGGTACACACACTCAGAGACAAATCCAGCCAATAGGTTTTGTATAGAAAAATATCTTTTCTTAGTTTATTTTAAGAACCACAGGTTCAAATTTAACATGTAATATCTTGTTTGAAAGGTATTGCAGGTAAGTACATTAGGAACTTTGAATCATTTCAATTGCATGTATACTTTTCAAGTTATTCACAAATAGCTATTTTAAAAGTGGACACTTAGTGCAATTTTCACAGTTCCTGGGGGAGGTAAGTTTTTGTTAGTTTTACCAGGTAAGTAAGACACTTACAGGGTTCAGTTCTTGGTCCAAGGTAGCCCACCGTTGGGGTTCAGAGCAACCCCAAAGTTACCACACCAGCAGCTCAGGGCCGGTCAGGTGCAGAGTTCAAAGTGGTGCCCAAAACGCATAGGCTTCAATGGAGAGAAGGGGGTGCCCCGGTTCCAGTCTGCCAGCAGGTAAGTACCCGCGTCTTCGGAGGGCAGACCAGGGGGGTTTTGTAGGGCACCGGGGGGGACACAAGCCCACACAGAAATTTCACCCTCAGCGGCGCGGGGGCGGCCGGGTGCAGTGTTAGAACAAGCGTCGGGTTCGCAATGGAAGTCAATGAGAGATCAAGGGATCTCTTCAGCGCTGCAGGCAGGCAAGGGGGGGCTTCCTCGGAGAAACCTCCACTTGGGCAAGGGAGAGGGACTCCTGGGGGTCACTTCTGCAGTGAAAGTCCGGTCCTTCAGGTCCTGGGGGCTGCGGGTGCAGGGTCTTTTCCAGGCGTCGGGACTTAGGTTTCAGAGAGTCGCGGTCAGGGGAAGCCTCGGGATTCCCTCTGCAGGCGGCGCTGTGGGGGCTCAGGGGGGACAGGTTTTGGTACTCACAGTCGTAGAGTAGTCCGGGGGTCCTCCCTGAGGTGTTGGTTCTCCACCAGCCGAGTCGGGGTCGCCGGGTGCAGTGTTGCAAGTCTCACGCTTCTTGCGGGGAGATTGCAGGGTTCTTTAAAGCTGCTCCTTTGGATAAAGTTGCAGTCTTTTTGGAGCAGGTCCGCTGTCCTCGGGAGTTTCTTGTCGTCGTCGAAGCAGGGCAGTCCTCAGAGGATTCAGAGGTCGCTGGTCCCTTTGGAAGGCGTCGCTGGAGCAGAGTTCTTTGGAAGGCAGGAGACAGGCCGGTGAGTTTCTGGAGCCAAGGCAGTTGTTGTCTTCTGGTCTTCCTCTGCAGGGGTTTTCAGCTAGGCAGTCCTTCTTCTTGTTGTTGCAGGAATCTAAATTCTTAGGTTCAGGGAAGCCCTTAAATACTAAATTTAAGGGCGTGTTTAGGTCTGGGGGGGTTAGTAGCCAATGGCTACTAGCCCTGAGGGTGGGTACACCCTCTTTGTGCCTCCTCCCAAGGGGAGGGGGTCACATTCCTATCCCTATTGGGGGAATCCTCCTCCTACAAGATGGAGGATTTCTAAAAGTCAGAGTCACCTCAGCTCAGGACACCTTAGGGGCTGTCCTGACTGGCCAGAGACTCCTCCTTGTTTTTCTCATTATCTCTCCTGGACTTGCCGCCATAAGTGGGGGCTGGGTCCAGGAGGCGGGCATCTCCACTAGCTGGAGTGCCCTGGGGCATTGTAACACGAAGCTTGAGCCTTTGAAGCTCACTGCTAGGTGTTACAGTTCCTGCAGGGGGGAGGTGTGAAGCACCTCCACCCAGAGCAGGCTTTGTTTCTGTCCTCAGAGAGCACAAAGGCTCTCACCGCATGAGGTCAGACACTCGTCTCTCAGCAGCAGGCTGGCACAGACCAGTCAGTCCTGCACTGAACAATTGGGTAAAATACAGGGGGTATCTCTAAGATGCCCTCTGTGTGCATTTTTTAATAAATCCAACACTGGCATCAGTGTGGGTTTATTATTCTGAGAAGTTTGATACTAAACTTCCCAGTATTCAGTGTAGCCATTATGGAGCTGTGGAGTTCGTTTTTGACAGACTCCCAGCCCATATACTCTTATGGCTACCCTGCACTTACAATGTCTAAGGTTTTGCTTAGACACTGTAGGGGCATAGTGCTCATGCACATATGCCCTCACCTGTGGTATAGTGCACCCTGCCTTAGGGCTGTAAGGCCTACTAGAGGGGTGACTTACCTATGCCACAGGCAGTGGGAGGTTGGCATGGCACCCTGAGGGGAGTGCCATGTCGACTTAGTCATTTTCTCCCCATCAGCACACACAAGCTGGCAAGCAGTGTGTCTGTGCTGAGTGAGGGGTCCCTAGGGTGGCATAAGACATGCTGCAGCCCTTAGAGACCTTCCCTGGCACCAGGGCCCTTGGTACCAGGGGTACCAGTTACAAGGGACTTACCTAGGTGCCAGGGTTGTGCCAATTGTGGAAACAATGGTACATTTTAGGTGAAAGAACACTGGTGCTGGGGCCTGGTTAGCAGGGTCCCAGCACACTTCTCAGTCAAGTCAGCATCAGTATCAGGCAAAAAGTGGGGGGTAACTGCAACAGGGAGCCATTTCTTTACACAAGCCCCCCCCAGCCCACAGGCCAGGAGACTCAGCCAAAGCTGGGAGAGTCTTCCTAGTCTGTCAGGCGAGGAAGAGTAGAGGAAATAGGCTGGTTTGTTGCAGGGCCTACTCTGCCTTACATCCTCCTGTTCAGGTCATTCCCTCTGGGGAACTGACCCACTTCCACAGTGATAGGACCTAGTCTGAACTGCCTCTTGTCTGTGCTTTTTATGTCTTCACCCATTCTCTCTATTTTGGGGTTAGAGGTATCCACCTCTGCTAATCTTATCTTAGCCAGGGTCACCCCTAGCTTACCCAAAGAGGTTACCCAGAGCTGGAGTAACCCCACCATGACCAACAGGGTCAGGGGGCCTAACTTGCTATTTGGCATGGGGTCAGACCACCATGCCAAGGATAGTGCAGCCATAAAGGCTAACACCCAGCAGAGGCCACTGACAGCTATCAGTGCCCAGAACCACACCTTTAGCTCTTCACCTACAAGGGAAGGGGCTAAGTTACAGGCTTCTTTGGGTTCAGGGTGCCTGTCTGCTGTATTAGAGTGGGGGGTTACCACATCTTGTAGTAAACACCCTTCTTCCACTCTTTCTTCTGTTAGCTGAGGAGCCACCCACTCAGGCTTAGCAGTTGCCTGACTAGCCAGGACTTCTTGTGGGTCAGGTTGGACTTTATCAGAGCCACTTTTGGAGTTCTCCCCTACTGGAGCAGAATCTCCTTGGCTTGCTGGAACCTTGGCTAAAGGTTGTCGACCTTTCCTACTCTGTTTCCTTTTCTTTTTCTTCTGGGGCCTACTTGCATTTACTGCAGAGGCAGGCACTCCAGAATCCTTGGGAGAGGACTGGCACTGGACCAGTTCCTCTCTTGGGCTCTGACTAACCTCTGGGTAGTCATTTCCAAGGAGACAATCAAGGGGGAGGTCTGTACTGACTACCACCCTTCTCCAGCTAAAAGTCCCACCCACTTCTATGGGCACAAAAGCCACAGGCCTATCAGTGACCCTGTCTGGGCTAACTCTTACTCTGGCCATCTCACCTGGGATGTACTGGTTTGAGAACACCAGCCTGTCATGCACAATAGTGTGACTGGCACAAGTGTCTCTCAGGGCAGTGGCTGGGATTCCATTCACCAGTAGGTGGTGGAAGTGTCTACTTCCCTCTGGAATCTCCAACTCACCTGTTGGGCCCTTTTTCCAGTTGAAGGCTATGAAGACCTCCTCATCTGAGGAGTCATCCCCAATGGCTACACTGGTCACCCCTGGGATTTTGCTAGGGGGTTTGTTTTTGGGACAAGAAGTGTCCTTGGTGTGGTGCCCTGTCTGTTTACAGTTATGGCACCATGCCTTAGTGGCATCCCAGGTCTTACCCTGGTACCCACCTTTGTTTTGGGTTGTGTCTCGGGGCCCACCCACCTGGTCTGGTTTTTGGGGGCCTACAGAGGACTCTTTTTCTTTGTTTCTAGTGTCACCCACTTTCTCCTGGGGAGGCTTTGTAACCCCTTTCTTTTGGTCACCCCCAGTGGAAGTTTTGGTTACCCTAGTCTTGACCCAGTGGTCTGCCTTCTTTCCCAATTCTTGGGGAGAAATTGGACCTAGGTCTACCAGATACTGATGCAACTTTTCATTGAAGCAGTTACTTAAAATGTGTTCTTTCATAAACAAATTATAAAGCCCAACATAGTCATGCACTTCATTTCCAGTTACCCAACCATCCAGTGTTTTCACTGAGTAGTCAACATAATCAACCCAGGTCTGGCTCGAGGATTTTTGAGCCCCCCTGAATCTAATCCTATACTCCTCAGTGGAGAATCCAAAGCCCTCAATCAGGGTACCCTTCATGAGGTCATAAGATTCTGCATCTTTTTTAGAGAGTGTGAGGAGTCTATCCCTACACTTTCCTGTGAACATTTCCCAAAGGAGAGCACCCCAGTGAGATTTGTTCACTTTTCTGGTTACACAAGCCCTCTCAAAAGCTGTGAACCATTTGGTGATGTCATCACCATCTTCATATTTTGTTACAATCCCTTTGGGGATTTTCAACATGTCAGGAGAATCTCTGACCCTATTTATGTTGCTGCCACCATTGATGGGTCCTAGGCCCATCTCTTGTCTTTCCCTTTCTATGGCTAGGATCTGTCTTTCCAAAGCCAATCTTTTGGCCATCCTGGCTAACTGGATGTCCTCTTCACTGGAGTTATCCTCAGTGATTTCAGAGTTGTTGGTCCCTCCTGTGAGAGAACCAGCATCTCTGACTAGTATTTGTGGAGTCAGGGCTTGAGAGGCCCTGTCCTCCCTAGATAGGACTGGTAGGGGGGAATCTTCCTCCAAGTCACTATCCTCATCCTCTGTGTTGCCATCCACAGAGGGGTTGGCCTTTTTAAACTCTGCCAACAGCTCCTGGAGCTGTAGTTTGGAAGGTCTGGGGCCCATTGTTATTTTCTTTATTTTACAGAGTGACCTTAGCTCCTTCATCTTAAGATGGAGGTAAGGTGTGGTGTCGAGTTCCACCACATTCACATCTGTACTAGACATTATGCTTCTAAAAGTTGGAATACTTTTTAAGAATCTAAAAACTAGTTCTAGAATCTAATTCAAACTTTTACCAAACTTTTAAACTCTAAAAGAAATGCTAACAGGGACTAACACAAGGCCCTAGCAGGACTTTAAAGAATTTAGAAAACTTTTCAAATTGCAAAAATCAATTTCTAATGACAATTTTGGAATTTGTCGTGTGATCAGGTATTGGCTGAGTAGTCCAGCAAATGCAAAGTCTTGTATCCCACCGCTGATCCACCAATGTAGGAAGTTGGCTCTGTATGTGCTATTTCAAAGTAAGGAATAGCATGCACAGAGTCCAAGGGTTCCCCTTAGAGGTAAAATAGTGGTAAAAAGAGATAATACTAATGCTCTATTTTGTGGTAGTGTGGTCGAGCAGTAGGCTTATCCAAGGAGTAGTGTTAATCATTTGTTGTACATACACATAGACAATAAATGAGGTACACACACTCAGAGACAAATCCAGCCAATAGGTTTTGTATAGAAAAATATCTTTTCTTAGTTTATTTTAAGAACCACAGGTTCAAATTTAACATGTAATATCTTGTTTGAAAGGTATTGCAGGTAAGTACATTAGGAACTTTGAATCATTTCAATTGCATGTATACTTTTCAAGTTATTCACAAATAGCTATTTTAAAAGTGGACACTTAGTGCAATTTTCACAGTTCCTGGGGGAGGTAAGTTTTTGTTAGTTTTACCAGGTAAGTAAGACACTTACAGGGTTCAGTTCTTGGTCCAAGGTAGCCCACCGTTGGGGTTCAGAGCAACCCCAAAGTTACCACACCAGCAGCTCAGGGCCGGTCAGGTGCAGAGTTCAAAGTGGTGCCCAAAACGCATAGGCTTCAATGGAGAGAAGGGGGTGCCCCGGTTCCAGTCTGCCAGCAGGTAAGTACCCGCGTCTTCGGAGGGCAGACCAGGGGGGTTTTGTAGGGCACCGGGGGGGACACAAGCCCACACAGAAATTTCACCCTCAGCGGCGCGGGGGCGGCCGGGTGCAGTGTTAGAACAAGCGTCGGGTTCGCAATGGAAGTCAATGAGAGATCAAGGGATCTCTTCAGCGCTGCAGGCAGGCAAGGGGGGGCTTCCTCGGAGAAACCTCCACTTGGGCAAGGGAGAGGGACTCCTGGGGGTCACTTCTGCAGTGAAAGTCCGGTCCTTCAGGTCCTGGGGGCTGCGGGTGCAGGGTCTTTTCCAGGCGTCGGGACTTAGGTTTCAGAGAGTCGCGGTCAGGGGAAGCCTCGGGATTCCCTCTGCAGGCGGCGCTGTGGGGGCTCAGGGGGGACAGGTTTTGGTACTCACAGTCGTAGAGTAGTCCGGGGGTCCTCCCTGAGGTGTTGGTTCTCCACCAGCCGAGTCGGGGTCGCCGGGTGCAGTGTTGCAAGTCTCACGCTTCTTGCGGGGAGATTGCAGGGTTCTTTAAAGCTGCTCCTTTGGATAAAGTTGCAGTCTTTTTGGAGCAGGTCCGCTGTCCTCGGGAGTTTCTTGTCGTCGTCGAAGCAGGGCAGTCCTCAGAGGATTCAGAGGTCGCTGGTCCCTTTGGAAGGCGTCGCTGGAGCAGAGTTCTTTGGAAGGCAGGAGACAGGCCGGTGAGTTTCTGGAGCCAAGGCAGTTGTTGTCTTCTGGTCTTCCTCTGCAGGGGTTTTCAGCTAGGCAGTCCTTCTTCTTGTTGTTGCAGGAATCTAAATTCTTAGGTTCAGGGAAGCCCTTAAATACTAAATTTAAGGGCGTGTTTAGGTCTGGGGGGGTTAGTAGCCAATGGCTACTAGCCCTGAGGGTGGGTACACCCTCTTTGTGCCTCCTCCCAAGGGGAGGGGGTCACATTCCTATCCCTATTGGGGGAATCCTCCTCCTACAAGATGGAGGATTTCTAAAAGTCAGAGTCACCTCAGCTCAGGACACCTTAGGGGCTGTCCTGACTGGCCAGAGACTCCTCCTTGTTTTTCTCATTATCTCTCCTGGACTTGCCGCCATAAGTGGGGGCTGGGTCCAGGAGGCGGGCATCTCCACTAGCTGGAGTGCCCTGGGGCATTGTAACACGAAGCTTGAGCCTTTGAAGCTCACTGCTAGGTGTTACAGTTCCTGCAGGGGGGAGGTGTGAAGCACCTCCACCCAGAGCAGGCTTTGTTTCTGTCCTCAGAGAGCACAAAGGCTCTCACCGCATGAGGTCAGACACTCGTCTCTCAGCAGCAGGCTGGCACAGACCAGTCAGTCCTGCACTGAACAATTGGGTAAAATACAGGGGGTATCTCTAAGATGCCCTCTGTGTGCATTTTTTAATAAATCCAACACTGGCATCAGTGTGGGTTTATTATTCTGAGAAGTTTGATACTAAACTTCCCAGTATTCAGTGTAGCCATTATGGAGCTGTGGAGTTCGTTTTTGACAGACTCCCAGCCCATATACTCTTATGGCTACCCTGCACTTACAATGTCTAAGGTTTTGCTTAGACACTGTAGGGGCATAGTGCTCATGCACATATGCCCTCACCTGTGGTATAGTGCACCCTGCCTTAGGGCTGTAAGGCCTACTAGAGGGGTGACTTACCTATGCCACAGGCAGTGGGAGGTTGGCATGGCACCCTGAGGGGAGTGCCATGTCGACTTAGTAATTTTCTCCCCATCAGCACACACAAGCTGGCAAGCAGTGTGTCTGTGCTGAGTGAGGGGTCCCTAGGGTGGCATAAGACATGCTGCAGCCCTTAGAGACCTTCCCTGGCATCAGGGCCCTTGGTACCAGGGGTACCAGTTACAAGGGACTTACCTAGGTGCCAGGGTTGTGCCAATTGTGGAAACAATGGTACATTTTAGGTGAAAGAACACTGGTGCTGGGGCCTGGTTAGCAGGGTCCCAGCACACTTCTCAGTCAAGTCAGCATCAGTATCAGGCAAAAAGTGGGGGGTAACTGCAACAGGGAGCCATTTCTTTACACAAGCCCCCCCCAGCCCACAGGCCAGGAGACTCAGCCAAAGCTGGGAGAGTCTTCCTAGTCTGTCAGGCGAGGAAGAGTAGAGGAAATAGGCTGGTTTGTTGCAGGGCCTACTCTGCCTTACATCCTCCTGTTCAGGTCATTCCCTCTGGGGAACTGACCCACTTCCACAGTGATAGGACCTAGTCTGAACTGCCTCTTGTCTGTGCTTTTTATGTCTTCACCCATTCTCTCTATTTTGGGGTTAGAGGTATCCACCTCTGCTAATCTTATCTTAGCCAGGGTCACCCCTAGCTTACCCAAAGAGGTTACCCAGAGCTGGAGTAACCCCACCATGACCAACAGGGTCAGGGGGCCTAACTTGCTATTTGGCATGGGGTCAGACCACCATGCCAAGGATAGTGCAGCCATAAAGGCTAACACCCAGCAGAGGCCACTGACAGCTATCAGTGCCCAGAACCACACCTTTAGCTCTTCACCTACAAGGGAAGGGGCTAAGTTACAGGCTTCTTTGGGTTCAGGGTGCCTGTCTGCTGTATTAGAGTGGGGGGTTACCACATCTTGTAGTAAACACCCTTCTTCCACTCTTTCTTCTGTTAGCTGAGGAGCCACCCACTCAGGCTTAACAGTTGCCTGACTAGCCAGGACTTCTTGTGGGTCAGGTTGGACTTTATCAGAGCCACTTTTGGAGTTCTCCCCTACTGGAGCAGAATCTCCTTGGCTTGCTGGAACCTTGGCTAAAGGTTGTCGACCTTTCCTACTCTGTTTCCTTTTCTTTTTCTTCTGGGGCCTACTTGCATTTACTGCAGAGGCAGGCACTCCAGAATCCTTGGGAGAGGACTGGCACTGGACCAGTTCCTCTCTTGGGCTCTGACTAACCTCTGGGTAGTCATTTCCAAGGAGACAATCAAGGGGGAGGTCTGTACTGACTACCACCCTTCTCCAGCTAAAAGTCCCACCCACTTCTATGGGCACAAAAGCCACAGGCCTATCAGTGACCCTGTCTGGGCTAACTCTTACTCTGGCCATCTCACCTGGGATGTACTGGTTTGAGAACACCAGCCTGTCATGCACAATAGTGTGACTGGCACAAGTGTCTCTCAGGGCAGTGGCTGGGATTCCATTCACCAGTAGGTGGTGGAAGTGTCTACTTCCCTCTGGAATCTCCAACTCACCTGTTGGGCCCTTTTTCCAGTTGAAGGCTATGAAGACCTCCTCATCTGAGGAGTCATCCCCAATGGCTACACTGGTCACCCCTGGGATTTTGCTAGGGGGTTTGTTTTTGGGACAAGAAGTGTCCTTGGTGTGGTGCCCTGTCTGTTTACAGTTATGGCACCATGCCTTAGTGGCATCCCAGGTCTTACCCTGGTACCCACCTTTGTTTTGGGTTGTGTCTCGGGGCCCACCCACCTGGTCTGGTTTTTGGGGGCCTACAGAGGACTCTTTTTCTTTGTTTCTAGTGTCACCCACTTTCTCCTGGGGAGGCTTTGTAACCCCTTTCTTTTGGTCACCCCCAGTGGAAGTTTTGGTTACCCTAGTCTTGACCCAGTGGTCTGCCTTCTTTCCCAATTCTTGGGGAGAAATTGGACCTAGGTCTACCAGATACTGATGCAACTTTTCATTGAAGCAGTTACTTAAAATGTGTTCTTTCATAAACAAATTATAAAGCCCAACATAGTCATGCACTTCATTTCCAGTTACCCAACCATCCAGTGTTTTCACTGAGTAGTCAACATAATCAACCCAGGTCTGGCTCGAGGATTTTTGAGCCCCCCTGAATCTAATCCTATACTCCTCAGTGGAGAATCCAAAGCCCTCAATCAGGGTACCCTTCATGAGGTCATAAGATTCTGCATCTTTTTTAGAGAGTGTGAGGAGTCTATCCCTACACTTTCCTGTGAACATTTCCCAAAGGAGAGCACCCCAGTGAGATTTGTTCACTTTTCTGGTTACACAAGCCCTCTCAAAAGCTGTGAACCATTTGGTGATGTCATCACCATCTTCATATTTTGTTACAATCCCTTTGGGGATTTTCAACATGTCAGGAGAATCTCTGACCCTATTTATGTTGCTGCCACCATTGATGGGTCCTAGGCCCATCTCTTGTCTTTCCCTTTCTATGGCTAGGATCTGTCTTTCCAAAGCCAATCTTTTGGCCATCCTGGCTAACTGGATGTCCTCTTCACTGGAGTTATCCTCAGTGATTTCAGAGTTGTTGGTCCCTCCTGTGAGAGAACCAGCATCTCTGACTAGTATTTGTGGAGTCAGGGCTTGAGAGGCCCTGTCCTCCCTAGATAGGACTGGTAGGGGGGAATCTTCCTCCAAGTCACTATCCTCATCCTCTGTGTTGCCATCCACAGAGGGGTTGGCCTTTTTAAACTCTGCCAACAGCTCCTGGAGCTGTAGTTTGGAAGGTCTGGGGCCCATTGTTATTTTCTTTATTTTACAGAGTGACCTTAGCTCCTTCATCTTAAGATGGAGGTAAGGTGTGGTGTCGAGTTCCACCACATTCACATCTGTACTAGACATTATGCTTCTAAAAGTTGGAATACTTTTTAAGAATCTAAAAACTAGTTCTAGAATCTAATTCAAACTTTTACCAAACTTTTAAACTCTAAAAGAAATGCTAACAGGGACTAACACAAGGCCCTAGCAGGACTTTAAAGAATTTAGAAAACTTTTCAAATTGCAAAAATCAATTTCTAATGACAATTTTGGAATTTGTCGTGTGATCAGGTATTGGCTGAGTAGTCCAGCAAATGCAAAGTCTTGTATCCCACCGCTGATCCACCAATGTAGGAAGTTGGCTCTGTATGTGCTATTTCAAAGTAAGGAATAGCATGCACAGAGTCCAAGGGTTCCCCTTAGAGGTAAAATAGTGGTAAAAAGAGATAATACTAATGCTCTATTTTGTGGTAGTGTGGTCGAGCAGTAGGCTTATCCAAGGAGTAGTGTTAAGCATTTGTTGTACATACACATAGACAATAAATGAGGTACACACACTCAGAGACAAATCCAGCCAATAGGTTTTGTATAGAAAAATATCTTTTCTTAGTTTATTTTAAGAACCACAGGTTCAAATTTAACATGTAATATCTTGTTTGAAAGGTATTGCAGGTAAGTACATTAGGAACTTTGAATCATTTCAATTGCATGTATACTTTTCAAGTTATTCACAAATAGCTATTTTAAAAGTGGACACTTAGTGCAATTTTCACAGTTCCTGGGGGAGGTAAGTTTTTGTTAGTTTTACCAGGTAAGTAAGACACTTACAGGGTTCAGTTCTTGGTCCAAGGTAGCCCACCGTTGGGGTTCAGAGCAACCCCAAAGTTACCACACCAGCAGCTCAGGGCCGGTCAGGTGCAGAGTTCAAAGTGGTGCCCAAAACGCATAGGCTTCAATGGAGAGAAGGGGGTGCCCCGGTTCCAGTCTGCCAGCAGGTAAGTACCCGCGTCTTCGGAGGGCAGACCAGGGGGGTTTTGTAGGGCACCGGGGGGGACACAAGCCCACACAGAAATTTCACCCTCAGCGGCGCGGGGGCGGCCGGGTGCAGTGTTAGAACAAGCGTCGGGTTCGCAATGGAAGTCAATGAGAGATCAAGGGATCTCTTCAGCGCTGCAGGCAGGCAAGGGGGGGCTTCCTCGGAGAAACCTCCACTTGGGCAAGGGAGAGGGACTCCTGGGGGTCACTTCTGCAGTGAAAGTCCGGTCCTTCAGGTCCTGGGGGCTGCGGGTGCAGGGTCTTTTCCAGGCGTCGGGACTTAGGTTTCAGAGAGTCGCGGTCAGGGGAAGCCTCGGGATTCCCTCTGCAGGCGGCGCTGTGGGGGCTCAGGGGGGACAGGTTTTGGTACTCACAGTCGTAGAGTAGTCCGGGGGTCCTCCCTGAGGTGTTGGTTCTCCACCAGCCGAGTCGGGGTCGCCGGGTGCAGTGTTGCAAGTCTCACGCTTCTTGCGGGGAGATTGCAGGGTTCTTTAAAGCTGCTCCTTTGGATAAAGTTGCAGTCTTTTTGGAGCAGGTCCGCTGTCCTCGGGAGTTTCTTGTCGTCGTCGAAGCAGGGCAGTCCTCAGAGGATTCAGAGGTCGCTGGTCCCTTTGGAAGGCGTCGCTGGAGCAGAGTTCTTTGGAAGGCAGGAGACAGGCCGGTGAGTTTCTGGAGCCAAGGCAGTTGTTGTCTTCTGGTCTTCCTCTGCAGGGGTTTTCAGCTAGGCAGTCCTTCTTCTTGTTGTTGCAGGAATCTAAATTCTTAGGTTCAGGGAAGCCCTTAAATACTAAATTTAAGGGCGTGTTTAGGTCTGGGGGGGTTAGTAGCCAATGGCTACTAGCCCTGAGGGTGGGTACACCCTCTTTGTGCCTCCTCCCAAGGGGAGGGGGTCACATTCCTATCCCTATTGGGGGAATCCTCCTCCTACAAGATGGAGGATTTCTAAAAGTCAGAGTCACCTCAGCTCAGGACACCTTAGGGGCTTTCCTGACTGGCCAGAGACTCCTCCTTGTTTTTCTCATTATCTCTCCTGGACTTGCCGCCATAAGTGGGGGCTGGGTCCAGGAGGCGGGCATCTCCACTAGCTGGAGTGCCCTGGGGCATTGTAACACGAAGCTTGAGCCTTTGAAGCTCACTGCTAGGTGTTACAGTTCCTGCAGGGGGGAGGTGTGAAGCACCTCCACCCAGAGCAGGCTTTGTTTCTGTCCTCAGAGAGCACAAAGGCTCTCACCGCATGAGGTCAGACACTCGTCTCTCAGCAGCAGGCTGGCACAGACCAGTCAGTCCTGCACTGAACAATTGGGTAAAATACAGGGGGTATCTCTAAGATGCCCTCTGTGTGCATTTTTTAATAAATCCAACACTGGCATCAGTGTGGGTTTATTATTCTGAGAAGTTTGATACTAAACTTCCCAGTATTCAGTGTAGCCATTATGGAGCTGTGGAGTTCGTTTTTGACAGACTCCCAGCCCATATACTCTTATGGCTACCCTGCACTTACAATGTCTAAGGTTTTGCTTAGACACTGTAGGGGCATAGTGCTCATGCACATATGCCCTCACCTGTGGTATAGTGCACCCTGCCTTAGGGCTGTAAGGCCTACTAGAGGGGTGACTTACCTATGCCACAGGCAGTGGGAGGTTGGCATGGCACCCTGAGGGGAGTGCCATGTCGACTTAGTCATTTTCTCCCCATCAGCACACACAAGCTGGCAAGCAGTGTGTCTGTGCTGAGTGAGGGGTCCCTAGGGTGGCATAAGACATGCTGCAGCCCTTAGAGACCTTCCCTGGCACCAGGGCCCTTGGTACCAGGGGTACCAGTTACAAGGGACTTACCTAGGTGCCAGGGTTGTGCCAATTGTGGAAACAATGGTACATTTTAGGTGAAAGAACACTGGTGCTGGGGCCTGGTTAGCAGGGTCCCAGCACACTTCTCAGTCAAGTCAGCATCAGTATCAGGCAAAAAGTGGGGGGTAACTGCAACAGGGAGCCATTTCTTTACACAAGCCCCCCCCAGCCCACAGGCCAGGAGACTCAGCCAAAGCTGGGAGAGTCTTCCTAGTCTGTCAGGCGAGGAAGAGTAGAGGAAATAGGCTGGTTTGTTGCAGGGCCTACTCTGCCTTACATCCTCCTGTTCAGGTCATTCCCTCTGGGGAACTGACCCACTTCCACAGTGATAGGACCTAGTCTGAACTGCCTCTTGTCTGTGCTTTTTATGTCTTCACCCATTCTCTCTATTTTGGGGTTAGAGGTATCCACCTCTGCTAATCTTATCTTAGCCAGGGTCACCCCTAGCTTACCCAAAGAGGTTACCCAGAGCTGGAGTAACCCCACCATGACCAACAGGGTCAGGGGGCCTAACTTGCTATTTGGCATGGGGTCAGACCACCATGCCAAGGATAGTGCAGCCATAAAGGCTAACACCCAGCAGAGGCCACTGACAGCTATCAGTGCCCAGAACCACACCTTTAGCTCTTCACCTACAAGGGAAGGGGCTAAGTTACAGGCTTCTTTGGGTTCAGGGTGCCTGTCTGCTGTATTAGAGTGGGGGGTTACCACATCTTGTAGTAAACACCCTTCTTCCACTCTTTCTTCTGTTAGCTGAGGAGCCACCCACTCAGGCTTAGCAGTTGCCTGACTAGCCAGGACTTCTTGTGGGTCAGGTTGGACTTTATCAGAGCCACTTTTGGAGTTCTCCCCTACTGGAGCAGAATCTCCTTGGCTTGCTGGAACCTTGGCTAAAGGTTGTCGACCTTTCCTACTCTGTTTCCTTTTCTTTTTCTTCTGGGGCCTACTTGCATTTACTGCAGAGGCAGGCACTCCAGAATCCTTGGGAGAGGACTGGCACTGGACCAGTTCCTCTCTTGGGCTCTGACTAACCTCTGGGTAGTCATTTCCAAGGAGACAATCAAGGGGGAGGTCTGTACTGACTACCACCCTTCTCCAGCTAAAAGTCCCACCCACTTCTATGGGCACAAAAGCCACAGGCCTATCAGTGACCCTGTCTGGGCTAACTCTTACTCTGGCCATCTCACCTGGGATGTACTGGTTTGAGAACACCAGCCTGTCATGCACAATAGTGTGACTGGCACAAGTGTCTCTCAGGGCAGTGGCTGGGATTCCATTCACCAGTAGGTGGTGGAAGTGTCTACTTCCCTCTGGAATCTCCAACTCACCTGTTGGGCCCTTTTTCCAGTTGAAGGCTATGAAGACCTCCTCATCTGAGGAGTCATCCCCAATGGCTACACTGGTCACCCCTGGGATTTTGCTAGGGGGTTTGTTTTTGGGACAAGAAGTGTCCTTGGTGTGGTGCCCTGTCTGTTTACAGTTATGGCACCATGCCTTAGTGGCATCCCAGGTCTTACCCTGGTACCCACCTTTGTTTTGGGTTGTGTCTCGGGGCCCACCCACCTGGTCTGGTTTTTGGGGGCCTACAGAGGACTCTTTTTCTTTGTTTCTAGTGTCACCCACTTTCTCCTGGGGAGGCTTTGTAACCCCTTTCTTTTGGTCACCCCCAGTGGAAGTTTTGGTTACCCTAGTCTTGACCCAGTGGTCTGCCTTCTTTCCCAATTCTTGGGGAGAAATTGGACCTAGGTCTACCAGATACTGATGCAACTTTTCATTGAAGCAGTTACTTAAAATGTGTTCTTTCATAAACAAATTATAAAGCCCAACATAGTCATGCACTTCATTTCCAGTTACCCAACCATCCAGTGTTTTCACTGAGTAGTCAACATAATCAACCCAGGTCTGGCTCGAGGATTTTTGAGCCCCCCTGAATCTAATCCTATACTCCTCAGTGGAGAATCCAAAGCCCTCAATCAGGGTACCCTTCATGAGGTCATAAGATTCTGCATCTTTTTTAGAGAGTGTGAGGAGTCTATCCCTACACTTTCCTGTGAACATTTCCCAAAGGAGAGCACCCCAGTGAGATTTGTTCACTTTTCTGGTTACACAAGCCCTCTCAAAAGCTGTGAACCATTTGGTGATGTCATCACCATCTTCATATTTTGTTACAATCCCTTTGGGGATTTTCAACATGTCAGGAGAATCTCTGACCCTATTTATGTTGCTGCCACCATTGATGGGTCCTAGGCCCATCTCTTGTCTTTCCCTTTCTATGGCTAGGATCTGTCTTTCCAAAGCCAATCTTTTGGCCATCCTGGCTAACTGGATGTCCTCTTCACTGGAGTTATCCTCAGTGATTTCAGAGTTGTTGGTCCCTCCTGTGAGAGAACCAGCATCTCTGACTAGTATTTGTGGAGTCAGGGCTTGAGAGGCCCTGTCCTCCCTAGATAGGACTGGTAGGGGGGAATCTTCCTCCAAGTCACTATCCTCATCCTCTGTGTTGCCATCCACAGAGGGGTTGGCCTTTTTAAACTCTGCCAACAGCTCCTGGAGCTGTAGTTTGGAAGGTCTGGGGCCCATTGTTATTTTCTTTATTTTACAGAGTGACCTTAGCTCCTTCATCTTAAGATGGAGGTAAGGTGTGGTGTCGAGTTCCACCACATTCACATCTGTACTAGACATTATGCTTCTAAAAGTTGGAATACTTTTTAAGAATCTAAAAACTAGTTCTAGAATCTAATTCAAACTTTTACCAAACTTTTAAACTCTAAAAGAAATGCTAACAGGGACTAACACAAGGCCCTAGCAGGACTTTAAAGAATTTAGAAAACTTTTCAAATTGCAAAAATCAATTTCTAATGACAATTTTGGAATTTGTCGTGTGATCAGGTATTGGCTGAGTAGTCCAGCAAATGCAAAGTCTTGTATCCCACCGCTGATCCACCAATGTAGGAAGTTGGCTCTGTATGTGCTATTTCAAAGTAAGGAATAGCATGCACACAGTCCAAGGGTTCCCCTTAGAGGTAAAATAGTGGTAAAAAGAGATAATACTAATGCTCTATTTTGTGGTAGTGTGGTCGAGCAGTAGGCTTATCCAAGGAGTAGTGTTAAGCATTTGTTGTACATACACATAGACAATAAATGAGGTACACACACTCAGAGACAAATCCAGCCAATAGGTTTTGTATAGAAAAATATCTTTTCTTAGTTTATTTTAAGAACCACAGGTTCAAATTGAACATGTAATATCTTGTTTGAAAGGTATTGCAGGTAAGTACATTAGGAACTTTGAATCATTTCAATTGCATGTATACTTTTCAAGTTATTCACAAATAGCTATTTTAAAAGTGGACACTTAGTGCAATTTTCACAGTTCCTGGGGGAGGTAAGTTTTTGTTAGTTTTACCAGGTAAGTAAGACACTTACAGGGTTCAGTTCTTGGTCCAAGGTAGCCCACCGTTGGGGTTCAGAGCAACCCCAAAGTTACCACACCAGCAGCTCAGGGCCGGTCAGGTGCAGAGTTCAAAGTGGTGCCCAAAACGCATAGGCTTCAATGGAGAGAAGGGGGTGCCCCGGTTCCAGTCTGCCAGCAGGTAAGTACCCGTGTCTTCGGAGGGCAGACCAGGGGGGTTTTGTAGGGCACCGGGGGGGACACAAGCCCACACAGAAATTTCACCCTCAGCGGCGCGGGGGCGGCCGGGTGCAGTGTTAGAACAAGCGTCGGGTTCCCAATGGAAGTCAATGAGAGATCAAGGGATCTCTTCAGCGCTGCAGGCAGGCAAGGGGGGGCTTCCTCGGAGAAACCTCCACTTGGGCAAGGGAGAGGGACTCCTGGGGGTCACTTCTGCAGTGAAAGTCCGGTCCTTCAGGTCCTGGGGGCTGCGGGTGCAGGGTCTTTTCCAGGCGTCGGGACTTAGGTTTCAGAGAGTCGCGGTCAGGGGAAGCCTCGGGATTCCCTCTGCAGGCGGCGCTGTGGGGGCTCAGGGGGGACAGGTTTTGGTACTCACAGTCGTAGAGTAGTCCGGGGGTCCTCCCTGAGGTGTTGGTTCTCCACCAGCCGAGTCGGGGTCGCCGGGTGCAGTGTTGCAAGTCTCACGCTTCTTGCGGGGAGATTGCAGGGTTCTTTAAAGCTGCTCCTTTGGATAAAGTTGCAGTCTTTTTGGAGCAGGTCCGCTGTCCTCGGGAGTTTCTTGTCGTCGTCGAAGCAGGGCAGTCCTCAGAGGATTCAGAGGTCGCTGGTCCCTTTGGAAGGCGTCGCTGGAGCAGAGTTCTTTGGAAGGCAGGAGACAGGCCGGTGAGTTTCTGGAGCCAAGGCAGTTGTTGTCTTCTGGTCTTCCTCTGCAGGGGTTTTCAGCTAGGCAGTCCTTCTTCTTGTTGTTGCAGGAATCTAAATTCTTAGGTTCAGGGAAGCCCTTAAATACTAAATTTAAGGGCGTGTTTAGGTCTGGGGGGGTTAGTAGCCAATGGCTACTAGCCCTGAGGGTGGGTACACCCTCTTTGTGCCTCCTCCCAAGGGGAGGGGGTCACATTCCTATCCCTATTGGGGGAATCCTCCTTCTACAAGATGGAGGATTTCTAAAAGTCAGAGTCACCTCAGCTCAGGACACCTTAGGGGCTGTCCTGACTGGCCAGAGACTCCTCCTTGTTTTTCTCATTATCTCTCCTGGACTTGCCGCCATAAGTGGGGGCTGGGTCCAGGAGGCGGGCATCTCCACTAGCTGGAGTGCCCTGGGGCATTGTAACACGAAGCTTGAGCCTTTGAAGCTCACTGCTAGGTGTTACAGTTCCTGCAGGGGGGAGGTGTGAAGCACCTCCACCCAGAGCAGGCTTTGTTTCTGTCCTCAGAGAGCACAAAGGCTCTCACCGCATGAGGTCAGACACTCGTCTCTCAGCAGCAGGCTGGCACAGACCAGTCAGTCCTGCACTGAACAATTGGGTAAAATACAGGGGGTATCTCTAAGATGCCCTCTGTGTGCATTTTTTAATAAATCCAACACTGGCATCAGTGTGGGTTTATTATTCTGAGAAGTTTGATACTAAACTTCCCAGTATTCAGTGTAGCCATTATGGAGCTGTGGAGTTCGTTTTTGACAGACTCCCAGCCCATATACTCTTATGGCTACCCTGCACTTACAATGTCTAAGGTTTTGCTTAGACACTGTAGGGGCATAGTGCTCATGCACATATGCCCTCACCTGTGGTATAGTGCACCCTGCCTTAGGGCTGTAAGGCCTACTAGAGGGGTGACTTACCTATGCCACAGGCAGTGGGAGGTTGGCATGGCACCCTGAGGGGAGTGCCATGTCGACTTAGTCATTTTCTCCCCATCAGCACACACAAGCTGGCAAGCAGTGTGTCTGTGCTGAGTGAGGGGTCCCTAGGGTGGCATAAGACATGCTGCAGCCCTTAGAGACCTTCCCTGGCACCAGGGCCCTTGGTACCAGGGGTACCAGTTACAAGGGACTTACCTAGGTGCCAGGGTTGTGCCAATTGTGGAAACAATGGTACATTTTAGGTGAAAGAACACTGGTGCTGGGGCCTGGTTAGCAGGGTCCCAGCACACTTCTCAGTCAAGTCAGCATCAGTATCAGGCAAAAAGTGGGGGGTAACTGCAACAGGGAGCCATTTCTTTACACAAGCCCCCCCCAGCCCACAGGCCAGGAGACTCAGCCAAAGCTGGGAGAGTCTTCCTAGTCTGTCAGGCGAGGAAGAGTAGAGGAAATAGGCTGGTTTGTTGCAGGGCCTACTCTGCCTTACATCCTCCTGTTCAGGTCATTCCCTCTGGGGAACTGACCCACTTCCACAGTGATAGGACCTAGTCTGAACTGCCTCTTGTCTGTGCTTTTTATGTCTTCACCCATTCTCTCTATTTTGGGGTTAGAGGTATCCACCTCTGCTAATCTTATCTTAGCCAGGGTCACCCCTAGCTTACCCAAAGAGGTTACCCAGAGCTGGAGTAACCCCACCATGACCAACAGGGTCAGGGGGCCTAACTTGCTATTTGGCATGGGGTCAGACCACCATGCCAAGGATAGTGCAGCCATAAAGGCTAACACCCAGCAGAGGCCACTGACAGCTATCAGTGCCCAGAACCACACCTTTAGCTCTTCACCTACAAGGGAAGGGGCTAAGTTACAGGCTTCTTTGGGTTCAGGGTGCCTGTCTGCTGTATTAGAGTGGGGGGTTACCACATCTTGTAGTAAACACCCTTCTTCCACTCTTTCTTCTGTTAGCTGAGGAGCCACCCACTCAGGCTTAGCAGTTGCCTGACTAGCCAGGACTTCTTGTGGGTCAGGTTGGACTTTATCAGAGCCACTTTTGGAGTTCTCCCCTACTGGAGCAGAATCTCCTTGGCTTGCTGGAACCTTGGCTAAAGGTTGTCGACCTTTCCTACTCTGTTTCCTTTTCTTTTTCTTCTGGGGCCTACTTGCATTTACTGCAGAGGCAGGCACTCCAGAATCCTTGGGAGAGGACTGGCACTGGACCAGTTCCTCTCTTGGGCTCTGACTAACCTCTGGGTAGTCATTTCCAAGGAGACAATCAAGGGGGAGGTCTGTACTGACTACCACCCTTCTCCAGCTAAAAGTCCCACCCACTTCTATGGGCACAAAAGCCACAGGCCTATCAGTGACCCTGTCTGGGCTAACTCTTACTCTGGCCATCTCACCTGGGATGTACTGGTTTGAGAACACCAGCCTGTCATGCACAATAGTGTGACTGGCACAAGTGTCTCTCAGGGCAGTGGCTGGGATTCCATTCACCAGTAGGTGGTGGAAGTGTCTACTTCCCTCTGGAATCTCCAACTCACCTGTTGGGCCCTTTTTCCAGTTGAAGGCTATGAAGACCTCCTCATCTGAGGAGTCATCCCCAATGGCTACACTGGTCACCCCTGGGATTTTGCTAGGGGGTTTGTTTTTGGGACAAGAAGTGTCCTTGGTGTGGTGCCCTGTCTGTTTACAGTTATGGCACCATGCCTTAGTGGCATCCCAGGTCTTACCCTGGTACCCACCTTTGTTTTGGGTTGTGTCTCGGGGCCCACCCACCTGGTCTGGTTTTTGGGGGCCTACAGAGGACTCTTTTTCTTTGTTTCTAGTGTCACCCACTTTCTCCTGGGGAGGCTTTGTAACCCCTTTCTTTTGGTCACCCCCAGTGGAAGTTTTGGTTACCCTAGTCTTGACCCAGTGGTCTGCCTTCTTTCCCAATTCTTGGGGAGAAATTGGACCTAGGTCTACCAGATACTGATGCAACTTTTCATTGAAGCAGTTACTTAAAATGTGTTCTTTCATAAACAAATTATAAAGCCCAACATAGTCATGCACTTCATTTCCAGTTACCCAACCATCCAGTGTTTTCACTGAGTAGTCAACATAATCAACCCAGGTCTGGCTCGAGGATTTTTGAGCCCCCCTGAATCTAATCCTATACTCCTCAGTGGAGAATCCAAAGCCCTCAATCAGGGTACCCTTCATGAGGTCATAAGATTCTGCATCTTTTTTAGAGAGTGTGAGGAGTCTATCCCTACACTTTCCTGTGAACATTTCCCAAAGGAGAGCACCCCAGTGAGATTTGTTCACTTTTCTGGTTACACAAGCCCTCTCAAAAGCTGTGAACCATTTGGTGATGTCATCACCATCTTCATATTTTGTTACAATCCCTTTGGGGATTTTCAACATGTCAGGAGAATCTCTGACCCTATTTATGTTGCTGCCACCATTGATGGGTCCTAGGCCCATCTCTTGTCTTTCCCTTTCTATGGCTAGGATCTGTCTTTCCAAAGCCAATCTTTTGGCCATCCTGGCTAACTGGATGTCCTCTTCACTGGAGTTATCCTCAGTGATTTCAGAGTTGTTGGTCCCTCCTGTGAGAGAACCAGCATCTCTGACTAGTATTTGTGGAGTCAGGGCTTGAGAGGCCCTGTCCTCCCTAGATAGGACTGGTAGGGGGGAATCTTCCTCCAAGTCACTATCCTCATCCTCTGTGTTGCCATCCACAGAGGGGTTGGCCTTTTTAAACTCTGCCAACAGCTCCTGGAGCTGTAGTTTGGAAGGTCTGGGGCCCATTGTTATTTTCTTTATTTTACAGAGTGACCTTAGCTCCTTCATCTTAAGATGGAGGTAAGGTGTGGTGTCGAGTTCCACCACATTCACATCTGTACTAGACATTATGCTTCTAAAAGTTGGAATACTTTTTAAGAATCTAAAAACTAGTTCTAGAATCTAATTCAAACTTTTACCAAACTTTTAAACTCTAAAAGAAATGCTAACAGGGACTAACACAAGGCCCTAGCAGGACTTTAAAGAATTTAGAAAACTTTTCAAATTGCAAAAATCAATTTCTAATGACAATTTTGGAATTTGTCGTGTGATCAGGTATTGGCTGAGTAGTCCAGCAAATGCAAAGTCTTGTATCCCACCGCTGATCCACCAATGTAGGAAGTTGGCTCTGTATGTGCTATTTCAAAGTAAGGAATAGCATGCACAGAGTCCAAGGGTTCCCCTTAGAGGTAAAATAGTGGTAAAAAGAGATAATACTAATGCTCTATTTTGTGGTAGTGTGGTCGAGCAGTAGGCTTATCCAAGGAGTAGTGTTAAGCATTTGTTGTACATACACATAGACAATAAATGAGGTACACACACTCAGAGACAAATCCAGCCAATAGGTTTTGTATAGAAAAATATCTTTTCTTAGTTTATTTTAAGAACCACCGGTTCAAATTTAACATGTAATATCTTGTTTGAAAGGTATTGCAGGTAAGTACATTAGGAACTTTGAATCATTTCAATTGCATGTATACTTTTCAAGTTATTCACAAATAGCTATTTTAAAAGTGGACACTTAGTGCAATTTTCACAGTTCCTGGGGGAGGTAAGTTTTTGTTAGTTTTACCAGGTAAGTAAGACACTTACAGGGTTCAGTTCTTGGTCCAAGGTAGCCCACCGTTGGGGTTCAGAGCAACCCCAAAGTTACCACACCAGCAGCTCAGGGCCGGTCAGGTGCAGAGTTCAAAGTGGTGCCCAAAACGCATAGGCTTCAATGGAGAGAAGGGGGTGCCCCGGTTCCAGTCTGCCAGCAGGTAAGTACCCGCGTCTTCGGAGGGCAGACCAGGGGGGTTTTGTAGGGCACCGGGGGACACACAAGCCCACACAGAAATTTCACCCTCAGCGGCGCGGGGGCGGCCGGGTGCAGTGTTAGAACAAGCGTCGGGTTCGCAATGGAAGTCAATGAGAGATCAAGGGATCTCTTCAGCGCTGCAGGCAGGCAAGGGGGGGCTTCCTCGGAGAAACCTCCACTTGGGCAAGGGAGAGGGACTCCTGGGGGTCACTTCTGCAGTGAAAGTCCGGTCCTTCAGGTCCTGGGGGCTGCGGGTGCAGGGTCTTTTCCAGGCGTCGGGACTTAGGTTTCAGAGAGTCGCGGTCAGGGGAAGCCTCGGGATTCCCTCTGCAGGCGGCGCTGTGGGGGCTCAGGGGGGACAGGTTTTGGTACTCACAGTCGTAGAGTAGTCCGGGGGTCCTCCCTGAGGTGTTGGTTCTCCACCAGCCGAGTCGGGGTCGCCGGGTGCAGTGTTGCAAGTCTCACGCTTCTTGTGGGGAGATTGCAGGGTTCTTTAAAGCTGCTCCTTTGGATAAAGTTGCAGTCTTTTTGGAGCAGGTCCGCTGTCCTCGGGAGTTTCTTGTCGTCGTCGAAGCAGGGCAGTCCTCAGAGGATTCAGAGGTCGCTGGTCCCTTTGGAAGGCGTCGCTGGAGCAGAGTTCTTTGGAAGGCAGGAGACAGGCCGGTGAGTTTCTGGAGCCAAGGCAGTTGTTGTCTTCTGGTCTTCCTCTGCAGGGGTTTTCAGCTAGGCAGTCCTTCTTCTTGTTGTTGCAGGAATCTAAATTCTTAGGTTCAGGGAAGCCCTTAAATACTAAATTTAAGGGCGTGTTTAGGTCTGGGGGGGTTAGTAGCCAATGGCTACTAGCCCTGAGGGTGGGTACACCCTCTTTGTGCCTCCTCCCAAGTGGAGGGGGTCACATTCCTATCCCTATTGGGGGAATCCTCCTTCTACAAGATGGAGGATTTCTAAAAGTCAGAGTCACCTCAGCTCAGGACACCTTAGGGGCTGTCCTGACTGGCCAGAGACTCCTCCTTGTTTTTCTGATTATCTCTCCTGGACTTGCCGCCATAAGTGGGGGCTGGGTCCAGGAGGCGGGCATCTCCACTAGCTGGAGTGCCCTGGGGCATTGTAACACGAAGCTTGAGCCTTTGAAGCTCACTGCTAGGTGTTACAGTTCCTGCAGGGGGGAGGTGTGAAGCACCTCCACCCAGAGCAGGCTTTGTTTCTGTCCTCAGAAAGCACAAAGGCTCTCACCGCATGAGGTCAGACACTCGTCTCTCAGCAGCAGGCTGGCACAGACCAGTCAGTCCTGCACTGAACAATTGGGTAAAATACAGGGGGTATCTCTAAGATGCCCTCTGTGTGCATTTTTTAATAAATCCAACACTGGCATCAGTGTGGGTTTATTATTCTGAGAAGTTTGATACTAAACTTCCCAGTATTCAGTGTAGCCATTATGGAGCTGTGGAGTTCGTTTTTGACAGACTCCCAGCCCATATACTCTTATGGCTACCCTGCACTTACAATGTCTAAGGTTTTGCTTAGACACTGTAGGGGCATAGTGCTCATGCACATATGCCCTCACCTGTGGTATAGTGCACCCTGCCTTAGGGCTGTAAGGCCTACTAGAGGGGTGACTTACCTATGCCACAGGCAGTGGGAGGTTGGCATGGCACCCTGAGGGGAGTGCCATGTCGACTTAGTCATTTTCTCCCCATCAGCACACACAAGCTGGCAAGCAGTGTGTCTGTGCTGAGTGAGGGGTCCCTAGGGTGGCATAAGACATGCTGCAGCCCTTAGAGACCTTCCCTGGCATCAGGGCCCTTGGTACCAGGGGTACCAGTTACAAGGGACTTACCTAGGTGCCAGGGTTGTGCCAATTGTGGAAACAATGGTACATTTTAGGTGAAAGAACACTGGTGCTGGGGCCTGGTTAGCAGGGTCCCAGCACACTTCTCAGTCAAGTCAGCATCAGTATCAGGCAAAAAGTGGGGGGTAACTGCAACAGGGAGCCATTTCTTTACACAAGCCCCCCCCCAGCCCACAGGCCAGGAGACTCAGCCAAAGCTGGGAGAGTCTTCCTAGTCTGTCAGGCGAGGAAGAGTAGAGGAAATAGGCTGGTTTGTTGCAGGGCCTACTCTGCCTTACATCCTCCTGTTCAGGTCATTCCCTCTGGGGAACTGACCCACTTCCACAGTGATAGGACCTAGTCTGAACTGCCTCTTGTCTGTGCTTTTTATGTCTTCACCCATTCTCTCTATTTTGGGGTTAGAGGTATCCACCTCTGCTAATCTTATCTTAGCCAGGGTCACCCCTAGCTTACCCAAAGAGGTTACCCAGAGCTGGAGTAACCCCACCATGACCAACAGGGTCAGGGGGCCTAACTTGCTATTTGGCATGGGGTCAGACCACCATGCCAAGGATAGTGCAGCCATAAAGGCTAACACCCAGCAGAGGCCACTGACAGCTATCAGTGCCCAGAACCACACCTTTAGCTCTTCACCTACAAGGGAAGGGGCTAAGTTACAGGCTTCTTTGGGTTCAGGGTGCCTGTCTGCTGTATTAGAGTGGGGGGTTACCACATCTTGTAGTAAACACCCTTCTTCCACTCTTTCTTCTGTTAGCTGAGGAGCCACCCACTCAGGCTTAACAGTTGCCTGACTAGCCAGGACTTCTTGTGGGTCAGGTTGGACTTTATCAGAGCCACTTTTGGAGTTCTCCCCTACTGGAGCAGAATCTCCTTGGCTTGCTGGAACCTTGGCTAAAGGTTGTCCACCTTTCCTACTCTGTTTCCTTTTCTTTTTCTTCTGGGGCCTACTTGCATTTACTGCAGAGGCAGGCACTCCAGAATCCTTGGGAGAGGACTGGCACTGGACCAGTTCCTCTCTTGGGCTCTGACTAACCTCTGGGTAGTCATTTCCAAGGAGACAATCAAGGGGGAGGTCTGTACTGACTACCACCCTTCTCCAGCTAAAAGTCCCACCCACTTCTATGGGCACAAAAGCCACAGGCCTATCAGTGACCCTGTCTGGGCTAACTCTTACTCTGGCCATCTCACCTGGGATGTACTGGTTTGAGAACACCAGCCTGTCATGCACAATAGTGTGACTGGCACAAGTGTCTCTCAGGGCAGTGGCTGGGATTCCATTCACCAGTAGGTGGTGGAAGTGTCTACTTCCCTCTGGAATCTCCAACTCACCTGTTGGGCCCTTTTTCCAGTTGAAGGCTATGAAGACCTCCTCATCTGAGGAGTCATCCCCAATGGCTACACTGGTCACCCCTGGGATTTTGCTAGGGGGTTTGTTTTTGGGACAAGAAGTGTCCTTGGTGTGGTGCCCTGTCTGTTTACAGTTATGGCACCATGCCTTAGTGGCATCCCAGGTCTTACCCTGGTACCCACCTTTGTTTTGGGTTGTGTCTCGGGGCCCACCCACCTGGTCTGGTTTTTGGGGGCCTACAGAGGACTCTTTTTCTTTGTTTCTAGTGTCACCCACTTTCTCCTGGGGAGGCTTTGTAACCCCTTTCTTTTGGTCACCCCCAGTGGAAGTTTTGGTTACCCTAGTCTTGACCCAGTGGTCTGCCTTCTTTCCCAATTCTTGGGGAGAAATTGGACCTAGGTCTACCAGATACTGATGCAACTTTTCATTGAAGCAGTTACTTAAAATGTGTACTTTCATAAACAAATTATAAAGCCCAACATAGTCATGCACTTCATTTCCAGTTACCCAACCATCCAGTGTTTTCACTGAGTAGTCAACATAATCAACCCAGGTCTGGCTCGAGGATTTTTGAGCCCCCCTGAATCTAATCCTATACTCCTCAGTGGAGAATCCAAAGCCCTCAATCAGGGTACCCTTCATGAGGTCATAAGATTCTGCATCTTTTTTAGAGAGTGTGAGGAGTCTATCCCTACACTTTCCTGTGAACATTTCCCAAAGGAGAGCACCCCAGTGAGATTTGTTCACTTTTCTGGTTACACAAGCCCTCTCAAAAGCTGTGAACCATTTGGTGATGTCATCACCATCTTCATATTTTGTTACAATCCCTTTGGGGATTTTCAACATGTCAGGAGAATCTCTGACCCTATTTATGTTGCTGCCACCATTGATGGGTCCTAGGCCCATCTCTTGTCTTTCCCTTTCTATGGCTAGGATCTGTCTTTCCAAAGCCAATCTTTTGGCCATCCTGGCTAACTGGATGTCCTCTTCACTGGAGTTATCCTCAGTGATTTCAGAGTTGTTGGTCCCTCCTGTGAGAGAACCAGCATCTCTGACTAGTATTTGTGGAGTCAGGGCTTGAGAGGCCCTGTCCTCCCTAGATAGGACTGGTAGGGGGGAATCTTCCTCCAAGTCACTATCCTCATCCTCTGTGTTGCCATCCACAGAGGGGTTGGCCTTTTTAAACTCTGCCAACAGCTCCTGGAGCTGTAGTTTGGAAGGTCTGGGGCCCATTGTTATTTTCTTTATTTTACAGAGTGACCTTAGCTCCTTCATCTTAAGATGGAGGTAAGGTGTGGTGTCGAGTTCCACCACATTCACATCTGTACTAGACATTATGCTTCTAAAAGTTGGAATACTTTTTAAGAATCTAAAAACTAGTTCTAGAATCTAATTCAAACTTTTACCAAACTTTTAAACTCTAAAAGAAATGCTAACAGGGACTAACACAAGGCCCTAGCAGGACTTTAAAGAATTTAGAAAACTTTTCAAATTGCAAAAATCAATTTCTAATGACAATTTTGGAATTTGTCGTGTGATCAGGTATTGGCTGAGTAGTCCAGCAAATGCAAAGTCTTGTATCCCACCGCTGATCCACCAATGTAGGAAGTTGGCTCTGTATGTGCTATTTCAAAGTAAGGAATAGCATGCACAGAGTCCAAGGGTTCCCCTTAGAGGTAAAATAGTGGTAAAAAGAGATAATACTAATGCTCTATTTTGTGGTAGTGTGGTCGAGCAGTAGGCTTATCCAAGGAGTAGTGTTAATCATTTGTTGTACATACACATAGACAATAAATGAGGTACACACACTCAGAGACAAATCCAGCCAATAGGTTTTGTATAGAAAAATATCTTTTCTTAGTTTATTTTAAGAACCACAGGTTCAAATTTAACATGTAATATCTTGTTTGAAAGGTATTGCAGGTAAGTACATTAGGAACTTTGAATCATTTCAATTGCATGTATACTTTTCAAGTTATTCACAAATAGCTATTTTAAAAGTGGACACTTAGTGCAATTTTCACAGTTCCTGGGGGAGGTAAGTTTTTGTTAGTTTTACCAGGTAAGTAAGACACTTACAGGGTTCAGTTCTTGGTCCAAGGTAGCCCACCGTTGGGGTTCAGAGCAACCCCAAAGTTACCACACCAGCAGCTCAGGGCCGGTCAGGTGCAGAGTTCAAAGTGGTGCCCAAAACGCATAGGCTTCAATGGAGAGAAGGGGGTGCCCCGGTTCCAGTCTGCCAGCAGGTAAGTACCCGCGTCTTCGGAGGGCAGACCAGGGGGGTTTTGTAGGGCACCGGGGGGGACACAAGCCCACACAGAAATTTCACCCTCAGCGGCGCGGGGGCGGCCGGGTGCAGTGTTAGAACAAGCGTCGGGTTCGCAATGGAAGTCAATGAGAGATCAAGGGATCTCTTCAGCGCTGCAGGCAGGCAAGGGGGGGCTTCCTCGGAGAAACCTCCACTTGGGCAAGGGAGAGGGACTCCTGGGGGTCACTTCTGCAGTGAAAGTCCGGTCCTGGGGGCTGCGGGTGCAGGGTCTTTTCCAGGCGTCGGGACTTAGGTTTCAGAGAGTCGCGGTCAGGGGAAGCCTCGGGATTCCCTCTGCAGGCGGCGCTGTGGGGGGTCAGGGGGGACAGGTTTTGGTACTCACAGTCGTAGAGTAGTCCGGGGGTCCTCCCTGAGGTGTTGGTTCTCCACCAGCCGAGTCGGGGTCGCCGGGTGCAGTGTTGCAAGTCTCACGCTTCTTGCGGGGAGATTGCAGGGTTCTTTAAAGCTGCTCCTTTGGATAAAGTTGCAGTCTTTTTGGAGCAGGTCCGCTGTCCTCGGGAGTTTCTTGTCGTCGTCGAAGCAGGGCAGTCCTCAGAGGATTCAGAGGTCGCTGGTCCCTTTGGAAGGCGTCGCTGGAGCAGAGTTCTTTGGAAGGCAGGAGACAGGCCGGTGAGTTTCTGGAGCCAAGGCAGTTGTTGTCTTCTGGTCTTCCTCTGCAGGGGTTTTCAGCTAGGCAGTCCTTCTTCTTGTTGTTGCAGGAATCTAAATTCTTAGGTTCAGGGAAGCCCTTAAATACTAAATTTAAGGGCGTGTTTAGGTCTGGGGGGGTTAGTAGCCAATGGCTACTAGCCCTGAGGGTGGGTACACCCTCTTTGTGCCTCCTCCCAAGTGGAGGGGGTCACATTCCTATCCCTATTGGGGGAATCCTCCTTCTACAAGATGGAGGATTTCTAAAAGTCAGAGTCACCTCAGCTCAGGACACCTTAGGGGCTGTCCTGACTGGCCAGAGACTCCTCCTTGTTTTTCTCATTATCTCTCCTGGACTTGCCGCCATAAGTGGGGGCTGGGTCCAGGAGGCGGGCATCTCCACTAGCTGGAGTGCCCTGGGGCATTGTAACACGAAGCTTGAGCCTTTGAAGCTCACTGCTAGGTGTTACAGTTCCTGCAGGGGGGAGGTGTGAAGCACCTCCACCCAGAGCAGGCTTTGTTTCTGTCCTCAGAAAGCACAAAGGCTCTCACCGCATGAGGTCAGACACTCGTCTCTCAGCAGCAGGCTGGCACAGACCAGTCAGTCCTGCACTGAACAATTGGGTAAAATACAGGGGGTATCTCTAAGATGCCCTCTGTGTGCATTTTTTAATAAATCCAACACTGGCATCAGTGTGGGTTTATTATTCTGAGAAGTTTGATACTAAACTTCCCAGTATTCAGTGTAGCCATTATGGAGCTGTGGAGTTCGTTTTTGACAGACTCCCAGCCCATATACTCTTATGGCTACCCTGCACTTACAATGTCTAAGGTTTTGCTTAGACACTGTAGGGGCATAGTGCTCATGCACATATGCCCTCACCTGTGGTATAGTGCACCCTGCCTTAGGGCTGTAAGGCCTACTAGAGGGGTGACTTACCTATGCCACAGGCAGTGGGAGGTTGGCATGGCACCCTGAGGGGAGTGCCATGTCGACTTAGTCATTTTCTCCCCATCAGCACACACAAGCTGGCAAGCAGTGTGTCTGTGCTGAGTGAGGGGTCCCTAGGGTGGCATAAGACATGCTGCAGCCCTTAGAGACCTTCCCTGGCATCAGGGCCCTTGGTACCAGGGGTACCAGTTACAAGGGACTTACCTAGGTGCCAGGGTTGTGCCAATTGTGGAAACAATGGTACATTTTAGGTGAAAGAACACTGGTGCTGGGGCCTGGTTAGCAGGGTCCCAGCACACTTCTCAGTCAAGTCAGCATCAGTATCAGGCAAAAAGTGGGGGGTAACTGCAACAGGGAGCCATTTCTTTACACAAGCCCCCCCCAGCCCACAGGCCAGGAGACTCAGCCAAAGCTGGGAGAGTCTTCCTAGTCTGTCAGGCGAGGAAGAGTAGAGGAAATAGGCTGGTTTGTTGCAGGGCCTACTCTGCCTTACATCCTCCTGTTCAGGTCATTCCCTCTGGGGAACTGACCCACTTCCACAGTGATAGGACCTAGTCTGAACTGCCTCTTGTCTGTGCTTTTTATGTCTTCACCCATTCTCTCTATTTTGGGGTTAGAGGTATCCACCTCTGCTAATCTTATCTTAGCCAGGGTCACCCCTAGCTTACCCAAAGAGGTTACCCAGAGCTGGAGTAACCCCACCATGACCAACAGGGTCAGGGGGCCTAACTTGCTATTTGGCATGGGGTCAGACCACCATGCCAAGGATAGTGCAGCCATAAAGGCTAACACCCAGCAGAGGCCACTGACAGCTATCAGTGCCCAGAACCACACCTTTAGCTCTTCACCTACAAGGGAAGGGGCTAAGTTACAGGCTTCTTTGGGTTCAGGGTGCCTGTCTGCTGTATTAGAGTGGGGGGTTACCACATCTTGTAGTAAACACCCTTCTTCCACTCTTTCTTCTGTTAGCTGAGGAGCCACCCACTCAGGCTTAACAGTTGCCTGACTAGCCAGGACTTCTTGTGGGTCAGGTTGGACTTTATCAGAGCCACTTTTGGAGTTCTCCCCTACTGGAGCAGAATCTCCTTGGCTTGCTGGAACCTTGGCTAAAGGTTGTCCACCTTTCCTACTCTGTTTCCTTTTCTTTTTCTTCTGGGGCCTACTTGCATTTACTGCAGAGGCAGGCACTCCAGAATCCTTGGGAGAGGACTGGCACTGGACCAGTTCCTCTCTTGGGCTCTGACTAACCTCTGGGTAGTCATTTCCAAGGAGACAATCAAGGGGGAGGTCTGTACTGACTACCACCCTTCTCCAGCTAAAAGTCCCACCCACTTCTATGGGCACAAAAGCCACAGGCCTATCAGTGACCCTGTCTGGGCTAACTCTTACTCTGGCCATCTCACCTGGGATGTACTGGTTTGAGAACACCAGCCTGTCATGCACAATAGTGTGACTGGCACAAGTGTCTCTCAGGGCAGTGGCTGGGATTCCATTCACCAGTAGGTGGTGGAAGTGTCTACTTCCCTCTGGAATCTCCAACTCACCTGTTGGGCCCTTTTTCCAGTTGAAGGCTATGAAGACCTCCTCATCTGAGGAGTCATCCCCAATGGCTACACTGGTCACCCCTGGGATTTTGCTAGGGGGTTTGTTTTTGGGACAAGAAGTGTCCTTGGTGTGGTGCCCTGTCTGTTTACAGTTATGGCACCATGCCTTAGTGGCATCCCAGGTCTTACCCTGGTACCCACCTTTGTTTTGGGTTGTGTCTCGGGGCCCACCCACCTGGTCTGGTTTTTGGGGGCCTACAGAGGACTCTTTTTCTTTGTTTCTAGTGTCACCCACTTTCTCCTGGGGAGGCTTTGTAACCCCTTTCTTTTGGTCACCCCCAGTGGAAGTTTTGGTTACCCTAGTCTTGACCCAGTGGTCTGCCTTCTTTCCCAATTCTTGGGGAGAAATTGGACCTAGGTCTACCAGATACTGATGCAACTTTTCATTGAAGCAGTTACTTAAAATGTGTTCTTTCATAAACAAATTATAAAGCCCAACATAGTCATGCACTTCATTTCCAGTTACCCAACCATCCAGTGTTTTCACTGAGTAGTCAACATAATCAACCCAGGTCTGGCTCGAGGATTTTTGAGCCCCCCTGAATCTAATCCTATACTCCTCAGTGGAGAATCCAAAGCCCTCAATCAGGGTACCCTTCATGAGGTCATAAGATTCTGCATCTTTTTTAGAGAGTGTGAGGAGTCTATCCCTACACTTTCCTGTGAACATTTCCCAAAGGAGAGCACCCCAGTGAGATTTGTTCACTTTTCTGGTTACACAAGCCCTCTCAAAAGCTGTGAACCATTTGGTGATGTCATCACCATCTTCATATTTTGTTACAATCCCTTTGGGGATTTTCAACATGTCAGGAGAATCTCTGACCCTATTTATGTTGCTGCCACCATTGATGGGTCCTAGGCCCATCTCTTGTCTTTCCCTTTCTATGGCTAGGATCTGTCTTTCCAAAGCCAATCTTTTGGCCATCCTGGCTAACTGGATGTCCTCTTCACTGGAGTTATCCTCAGTGATTTCAGAGTTGTTGGTCCCTCCTGTGAGAGAACCAGCATCTCTGACTAGTATTTGTGGAGTCAGGGCTTGAGAGGCCCTGTCCTCCCTAGATAGGACTGGTAGGGGGGAATCTTCCTCCAAGTCACTATCCTCATCCTCTGTGTTGCCATCCACAGAGGGGTTGGCCTTTTTAAACTCTGCCAACAGCTCCTGGAGCTGTAGTTTGGAAGGTCTGGGGCCCATTGTTATTTTCTTTATTTTACAGAGTGACCTTAGCTCCTTCATCTTAAGATGGAGGTAAGGTGTGGTGTCGAGTTCCACCACATTCACATCTGTACTAGACATTATGCTTCTAAAAGTTGGAATACTTTTTAAGAATCTAAAAACTAGTTCTAGAATCTAATTCAAACTTTTACCAAACTTTTAAACTCTAAAAGAAATGCTAACAGGGACTAACACAAGGCCCTAGCAGGACTTTAAAGAATTTAGAAAACTTTTCAAATTGCAAAAATCAATTTCTAATGACAATTTTGGAATTTGTCGTGTGATCAGGTATTGGCTGAGTAGTCCAGCAAATGCAAAGTCTTGTATCCCACTGCTGATCCACCAATGTAGGAAGTTGGCTCTGTATGTGCTATTTCAAAGTAAGGAATAGCATGCACAGAGTCCAAGGGTTCCCCTTAGAGGTAAAATAGTGGTAAAAAGAGATAATACTAATGCTCTATTTTGTGGTAGTGTGGTCGAGCAGTAGGCTTATCCAAGGAGTAGTGTTAATCATTTGTTGTACATACACATAGACAATAAATGAGGTACACACACTCAGAGACAAATCCAGCCAATAGGTTTTGTATAGAAAAATATCTTTTCTTAGTTTATTTTAAGAACCACAGGTTCAAATTTAACATGTAATATCTTGTTTGAAAGGTATTGCAGGTAAGTACATTAGGAACTTTGAATCATTTCAATTGCATGTATACTTTTCAAGTTATTCACAAATAGCTATTTTAAAAGTGGACACTTAGTGCAATTTTCACAGTTCCTGGGGGAGGTAAGTTTTTGTTAGTTTTACCAGGTAAGTAAGACACTTACAGGGTTCAGTTCTTGGTCCAAGGTAGCCCACCGTTGGGGTTCAGAGCAACCCCAAAGTTACCACACCAGCAGCTCAGGGCCGGTCAGGTGCAGAGTTCAAAGTGGTGCCCAAAACGCACAGGCTTCAATGGAGAGAAGGGGGTGCCCCGGTTCCAGTCTGCCAGCAGGTAAGTACCCGCGTCTTCGGAGGGCAGACCAGGGGGGTTTTGTAGGGCACCGGGGGGGACACAAGCCCACACAGAAATTTCACCCTCAGCGGCGCGGGGGGCGGCCGGGTGCAGTGTTAGAACAAGCGTCGGGTTCGCAATGGAAGTCAATGAGAGATCAAGGGATCTCTTCAGCGCTGCAGGCAGGCAAGGGGGGGCTTCCTCGGAGAAACCTCCACTTGGGCAAGGGAGAGGGACTCCTGGGGGTCACTTCTGCAGTGAAAGTCCGGTCCTTCAGGTCCTGGGGGCTGCGGGTGCAGGGTCTTTTCCAGGCGTCGGGACTTAGGTTTCAGAGAGTCGCGGTCAGGGGAAGCCTCGGGATTCCCTCTGCAGGCGGCGCTGTGGGGGCTCAGGGGGGACAGGTTTTGGTACTCACAGTCGTAGAGTAGTCCGGGGGTCCTCCCTGAGGTGTTGGTTCTCCACCAGCCGAGTCGGGGTCGCCGGGTGCAGTGTTGCAAGTCTCACGCTTCTTGCGGGGAGATTGCAGGGTTCTTTAAAGCTGCTCCTTTGGATAAAGTTGCAGTCTTTTTGGAGCAGGTCCGCTGTCCTCGGGAGTTTCTTGTCGTCGTCGAAGCAGGGCAGTCCTCAGAGGATTCAGAGGTCGCTGGTCCCTTTGGAAGGCGTCGCTGGAGCAGAGTTCTTTGGAAGGCAGGAGACAGGCCGGTGAGTTTCTGGAGCCAAGGCAGTTGTTGTCTTCTGGTCTTCCTCTGCAGGGGTTTTCAGCTAGGCAGTCCTTCTTCTTGTTGTTGCAGGAATCTAAATTCTTAGGTTCAGGGAAGCCCTTAAATACTAAATTTAAGGGCGTGTTTAGGTCTGGGGGGGTTAGTAGCCAATGGCTACTAGCCCTGAGGGTGGGTACACCCTCTTTGTGCCTCCTCCCAAGGGGAGGGGGTCACATTCCTATCCCTATTGGGGGAATCCTCCTTCTACAAGATGGAGGATTTCTAAAAGTCAGAGTCACCTCAGCTCAGGACACCTTAGGGGCTGTCCTGACTGGCCAGAGACTCCTCCTTGTTTTTCTCATTATCTCTCCTGGACTTGCCGCCATAAGTGGGGGCTGGGTCCAGGAGGCGGGCATCTCCACTAGCTGGAGTGCCCTGGGGCATTGTAACACGAAGCTTGAGCCTTTGAAGCTCACTGCTAGGTGTTACAGTTCCTGCAGGGGGGAGGTGTGAAGCACCTCCACCCAGAGCAGGCTTTGTTTCTGTCCTCAGAGAGCACAAAGGCTCTCACCGCATGAGGTCAGACACTCGTCTCTCAGCAGCAGGCTGGCACAGACCAGTCAGTCCTGCACTGAACAATTGGGTAAAATACAGGGGGTATCTCTAAGATGCCCTCTGTGTGCATTTTTTAATAAATCCAACACTGGCATCAGTGTGGGTTTATTATTCTGAGAAGTTTGATACTAAACTTCCCAGTATTCAGTGTAGCCATTATGGAGCTGTGGAGTTCGTTTTTGACAGACTCCCAGCCCATATACTCTTATGGCTACCCTGCACTTACAATGTCTAAGGTTTTGCTTAGACACTGTAGGGGCATAGTGCTCATGCACATATGCCCTCACCTGTGGTATAGTGCACCCTGCCTTAGGGCTGTAAGGCCTACTAGAGGGGTGACTTACCTATGCCACAGGCAGTGGGAGGTTGGCATGGCACCCTGAGGGGAGTGCCATGTCGACTTAGTCATTTTCTCCCCATCAGCACACACAAGCTGGCAAGCAGTGTGTCTGTGCTGAGTGAGGGGTCCCTAGGGTGGCATAAGACATGCTGCAGCCCTTAGAGACCTTCCCTGGCATCAGGGCCCTTGGTACCAGGGGTACCAGTTACAAGGGACTTACCTAGGTGCCAGGGTTGTGCCAATTGTGGAAACAATGGTACATTTTAGGTGAAAGAACACTGGTGCTGGGGCCTGGTTAGCAGGGTCCCAGCACACTTCTCAGTCAAGTCAGCATCAGTATCAGGCAAAAAGTGGGGGGTAACTGCAACAGGGAGCCATTTCTTTACACAAGCCCCCCCCAGCCCACAGGCCAGGAGACTCAGCCAAAGCTGGGAGAGTCTTCCTAGTCTGTCAGGCGAGGAAGAGTAGAGGAAATAGGCTGGTTTGTTGCAGGGCCTACTCTGCCTTACATCCTCCTGTTCAGGTCATTCCCTCTGGGGAACTGACCCACTTCCACAGTGATAGGACCTAGTCTGAACTGCCTCTTGTCTGTGCTTTTTATGTCTTCACCCATTCTCTCTATTTTGGGGTTAGAGGTATCCACCTCTGCTAATCTTATCTTAGCCAGGGTCACCCCTAGCTTACCCAAAGAGGTTACCCAGAGCTGGAGTAACCCCACCATGACCAACAGGGTCAGGGGGCCTAACTTGCTATTTGGCATGGGGTCAGACCACCATGCCAAGGATAGTGCAGCCATAAAGGCTAACACCCAGCAGAGGCCACTGACAGCTATCAGTGCCCAGAACCACACCTTTAGCTCTTCACCTACAAGGGAAGGGGCTAAGTTACAGGCTTCTTTGGGTTCAGGGTGCCTGTCTGCTGTATTAGAGTGGGGGGTTACCACATCTTGTAGTAAACACCCTTCTTCCACTCTTTCTTCTGTTAGCTGAGGAGCCACCCACTCAGGCTTAACAGTTGCCTGACTAGCCAGGACTTCTTGTGGGTCAGGTTGGACTTTATCAGAGCCACTTTTGGAGTTCTCCCCTACTGGAGCAGAATCTCCTTGGCTTGCTGGAACCTTGGCTAAAGGTTGTCCACCTTTCCTACTCTGTTTCCTTTTCTTTTTCTTCTGGGGCCTACTTGCATTTACTGCAGAGGCAGGCACTCCAGAATCCTTGGGAGAGGACTGGCACTGGACCAGTTCCTCTCTTGGGCTCTGACTAACCTCTGGGTAGTCATTTCCAAGGAGACAATCAAGGGGGAGGTCTGTACTGACTACCACCCTTCTCCAGCTAAAAGTCCCACCCACTTCTATGGGCACAAAAGCCACAGGCCTATCAGTGACCCTGTCTGGGCTAACTCTTACTCTGGCCATCTCACCTGGGATGTACTGGTTTGAGAACACCAGCCTGTCATGCACAATAGTGTGACTGGCACAAGTGTCTCTCAGGGCAGTGGCTGGGATTCCATTCACCAGTAGGTGGTGGAAGTGTCTACTTCCCTCTGGAATCTCCAACTCACCTGTTGGGCCCTTTTTCCAGTTGAAGGCTATGAAGACCTCCTCATCTGAGGAGTCATCCCCAATGGCTACACTGGTCACCCCTGGGATTTTGCTAGGGGGTTTGTTTTTGGGACAAGAAGTGTCCTTGGTGTGGTGCCCTGTCTGTTTACAGTTATGGCACCATGCCTTAGTGGCATCCCAGGTCTTACCCTGGTACCCACCTTTGTTTTGGGTTGTGTCTCGGGGCCCACCCACCTGGTCTGGTTTTTGGGGGCCTACAGAAGACTCTTTTTCTTTGTTTCTAGTGTCACCCACTTTCTCCTGGGGAGGCTTTGTAACCCCTTTCTTTTGGTCACCCCCAGTGGAAGTTTTGGTTACCCTAGTCTTGACCCAGTGGTCTGCCTTCTTTCCCAAATCTTGGGGAGAAATTGGACCTAGGTCTACCAGATACTGATGCAACTTTTCATTGAAGCAGTTACTTAAAATGTGTTCTTTCATAAACAAATTATAAAGCCCAACATAGTCATGCACTTCATTTCCAGTTACCCAACCATCCAGTGTTTTCACTGAGTAGTCAACATAATCAACCCAGGTCTGGCTCGAGGATTTTTGAGCCCCCCTGAATCTAATCCTATACTCCTCAGTGGAGAATCCAAAGCCCTCAATCAGGGTACCCTTCATGAGGTCATAAGATTCTGCATCTTTTTTAGAGAGTGTGAGGAGTCTATCCCTACACTTTCCTGTGAACATTTCCCAAAGGAGAGCACCCCAGTGAGATTTGTTCACTTTTCTGGTTACACAAGCCCTCTCAAAAGCTGTGAACCATTTGGTGATGTCATCACCATCTTCATATTTTGTTACAATCCCTTTGGGGATTTTCAACATGTCAGGAGAATCTCTGACCCTATTTATGTTGCTGCCACCATTGATGGGTCCTAGGCCCATCTCTTGTCTTTCCCTTTCTATGGCTAGGATCTGTCTTTCCAAAGCCAATCTTTTGGCCATCCTGGCTAACTGGATGTCCTCTTCACTGGAGTTATCCTCAGTGATTTCAGAGTTGTTGGTCCCTCCTGTGAGAGAATCAGCATCTCTGACTAGTATTTGTGGAGTCAGGGCTTTAGAGGCCCTGTCCTCCCTAGATAGGACTGGTAGGGGGGAATCTTCCTCCAAGTCACTATCCTCATCCTCTGTGTTGCCATCCACAGAGGGGTTGGCCTTTTTAAACTCTGCCAACAGCTCCTGGAGCTGTAGTTTGGAAGGTCTGGGGCCCATTGTTATTTTCTTTATTTTACAGAGTGACCTTAGCTCCTTCATCTTAAGATGGAGGTAAGGTGTGGTGTCGAGTTCCACCACATTCACATCTGTACTAGACATTATGCTTCTAAAAGTTGGAATACTTTTTAAGAATCTAAAAACTAGTTCTAGAATCTAATTCAAACTTTTACCAAACTTTTAAACTCTAAAAGAAATGCTAACAGGGACTAACACAAGGCCCTAGCAGGACTTTAAAGAATTTAGAAAACTTTTCAAATTGCAAAAATCAATTTCTAATGACAATTTTGGAATTTGTCGTGTGATCAGGTATTGGCTGAGTAGTCCAGCAAATGCAAAGTCTTGTATCCCACCGCTGATCCACCAATGTAGGAAGTTGGCTCTGTATGTGCTATTTCAAAGTAAGGAATAGCATGCACAGAGTCCAAGGGTTCCCCTTAGAGGTAAAATAGTGGTAAAAAGAGATAATACTAATGCTCTATTTTGTGGTAGTGTGGTCGAGCAGTAGGCTTATCCAAGGAGTAGTGTTAAGCATTTGTTGTACATACACATAGACAATAAATGAGGTACACACACTCAGAGACAAATCCAGCCAATAGGTTTTGTATAGAAAAATATCTTTTCTTAGTTTATTTTAAGAACCACAGGTTCAAATTTAACATGTAATATCTTGTTTGAAAGGTATTGCAGGTAAGTACATTAGGAACTTTGAATCATTTCAATTGCATGTATACTTTTCAAGTTATTCACAAATAGCTATTTTAAAAGTGGACACTTAGTGCAATTTTCACAGTTCCTGGGGGAGGTAAGTTTTTGTTAGTTTTACCAGGTAAGTAAGACACTTACAGGGTTCAGTTCTTGGTCCAAGGTAGCCCACCATTGGGGGTTCAGAGCAACCCCAAAGTTACCACACCAGCAGCTCAGGGCCGGTCAGGTGCAGAGTTCAAAGTGGTGCCCAAAACGCACAGGCTTCAATGGAGAGAAGGGGGTGCCCCGGTTCCAGTCTGCCAGCAGGTAAGTACCCGCGTCTTCGGAGGGCAGACCAGGGGGGTTTTGTAGGGCACCGGGGGGGACACAAGCTCACACAGAAATTTCACCCTCAGCGGCGCGGGGGCGGCCGGGTGCAGTGTTAGAACAAGCGTCGGGTTCGCAATGGAAGTCAATGAGAGATCAAGGGATCTCTTCAGCGCTGCAGGCAGGCAAGGGGGGGCTTCCTCGGAGAAACCTCCACTTGGGCAAGGGAGAGGGACTCCTGGGGGTCACTTCTGCAGTGAAAGTCCGGTCCTTCAGGTCCTGGGGGCTGCGGGTGCAGGGTCTTTTCCAGGCGTCGGGACTTAGGTTTCAGAGAGTCGCGGTCAGGGGAAGCCTCGGGATTCCCTCTGCAGGCGGCGCTGTGGGGGCTCAGGGGGGACAGGTTTTGGTACTCACAGTCGTAGAGTAGTCCGGGGGTCCTCCCTGAGGTGTTGGTTCTCCACCAGCCGAGTCGGGGTCGCCGGGTGCAGTGTTGCAAGTCTCACGCTTCTTGCGGGGAGATTGCAGGGTTCTTTAAAGCTGCTCCTTTGGATAAAGTTGCAGTCTTTTTGGAGCAGGTCCGCTGTCCTCGGGAGTTTCTTGTCGTCGTCGAAGCAGGGCAGTCCTCAGAGGATTCAGAGGTCGCTGGTCCCTTTGGAAGGCGTCGCTGGAGCAGAGTTCTTTGGAAGGCAGGAGACAGGCCGGTGAGTTTCTGGAGCCAAGGCAGTTGTTGTCTTCTGGTCTTCCTCTGCAGGGGTTTTCAGCTAGGCAGTCCTTCTTCTTGTTGTTGCAGGAATCTAAATTCTTAGGTTCAGGGAAGCCCTTAAATACTAAATTTAAGGGCGTGTTTAGGTCTGGGGGGGGTTAGTAGCCAATGGCTACTAGCCCTGAGGGTGGGTACACCCTCTTTGTGCCTCCTCCCAAGGGGAGGGGGTCACATTCCTATCCCTATTGGGGGAATCCTCCTTCTACAAGATGGAGGATTTCTAAAAGTCAGAGTCACCTCAGCTCAGGACACCTTAGGGGCTGTCCTGACTGGCCAGAGACTCCTCCTTGTTTTTCTCATTATCTCTCCTGGACTTGCCGCCAAAAGTGGGGGCTGGGTCCAGGAGGCGGGCATCTCCACTAGCTGGAGTGCCCTGGGGCATTGTAACACGAAGCTTGAGCCTTTGAAGCTCACTGCTAGGTGTTACAGTTCCTGCAGGGGGGAGGTGTGAAGCACCTCCACCCAGAGCAGGCTTTGTTTCTGTCCTCAGAGAGCACAAAGGCTCTCACCGCATGAGGTCAGACACTCGTCTCTCAGCAGCAGGCTGGCACAGACCAGTCAGTCCTGCACTGAACAATTGGGTAAAATACAGGGGGTATCTCTAAGATGCCCTCTGTGTGCATTTTTTAATAAATCCAACACTGGCATCAGTGTGGGTTTATTATTCTGAGAAGTTTGATACTAAACTTCCCAGTATTCAGTGTAGCCATTATGGAGCTGTGGAGTTCGTTTTTGACAGACTCCCAGCCCATATACTCTTATGGCTACCCTGCACTTACAATGTCTAAGGTTTTGCTTAGACACTGTAGGGGCATAGTGCTCATGCACATATGCCCTCACCTGTGGTATAGTGCACCCTGCCTTAGGGCTGTAAGGCCTACTAGAGGGGTGACTTACCTATGCCACAGGCAGTGGGAGGTTGGCATGGCACCCTGAGGGGAGTGCCATGTCGACTTAGTCATTTTCTCCCCATCAGCACACACAAGCTGGCAAGCAGTGTGTCTGTGCTGAGTGAGGGGTCCCTAGGGTGGCATAAGACATGCTGCAGCCCTTAGAGACCTTCCCTGGCATCAGGGCCCTTGGTACCAGGGGTACCAGTTACAAGGGACTTACCTAGGTGCCAGGGTTGTGCCAATTGTGGAAACAATGGTACATTTTAGGTGAAAGAACACTGGTGCTGGGGCCTGGTTAGTAGGGTCCCAGCACACTTCTCAGTCAAGTCAGCATCAGTATCAGGCAAAAAGTGGGGGGTAACTGCAACAGGGAGCCATTTCTTTACACAAGCCCCCCCCAGCCCACAGGCCAGGAGACTCAGCCAAAGCTGGGAGAGTCTTCCTAGTCTGTCAGGCGAGGAAGAGTAGAGGAAATAGGCTGGTTTGTTGCAGGGCCTACTCTGCCTTACATCCTCCTGTTCAGGTCATTCCCTCTGGGGAACTGACCCACTTCCACAGTGATAGGACCTAGTCTGAACTGCCTCTTGTCTGTGCTTTTTATGTCTTCACCCATTCTCTCTATTTTGGGGTTAGAGGTATCCACCTCTGCTAATCTTATCTTAGCCAGGGTCACCCCTAGCTTACCCAAAGAGGTTACCCAGAGCTGGAGTAACCCCACCATGACCAACAGGGTCAGGGGGCCTAACTTGCTATTTGGCATGGGGTCAGACCACCATGCCAAGGATAGTGCAGCCATAAAGGCTAACACCCAGCAGAGGCCACTGACAGCTATCAGTGCCCAGAACCACACCTTTAGCTCTTCACCTACAAGGGAAGGGGCTAAGTTACAGGCTTCTTTGGGTTCAGGGTGCCTGTCTGCTGTATTAGAGTGGGGGGTTACCACATCTTGTAGTAAACACCCTTCTTCCACTCTTTCTTCTGTTAGCTGAGGAGCCACCCACTCAGGCTTAACAGTTGCCTGACTAGCCAGGACTTCTTGTGGGTCAGGTTGGACTTTATCAGAGCCACTTTTGGAGTTCTCCCCTACTGGAGCAGAATCTCCTTGGCTTGCTGGAACCTTGGCTAAAGGTTGTCCACCTTTCCTACTCTGTTTCCTTTTCTTTTTCTTCTGGGGCCTACTTGCATTTACTGCAGAGGCAGGCACTCCAGAATCCTTGGGAGAGGACTGGCACTGGACCAGTTCCTCTCTTGGGCTCTGACTAACCTCTGGGTAGTCATTTCCAAGGAGACAATCAAGGGGGAGGTCTGTACTGACTACCACCCTTCTCCAGCTAAAAGTCCCACCCACTTCTATGGGCACAAAAGCCACAGGCCTATCAGTGACCCTGTCTGGGCTAACTCTTACTCTGGCCATCTCACCTGGGATGTACTGGTTTGAGAACACCAGCCTGTCATGCACAATAGTGTGACTGGCACAAGTGTCTCTCAGGGCAGTGGCTGGGATTCCATTCACCAGTAGGTGGTGGAAGTGTCTACTTCCCTCTGGAATCTCCAACTCACCTGTTGGGCCCTTTTTCCAGTTGAAGGCTATGAAGACCTCCTCATCTGAGGAGTCATCCCCAATGGCTACACTGGTCACCCCTGGGATTTTGCTAGGGGGTTTGTTTTTGGGACAAGAAGTGTCCTTGGTGTGGTGCCCTGTCTGTTTACAGTTATGGCACCATGCCTTAGTGGCATCCCAGGTCTTACCCTGGTACCCACCTTTGTTTTGGGTTGTGTCTCGGGGCCCACCCACCTGGTCTGGTTTTTGGGGGCCTACAGAAGACTCTTTTTCTTTGTTTCTAGTGTCACCCACTTTCTCCTGGGGAGGCTTTGTAACCCCTTTCTTTTGGTCACCCCCAGTGGAAGTTTTGGTTACCCTAGTCTTGACCCAGTGGTCTGCCTTCTTTCCCAATTCTTGGGGAGAAATTGGACCTAGGTCTACCAGATACTGATGCAACTTTTCATTGAAGCAGTTACTTAAAATGTGTTCTTTCATAAACAAATTATAAAGCCCAACATAGTCATGCACTTCATTTCCAGTTACCCAACCATCCAGTGTTTTCACTGAGTAGTCAACATAATCAACCCAGGTCTGGCTCGAGGATTTTTGAGCCCCCCTGAATCTAATCCTATACTCCTCAGTGGAGAATCCAAAGCCCTCAATCAGGGTACCCTTCATGAGGTCATAAGATTCTGCATCTTTTTTAGAGAGTGTGAGGAGTCTATCCCTACACTTTCCTGTGAACATTTCCCAAAGGAGAGCACCCCAGTGAGATTTGTTCACTTTTCTGGTTACACAAGCCCTCTCAAAAGCTGTGAACCATTTGGTGATGTCATCACCATCTTCATATTTTGTTACAATCCCTTTGGGGATTTTCAACATGTCAGGAGAATCTCTGACCCTATTTATGTTGCTGCCACCATTGATGGGTCCTAGGCCCATCTCTTGTCTTTCCCTTTCTATGGCTAGGATCTGTCTTTCCAAAGCCAATCTTTTGGCCATCCTGGCTAACTGGATGTCCTCTTCACTGGAGTTATCCTCAGTGATTTCAGAGTTGTTGGTCCCTCCTGTGAGAGAATCAGCATCTCTGACTAGTATTTGTGGAGTCAGGGCTTTAGAGGCCCTGTCCTCCCTAGATAGGACTGGTAGGGGGGAATCTTCCTCCAAGTCACTATCCTCATCCTCTGTGTTGCCATCCACAGAGGGGTTGGCCTTTTTAAACTCTGCCAACAGCTCCTGGAGCTGTAGTTTGGAAGGTCTGGGGCCCATTGTTATTTTCTTTATTTTACAGAGTGACCTTAGCTCCTTCATCTTAAGATGGAGGTAAGGTGTGGTGTCGAGTTCCACCACATTCACATCTGTACTAGACATTATGCTTCTAAAAGTTGGAATACTTTTTAAGAATCTAAAAACTAGTTCTAGAATCTAATTCAAACTTTTACCAAACTTTTAAACTCTAAAAGAAATGCTAACAGGGACTAACACAAGGCCCTAGCAGGACTTTAAAGAATTTAGAAAACTTTTCAAATTGCAAAAATCAATTTCTAATGACAATTTTGGAATTTGTCGTGTGATCAGGTATTGGCTGAGTAGTCCAGCAAATGCAAAGTCTTGTATCCCACCGCTGATCCACCAATGTAGGAAGTTGGCTCTGTATGTGCTATTTCAAAGTAAGGAATAGCATGCACAGAGTCCAAGGGTTCCCCTTAGAGGTAAAATAGTGGTAAAAAGAGATAATACTAATGCTCTATTTTGTGGCAGTGTGGTCGAGCAGTAGGCTTATCCAAGGAGTAGTGTTAAGCATTTGTTGTACATACACATAGACAATAAATGAGGTACACACACTCAGAGACAAATCCAGCCAATAGGTTTTGTATAGAAAAATATCTTTTCTTAGTTTATTTTAAGAACCACAGGTTCAAATTTAACATGTAATATCTTGTTTGAAAGGTATTGCAGGTAAGTACATTAGGAACTTTGAATCATTTCAATTGCATGTATACTTTTCAAGTTATTCACAAATAGCTATTTTAAAAGTGGACACAGTGCAATTTTCACAGTTCCTGGGGGAGGTAAGTTTTTGTTAGTTTTACCAGGTAAGTAAGACACTTACAGGGTTCAGTTCTTGGTCCAAGGTAGCCCACCATTGGGGGTTCAGAGCAACCCCAAAGTTACCACACCAGCAGCTCAGGGCCGGTCAGGTGCAGAGTTCAAAGTGGTGCCCAAAACGCACAGGCTTCAATGGAGAGAAGGGGGTGCCCCGGTTCCAGTCTGCCAGCAGGTAAGTACCCGCGTCTTCGGAGGGCAGACCAGGGGGGTTTTGTAGGGCACCGGGGGGGACACAAGCCCACACAGAAATTTCACCCTCAGCGGCGCGGGGGCGGCCGGGTGCAGTGTTAGAACAAGCGTCGGGTTCGCAATGGAAGTCAATGAGAGATCAAGGGATCTCTTCAGCGCTGCAGGCAGGCAAGGGGGGGCTTCCTCGGAGAAACCTCCACTTGGGCAAGGGAGAGGGACTCCTGGGGGTCACTTCTGCAGTGAAAGTCCGGTCCTTCAGGTCCTGGGGGCTGCGGGTGCAGGGTCTTTTCCAGGCGTCGGGACTTAGGTTTCAGAGAGTCGCGGTCAGGGGAAGCCTCGGGATTCCCGTTGCAGGCGGCGCTGTGGGGGCTCAGGGGGGACAGGTTTTGGTACTCACAGTCGTAGAGTAGTCCGGGGGTCCTCCCTGAGGTGTTGGTTCTCCACCAGCCGAGTCGGGGTCGCCGGGTGCAGTGTTGCAAGTCTCACGCTTCTTGCGGGGAGATTGCAGGGTTCTTTAAAGCTGCTCCTTTGGATAAAGTTGCAGTCTTTTTGGAGCAGGTCCGCTGTCCTCGGGAGTTTCTTGTCGTCGTCGAAGCAGGGCAGTCCTCAGAGGATTCAGAGGTCGCTGGTCCCTTTGGAAGGCGTCGCTGGAGCAGAGTTCTTTGGAAGGCAGGAGACAGGCCGGTGAGTTTCTGGAGCCAAGGCAGTTGTTGTCTTCTGGTCTTCCTCTGCAGGGGTTTTCAGCTAGGCAGTCCTTCTTCTTGTTGTTGCAGGAATCTAAATTCTTAGGTTCAGGGAAGCCCTTAAATACTAAATTTAAGGGCGTGTTTAGGTCTGGGGGGGGTTAGTAGCCAATGGCTACTAGCCCTGAGGGTGGGTACACCCTCTTTGTGCCTCCTCCCAAGGGGAGGGGGTCACATTCCTATCCCTATTGGGGGAATCCTCCTTCTACAAGATGGAGGATTTCTAAAAGTCAGAGTCACCTCAGCTCAGGACACCTTAGGGGCTGTCCTGACTGGCCAGAGACTCCTCCTTGTTTTTCTCATTATCTCTCCTGGACTTGCCGCCAAAAGTGGGGGCTGGGTCCAGGAGGCGGGCATCTCCACTAGCTGGAGTGCCCTGGGGCATTGTAACACGAAGCTTGAGCCTTTGAAGCTCACTGCTAGGTGTTACAGTTCCTGCAGGGGGGAGGTGTGAAGCACCTCCACCCAGAGCAGGCTTTGTTTCTGTCCTCAGAGAGCACAAAGGCTCTCACCGCATGAGGTCAGACACTCGTCTCTCAGCAGCAGGCTGGCACAGACCAGTCAGTCCTGCACTGAACAATTGGGTAAAATACAGGGGGTATCTCTAAGATGCCCTCTGTGTGCATTTTTTAATAAATCCAACACTGGCATCAGTGTGGGTTTATTATTCTGAGAAGTTTGATACTAAACTTCCCAGTATTCAGTGTAGCCATTATGGAGCTGTGGAGTTCGTTTTTGACAGACTCCCAGCCCATATACTCTTATGGCTACCCTGCACTTACAATGTCTAAGGTTTTGCTTAGACACTGTAGGGGCATAGTGCTCATGCACATATGCCCTCACCTGTGGTATAGTGCACCCTGCCTTAGGGCTGTAAGGCCTACTAGAGGGGTGACTTACCTATGCCACAGGCAGTGGGAGGTTGGCATGGCACCCTGAGGGGAGTGCCATGTCGACTTAGTCATTTTCTCCCCATCAGCACACACAAGCTGGCAAGCAGTGTGTCTGTGCTGAGTGAGGGGTCCCTAGGGTGGCATAAGACATGCTGCAGCCCTTAGAGACCTTCCCTGGCATCACGGCCCTTGGTACCAGGGGTACCAGTTACAAGGGACTTACCTAGGTGCCAGGGTTGTGCCAATTGTGGAAACAATGGTACATTTTAGGTGAAAGAACACTGGTGCTGGGGCCTGGTTAGCAGGGTCCCAGCACACTTCTCAGTCAAGTCAGCATCAGTATCAGGCAAAAAGTGGGGGGTAACTGCAACAGGGAGCCATTTCTTTACAAGGGTGCAAAAGAAAAGTCCCCGGTTAGTCGAAGACTGCAGGAATGCACCCTAGGAAGATGCCAGCGGGTTCCTGCATGATGCAAAGGATGTCCCACCACATAAAGCTGGATGCAGACGGGATTTTGTGTTGGAAGTTGCCAACAAGCCTTGGTTATGACAGATATGCGTTTTGTGTCAAAATGGTGCTCGCTGGACCCAGAAGGGACCTGGGGGCCTCAACTCTGTGTGAGGAGGAAGAGGGGGCTCTCAGCACTTCAGAGAGCCCTCAGGATGCCAGGCAGTATCCACGGGAGTCCCAGGACACTGGGACAAAGGAGGTTCAAAACGCGGTTGGTGCAGCACAAGAAAGGAAGGTCCCATGCCACCAGAGAACAACTCAGCAAGTTGAGCGTCGCAGGATGGAGTGCTGGAGACCTGGGTCAGGCTGTACACAAAGGAATTTTGCAAATAGTGCACAGAGGCCCCAGGAGGTGAAGACGCAGTACACAGGTGTACCGTCGCTCTCAGGGAAGGCAAAGTCTTACCTCCTCCAAATTGCGTCAACAGGACCTCAGGACAGTCTATGTCGATGGGGTCCAACCTCTGAGTCCTTAGGAGCACGCTTGTCGCTGAGAGAGGAGTCCAAAGGTACCGGTCATCATCTTGGAAGGTGCCTGCTTGAGCAGGGGAGTGACTCCGTCTCCCCACAAGAGATTTCTTCGGTCCTTCTGGTGCAGGGTGAAGACAGGGAGTCCCCAGAGCGTGCACACTGTGGAAATTATTGCAGTTGCTGGCTGGAGCTAAAGGTGCAGAGGAAAAGTATCCCTTCTGGATACTTTGTTGCTGTTACAGCAGTTCCTGGAGCAAGCTGCGGTTGATCCGAAGTCAGAGGATGAATAGTAGTTGCAGAGGATTCCTGAAGGAAACTCGCAAGCAGAATCTGAAGAGAACCCTCAGGAGAAGACCCTCAATAGCCCTGAGAGGGGGATTGGCTACCTTATCAGGTATGGACCAATCAGGTGGGGTCTCTGATGTCACCTGCTGGCATTGGCCACTCTGAGCCCTCCAGAGTGCCCCCACACCTTGCAAAGCAAGACGGCTGAAGTCTGGGACACATTGAAGAAGCTCTGGGCACCACCCCTAGGGTGATGATGGGCGGGGGAGTGGTCACTCCTCTTTCCTTTGTCCAGTTTCACGCCAGAGCAGGGGACAAGGGGTCCCTGAACCAGTGTAGACTGGCTTATGCAAGGAGGGCACCATCTGTGCCCGTCAAAGCATTTCCAGAGGCTGGGGGAGGCTACCCTTCCCCAGCTTGTAACACCTATTTCCAAAGGGAGAGGGTGTAAGACCCTGCTCTCAGAGGAAATGCTTAGTTCTGCCTTCCTGGGACTGGGCTGCCCAGACCCCAGGAGGGCAGAACCCTGTCTGTGAGGTGGCAGCAGCTGTAGCTGCAGTGCAAGCCTCAGAGAGCTGGTTTGGCAGTACTTGGGGTCCATAGTGGAGTCCCCAGGATGCATGGAATTGGCTCCCCAATACTAGACTTGGAATGGGGGGACAATTCCATGATCTTAGACATGTTACATGGCCATATTCAGAGTTATCATTGTGAAGCTACATATAGATATTGACCTATATGTAGTGCACGTGTGTAGTGGCGTCCCCGCACTCACAAAGTCCCAGGAAATGGCCATGAACTATGTGGGGGCACCTTTGCTAGTGCAAGGGTGCCCTCACACTTAGTAACTTTGCACCTAACCATCAGCAAGTGAAGGTTAGACACATAGGTGACTTATAAGTTACTTAAGTGCAGTGAAAATGGCTGTGAAATAACGTGTGTTAATTCACGCAGGCTGCAATGGCAGGCCTGTTTAAGGGTTTGTCTGAGCTCCCTATGGGTGGCAAACGAAATGCTGCAGCCCATATGGATCTGCTGGAACCCCCCTGGGTACCTATGTACCATATAGTATGGATTTATAAGGGAGGGGTCCAGTGTGCCAATTGAAATTGGTAAATGAAGTCAGTAGCCTACAGTGACAAATTTAAAAGCAGAGAGAGCATAAGCACTGAGGTTCTGATTAGCAGAGCCTCAGTGATACAGTCAAGCACTTTACAGACACACACATTAGGCCATAAACTATGAGCACTTGGGTCCTGACCAGCAGGATCCCAGTGAGGCAGGCAAAAACATACTGACATACAGGTAACAATGTGGGTAACATGCCAAGGAAGATGGTACTTTCGTACACTTATTTGTACGCACCATCCATCCCACTGTTCAAAAATTCTACCTTCCTGCTCCTTCGGGAACCTGGTACCAGAACCCACACACTCAAGTACCATATATCACACTTCGCAGATTTATAAGCTGACCGTCATTTTATTGAGCAATTACCTGAGGCAGAGGAGATACGGCAGACCATGCTGGACACACTGACATATAACCAACTTGGAGCAACATGCCACACCTTGCACCCCACTTTCCCAGTTGCACCCCCCACACTGTCATCCCTAGAATTAATTCTCCCATCCCCAACGCGAGACACCTGATGACCTGCCTCTATACCTGCAATCAGGCTTCTGCCCTGCTCTCGCCATCTAGCGGCAGACCTCTCAACCACACCCTCTGATGAACAATGGGGTTATTGCTGTAACCAATTGGAACACCTCTCTCCCAGTTACAGACTCCGCCTCATACACTTTAACTATTTACATCGCCTTTACTGGTGCCCGTTACAATTATTGCACATAGGTTTGGCATCAGACAAGAAGTGCATTGGATGCGGAGACACATGACTCCTTCTTGCACCTGGCTTGACTTTGTCCGCAGATAATGTAATTTTGGGAGGAGGTCTACAGAATAACACTAGAAATAACTGGACACCACCCATCCTGGGCAGTGTTGGTGGCATTACTAGGCCATGCAGAGAAGGTACCCGCTGAAAGCAGACTCCTTACAGCTATAATACTCCTGTTAGAGAAAAGAAAAATGGCCATGCACTGGGAAAGGCGCCCTGGTCCTACAGTTCCTTCCTGGCTGTGCGATGTCATATACAGTCAACGACAGTTAGACATGTATTGGGACCTCATGCCGTCACGCTCACGTCCCAGATACATATGGGGCCCCCTCTGTGCTTACCTACGCGCACCAAACAGGCACCCCTCCCCAAATACTGTGACAGCTGCCATTACATCATGGACGATGGGGCGGGTACCTGGGTGGACAGCACTACCCAATCACTCAAGCTCTCATACCATTGGTTAGTGAGCACCATTCCCAATCCGGACTTGTAGCTTCAATCAAGTACAGGTCACAGACCTAGGCAATGCATCGTCGAAAAAGTAGTGCTAATGATACTTGGTTAACAGTCCAAATGTGGGAACTCATGCAATATGCTGTGATTTAAGATGCAAATGTGTATTTGAGCTGGATGTCGGCAAGCTTGTATTGACTGTATATTGACTGTACCTCATGTAGTTTGGCTGTAAATGTTTTTTATGTAAAACCAAATATTAAAAAAAGGTTAATGCTTAATGCCCCAAGTGAAGGAGTTTCAAAAGTAATTATGCCACTTTCTACAGTTCTAAAACATGGCTGACAAGTGACTATGTCGTGTGAAACACCTTCACCATTGCTTAGTGCTTAGTTTGCGAAAAACAATTTAAGTGGTGTTATCCAAATTGTTTCTTTGTACCTGAAACCTGAAGCATACACCACCAGCAGGGGCATTGCCCACTCACAAGGTGACAGTCAGATGTCTGGTAAAAACAGAGCAAAAGTAATAGGCAGCATGTGCAATAAGGTTTGCCTTAGTATCATTGCCAGCTGCTTGTTCACTCATCACTCATTCTGCCATCTCCTATTGGACACATTTTCTGACCTTGTTCCCATATCAGTCACGTTTGATTTCCATTTCTTTTTCCTTTCTTTCTTCCCTCGGTATTCTCTCACACTTGCTCTCCCTTCTGTCAGAGGCTAACCTGGGAATGAGGCCTATGATAACTTTCACAGATTAGAAGCTGGTCACCAGTATCTCACCTCACAGAATATTATACAGCACATTAATGATTATTTGAAAGAGACGCCTGTGAATTGGCTCAACACAATCTATTAACACAACTCAAGCAGGGTCTGAGCTCTATCTATACGGGGACTCTCTTCTGGTTCAGTGCAAGAAATCAAGAAATAAACTGGAAAAAAAATCAACAGTTTATCTGAAGGAGTAAACTCTGCTGTACTATACAGGGGTTCAGCAATATGTTTGCAGGGACTCAGCTATGGCATTATGACCAGAGATACTGACTTTGGAACTGGGGATGAGGTTCAAGCCTCATCGTCTCAAAAGAAGGTGCATTAATATACAGGAATACAGTTGCTTGTTTGAAGTTGAAACAGGATAGTAGAAGGCAGGGGCATCACCAGTTGACAACAAACGTACGTCAGCTTGAGAGACAGCAGGGCCCAGAGCTTGTATCTAAGATACAACTGCACCATGGCGCATTGTAGGGGGCAATAAGGAGAACATTTTTTATGCTATTGATGTACTGTTCTGGAATAGCACCAAAATTTGGGCGCTAACGCTGAAAAGTACATAGGGGCCCATTGCAAACAATGGCATGCTCCTTTTTGTATGGCATGCCTGCTGGGAGCGCCCCCTTTCCATACATTATGCCTGGCGCAGGCATAATGTAGTGCAAATGGGTACAAAGTGTTGCAATGCATGCATTTGCTCACTTTTTAAATTTGGCCTTGGCGATTTTGCCTTGTTGGGTCACATTAGCGTAAAAAAAAAAAATTATGTTAATGTGGCTCAAGGAGGCACTAGGGGCTCCTAAACTGCCAAATAGGACCTGCCTGGGGTTTGGTGCAGCCAGGGGCCCTTGCCTACTTCTGTGTTTCAACTTTGTTGTCGACTGCTTACCGGCCCCACTCCAACTACTGTTAAAGGTGGCTGCCTGAGTGCCTCCCTAATGGGTGGGTGTACCTACCTACCTAATGGGACCACAGACTCTAGCTGCTCTCCAGCCATGGTTCCTGAGGCCAGTCAGAGAGGTCACATTGGTGGGGTGACTGCTATAGAGGGCAGGTGTGACTGTGGGATGAATTCGGATTGCGCTCCTGGGTTTTTGCAACTTGCATATTGGCACAATGGTTAAATCCAAAGAGAACACGCTGCCTTCTTTATCCTCTGATAAGGGGCTGGGTGCAACTATCGCATCAACCCAGTGTGTGAGGACAATGAGCCAGTTGGAGGTCACACTGGGACAGCGCTTGAAGCAATTTACGAAAATACAACAAGCCATTCAGTACACTAAAACCACCTTGGAAATGAAAATAGATGCAGTGCGAGCAGACCAATAGAAACTGTCTGGAAAGGTGGATGACACAGGGTCCACTATCACTGCAATGCACCCTTCTCTGAAGGAGGTCCAATTGCAGGTGCAACTTTTGAAGGCTGACATTGAAAGCCTGCAGCTGAGAGTCAAGGATGCAGAGGGAAGGTCGTAATGATATTCTGTTCATTGGTCTCCCGGAGAAGGACGTTGTGGTTATTGACTATGGTTCTGGTGGGAAGGCCTCCAAATTCTTCTCCACTTAAAAAGCGCTCCAGGCACCGGGTTGGCCTCCTCTGCCTGGTGCGGCCCCAACTGTCCAAGATTGCACGCCTATTGAAATATTAGGGACAGACAATTAACAATATAATAGTATTTTGTAAGTTTGCGCCACTTTTGCGTCAAAAGTGACGCAAATGCGGCGCAAAAAAAGTATAAATATGGGCCTTAATTTTCCGAACCTTTTGTTTCAGAGGTCTCTGACAATGCAAGGGTGCGGCAGTGACCTACCTGGATTACACTGAGGTGGAGCAGCATTGCTGCATTTCAGATACGGGTCTCTGTAAAAAGGTAAAAGTACCGTCTTTTTAGCATCGTTACCCCCACTTTTTACCTGCTGTCGGTGTGTTTTGGCTGTGTTCACTGGGATCCTGCTCTCTCCCACTAAATTTGGTTGCTTAGGATTTAGCACACCCCACAAATTGGCATGTGTGCAGTGGTGGGATAAGACACTTGCGTTTGCCTTACCACTTTGTCACTAGTCACTTTCCACAGGAAAGACTAGAACTAGCTGTTAGGTACACACTGCAGCCATTTGTCAGGATTTCTGGTCTCCCAAGTTTGGGTAAGCTAGGGGTCTAGCATAGCCCTTGCTCCAAACTTTCCTAGGGAGCCAAGTTGGCAGTGTGTAGGGAAGTACTATCCTTCTTGGCATGTACCCCCAATTTCTACCTGTTTGTCAGTGTGTTTTTACTGTCTCACTGGGATCCTGCTAGTCAGGACCCAGTGCTCATAGATTTTGGCCTAAATGTCAGTATGTTTTACTGTGTTGTCAGTATGCTTGACTGTGTCACTGGAGTCCTGCTAATCAGTGCTTATGTTCTCTCTGTTTCCAAATTTGTCACTATAGTCTGGTGACCACTTATTTCACTCCAGATTGGCCTACTGGACTCCTCTTATAAGTCCCTAGTATATGGTACCTAGGTACCCAGGGTATTGATGTTCCAGGAGATCCTTATGGCCTGCAGCATTTCTTTTGCCACCCATAAAGAGCTCATACAAACATTTCTTCAGGACTGCCACTGCAGCCTGAGTGAAATAGTGCAAGCACTATTTCATAGCCATTTTCACTGCACCAGGTAACTTGTAAGTCACCTATATGTCTAACCTTCAGTTCCTGAAGGCTTGGTGCAAAGTTACTGTGTGTGAGGGCTCCCCTGCACTAGCAGAGGTGACCCCATGTTGTCCAGGGCCAATTTCCCGGACTTTGTGAGTGCGGGGAAGCCATTATAAACGTGCACTACATATAGATCAATACATATATGTAACTTCACAATTGTAACTCCGAATATGACCATGTGAGGTGTCTAGGATTGAGAAATTGTACCCCCAATCTGATTCTGTATTGGGAGGGCCAGTTCCATGCATCCTTGGGGCTCCACCATGGACCCCTCAGTAGTGCCATACCAGCCTTCTGAGGTTTTCACTGCACTGCTGCCACCTCACAGACGGGCTTCTGTCCTGCTGGGGCTTGAGTAGCTCAATTCCAGTAAGGCAGAAAAATGCATGTCCTTTAGGAGAGATGTGTTACACCCTCTCCCTTTGGAAATAGGTGTTACAGGCATGGAATGGGTTTCCTCCCAGAGCCTCTGGAAGTGCTTTGAAGGGCACAGATGGTGCCCTCCTTGCATAATCCAGTCTACACCGGTTCAGGGACCCCAGTCCCTTCTCTGGCACGAAACTGGACAAAGGATAGGGGAGTGACCACTCCCCTGTCCAACACCACCCCAGGGGTGGTGCCCAGAGCTCCTCCAGAGTGTCCCTGGGTTCTGCCATCTTGTTTTCAGGATGGTCAGGGAACTCTGGGAGCATCTGAGTGGCCAGTGCCAGCAATCCCCTTCTTAGGGCTAATTAGGGTCTCTCCTATGGGTGTTTCCTCAGATTCGGATTGCAAGACTCCAGCAGGGATCCTCTGCATCCTTTACTTCATCTTCTACTGTCGGATCAACAGCAGAACTGCTCCAGTAACTCTACAACTGCAACAAAATATCCAAGAAGGCAACTCTGTAACTTCAGTTCCTGCCAGCAACTGCAAAAGTTTCCAGGTTGTGCACGCTCCGAGGACTACCTGTTTTCATCCTGCACCAGAAGAACCAAAGGAATCTTCCGTGGAGTGACGGAGTCACTTCCCTGCTTCAGCAGGCACCTCTCTGCAGCAACAACTGGTACTCCGGGTCCCCTCTCCAGGCGACGAGCGTGGATCCTGGAACACAGGTGGTAGACTAGAGTGACCCTGACTGTCCAAAGGTCCAGCTTTCCAAATTTGGTGCAGGTAAGAGCTTGCCTCCCCGTGCCAGACAGTACCCCTGTGCACCGAGTGTTTTGCAGCTCCTAGGGCTTCTTTGAGTTTTTTTCAAGAATTCCTTTGTGCACAGCCTAGCTCATGTCCCCAGCACTCTATCATATGACGCTCAGCTTCCTAGAGCTGTTCTCCGGTGGTGCGGGCTAACTTTTTGTAGTGCTGCAATGACTGCTGTTTGCAACTCCTTTGTCCCTGTGCTGTGGGAATCCTGTGCGTGCTGCCTGGTCTCAGCAACTCAAATCCCCCTCTGTCTCCTCCTCCTGGTCCTTCCTGGGCCCGGGCAGTGCCATTTTTTGCAAAACACAAGTTTTGCATTTACTAAGGCTTGTTGACGGAATCCCGTGACACAAACCAGACTGCATTCATCCATCTGGCGTGTGACATCAGCTGCACCAACCAGGAACCCGCATCTATCTTCTTTGGTGCAATACTGACTGTGTCTTCTCACTGGTGGTTCTCCTTTTGCACCTTCATCCCGGTTAGCAGGGGCTCCTGTTCTCCCTGGACTCTTCAGTGCTTCTTGGACTTGGTCCCCTTCTTACACAGGTCTTCAGGTCCAGTAATCCATCGTTGGTGTCTTGCAGTCTCTTCTGGTTCTTGCACTGTCTTCTAACACGACTTCTAATGTGTTTGTTTCACTCCTGCTTTCCTGGGCTCTGGGTGGGGTATTTTACCTACCTTTGGTATTTTCTTACACTCCCAGCGCCCTTCTACACACTACACTCGCCTAGGTGGGAAACCGACTTTTACATTCCACTATTTTAGTATATGGTTTTTGTTTCCCCTAGGCCCATTGCAACCTATTGTGATTGTCACTGTTTGCACTATTTTCTGACTGTTTTTGGTTACTAGTGTATATATTGTGTAATTTACTTACCTCCTAAGGAAGTATAGACTACAAAGTATTTTGGCCTTGTGTCACTAAAATAAAGTACCTTTATTTTTGGTAACACTGAGTATTGTCTTTCTTGTGTGTAAGTACTGTGTGACTACAGTGGTGTTGCAAGAGCTTTTCATGTCTCCTAGTTCAGCCTTGGCTGCTCTGCCTACAGCTCCCTCTAGACAGCCTGGCTTCTAGACACTGACTACATTTCACTAATAAGGGATAACTGGCCCTGATATAAGGTATAAGTACCTGTGGTACCCACTACAAACCAGGCCAGCCCCCTACATAGTGTAGTTAGGTACACCTACACCACTTTGGCAAGAATGTCTTCAGTAGACCACAACTACCTGACCCCAGACTCTCACTATGAGGGTCTTACCTTTCAAGAGCGCGGAGGGAGATGTGTGCCTCTAGAAAACTGAAGATAGGGAGAAATCCCAATAAGAGTCTGCTTCTAGGATTACTTCTCCACGCTGACCAGGACAATGCAGGCAGCCATGCTGAAGAAGAGGTAGAAACGGACCCTCCAGTCCTAGGCAGGATAGATTTAGGCTACACTGTGGAGTGTCAGGAACAACCTGGGGAACACCATACCATAGCCCTGTTAGGAGCACTGCAGGTTGTGTGTGGGGGGGGGGGGGAGTTCATGACATTATGCCCACCTTTAGTCTTAGAAGCATGGTCCAGAGAGTCCCCAGCAGGAGAAATATGTCCTCCTCTGTCCATACTCATGTCTCCTCAGTATCTGAGGGGACCCACTGCTCCACCTCAGGGAAAGATTCCTTAGACAGGGAGCTGAGGAAACCGAGGTTGGAGGAGGCCAAGCTGAGGCTGCAGCAGCAACAGCTTGCTCTAGATATGGAGGCCTTGGCAGTGGAGAGGGAAAGACAGGATTTGGGGTTAGCACTCCATGGTGGCAGGGATCTTAGCTTTAGTGACACCAGAATCAGAGAGGACTCTTATGATTCTAGGAACCTGAGCAAAGTAGTCCCACCTTACATGGTGGGAGATGACATTTTCAAATGGTTTACTGCTTTGGAGAGGGCCTGTAAAGTTCAGTTCAAAGGCAGTGGGCAGCAAGCTTGTGGCTCTCCTTCTCCGACAAAGGCATAGATAAACTCCTCACGGCCAGAGAGGAAGGTTCAGACTATTTTACAGCTCTCAAAGGTGCACTGTTAGATGGTTTTGGTTTGACCATTGAACAATACAGGATCAAGTTCAGGGAAACCAAAAAGGAGTCCTCCCAAGATTGGGTAGATATGGTGGACTGCTCAATTAAAGCTCTGGAAGGCTGGTTGCATGTGAGCAAAGTAAATGACTACCAGGGCTTATACAATTTGTTTCTGAGAGAGCACATTTTGAATAAGTATATATCTGATACATTAGTACCTGCTGGACTCTGATCTGACCTTTCCCCAAGAATTCGGAAAGAAGGCAGACAATTGGGTCCGCACCAGGGTGAGTAGAAAAACTCATATGGGGTGACCACAAAAAGAAGGAAGCAGGTAAACATCATGATAAGGGTGGGGACAAAGATAAAACCAAAGAGTCTTCATCAGGCCCCCAAAACTCCTGGGGGTGGGAATAAATCCTCTTTCTCTTCCTCAGATGTTAAGAAACCTTGGTGCTACATCTGTAAAAACATAGGGCAGGGGACAGCTCCTGTCCTAAGAAAGGCACCACTACTAATACCACATCTACCTCTAGTGTCCCTAGCAATAGCAGTAGTGGTGGTAATAACAACAATAGTAGTAGTCAGTCTTTGGGGACTGTGGGGGCGTCTGAGCTAGTCAGGGAGACCACTGAGGCTATGTTGGTCTCTGATGGGGACATTGGCTTTGCCACCCTAACTGCCTGTCCCCTTCAGGTGGTTAAGTACAGGCAGCATCCCTAAATCAATGGTGTTGAGGCTGAGGCCTACAAGGACACAGGTGCCAGTGTCACTATGGTGACTGAAAAACTTGTGTCTTCTGAGCAACATCTACTTGGTCACACATACCAAGTGACTGATGCTCACAATAAAACGTTGTGCCACCCCATGGTAGTTATTGACTTCAGCTGGTATTGGTTACTGGCCTTAAAAATGTTGTAATGTCCTCTAATCCCCCTGTAGAATGTCTGCTAGGTAGTGACTTGGAGACTTCAGCTTGAGCTGAAGTGGAATTGGAGGTCCATGCAGCACTGCTGGACATTCCTGGGCACATATTTGTCCTCACCAGAGCACAGGCTAAGAAACAAAAATAACAGAGTCCTGGAGCCTGGAACAATGACCCAGGAGGCTCCCAAGCAAAAGAGCAGAAAGGGTTAAAAGTTACTCTCTGTTCCAGCCTCCAGTGAAGATTCAACTCTTGAGGTAGAAAAGTCTACTCGCTGGGTGGAACCTACACCAGAGGAGATCAAAGCTGACTCAGCAGAGCTTTTGAGTGCAGGGGGGGGCTACCAGGGAGGAGCTCAGTATGGAACAGAAAACCTGCCCCATACTGGAGAGCTCAAGGCAGCAAGCTGCAGAACAAGAGGCAGTGGATGTCAGTCGGACCCATAAGGTGTACTGGGATAACAGCCTCCTATACTCAGAAGCAAGGGACCCTACACCTATTGCCACCATGAGATTAGTTATCCCTCTGAAGTTTAGATAGTTCCTGTTAACCTAGCACATGATATTCCCCTCACAGGCCACTTGGGGCAAAGCAAGACTTTTGATAGGCTTGTCCCTCATTTTCACTGGCCTTATATGTCAGAAGACACCAAGAAGTTTTGTTGCTCCTGTGTCACTTGCCTAGCCAGTGGCAAGACAGGTGGCACTCCAGAGGCCCCTTTAATTCCACTACCAGTGGTTGGGTGCCCTTTGAGAGTGTTGGGTGGATATTGTTGCCTCTCTGGATCCTCCAACAGCCTCTGTTTACATTGGTGGTAGTGGGCCATACTACCAGATATCTAGAGGCCACTCCTCTTAGGACCACTACAGCTCCTACAGTGGCCAAAACCCTCCTGGGACTTTTCTCAAGGGCGGGTTTTCCTAAAGAGGTGGTATCAGACAGGAGTGCTAACTTCATGTCTGCTTACCTTAAAGCCATGTAGAAGGAGTATAGTGCCACTAATAAGTTCACCACTCCCTACTATCCCCAAACAAATGGACTAGTTGAGAGGTTTAACAGAACTCTCAAAGGCATGATAATGGGACTCTGAGAAACTCAGGAGGAAGTGGGATGTCCTGTTATGTTACCTCCTCTTTGCCTATAGGGAGGTTCCTCAGAAGGGGTAGTCCATTTGAACTTCTGTTTGGGCACCCTGTTAGGGATCCCCTTGGTCTTGTGAAAGAAGGCTGGGAGCAGCCTCTGGCTGCTCACCAGCCAGGATAGAAAGTGTGGGTCCTGGAGCCTGTGGCTCCCAGGGCACTCCAAGACAAATGGAGTGGACCATACACTATTGTGGAGAAAAAGGTTGAGGTCACCTACTTGGTTGACCTAGGCACTCCTAGAAGCCCTCAGAGGGTGTTTCATGTGAACCACCTGAAACCCTACTATGACAGGTCTGACATGACCTAGCTCATGGCAACTGATGAGGGACAGGTAGAAGAGAATTACCCTCTCCCTGACCTCTTGTCACACAATACAGTGGAAGCTTAGTAGATGGGGCTGTGCTTGTAGACTGCCTCTCTGAGTCACAAAAAGATGACTGCAGCAGCCTGCCTCCTGGGACATTTCTCTGAACAGTTCTCCCTCACCCCTGGTCAAACCACAATGTGTAAACACACCATTGACACAGAATACAGCCTATCTGTTAAAAGTAACATTTACAGGCAGCCTGATCATGTCAGGGAGTGCATCAAATCTGAGGTGCACATTGGGAATATATTGGAGGCTCTGCAGGGAGCAGGCCTCACTATTAGGGCCTCAGAGTGCCAGACAGGGCATGGAAAAGTGGTTTATCTGAGCCACCTGGTAGGTAGAGGCCAGATCCAACAACTACAGGGCAAAATCGAGACCACTCTGGATTGGACTGCCCCTACCACACAAACCCAAGTCAGAGCCTTTCTAGACCTGACAGGTTACTACAGGAGGTTCATTAAGAACTATGGCTGGAACACTGCCAGAGGAACTGGACACCAGGAACACCAGGCAACACATTTGTGAGGATGGTACTCAACTAAACTGTGTGCAGCAGGGGCACCACCATGCTCCCCATTCATTGTTTCCGATTTGGACATGTTTAGGATATTCTTTGATGTCTACCATTTTGGATATTACTTCATTTTTCTTGGCTGGCTAAGGTATAGGCGACCAGCCTCAGGGTGGGTGTTGTGGGCATTGTTTTGGAGGATGTCGACAGGTTGGAATTTGCAGGATGGAGGCCACCACGCAGTATGTTTTGTACAGCACACTGGCAACTATTGGTTGGCCAAGTAGGGTGGGCCGAAGGTTATTACTCAGTTACACAGTAGCACAGGTGCGAAACACCAGTCACATAACAGCTGCGTCATATCGCTTTGTGGCGTGGAATTTTATAGGTATGGCCATGCCCAGAAAGAGGCACAATGTGCACACATACCTCACATGCCACCACACTCACACAGCAATATTGCAGGGAATGCACCTGGTGGCCTTGGACCTAGGGAGGGTACAGGTACGTTGGAGTGTGAACATATATGGTACCACATAGCTTTTTCTAGGGGTATTAATCTGAATTGCCCCTGAGGTCCCTTTTCTGGAGAAGTCACATAGAATATAACAGTAGGGCAGATATGTGATCCTAGAAGGGGTGTTGGATGGGGACCCCCACTCTTTAATAGCGCTGTATGCCTCTAACATGCATCAGCCTGATTTCCTGGCTTGCATGACTCCTGTTTTCCTGCAGACCCCTCAAGTGCCATGCATATGTGCGGGTGATTATAACTGTGTCCTGGATATTGAGTTAGATTGGTACACTCTGCTCATGGGTGGGGCGGCGTGCCTCAAGTGTCAGAACACTTCAGCACTTTAGGCAGAGGATGGTACACATAAGGCTGCATGATGTATGGCGGCTGCAGCACCTAGGTGCCAGGGAGGACTCATTTTACTCCCCAGTGCATGATATGCAAACACGACTGAACCTTTTCTTTTGTAGAGATGAGGTATACAGGCACACGTTGATAAATGACTACCTTGCACACACTGGGCCATATTTACAAGAAATTAGGTCTTGCTGCATTGTTACAGCCACGCGTCAAAATTATCTACGAAGCGCAGGAATCCGTTACGGCATGGATGTACCATATTTACAGGATGGGGCACTATGGCGCAAGGACCCAAGGTGCATCAGAAAATGTGACGCATCTGTGGGAACTTTGCCGTAACGATTCCACCCAAAAAGTGTTGCATCGCTGAAGTTGGCCTCACAACTGACACAACTTCAGCGATGTATCAAAATTTAGAGGTGTTGCATCAGTTTGAAATGACACAAATTGCCTAATGTTTAGACCAATGTAAAAGACTGTAAAATGATAGAATATCACCAACTACACTTTTACATTGGGCTTGGATGTAAGAGGGTATGCATGCAATATGTCACATTACAGTTTGCATAGTGTACTCATGTGTATGTAGAGACCTACATATGTGTGACACAGTGAGGCCTGTGTAACGTAAGTGAATACAAGTATATGTTGGAATGTGAAGAGGCAATACATGTATTATCTACCTTACGTGTATACTTACCTGTTGTCCTTTCGGAGTACACAGACCTGGACTTGGTGACCCCTTCCTCCCTGGAGAAGTGACAATGCTGACCGGTATTTTGCAAACAAAACACAACGTCACTTAGCCTTGTTGCAGTGGATGATAAGATCATAGGTGCCATGGTCCCAGCTTGGTCAAGGGGTCGTACAACATGATTGGCACATTTGTAGACTCACTACTAGTAGAAGAGAAGTGAAATACAGACATATCTCAGTGTGTTAAGTGACTTCAGCTGGTCAGATTCCTTTTATAAAGCCACTGTACCATTTGTATGCCCGGGTTAAGCAGGAGTCGGAAGTTAGAAGCATTTTGGACATTTGCCAATGATGCGTCACTTTGCTAAAAACTTGGAAATATAGGTGCGTCAGTTCTGCGTGGCATTTTAAGATGGGAACCCCTACCTTGCATATGAGGAACTTATCCTGACGAAGCTAGTTGTAGCGCTGGTAAACAAAATGACGCACAGGAGAGAAAAGTGACACATTATGCGAAATGCGTCACTTTGTAAATATGGAGCACTGAATGCGCCGCTGATGCGTAAAAAATAAAAATGATGCTGCGTAGGCTCCTTGTAAATATGCCCCACTGTTTCCGACCATTGTCCGATGCTGATGACGATGCATTTGGTTAGTGAAAGGGCCATAATCCCAACATGGTGGTAGTGGGTGGAGGCCTTGCAGGGCCCACCATACCATGACAGCATAGTCTCATATCGCGCACAAAATTTTGAACACAATATAAGGTCCACTACATCAAAGGCAACGCAGTGAGAAGCACATATAGTGTGGCCTTTGTATTTCTACGATGTGGGGAGTAGGCGGGACCCTGTGGGCCATTTGCACTGTGGGTTTGGGACTGTGCTGCACCCAGGTCGACATAAACACTGCCTTTATGGAGTACTATAGCACCCTCTACGTGGCACAGGTTGATGCTACCACAGGCCAAATACATGTTTTCCTAGGGCGATACCCCTTCCCTGACTCAACCCACTCCCACAAGCTAAGCTAGAGGAGCCCCTCAGGTAGACTAGATATGCGGGGCCATCCTGCAGATGTTGCACAATAAATCACCAGGGATGTTTGCCTTTCCTTTATTATGTGTCTTTTAGGTCCTTATCCCACACTTGTTGAAACTGTATTAAGAAGCAATGGATAAGGGCATACTCCCGGACACTCTCAGGGAAGCATTGATCGTAGTGCTTCCCAAAAAAGGCAGAGAACCACAGGATGTTTGCTCATACCAGTCACTCTCGCTATTAAACCTAGACTATAAAATACTTGGGGACACCTGGCAAACAGGCTGCGGTCAGTCATTGGCAAACCTGTCCACACGGATTAGAACGGTTTTATACTGGAACACAGTACATTCTTGAATATCCACCACCTGTTGAGCCTAATGGGGACATGAATTGGTGATGCTGAGAACTGTCTAGCAGTGTCACTTAATAAAGAAAAAGAGTTTGATAACCTCAGCTTGGGATATCTCTTTGTGGTATTGGAATGATTGGGAGCGGGTCCAACCTTCCTTTGTTGGGTGAAGACCCTATATAGCAACCTGATTGTGAGGATTAAAGGTGGCACAATCATATCCGACAGGATTGAAATACATAGAGGCACTAGACAGGGTTATCAAACAACAGCAAAAGAGGGGCATATGTGGGAGATTCGGAGAAAAGACTCCTGGTCCCGTGTGTATGTCTCCCAATAATCAATAAATCAAAATAATGTACACATGGTTCCAAAAACCAGGAGGGTTTTTTTAAAACAAGGAGTTCTGAAATGAATGAAAAACAATATGTTTGAAGCAAGAGCCCTCACTCACCCTCCGGTGACATGCTACATCATAGGGCTATGCTCCTTGTCAGGCCAGCGCTGCAATGCCTGACGGGCCCCACAGGGGGGCTCTTTGCCGGAGATCTTTTGAAAATGATGTACAACCAGTCAAAACATGAATAAGGATTGGTATAAGAATAGTTAAAAATGCCTAGAGGTAAAAAAATTGCTATTTATTCTGATATTAATACCCCTGACATGATTAAAAACAATGCGTAGGGATATGGTAAAATAATGTCTACGCTCCCCAAACAAAGAGATAATTTATACAGTTTACTAAGTCTCAAAGTGAAGAATAGTACAAAAAGAGAGAACACAGGATCCCTGTGTTACTCAATCTAGTAGGTCAGCATGTTTCTCGCTATTTTTTTAGTCAATAATGATCTTATGCGATTTGTCAGGACCTTAGCGCGTACCTAATCCTTTAGAAAAATTAGGGAGTCCCCTACTAGGGAAATCAGAAACCCTCCAAGTATTAAAGGTAGGGCCTCATCGGGGTTTCTCTGCACCAACCCACGTTGCGCTGGGTGGTGACTGCAAAAATGTTGTTCATGTCCTGTTTGCTGTATTTGTTTTTTGCTCTGCTGCTTCTTGTGGGGGGTTTCTTCAGGGGGCTTTGTTGGCTCAGAAAAGAGCTGCTCTACAGACAACTCAGCTCCCTTGGTGGACAGTGGCATAGGGGCTCCCAACTATGAATTCTCTTACGCAGCAGCCCAATTGAATGGTTGTGCGCCGGCTGGGTACCTCTACCCTGACCCCTTTTATCTTTATTTTCCCCACTGGGAAACCAAGTCCCAATGAACAAAATGGTGGCCGCAACATTCCTCTCAGGTTGTGGCCAGCCAGTCATGGTATCCCTAGAGAGAGGGTGCTCACATTGTGACGTGGCTGTGGCGCAGTGCTCGGATGTCTACACCGGAAGACTGACTGATGTTAGTGGCACGTAAGTGTTGGCACAACTATTTCTGTGGTACGGGAAGGTACCCGTCCTATGCCCTCCAGTTGCTGATCTGGCAGCTGCTGGTAATAGTCGACCTCCTCAACCGGAGTGCTGTGTGCTCCTGGAGCAAGGCAGAGGTACTTCTGACCGATGATCTATACCAGGTGGGGGTGCTGAGATCATTTCAGGTTTTGAGGGAGAACTATGGAATACCAGTGGTTCGCTTTCTAGAGTCATTTATCATGTGCTTATTATTCTTTGGGGGCAGGAGTCTGCAGAACCGCAGACATCCTTCATGCTGCAGGTTTTGCTAACTCTCTGCAATGCCAGGAAAGCCATCACTGTGATCTACGGTGCCTTACCCACCCAACACTATGAGACAGAATTATGGGCTGGGGCAAATGGGAGGCTGTCTTGGGCACTGCCCTCTCTGACAAGCAATGGGTATTTGCTAAAACACAAGTGAAGGACATGTCTAGAATTTACAATTCTGTTGCGTGCAATTCAACTACTTACATCAGACATACTTGGTACCAGATATTCCAGAGTGCCCGAGATGCCACCATCAGATTGCAGATTTTTGTCACATGGTGTGAAACTGTCCTCTACTGTGCAGGACATGGGATGAGGTGACGGACATGTCACACGTGGTGGAGCAGGTGATACCCCACATATTGCCTCCTTGGTATAAGACCCAGAGCTAAGGGCAATAAGCACACTTGCAAGTTCATTGCACTGGCCTTGGAGCTTTTTATGAGACAAATAGTGATGTCATGAAAGGTCAGCTCAGCCCTGGATGTGGGGCGCTGGCTTCATGAACTTGTAAAATGGGCTAAGGCAGAGGTGGATGTCATCGCTAGGCTCTGTCTTCAGCGTGACATGGGACTCAGTTGAACTATGTGGGACACCCTGAGAGAGGAGGTGTCATTAGCTGTGATTATTGCACACAATTCTCTTGGAAGCAAGTTGCTATGAAAATTAGGGTATTCTTATGGTGTCCCACTACATTTGGGACTAGTTGCTAACCCCATATGACTCTTATGTACATGTAACACATTGTTTATTTATGGTACTTCGGAGTGGCTCCAACAGTGTGGAAACTGTGGATGCGAGCCTGACCATGATGGTTGTTTATTGTACTTCAATTCTGTATAACTCCAATAAAGAGATTTAATAAATATATATAACCTGGTTGTCGCCACTAGGTAGTTATAGGTAGGACCTAGTTTAAATAGAGGAAACATTTTTTTACTTGCGCTGGTTGACAAATCTTCACAAAATGTTCCAAAAAAATACAATGCTCATGTCAACTGCTGTCTGGAAAATTTCGAGGTGATCCGACAATGTGTTTTTTCCATGTTAATTTCTATAGGGATTTTGAATGAGAATAGCGGCCGAACCCCTGAATGAATTTATGTCAGATTTGGCAGAAAGCTAGCTCTAGGTTCAGAAAGCGACCGTTTTGTGATTTGGTATAAATCTGTTCAGTATTTTTTGTGATATTGAAGAAAATTCAAATTTGCATATACAGGGATGCAGATCCTCCGTGGATTCTCATCAGATTTGTGAATCCATGCACCAACAGCAGTGCTGAGATTGGCTGGCCCCGCAACCTGAGAGGAAAGTTGCGGCCACCATTTTGTTCATCAGGACTTGGTTCCCACTGGGGAAGATAAAGATAAAAAGGGATAGAAGGGATCAGAGTAGAGGTAGCCTAACTCCATGAGACTAATGGAGGGGTGTGTTTTTATTCTATTTCCAAACTATAACATCCCTGTAACCTTCAGTTTTAGCACTGAATTTCTATGTTTTTTTAACATATAGTAATTTTCACTACTATACTTTAATCCAACCACCGCTGTGCGCAGCTGAGTTGGCCACAGGGCACCAACCCCCTATAATCATTCTGTCATAACCCCGATAATCACTTCATAATCTATCGCTGTTCAAAATCCCGATGGAAAAATGAATGGGTAAAACATGTTTTGGGACCCTCCCTTTTTATCGGCCCCCAAATGACAGATCACCCCCAAATTTTCCAGACAGCAGAAGAAGTGACCACTGTTGTTTTTTGGAAAAGTTTGTGAAGATTTATTAAACAAAACAAAAGTTATCAGCAAAACAAAAAACACTTTTTCTGTAGAAACTATGTCCTAACAATAACTACCTAGTGGTAATATATGTTATGGTTCAGAGCAGTAAATCTAGCTTTGAAGTCTTTCCTTCCATTGCTGAATGGCAACAATGTCCTTATTTAGATGGACAGTTCCAAACCAATTTACCACCTTAACAGACTGCGAAGGGGTGTGGTAAAGGATGTGCTTGGATGTCGAGAACTTCCTTCAAAGAAGTCCAGGACATACAGCATTGGTTGATCACCAGGTTCTTCAGCATCAGAGCCCCCGACCCACAGTTGTAAGGGATATAACATCACCAAAATGGGCGCTTTAAGCATATGCCTACAAGTAATTAAAGTTTTACTGGAAAGAATAAAAAAGGTTTATTTACTAGTGCGGAATTGAATGTAGCATTAGGTAAACTAACAGAAGGACCATTTGAGCCTATGCACAGCTCTTCAGAATTACTGGAAGGTAGTCTTTTCAGCAGCTATTACTTGGCATACAACGTAAGTGAAATTCAAGCACTGTGCAGTACTCAGCTTACATACATTTTTCACAACAGAAAAGTATTTTTTAAAACTCCCCCTCTTCCTTGCGAAAAGTAGTTCTTCATGGAATATCCATCAATAATCATAAGTTTTGAATAGTTGCGCCCACGTGCAGGGATTTCGGAGCACTTTTCCCAAAGTCACATTTTCTGTAGAATCTTCACATTACTTAGGAAAGGCCAGGAAGTACAGGTGACACAAAATTATAAATCAGCAACCTAAAATTGGGCTATATTGCCAGTTCCATTACTTTAATTTAAAAGAAGGAAGAAAACAAATCAAGCCTTAAAAATGTTACCAAATGAAAGAAGGGCAACATTTTTTTAAAGAGAATGATAGTGAAGGATAGGACAGTGTAACTGCATAGGCTGCCATAATGTAAGAAAGAAAATATAACACTGAACTTTAAGGGCACCCTGACCTTTAGTGTCCCATCATTCCCTGTAGGTAGCAGTTAGCTCCATTCTTTTTTCCGGCTCGTGCTGAGAGAGTCTTGCAGCATTGATTTCTGCCTTTGTATGACTTTTTTCCTCTTAAATTTACTTTAGAACCTTTTACCAAAAGTGGTTAACTGGACTTCCTTTAGGGCTGGGAGTGGTTTTCTGTAATTTCCTGAGGGAAATATATTTCTTTTTCCACACCTCCTTGCTCGCTGTCTGGGACAACGTAAGTGACTCATAGGATGTTGAGAAGGAGCTCATTGACTTTGAGGGCTTTTATCAGCACCAAGAATCGAACATCAAAACATGGTTCAACTTTGAGAGACACTTTTTCTGCGGAAAGAATACAGTGGAGTACCTTTCAAGGATGAAAGGAGGCATGTTCCCTCTGAATCAGACTCTGAATACTCCAGTCCTCCCCTTCCAGCCCGCCTTCTCCACTCATCTCGAATTCTCCTTCACCACCTGCAACCCCACCTCCTCAGCCACCTGTGAAGTCTCCTTCTTCTCGGCATCCAATGCTAATTCCTATGGAAATTTCTCCAGTCATGCCTACTGGGCCTCTTCAAGCACCCATTCCAGTGACACCTATACCAAGGCATTCCAGGTCTTGTTTATGACATACCAGACCTCGCCATAGCTATAGGCCAAAGTTGAGGTATCACTGTTCAAGGTCTCCCAAATAGGTTCATTCAAGATGTATATGGGATTCCACACCCCAGTTGAGGGCTTCAAGGTCTTATCACACAAATACTTCCAGTGGCTGTTAATTACCTACTCTTAGAGACCCTTCTCCAGCGAGAATATCTCTTGTGGATGACATCAATACCTTCCAGGAGGTCCTTATAAAAGGAGCCAACAAGATTAATATCCCTCTTCCGGCAACCAAAGCCCGACTTCTGAAATTTTGTAAACATTGCACCAATGATCTGTTTTAAGGCTATTTCTTCCTCTGGACCCAGGGCTCATTGAACTGGCCATGGATCTTTTCCTGACTCCGACCTCTGTCAAGGCAGCTCATTCATGTCTGCAGAAGAGATACAGACTGCCTGACCAGAGGCCATTGTTCCTCCACTCGGATCCTCTACTAGACTCCTTGATTGTATCAGCCACTCACAAGCTTCACTCCACTGCTCCTTCCTCTACAGTTGCCCATGACAAGGAGAGCAAAAACCTGGATCCAGTAGTTAGAAAAGTATGTGGCACATCCACCTCCACTGTGAAAGCAGCAAGAGCTTCTGCAGTCCTAGGGAGATGCAATGGTTTCCAAACATTCAAAAGTCATCAGTTCTGCAGCAGACACATTCCTTCTCGCAGCCACCAGATGTTATCATGGTTTGCCCTTATGTCGCTTCTTTTGGCTCAGATACACAGAACTTAAGTGTGAGGCACAACACAGAATTTTGAATGCCCCATTTTCAGGCAACACTTTGTTTAGATCACATGCTGATGATGAGGTGTCTTGCATGAAAACAGAACCAGGTGCTCTGCAGCCGGTTGGACTGAAGAAGCAAAAGTAATACAGGAAACATTCTTTTATATCCTGTGACTGCCGATATTACCCTCACTGGCCTCAAAGTCAATAACAAAACCAGCAGAGACATCAACAGCAGAGATGTCAATCTAATGGTAGAGGAGGTCACCAACAGTCTGCCCCTGCCACTGGTGAGTTCCCACATGCCCCTCTTCCGTTACCCCCTCTGGTGGAGAGAAGCATTAAAACTTACCTGGAAGAGTGGAAAACCATAAGCAACAATAAATAGGTTTTTAATATTGTGCAAAATGGATACTGTCTCTGATTCAAATACCCTCTCCCAGCAGTTTCACCAAAGAAGTGATCTCCTTTTCATTGGGCCCAACGTAAGCAGGAAGTCTCCATCATCTTCCCAAAAAACTGGTAGTGAAAAAGGCTCAGTTCCTCATAAATGAATGGGAATTTATTCCTTTTGCTTTCTCTTGAAAAACAAAGGACCAAAAAATTACTTCTGACCCATTTTAGATCTGAATAAAGTGAACAAGTGGATTTGCAAACAAAAGTTCAGGATCTTGGTGCTGCATCAGATATACCTGCATTCCATCTGGGGTTTGGGCATGTTCTATAGATTTGCAGTATGCCTATTTCCATATACCCACAGCCAAAACAAAATCACAAAGTCCTGGGTTTTCCTGTGGGAAGCAGCCATTACCAAAACGAAGTCCTTCCTTTCTGTCTCATGTCTGCACCCAGGACCTTTTAAAAATGCATTGTTGTTGCAGCACATAACAGGCGACTGAAGATATTTGCTTACCTCTATCTAGACAATTGGCTAACTGAAGCTTACATGTATAAGCAAGCCTGCCAACATAAACAGATAACTGTCATCACCCTCTACCAATAGGGACTGCATGTAAATCATGAAAAATCAATTCCCATCCCAGCACAATCTCCTTACCTGAAAGCTGTTTTGGATATGGTATACACAAAAGTGTTTTCTGTGGAAGAGAGATTTTTTTCTATCTTTCAGAAATGTTGCAGTCTGAAGAAAATAGCCCCTCCAGAAGTGAGGCAAATATAATTTCTCCTAGGATCAGTGGCATCCTGTATGTTCGTGGTATGAAATGCACACCTGAACATAAGACCTCTGCAACTATGTCGGAATAATCAGTGGGACCGACTCTCAGGAAGATGGGAAAACAAATTGACTCTAACAAATCACAGACCAATCTCTCAGCTGGTGGTGTTTTCCAGAGAATCTGTTCAAGGGAATGAGTTTTCCTCAGGTCATCACAACATAGAGAGTAGTAATGAAGTCTCCCTAGCGGACTGGGATACTCGCATGGATAACCTTCAGATTCAAGGCTTATGAACTCCGAAGGAACAGACATACCACATCAACCTCGTAGAGTTGAGAGCGTTACATCTAGCTCTGAAGGCTTCCCTCTGTCCTTCAAAATGAAATCCCTCCTTGTCCAGAAAGACAATACAATGTCCAGGCATTATATGAACAAGCAGGGAGAAATGAGATACAGAGTGCTGTTCCTGGAAGCCATACAATTTGGAAATGGCTAATTTCTAGGAATCTCAGTATTATGGCTGTTTATATGCCATGTATCCAGGATGTGCAAGCAAACACGTTGAGTAGAACCATTTAAGAGAACCTCAAATTTGCATTAAACAAGGCTGTTTTGGGAGACATCTTTTGTGACTGGGGTTTCCCTCATACAGACCTTTTCGCAAACAGAGAAAACAAGAAATGTCCAGACTTCTCAATGTTTTACCAGCCAGGAACATTGGGGAATGCCCTATGGATTAACTGGCCTGACATATTTTTTTACACCTTTCCTTCCATTCCCTTACTGCCATCAGTGATCATCAAACTAACTCTCTTGAATGCCCGAATGATTCTTAATGCCCTGGAGTCTTCCCTCCATTGGTGGTTCACTGATCTTCTCCACCTATCAGAACTGCCACACAGGAAGCTGCCGGGCAGTCTGGTCTTTATAAGTTTGGAAGTCAGATACTGATCCCAACCTTCAGTCCTTGCACTTGGCAGCATGGCTCCTGAAGTCAGTCAATATGGCAATTGGAATCCTTCTAAGGAGTGCATGGGCGTGTTGGGAGAAGCCAAAAGACCATCAACAATGGTGTCCTACTCTTAAATGGAAGAGATTCTGCGTCTGTGGTGCTAAGAACAATTTTGATCCTATCACCTGCCAAGAAGCAGAGTTTCCATATCTGCTTCAATTAACTAAAGTGAAGCTGCAATTTTTCTCTATTAAAATCCACCTTGCAGCTACTATGGCAACAGAAAATATTTTTCACACATTTCCTTTTTATAAAATTCCTTTAATTAAGGATTCCCTTGAAGGCATTAAGGAGGTTTATCCTCCCATCCGGAGACCTTCTCCTCCATGGGAGTTGAATATTGTCCTTTCACTTCTCATCAGCCTTCCATTTAAGCCTAATCATAAGGCTTCTCTATAGCACTTATCATGGAAAGTTTATTTCCTCGTTGCTATAACCTCTGAATGCAGGGTTAGCGAAATACAGAATCTTTGCTCTCACGAACCTTACACAGCTTTTCACAGTAATAAGGTAGAGATGAGAAATCACCCCAAATTCCTCATTAAAGTTGGATTGGACTTTTATGTTGATCAGGCTATTACGTTACCTACTTTGTTTCAGAAACTCTTTTCCGCAGCAGATAGGTCTATCTACACTCTTGATGTGAAAAGAGTGTTAAAGTTTTGTTTGGACAAGACTAAGGCCTTGATAAATATGACAAACAATTGTTTGTAAACTGTGGTCCATTACAGACAGGGAATGTCACAGCCAAGTTATTATCTACATGGATAGTCTTTTGCATACGCTTATGCACCCACAAAGCCAACCAAAGGTAAAGTGGCTACTGCTACATTACTGAGAAATATTTAAATCTCTGAGATGTGCAAGGCAGCCACCTAGAAATCTGTTCACACCTTTACAAGACACTGTTGTCTGGATTCGGACTTTACAGCAGATGCCCAAGTAGGGCAAGCTTACCTGAGAAATCTTATTTTTTATTCTTTTATCTCTTCCCTTGGGCCTTAGGGAATGAGCTAACCATTCTGTTCATTGCTTATGATTATCAATGGAGAGCCTCTAAATGAAAAGGAACGGTTTCTTTCTTACCCGTAATCCTAGATCTCCTTCAAGGGAATCTCCATTGATATAGTAAGCACCCCTCTCTCCTCCCTGATGGAAGCGATGAAGTTTGATTTATACGTTCATGAAACCTACTAAATCAAAAAGAATCAACTCAACTGCCACCCATAGGGCATGATGAGACACTAGAGGTCAGGTTTCCATTAATGGTGCAGTGTTCTATTACCTTTCTTACCTAACTGCTGCCTATAGTTACATAGCCTTGTCCTTCTCTTCGCTCACTTTAAAAGAAAACATAAGACTTTGTGAGGGATGTTTTTACTGGTGTCACTTTTCATTCATTTAGTGACTTCTTTAATGCTGGATATATATTTTCTTCTATCTTTTAAAATAAAAAATGGAGATGGGAATATAGCCTGTTTTAGGCAGCTAAATTATAATTTTGTGTCCCATGTGCTTCCTGGCCTTTCTGAAGTAAGGTGAAGATACCATACAAAGTGTGACTTTGGAAAACGTGCTTATGGATCCTTGCATGTGGCCTGGACTGTCCAGTGCTTATGTTTTCAAAGTAGATTCCCCTGAAGGAGAAATAGGATTACAGGTAAGAAACCGTTCTTTTCTGATTTTCATATAACTCAGTGTTCTTCTTTAATGCAGTTTTTTCAAAATCTATTTTTTTTCTTTAGAGAGATATCTGTACACACTGAATGGTAAGAAAGTGTTGAAATGATACTTAGTCCTAAAGGCATCAGACAGCTTGTTTTACTATTTCTATTCCCTAAACATGAGTTTGCAGTTTGCATGCTGATTGGTTGATGAAGGGGAATACAATTTTGGATGCTACCTCTGAACTAATCTTCTGCATTGCAAACCAGCCTCTTGCAGGGGGCAACCTGATGAATAATAATTAAGCAGGCTGCAAAATATGCCACTGCCTGTGACTGGCTGCGAATGCAGGGATGGAAGCCTGCAACAGACAGCAGACCTCCATTTCTGCATTTGCTTCCCAAACTGGAAACATTTTTTTAAAAGCAACACATTTAAAGGGGCAGGTGCTGCTTTCAATAAAAAGTGTTTCCCGTTTTCAAAGACTATAAAAACAGGTAGTGGTCCTATGGAATACTACCTACTCCTCCCACCTGCCAATGATTTTTCCAAGTGGATGATGAGCCATGGGGCCAGCCATCATTCTGCAAATCAGTTACTACCCCAAATTGGGGGTTGATAGTTGGAACAGTGGTTTGTGACTGCAGTCACGGACCACTGATTTTTCCCTTTCTGAATCGCAAACAGAAGAAAAGATTCTCCTTTCACATCCCCTCCTGTTTGCAATCTGTGAAGGTATGTAAAAGCCCTTTTACAAGTAGGCAACTCATAAACGGGCTTTTGCACAATGTAAAAAGCCCCTTTGCAGTTGCAAGCCCTTTGATTTGGGAAATCACAGGACTTTCAACAGTAAAAATGCGTTATACATCTGGCCTCAGTCACTTTTAAATTATTGCTCTATTAATATGGAAATGCATGCTTCTTAACAACCTAGCTAAAGGTGGAAAGTTGTTTTGTATAAATTGTGCTACCAAAAACAAATAGATTGTTGAATGATGGAAGTAAAGCCTAATCTACTGGAAGCAAAGAAACCACCGGACCTAAATTGAGGTATGTACCAGTGGCTGAGATTTGTAAGGTGGTTAAATCGAAAGCAGTTAATATGATTGGTAAATGTTGTTGTTTAGGCTCTGACTCCAGGATTTTTTTAAAACATGTTTTATTACATTTCTCAAAACATTAAAATCTTGTTACATTGCAGGATACATCATATAGCAAGTCATTGTTACATCAGTTCTACAAAGGTAATTGTGTAGGATTGCAAATGGGTGCCCAGTGTTCAATGACGGAGCAAGCATAATATGTTGTATGATGTCATAGTAATAAATTTTCAATAAACGGGCACCTACATCTATCCACTCCTTCTCCCACTCCCTTGACATTAACACCATAGTGAACCCACGACCATCACACATTCTGGGCCTGATTTAGATCTTGCGGAGGGGAAAACTCCGTCATAAACATGACGGATATCCCGTCGGCCGTATTACGATCCCAATTTATCCTATGGAGATCATAATATGGCGCCCGGGATACCCGTCACGTTTATGACTGAGTATTCCATCTGCCGATATCTAAATTAGGCCCTCTGACTCCAGTATGAATACTAAAGTAGACGAGACCTCTTTACGTAACCTGTTTTTCTGATGAGACCATCAGTAAATGTTGGTCAGTCTAAAATCAAATTTTCATAGATTTTGTCATGATTAGGAAGTTTGCTATTCTGTTCAGTGTTTGTAAATATCAGCAAAGGTTTGGTATCGCAGAAGAAAAAGTTCTTACCAGTAATACTGGTTCTTCTCTATAGGAATCTTTGCTGACTTCCTGAACAGTTCTTCCTCATCTCTGGAGACTTGTTCTTGCCTTTTATTTGGTTGAAACATCAATATGAACTGGAGCTCAAATACCTGAAGCTGTGCCTTGTGGGCTACAAGCGCGAGTTGGAGTCTTAAAGACACTGCATTGATTTTTCTCTCTATACGATTAGTCTGATGGCAGAATTGCCTATGTAGGCATTATCTTTCATTTATACCATCTTTCACAACGAGAAGCGGTACTTTGGCCTTAGTTTTTAAGGTTCAACTTGTGTTTTTAAAAAATATTTTAACTTCAAGAAATGTCTTTAATTTTTGTGGGCATGTGCTTAAGCTAGTTTTTTAAGTTCAATAAAAAAAAAAAACATTTCCCTTGTACAAGTGTTCTATAACCACTTAGAGGTGCAGAGATATTCATGGTTCATGAATTCAGCATATAGTACTGCAACGAAGAACCAGCAGTACAGGTAAGAAACCTTTACTTCTCCATCACTATTCTCTCTGAAGTCATGGACGTTGTATAGAAAAACCAAAGAAAAAAGAAAAGCAGTACCCTCTCCTAAGAAACCAAACAATTGAAAGTTGGTTTAATTGATAAATGAATCAAAATACAGTTTGATCTTAAAATAATAAAAATCCCCAAGGTCAGGTGTAAAACTTGATATTAATTTACTTGTTTTTGTTTAAAAAAGAAAAAACCCTTATTTTCAAAAGAAAAATAGTATGTGCCCATATTTAAAGTTAGCGAGGAACCTAAAGCCCTTATTCAGAGTTTGTTAGAGCAAGACACCTGCAAAGAAGTGACAGATGTTTCGTCTGTCATTTAGAGTACCAGTGAAATCGGGGTACTCATAATACGATCAGCACCTGGAGATCGCTGTTATGCTGGACAGGATGGGACGGCACACTCACCATGGAAAAACTTCTTTTGCAGAGGAACTTTTTGGAACAGGTGGCACAACACTCATCTGTATCACAAGAGTGGACAATGTGTTGCAGAGTACACATATGAAATTGTTTCAAGAGATGGAGACAGTTTTCTGATTCCACAATTCCCCGATACTGTGGATCCCTACAGCTCCACCAAGCCCTATTCCTATATTGTGCCAACTCGGCGGCTATACCTGAATACATTTGATTAGAGGTGAAGGTCCTTTAGGGGGCACTTAGGAAAGGTGGTATCTCTCACAGTTATAAATACCTAGTCATTGCCTTTTACTTTCTGTAAGATCATCTTCTTACTCTCTTGCGGGAGCACTGGGAGTGCTGGGTCGTTCACTTGAATGAGGATGGCTGGCGTGAACCACAATTGTTTGGCAAAAAAATTAAATGTTAGCCAGTGACAGGACAAGGATTGGAAAGAGGGGCCGGGGTGCTTGGAAGGAAAAGGAATTTGCAAACCTTGAAGAAAAATTGATAGAGAACCCAGTTAAGATACTTATAGCATTTACATGTTGTCAGAAACATGTAAGGCATACTTAAGAAAAGACAGTCGATGAATGCCATTCATCTTGAACATTTTGGTTAAACAGTTTAGCCAAGATGGTTTCTCAGACTTAGCAGTCTGTAAGTTTTTATTTCTTTTGAAATTACATAGAGTACCAAGGCAGAGTGTTTAAAATAATATACTTTCAAATTTGAAAGTAACTAAAGAGGAGAACGTCAATTGATGGCTCCATTTTTTGTACCTTTTTAAAGGAACCAAACTTAACCAAATCAGTCATAATGAAGTATGTTTGACGAAAACGTGTCTCAAAACAGCTTAACGTAACTGGCATACTTTTTTTTTTTTTTTTTACCTTTTTTTAAACTTTTACTTCATTTGTTTGATATTGCGTTTCTCTCCTCTCCTGCTGTTATCAGGACCCCAACGGCAGCTCTTGTTAACAGATATCCTTGTAGTAGAAAGAAAGGATAGCCATGGCATCCTCATTGTTTGGTTTTTCAGATTATTGCACCATTGAGAAATGTGAAATCTGTGAAGAGAGGCATGACAGGGAGGGATGTAGGTCACAGGTTTGGAGTTTTGCAGAAAATACTCCTCTTGGGTCCTTCTCCTTTGAAATGACAAGCAAACACAATACCTTGGCTTGGTTTGCGGACAAAATCAAATCTGCACACACCCCCATAGCAATTCTCAAATCAATCTCGGCATCATTGCTGTTTACGCTTTACATTAAGACACCTAGCACCACACCATTTAGCAAGGGGTTCGGATACCTCTTATATGGCATTAAGGTATCTTTCACTATCATTACCTTTCTCCATAATGGCAGCTTTGATTTCAGTCAGTGGGATTGCCTTCTGTATCATCAGTGTCTAGGGGTCACACACTACCAAATTCTAGTGTTCAGCCTTGGAGAAGGTTTAACTTATTACCCGCACTTCAAGAGCATTCAAACCCCCAGCAGAAAAAAACAAATTCTAGTGTTCAGTCTTGGAGAAAGTTTAACTTATTACCCCCATTTCAAGAGCATGTAGGCCTCCAGCGGAAGAGATCTTGCTTCCAAGATGACTTAGTATTTCCTCAGCATCCTCTGATGGCACTGGGCATTTCTGAGACTGTGTAAACAAAACATTATGCATCTGATACTCCACTACCTTTGTCTTTCTTGCCATTAGCCCCCTGTTAGAAATTGGGATTCTGGTTGGCAGAGGTATGCATCTTGTCCAAGCAGGAGCCACAGTCCTAGTGAGGGTAAATCATAAACACATCTTAAAGTCACCTGTGCTCACGTCCTGGTTGCTTGGCATAGAGAAGTCAGGCTTGATTTAAGAGGCAATGTGTAAAGTATTTGTGCAACACTTCAAACAATAAATCAATGGAAACACCACAAAAAATAGCACACCTGGTTAGAAAATGAGAGCTTAATTTAATGAACAAAAACGAGACCAAAACAACAAAAATCCAGTTAGTAGACTTTGAAGTATGAATTTTTAAAGACTAAAATGAAATGTAGTGCTTAAAAGCATAAAGTGTTCATGCTAGACTGGGTCAGATCTGAAAAGTATTTTCTGACTGCGATGGAGCGCGAGTCGGATACAAGGATCAGCTTTGGCCCACTGAAGCAGTACCTTGGTTTGAGGTTGCGCTGACGGTAAGAACAAGATGCAAGGAGCAAGGGAAGCAATTGTCATTGTCGATCCTTGAGATGCAGGCGATGCGTTGGTTCCGAGTGCTCAAAGTCGAAGATGCATTGGAACTGTAGGTGATGCGCTGCGCCAACAGTGATGCAATGTCCCTGAACCTTGCAGCAGCGATGCGTTGATGAAGATGCGCCACTTCCGAGCGACCCAATGGCATTGATGCAGGGATTCTGGAATGGCGCAACACTTCATACCCACTTCCAAGGGCCCAGGGCTGGATTGGCACCACTTGGCAGGGCAAGACTCACAGATGCCAGAGTCAAGGTGCTGTATGGTGAGTTTGAAGTCTTTTTTTGTCCCGGAGACTTCAGAAGAACAGGAGGCAAGCCAGCGAGCCCTTGGAGTCACTTTGCTTCTGGGTTCAAGGGTTGAGGGTCCAGCCCTTCTCACGAGGAAAGGAGGGTGGCAGGCAGCAGGTCAGTACTCAAGAAAGAAGTTCTGCCAGAGCAGCAGTCCAGCAGAGCAGCAGCCCTTGTAGCAGCACAGCAGTCCTTCTTCCTGGCAGGGTATCAAGTCAGTACACTTCTGGACCTGTGGATAGAGTCAGAAGTCCAGGTCTTCTACCCAATGGTGCCTTCGAAGTGGGGGAGATTTCAAAGAAGGGCTTTAAAGTGCACAGACGTCCTCCTTTCCTGCCCTGGCTCCAGATTCACTACAGGGGGTTTAACAGTTCTTTGTGTGGGGTTAGTATACAGCTTATTCAGGTGTAAGTGTGAGGTTGTGGCCAGCTCCTCCCTCCAACCCTGCCCATGATGGCCCATCAGGATGTTTTGGCACATCAGTCACTCTTAATCTCCATTAGTTAGTGGCTGACTAGAGGGAATGCACAAACCCAGCTGTCACCCCATCCCAGATGTGTATTTTAGACAGGCTGCAGGCACACAGGGCTAAGAGCAGGAAAATGCCAACTTTCCAACAAAGTGGCAATTTCAAAACTGTAACAATAAATATACCTTTACCATTGAAGAGGATTTATCATTACAATGCCATAGGTACTAAACATGACAGGTTGACCACTTCCCAATCAGAATTTACAGCTTAATAAATGTAATAAGGAGTCTCCAATGTTATCCTATGGGAGGTGTAGGCCTCACAGTAGTGAAAAACAAATTGGAGAGTTTTTCACTACCAGAACATGTAAAACTCGAGTATATGTCCTGCCTTTTAATTACATATCACCTTGCTCTATGGGCTACCTAGGGCCTACCTTAGGGATGACGTGCATGTAATAAAAGGAGGTTAAGACTTGGCAAGAGGTTTAAGTGCTAAGTCGACATGGCAGTGTAACCGCATCAGGCTGCAACGGCATGCGTGGGACAAGTTTTAAAGTGCTCCTGAAGAGGGTGGCACATGAAGTGCTGCAGGCCCACTAGTAGCATTTATTTTACAGGCCCTGGGCACGTGTTGTGCACTTTATTAGGTAGTTGGAAGTAAATTCAATTTGCCAGTTAGGTATCAAACAATGTTTTAGGGTGAGAGAACATTCACTTTAGCACTGGTCAGCAGTGGTAAAGTGCTCAGAGTCCTAAGGCCAACAAAAATAAATCAGAGCAAATGTGAGGCAAGCAGGCAAAAAGGTTGGGGAAAGACCACCGTACTGCTGTTAGGTCTAACACCTTCTAAGAACCCTGGTGTGCGAGAATCTTACATCTGAGATAGGCACAAGGGACTAGGGGCAAAAGTACTCTAATGAATGTCTAAAGGGGAAGCACCAAAGAGAAGACTGCTCCAGGAGGAATGTACTATCCATACTCCATGTAAGATTGCCATATGGTGGTGCCCTCCTGGGAAGAATATTCAAGAAGCAGTGTTCTAAGGTTGGATGCCTGGCAGAAGTTTGGCTTCTAAAGAAGAATGCCCACACAAGCAATCTAGAGAGGTCACACAAGCTACTCCTCAGCACTGTTGGCATACAACCCTGTCCCATTCATCCTATGATTGATGTCCATGGCCGAGTCATACTCTGGAAACGAGCGCAACCTGATGTTTTCCTGTGGATGACATAATATAGATGTTCAAAGTTACAAATATAGAGGCAAAGAAGTAACCCAACAGTTCACACATCTATCAATTTTAAGACTTTACAACTGAAACCACAGTTGATACAAGTCATACCAGTAGTTCAAGTACTTTTAGACACCATAATGGACATATTCATCACTCTTTTCTCTTTGCTAGTGAAAAGTAGACAATAAAAGAAATATATATGATGTCCCTGATTTAGACCCTTTGGTCCACGCGAGGCAATGCAAGCCCTTATGTCAGATTTACTAAGCTTTGCAAAGCCACCTTGCATGGCTCTGCGTGGCTTAGTAAATCTGCTGTGAAGCATGGCAACACAAGTCGCTTCCTTGAGTTACTGTGTGTTGGGAAGGCATTTCATGGGTCGAGCGTAGGTGTTCAAACACAGCCACACCTGTTGTTTGGGGCATTACCAGATTTTATAAGACTACTAAACCTGGGAAAGCATCAAGATGGTACGCCTTCCTAACAGCTGTAACAAGGAGAAATATCTTTATTTCTCCTCGTTATTTGCTCTTTCTATGTGTGCTCCATTTTGCATCACACATAAAAAGATGAAAATGCCTCTGAGGATTGCTTATGTGTTGCTTTCTGCACAAAAGCAATCCTCCCTTTAACGCAGGCACTGTGCACCACGGCACAAAGGGGGCCTGCGTTGGTGCTAGGCAGCACATAGTGCATTAGCACAGATAGAGAGCAGGAATATTCGTAAATAAAGTGCATTCCTTCGTTTGATGCAGTGCAGTAAGTTGTCTTGCTGCGTTCCGCCAAATCGTAGTAAACCTGGACCTTCATCTTTACAAGGCATCCCATCTTATGATTCTCTATCTCTGCAGTCAAGAGAAGTAATATAGCAGCGGGTCCCACATCATCTGCCAGATGAGAGAGAGAAGGTTGGCATCTCGGACAGGAAGGTGTTCCAGCAGTGGCAGCTGGCATGTAAGGAGAGGTGTGGGCAAATGTGGGAGGTAGTAAAATAAATAAAAGAAAAAGCCAGTTACCTTTCTGGCTTGCTGAACAACTTCCTCTTCGCTCTGGTGTTCCTGTCTCTCTCCTCTAACAAATCCTGGCACAGCTCTCATGCTGGTAACCAGCATGAGAAGCACTAGGATCAAAGAGAGTGGCTTCTCTCAGCACTCTTAAGAGCACTGGGGGCCTGTGCAATGTCTAAGCCCCCTGGGTTAGAGAGGTTTAAAATGTGCATGTCTGGTTGGCCGTCGTCAAAGAGATATATGCACTTTAAACATAAGTGCACATCTCCCTGCTGCCACTTAGCAGCAATTGCCTTGCCCCAACCTCACACTCTGTTCGGGACGGGTTGGTGAAAAATAAAATGATAATACATAAACTTTATTACCATTTTTTTTTTTCTGTCTCTGGCCTTTTTTAGTGGGCGATACTCCTCCTCTATAATGGAGGAGCTGCTCCTGTGTTCTAGAAATCTAGCGACCGTGCAGGAGGGTAGCTCAGTTGCTTTACTAGTGTGCTATGAATTAGCTCCTTGGGAGTTGATAGAGCATGTTTATGGAAGTTATACTTTGAGAAAGAGGAAGGACCAAAAGACCTGGTACAATCTGGCACAGTACACTGCTGATATTTCTGCTCAGGACTTCCCGCATGGTCTGTATATGAGGAGAAATTTGTGTGGATTGAAGTTCTTTACACCTGTTATAAATCTGCCCTCATGCTGAAGGTTATAGATAAAAGGGCAAGCTGGAGGCTGAAACTTTGAAATGAGGAGATGTGGCATCAGTATGCCATTCACACAAACTGCAGCAAAAACCCTGATCCATTGACAGAATTCTATTAGCTATGAAGAAGGACATCTTAGGAAGGCTATATAGGAGTTCACCTGCACTCCTGTTTAAGCTTGATGTGAAAAAGCCAGTGTGTCATCTACTGACTGAGTTGGTTTCTTTTGAAAAGGTGTAGTGGTACAAGGGTTACTCCATCACAAACACTACAGATATCCTATCCGCCTAATTACAAGTGCATTATATCCTACAGCACTAGTAATAAGGTAGCCAGAATATCCTTCAGGTTTGTGACAGAGTAACTGTCTGCCAAACTCTAAATCAGGGAGTTGGTATTTGATTCGCCAGGGAGCTCTGGTGCAGATCTTCCTGGCATCCTAAAGACAAGCAAGTACTCTGTGAAAAAGCCATAAGTTGCAGTGACTAACATCAATATCCCAATGTTCAGGTTGAGTTATGATAGGAAGGGTGCACTCTTGTCTCTTCCTGCGGACAGAATTCTCTCTTCGGGGAGAAGGATGCGGTCCCAATGAAGTGCATAGAGCAGGCCTGAGAGATAAACTTGTCTCTCATCTTATGTAGGACTATTAGAATCAGATGATGAAGGAAAAACTTACTGGAACCCCCCTATCCATTCTAAAATCAAGCGGCTGCTGCTTTGCACACATGCACAAAAGAGTGCCTTGGTGCTGACTGGGTGAATCAGCAACACTGGGACATACCACTGTTAGGAAGGTTTTCAGTTCTAGAAAGACTGCATTCAGCTCCAACATGTTCCCTCCAGTGAGCCCCTATATTTGGAAGACTTGATTGTGACTGCAAGTTGCAGACAGGACAGGTAGAAAGGGCATCCCGCCAAACGTTTGGGAACGTGAACTGATTCCATTGTCTGATAGATATCGCTGCAGGGATCACATGTGGAACCTAGCACAACAAACCAGTCCTGTTCATGGAAACTGTAGTCCTAGAGGATTCACAACCACCTACTTGATATAATCTTGCTGATTAGGAGGCAGCCCACTGTCTAGTCCATTATCTTCTTTGGAGGGAGGAGGGCTGCTCTTTGCCAGAATGAAGGCCAGATTTGCTCAGATTAACCAAGGAAGGTTCGGAATGAGTAACAGAAAATACAAGATTGTAAAGGGTCCTGCAGGTCAGGATGAGGCAGGGCTGTACTTCCTTCCTTGACATTGCTTTGATGAGGCAGTTCAGAATTTGCTAGCAATTAACATTCTGCCACTGGCCAGTATTATGGTTTAGGCTGATGGCACAGCTTTGTGACTAGTTAGCAGTCCCAGCACCTTTATTGTTGAATTTCCATCTGAAACTAGAGGTGCTTTCTTTTCTTCTTGCTGGAGGGGTATATGGAATTAAGCATTCTGAAAATATACCAGACAAAGTCAGTAAGTGGACCAGATTAATGCAGGGGGGTGTTTTACCGCTTTCACCTTGAACTTCTGGAGGACGAGGAACTGGTTCAAATCGTGAAGATTCAGAATGCCAGATTCTGGGTACTCAATGGTATATCGAACTAGGGAAGGTGTGGACCGGTACCTATATTAAATCCTTACAACAGCTGATGGCTAAATAAACCAAACACCAGTCTCAGTTTTATAAATACTTACAATTCCACCACTCCCTTAAAGTATATAGTAGTAGCCTGGACCCAGTGATAGAATTTAGTCACCTAGAGACTAAGATCACTATACTGCCTCGGAATAGCAAACTTATTTCAAGAATATATTGTTCATTGGTTGTTAACACTGCTGAACCAGTGTTAGAGTTGAGATGTCTTTGGAAGGGGATATTGGTAAACTGACAAATGAAGATTGTACGGAAGTCAAAGTGTCCCGCAAGACACCTCACCATTTCCACTCTGCTTGTGGTCCCATTAACTATGGGGTTTTACCACCATTATTCCCTATGAGAGGGTGGTTCAGTACCAGTGGTTGGCCATGTATGGTGCTAGATTTACCACTGTGTGATTTTTTTTTTTTTTTATGTAGTAACGTACACTTGGATTTTGTGAATTTCTAAAAGTAACAAACTTTCTCAAAAGTGTGTGACCTTTGCAAATCGGAGGAAGTTTACACTTTTTGAGTAAGTTTAATACTTTTTGCTATTTACAAACTGCACTTTTGGAGTAATTAACACTTTTGGAGTAATTTGCACTTTTGTAGGAGGTCTAGCACTACATGTGGCCAATCACTGGTACTGCAACACCCTCCCATAGAAAATGACAGTATGGACTTAAAGTAAAACCCCATATGAAAATTGGATCCTCTACAAGGGTCAGGGTACCTCTACCCTGCCCCCTTATTTTTTTATATATTTTTTTATATATTTTTTTGCCACAGGATGATGGTGTACCCTATTCAATAAATGGCAGCCGCAACTTTCTTTCATGTTGCGGCTATCCGTGGTAGTATCAAGGGAGTTCCGCTCTCTCCAGTCAGGTCACCTGTTTTGGGCTCACAGTACCTCAATTCTCTGAGGAAGTATTATGTTGCTAGATATCTATAACACTTTCTCCAGAACTACTGAGCAGATTTACACTAAAACCATTAAAGCTTTCTGGTGCAAGATCTGGCTTTCTGCCAAGTTTGATGTAATTCTGTCCAGTCATTTGGCTGCAGCTGTGTCTGTGCAAGTGCATAGAGAACTCATTTTGTGCCCCCCCCCCCCCACACACCTTATTTCTCGGGGAAAACTGGTCCTATCTATAATAACAGTAATGTGTAAGATATATATATATATATATATATATATATATATATATATATATATATATCCTCCAACTCTCCCCCAAATCACAGGAGACCCAGGACACCTCCAAGGTGCAAATCTATTTATTTCAGCACACAAATCCAACGCGTTTCGGCAACAGCCTTACTCATGGATACATCATTGTTACAGTGCCCCAAGTTAAAAACCATGCAATCCTAGACATAAAAAGCAGACAAAATCTCAAATCCCCACCAAAAGACACAAAATGTGGCGGCCATCTTAAAGTGCATCTATAAATAAGTTTCACAGTAGTTTGTACCATAGTCCTATCAAAATACAACTCAAATTATTGTTCAAATCCATCAGAATCTTTAAATTAATGTGATATCATATTTCGCACAATAAATAGAGTAAAATTCAATTGCCAACATACAAAAATTGTAAATAGAATAATTCATTGCATTATAAAAGTTTGTTAACTATGAATGTTTTCAAAATTTAAAATTCAATATATCACTTAAATCCTGAACATTATTAACTATGCTTGAATTAATTACATATCATCCTATACCATCCAAATAGACCTGTACACCTACACAAAACTTTTGGGGGATCTCATATTTTTGGGGGATCTCATATTGGTCTATGGAGCTTCTCTACCCAAGTGGGTAGACGAACAAATTCTTCTACTGTAGAAACCTTATAGACCCCAACACCTGTACCCTTCTACTAAGAATCAAATAGGATTCAAAAAATCACCCCTACTTCACATTCTCTATCAGATGACCACCCACCAAACAAAGTATCGATTACCCTAGATGGATGCTCAGCTCCTCACTCGAATTTAGTCCTACAGGTTCCAACGTTTCGAAGTCTATTATATACTTAGACTCTAAAACACGTAACAATCTCTCTCTATCGCCTCCCCTTTTACTCATCCTTACTTGGTCTATAACTACAAACTTCAGCAGATTCTCATTGCCAAAATGATGGCTGAAGAAGTGCCTAGCTACTGGATAGTTTTTATCCTGATTTCTAATGGCTCGTCTGTGTTCTAAAACTCTTTTCTTTGCATTATGTATCGTACTGCCCACATACAATTTTTCACATGGGCATATCAGACAGTACACACAGTAAGATGTATTGCAATTGTAATTACCTCTAATTACAAAGCTGTCTAACCTTCCTGGAACATATAATGTCCTGCAACTATTGCTGGTCTTGCAGGCTTTGCACTTCATACAACAGAAGAAACCTTCCATTCCTGTATTCTGTATCCGTCCTACTGATGTTATCTCGTTACGACACAAGTTGTCCTTGAGAGATCTATTTCTCCTAAAAGTTATTTGGGGATTATCACTGATCCAGTCTGCCAAAACAGGGTCCGTCTGCAAGATATGCCAACTCTTACTAAGTAGTGAGCGTATTTTGTACGACTGATTACTATAGGTTGTAATGAATCTAATGGACTCACTTTCCTTCTCTTGCCTTCTGTTAGTTCCATACAAAACATCATCTCTACTTAATGTCACCACTTTGCGTTTGGCTTGATCGATCACTTTAGCCCCATAGCCTCTGTTCCTGAACCTTTCACACATCACATTACACTCTTGGTGAAAATCAGCTTCTTCGCTACAGTTCCTCCGGACTCTCAACAATTCTCCAAACGGAATACTCCGTATTAGAGCCCCCGGATGTGCACTGTGAGCACTTAGTAGACTATTACCAGCTGTTGCCTTCCTATACAATTTGGACACTAATCTACTACCCTTCACAGAAATTTCCACATCGAGGAACTCTATACACTTTGAATCCAAATGCTCAGTAAATCTTAGGTTGCACTCATTGGTGTTCAGATCTCGCACAAATTGCATAGCTGCTTCTTCATTACCCCTCCAAATTACAAAAATGTCATCAATAAAACGACACCACAAGACCACATTGGTATCGAATTGGGTAATTTCTTCTGACACCTGTTCCTCCCACCAGCCCATAAACAAATTTGCATAGCTGGGGGCAAAACAGGTGCCCATAGCTGTCCCTTGAAGCTGTTTGTACAGATGACCATCAAAGATGAATACATTGTTCTTAAGACAGAACTCGATCATAGTGCATAGCATTTCCGAATGGAAGAAAAAAGACAGTGACCTTGCTCTGAGAAAGTGTCTAATAGCTCTCACCCCCAAACCATGATCTATGCTCGTATACAGACTAGTCACATCTAGGGTTAACAGTAAGAAGTCATCTTCCCATACGATATCCTCAATGATTTTTAAAAAATGTGTGGTGTCTTTAACATAAGAGGGTATTGACTCCACAAAAGGACGTAGGAAGAAGTCAATATATTTTGATGTATTTTCCAGGAGCGATTCCATAGCCGAAACTATAGGCCTCCCTGGTGGGTTAACCGCATCCTTGTGAATTTTGGGGAGAAGATATAGAACTGGAATTTTCGGATGATCACATTTAAGAAACAGGAATTCATCCCATTCTATCATCCCTTGATCTTTCCAATCAATGAGCATATCAATATATTTCTCATTCATTGATTTAACATCTCCCTAACTCACTTCTTCATAACACAGAGTATTGCTTAGCTGTTTCATTCCCTCTGACACATATTTGGTGGTATCTTGAATGACTACATTACCCCCCTTATCGGATTGTCTAATCACAATGGTATGGTCTTCTTTCAATTTCCGAAGGGCTTGCCACTGTTCACCTGATAAATTGCTGTTTTTCACATTCGTCACACTATATCTCAACTTCTTCAATTGTTTGGTCATTTCTCGCTCAAAAACCTCAAGGGCATCACAATGAATGGCAGGTAGAAAGGTAGATTTTGGTTTGAAATTACTCGGACAATTGCTGTTTAAAGCAATACCAGTTCCCATCAGATTGAGGATAGGGTCTTCATGGGGAACCATCCCCTCACATAAATCCATTGCTGTATGTAATACATCAATATCAGAGATACATAGATTGCTCACATTTGTTTCCACCCCCACTTTCCTATCCTTTCTAACCTTAGTGTGGTACCACTTTTTCAATTTTAACTTCCTAATGAACTTAAAGGTGTCAATCCTAGTCTGAGTGTAATTAAAACAACTAGTTGGGCAGAATGACAGGCCCAGAGATAAGAGGTCCTCTTCAACAGCAGACAACATTCTGCTGGAGAGATTTATAATATTCATAGTTTTCACTTGCGTGCTCGAGTTATCATTCCCTGGGGTCTTGTATTGTCTCCTGCGCCCCCTCTTCTTGGCCTGTCTGTTCCTCTCCCTCTTCCTCTGACTCCTCGTCCTCTGCCTTTCTGGGGGTGAGCTCCCTTGTGTTGATCCATCCTTCCCTGGTTCAACAGTCTGAATTGCTTTAAAAAATTCAATCTGTCCACTTCTTTATCTGATGCCGGAGCCCCAGCCAAAGCAGTGTCTGATACATCTGAGAGATTCCCATCCGAAATGTCACTTTCTTCCTGTTCCTCAATTGGTTGGCTAATTTGTTCAGAATCCCTCGAATTTAGTTCGGTAGCTTCCTCATTGTACATATGATCATATTTCCGCTGAAATGTTAAAATGCGGCCAGCCTGATAATCCTTAAAGTCCCTTATGAATTTTCTCTGCTTTTTGGCAGTGATCTCTTCCTCAAATTTGCAGAGTTTTTTCTCTAAATTTTTCATATATTCATCAAATGTTTCCTGCGTGATTAGTGCCAATATCTCCAATCTTACTTTCTCCATCTCTTCTAGGGTCCTACTCCTATCTTTCATTGCATATTTCGTCAATATACGCATCATATTCAATGAGCTCTGTTTCGAATTTTCAGCCCACTCCTCGAGCATTTCTGGATCAGGATCCTCATAAGTAGGTACAGTATAAATCCTCAACCCCCTAGGGACACGCTCCACCTCAATATATCTCTGTAATGACTCAACCTCCCACCATTTCGACAATTCTCTTCTATGCAGTTTTTCCATTTTTTCATACAAAGTACCTACTTATGAGGATCCTGATCCAGAAATGCTCGAGGAGTGGGCTGAAAATTCAAAACAGAGCTCATTGAATATGATGCGTATATTGACTAAATATGCAATGAAAGATAGGAGTAGGACCCTAGAAGAGATGGAGAAAGTAAGATTGGAGATATTGGCACTAATCACGCAGGAAACATTTGATGAATATATGAAAAATTTAGAGAAAAAACTCTGCAAATTTGAGGAAGAGATCACTGCCAAAAAGCAGAGAAAATTCATAAGGGACTTTAAGGATTATCAGGCTGGCCGCATTTTAACATTTCAGCGGAAATATGATCATATGTACAATGAGGAAGCTACCGAACTAAATTCGAGGGACTCTGAACAAATTAGCCAACCAATTGAGGAACAGGAAGAAAGTGACATTTCGGATGGGAATCTCTCAGATGTATCAGACACTGCTTTGGCTGGGGCTCCGGCATCAGATAAAGAAGTGGACAGATTGAATTTTTTAAAGCAATTCAGACTGTTGAACCAGGGAAGGATGGATCAACACAAGGGAGCTCACCCCCAGAAAGGCAGAGGACGAGGAGTCAGAGGAAGAGGGAGAGGAACAGACAGGCCAAGAAGAGGGGGCGCAGGAGACAATACAAGACCCCAGGGAATGATAACTCGAGCACGCAAGTGAAAACTATGAATATTATAAATCTCTCCAGCAGAATGTTGTCTGCTGTTGAAGAGGACCTCTTATCTCTGGGCCTGTCATTCTGCCCAACTATTTGTTTTAATTACACTCAGACTAGGATTGACACCTTTAAGTTCATTAGGAAGTTAAAATTTAAAAAGTGGTACCACACTAAGGTTAGAAAGGATAGGAAAGTGGGGGTGGAAACAAATGTGAGCAATCTATGTATCTCTGATATTGATGTATTACATACAGCAATGGATTTATGTGAGGGGATGGTTCCCCATGAAGACCCTATCCTCAATCTGATGGGAACTGGTATTGCTTTAAACAGCAATTGTCCGAGTAATTTCAAACCAAAATCTACCTTTCTACCTGCCATTCATTGTGATGCCCTTGAGGTTTTTGAGCGAGAAATGACCAAACAATTGAAGAAGTTGAGATATAGTGTGACGAATGTGAAAAACAGCAATTTATCAGGTGAACAGTGGCAAGCCCTTCGGAAATTGAAAGAAGACCATACCATTGTGATTAGACAATCCGATAAGGGGGTAATGTAGTCATTCAAGATACCACCAAATATGTGTCAGAGGGAATGAAACAGCTAAGCAATACTCTGTGTTATGAAGAAGTGAGTTGGGGAGATGTTAAATCAATGAATGAGAAATATATTGATATGCTCATTGATTGGAAAGATCAAGGGATGATAGAATGGGATGAATTCCTGTTTCTTAAATGTGATCATCCGAAAATTCCAGTTCTGTATCTTCTCCCCAAAATTCACAAGGATGCGGTTAACCCACCAGGGAGGCCTATAGTTTCGGCTATGGAATCGCTCCTGGAAAATACATCAAAATATATTGACATCTTCTTACGTCCTTTTGTGGAGTCAATACCCTCTTATGTTAAAGACACCACACATTTTTTAAAAATCATTGAGGATATTGTATGGGAAGATGACTTCTTACTGTTAACCCTAGATGTGACTAGTCTGTATACGAGCATAGATCATGGTTTGGGGGTGAGAGCTATTAGACACTTTCTCAGAGCAAGGTCACTGTCTTTTTTCTTCCATTCGGAAATGCTATGCACTATGATCGAGTTCTGTCTTAAGAACAATGTATTCATCTTTGATGGTCATCTGTACAAACAGCTTCAAGGGACAGCTATGGGCACCTGTTTTGCCCCCAGCTATGCAAATTTGTTTATGGGCTGGTGGGAGGAACAGGTGTCAGAAGAAATTACCCAATTCGATACCAATGTGGTCTTGTGGTGTCGTTTTATTGATGACATTTTTGTAATTTGGAGGGGTAATGAAGAAGCAGCTATGCAATTTGTGCGAGATCTGAACACCAATGAGTGCAACCTAAGATTTACTGAGCATTTGGATTCAAAGTGTATAGAGTTCCTCGATGTGGAAATTTCTGTGAAGGGTAGTAGATTAGTGTCCAAATTGTATAGGAAGGCAACAGCTGGTAATAGTCTACTAAGTGCTCACAGTGCACATCCGGGGGCTCTAATACGGAGTATTCCGTTTGGAGAATTGTTGAGAGCCCGGAAGAACTGTAGCGAAGAAGCTGATTTTCACCAAGAGTGTAATGTGATGTGTGAAAGGTTCAGGAACAGAGGCTATGGGGCTAAAGTGATCGATCAAGCCAAACGCAAAGTGGTGACATTAAGTAGAGATGATGTTTTGTATGGAACTAACAGAAGGCAAGAGAAGGAAAGTGAGTCCATTAGATTCATTACAACCTATAGTAATCAGTCGTACAAAATACGCTCACTACTTAGTAAGAGTTGGCATATCTTGCAGACGGACCCTGTTTTGGCAGACTGGATCAGTGATAATCCCCAAATAACTTTTAGGAGAAATAGATCTCTCAAGGACAACTTGTGTCGTAACGAGATAACATCAGTAGGACGGATACAGAATACGGGAATGGAAGGTTTCTTCTGTTGTATGAAGTGCAAAGCCTGCAAGACCAGCAATAGTTGCATGACATTATATGTTCCAGGAAGGTTAGACAGCTTTGTAATTAGAGGTAATTACAATTGCAATACATCTTACTGTGTGTACTGTCTGATATGCCCATGTGAAAAATTGTATGTGGGCAGTACGATACATAATGCAAAGAAAAGAGTTTTAGAACACAGACGAGCCATTAGAAATCAGGATAAAAACTATCCAGTAGCTAGGCACTTCTTCAGCCATCATTTTGGCAATGAGAATCTGCTGAAGTTTGTAGTTATAGACCAAGTAAGGATGAGTAAAAGGGGAGGCGATAGAGAGAGATTGTTACGTGTTTTAGAGTCTAAGTATATAATAGACTTCGAAACGTTGGAACCTGTAGGACTAAATTCGAGTGAGGAGCTGAGCATCCATCTAGGGTAATCGATACTTTGTTTGGTGGGTGGTCATCTGATAGAGAATGTGAAGTAGGGGTGATTTTTTGAATCCTATTTGATTCTTAGTAGAAGGGTACAGGTGTTGGGGTCTATAAGGTTTCTACAGTAGAAGAATTTGTTCATCTACCCACTTGGGTAGAGAAGCTCCATAGACCAATATGAGATCCCCCAAAAATATGAGATCCCCCAAAAGTTTTGTGTAGGTGTACAGGTCTATTTGGATGGTATAGGATGATATGTAATTAATTCAAGCATAGTTAATAATGTTTAGGATTTAAGTGATATATTGAATTTTAAATTTTGAAAACATTCATAGTTAACAAACTTTTATAATGCAATGAATTATTCTATTTACAATTTTTGTATGTTGGCAATTGAATTTTACTCTATTTATTGTGCGAAATATGATATCACATTAATTTAAAGATTCTGATGGATTTGAACAATAATTTGAGTTGTATTTTGATAGGACTATGGTACAAACTACTGTGAAACTTATTTATAGATGCACTTTAAGATGGCCGCCACATTTTGTGTCTTTTGGTGGGGATTTGAGATTTTGTCTGCTTTTTATGTCTAGGATTGCATGGTTTTTAACTTGGGGCACTGTAGCAATGATGTATCCATGAGTAAGGCTGTTGCCGAAACGCGTTGGATTTGTGTGCTGAAATAAATTGATTTGCACCTTGGAGGTGTCCTGGGTCTCCTGTGATTTGGAGGAGAGTTGGAGTATTTATTAGGGCCTCTCGGAGCCCACCCGGGACCGCTGTGTGGTGTTCCTGCAGTCCGAGTGTTTTATGTGAAAAAAAAAAATATATATATATATATATATATATATATATATATATATGACTGAAACTAAGGTTAAAGTAATATTATAGTTAGGTGTGATAAAAGGATCTGTCTTAAAAAAAAAAAATAGAAATTTACTGGAAAAATCAAAGGTTAAACTAACAGGTGGATATATCAGTGACAACATTAACGTTTTGAACAAAAAAACAAAACAAAAAAAAAACAGTCATTTACCGGTCATAGTTAGCAGTGGCTAAGGGGGGCAGGGCTAAGTGGCCCTCGCCCCTAGGCCAATTTTGGCCCCAGGGACCCCATCCCTGGGGGCATGGCCACAATTTGAAGGGAGAGGGGACACACGGCATCCCTACCTGGGCTAAGTGATTTCTGCCTCAGGGACCCCTGGGACCGGCCTAATTTTATAGTGGGAGGGGACCCAGCTCAACACAAGTTGGGAGCCCTGGTGCCCACCCCAGGCACCCACCATATCCTTGTTGTGGGCCACGGGGGAAGCTTCAAGGCCTCAGCAGCCCCAGCCAGCTCCCCACATCTAGTGGGTACTGACATTGCTCTTGCCCATAGGGAGCAGCTAATAATATTACTCCCTACAAGCAGGAGCAATATTTAAATCTGTTTCACTGCCTGCATCACTGTGGGCAGGGAAACAGATCTGAAGTCCAGTCCAAGTGGACACAAGCATTTTTGAAGCTCCTGCCAGCGGGGAGTGGACTTGGGGTCTGATTACAACCTTGGCGGATGGGATACTCTGTCACAAACGTGACGGATATTCTGTCTGCAGTATTACAAGTTCCATTATATCCTATGGAATTTGTAAAACGGCTGGCGGGATGTCCCATCCGCCAAAGTCATTATAGAGCCCTTGATGCTCCAGTTTGGGGGGAGATGTAAAAATGCTCCCAACAAGCAAGAGCAAACACAGGTTTCCCTCCTCACGCCACTGCAAGCAGGGAAAAACGGTATGTCCCGGGGGTAGGCAACCCGGGACATAGCTGCTGTGCCAGCCCTGGGGATCAGCCTCTGGTGTGGGCTTTTTCAGTTTGGGGGGAGTTGCATGGCCTCCCCTCCCCATCGCTTGCATTTTCGGCCCCGGGGGTGTCAGGATTGTAGAGGGGTCCATGTGGCCACCCTCCCCATTTGCTGCATTTTCAGCCCATGGAGTGGACTCCATGCACCCTTTAGAGGCTCGGGAGAGGGGCTGCTAAGCCCTCTCCACATAAATAATGATTGGCTCTGGAGGAGTTTTGTGAAGTTTAGTCAAAAGGGGTCAAAGCTATTAGCAAATTAAAAATGGCCCTTTCTATGGAAAAGCAGACCTAACTATAACTACCTAGTGGCCACCATCTCTAGGTGTTTATATATATATATATACACACACATACATATATATATATATATATATATATATATATATATATATATATATATATATATATATATATATGTACATATACATATAGGGGGTCATTATGACCCTGAAGGTGAGTGGAAATGTGGTGGTAGTCCCGCCACATTATGAGAATGACTGATTGGCTGCAGCCAGCCCGCCACTTCTCCATAGTACCGCTGGCTGCATTATGAGCCTGCCTACCACCATGGTTTTTGTGGCATTAGCAATGCCAGGAAAAACATGGCGGTAGGCCCTACCAGTGACAGGGAATTCCTTCCCTGTCACCGGTAGGCTGCTCCCCCAACACACACCTGTCACCCCCCCTCCATCCAAACTCCCCCCACCCCATCCGATCCTCACCCCCCACCCCCTCCGATGCTCACACCCCCCACCGATCCTCCCACACCCCCACCCTCGATGATCCATACACACACACCCACCCTCTCCGATCCTCACACTCCACCCACCCCCCATACATGCACACACCCGCAGACACGCACCACGCATACACCCAATCACTCACATTGGCATACACGCATTCATACACACACTGCCATACACACATTCATACCCACACTGGCATACACGCATTCATACATGCATACTTCCAGACATGCTCACACACATTCCTACAACAATTACACTGACATGCAGACACGCACTCATTTCACCATTCTTACACACATTCACTCACACGCATACAACCACACAAACAACACACACAGACGCATTCTCACACACACACACTTATGCACACATCCAGACACACACACACACACACAAAACACCTCCCACCCACCTCCCCTCTCGGAAGCCCAAGTTACCTTTGTTGAGGAGGTCTTCCGGCAGAGTATGGGAAGGGGTGCTGCTACCGCCAGCAGAACACTGCCAGGCTGAATCACAGGTCATGATACGGCTGCTGGCATTCAACTGGCGTGGCGGTGCTGGTGGTAGCAGCACCATCTTACCACCGTCCGCCAGTATGATCACTGCTGGATTTCCGCCCTACTTGTGGTGGAAGTCCGGCATTGATCATAATATGGCGGACGGATGGTAGTTGCGGGATGGTATTTTGGGTGCCGTCATCGCGGGGGTAGGCAGTTTTTACTGCCAATGTCATAATGAGGGCCATAGCATTTATTATATAGGGCTTAGTACTCCTAATGAGGTGTCAACACTTTTTGGCGAGTAGCACGCTACCCTGGAACTCAAAATTATTAGGGGTGGATTAGTATAGGGAAATATGAGTAAAGTATTGGTATTGGTATAGGGGAGTATGAGTTAATTTGAGTGGAGGACATGTGAGTCTGTTAGTCGGATTGAATTGAACAATGGAGGAATAGAACAGGGGAGAATCCAGAAGCATTAATTGGGAGTAGTAAGATGAGGTTTGGGATGAGTAAAGGAGAGATGGAGGAGGGAGAATTTAGTAAGGTTGTTTGCGAGATCATAGTAATAAACTGAGGTTTGTGGTGAGCCAGGAGGGGTAGAGGAGGGAAAAGTCTAGGAAGGGTTATTTTGGAGATCATAGTATAATGGGTTAGTGATGGGTCAAAGAGTAGGGATGGAGGATAGACTGATAGAGGTATAGGGTGATAAAACAGAGTAAAACTTTCGAGAGTGAATGTTTTCCCACTGTTTTTCTTTTTTGCTTCTCTTGTACAGTAGGACTAAAATAATACATATATAGATACATGATTACATAGTAATGGAATATCTGTGCAAGGACTATAATATATTGAGATTTAAAGTTGTATCGTATAAGCACAGACTTTCAAGTGTTGCAGTATTTGAAGTTTATTTATTGTGTTCCTTTATAGCATTGTTTTATCTTTCCTCAATATGTCAGTAGTGAAATTCTTGTAGATAAATAGTTAAGATAATATTTTACATATTATGGTAGATAAAATAAAAAGAGACTCATAAGCATTTAATCAAACATAATATAGAAACTGTCCAATGACCTATGAACACGTTAAGAGTAAAGTATAAATGCACATACAAACATCCAAGTATACATAACTACATATATATATATATATAACCAATGTCATATACACCTTTGTTCAGCAGGCCTAAAGAGTATGTATTTATTATTATAAATGTTTACATACTCAGGGATATGCAGTCAATTGCTGTTTGAGTATGGTGGTTATGTAGGAAAGAGACAACTCTTAAGTAGTCTTCTGAAGATAAGTTAGTTATCTGTGGATCTTATATTTGGGGGTAATGAATTCCATAGTTTGGTTCTTTGAACAGAGAAAGATGTACCACTTATTAACTTTTTCTTGTATGGTGGGGTTTTAAGGCAGGTTGCCAATCTTGAGCGGAGGCTTCTTTGTTGAGTGTATTTGGTGATTTCATTCCTGATGAAAAGTGGTCCTGTTCCATGTTTTCCTTTGTAGGTGATGCAAAGCAGCTTGAAGTTGGATCTTCTAGCAACCAGTAACCAATGCAGGTCCCTCAATGAGGGGAGATATGGGCTTGTGGCTTTACATGTAGGTGTAGTCTGGCAGCTGAGTTATGAATACGTTGTCATTTTTACACAGTAGATAGAGATGATCCATGGTAAAGGTCATTGGTGTAATCCAGTTTAGACAGTACAAGAAGAAATGTGTGGAAATCCGAGGTGGGGGAAGATGTGTCATGAGTTTGATCTTGCTAAGTTGTCTACTTGGGCATTCATTGTTAACTTGGAGTCCATGGTAATTCCAAGGTTTCTAACTTCCTTAAATACTTTAGGAGGTGGCCCCAGATCATCAGACCAGGTGTAGAGTGGGTCATATTTTTTCCAATCTCCAGATGTTAGTATTTCTTTTTTGGAAGCATTCAGTTTGAGATGGCTTCATGTCATCCACTAATCTACAGCTCTGAGGCAACTGAAGATTTGTAGGTTTCCAATGTGTTTAGGGTATTCGACTTTAAGGAGTAACTGTGTGTCAGCTGCATAGTTGTAGCATGTCATTGATCATTGCCAGTAATGACTTCATGTAGATGATGAAAAGCATGAGTGAGATGATTGAGCCTTGAGGGGCCCTTGCTTTTGTGTAGGATTTGGATGAGAAAGGAGTAGTATGGTTGACATTTATTCTGTTTTGAGGGTAGGATGTGATGCAGTTGAGAGCAGTCCCCTCTATGGTGGCTTCGTAGAGTGTTTTTATTAGGGTGTCATAGCTGTGTCAAAGGCAGCTGAGGGGTCTAAGAGAAGTAGTGCAGCAACTCCATTGCATTACTGTGTTTGTAAGATCATCCCAGATGGCGATTAGGGCGGATTCAATGCCTCTTCCTGGGTAGAATCCAGTTTGACAGTCTAGAAGTTATGGAGTTATCTTTAATGAATTGTGGCATTTGAGCTAATGCAGCTCTTTCTATCAGTTTGCCAAGGAACGGTCCATTTGTAATTGGTCTGCAGTTGTTGGGGTCATGCTGGTCCAGGTTGTTTTCTTTAATAATGAGCAAATGTATTCCTTTTAAGGATTTCAGGAAAGGTTCCTGAAGTTAAACAATATTGATGATTCTTCTCACTGGTGTGGCAGCAGAGATAGATAAAAGAATGTTCTTGAAAATGTGTGATGGACACGGGTCAGAAGGGCAATTGGAAGTCTTGCTTGCTTTGACCTGATCCATAAATTCACTCTGTGATATTTGGTTGAAGGAGTGCAGAGGCTGGGCTGGCTTACTCTTGGAGTCGATTTTTGGAAACGGGTTGGTGCTGGTGACTTTTCTTTGTTTTAAATAGGAGTCCCAAGTGTCTCCCTTGGTTGTGTAATGGTTTGCCAGTTTGTCTGTGAATTCTTGAGTAATGGGATGAGTTCCTTCCATGCATTTAGGCTTTCGAAATTTGTTGAGAATTTTATAAAATTCTTTATTTGCAGATATAGCATTTTGAATTCTGTCTGAGTAGTAAAATATTAGCTTTCTTGATTGATGATTTGTATATTCTGTTAAGTTTGCATAGGTGAAGTTTGTCTTGAATGCTGTTTGTTTTGAGCCAGGTTCTTTGCAGCCTTCTGGTCTGTTGTTTTATCATTTTTAGTTCTGTATTTCTCCAGGGTGCTTGTATTCTTGTGTCCTGTTTTGTTTTTCTGAGTGGCATTAGTATACTGAAAGCTTCCTGTAGCCACTCAAAGTTTTTGAACAGAAGTTATTGAGTCTAGATCTGTGTTGGCTGTTAGTTGTGTTTAAGTATTCAAAATTGAGTTTGTTCCATGATTGATAGGTGGATGTATCTAAGGTGGTATTGGGTGTGTTGATTTGTGGTGTTTTATGTTGGAAAACCACCAGATGGTGGTCTGACCATGTGACTGGGGTGATGGTTTCAAAGTTAACTAGTTCTAGGTTTGCAAAAATGACATCTAGGATGTGTCCAGCAATGTGTATGGGATGGTGTACAATATGATGTAGGTTCAATGTGACTAGGTCAGTGATGATAGCTTTAGGATTGGACATATTAGGTTTGTCAAACCAAATGTTTAGTTCCCCAAGAATGCATAGGTTGGAGTATAGTGTTATAAGGTTTGAAACTGTGTCCAGAAACGTGTCTGGGAATGTTGAATTGCTAGGTGGTGGTCTGTAAAGGAGGAGGAAGTTACAGAAGGAAGTTTGTGTAGGGTTGCATCTGGTGATGAGGACCTCACAACCTTGTTTGGAAATGTCTATTTTGCTGAAATGTATTGTTTGAATATAACAGCTAGTCCATCTCCTCTTTTGCCTATACAGCTTCATGTAACACTGGGGCCATGTCATCTCCCAACCATGATTTACTCATGAAGAGTAAGTCAGGTTGTGTGTCAGTGACTAGGTTGTAAATATGGTGCTTGTTTTTAGAGAGTGCTTGAGCAATTATTAGTAGGCAGTTTAGAGATTGTGTTTTGGTGGTGGTGTGATTTTGTTTTGTAGAAGACTGAACAGTATATTTCGAATTTGCAGCAGGTGTGTCATTAGTGCTAATGTTAACTGTATGCGGGTCACAATAGTGTTGTTTTTCTGTATTGTGTTCCTTGCCTATATGGCGTAGAAGGCATTTTGTTGGGTCTGTGTGTGTCGGTGCTGGAGATGGTGGTTGTGAGTGATATGGTGAGTTGTGTTGCTTTTCTACAGTAGTTTTGTTGTGTAATAATTATGGAGATGCCAAATTGTAAAGAGTTGCATGTTGTGTATTTTGTTTGCGTCTGTTTAAGATGGAAGGAATATGAGTTGGAGTGGTGGATGAGAGGCGGTGAATGAATGTTGCTGTATTGGGTTATTTTTGGTATATGTTGGTGAAGATAGAGAATTTGCGAGTAAAGTTAATTAAGGATTAGTATTTGTGTAATTATGAGGGTGAGTGGGTGTTTGTTTCTATTTTGTGACGGAAAGTATTATCAAAGTGTGTGATTTTGATGTGCAGGTGTGTGTGTTTTGTGTGTGTGTTTTGTGGAGTAGCGAGACGAGATATTAGATGTAGTGTTTTTGTGACGGATTTGTATGTAAAGTACTGCTGGTGAGTAGTATTTGAATAGTATATGCGGGTGATGTGTTTTAGAGAAGAGTGTATGTGGTGTGTAGGAGGGGACGGACAAGAGTTATGAGTGGTTGTGTTAGATTTGATCACTGGAGGAGCTAATATGTGTGAAAGGAGGAGGCGTGTGTTGGTGGGTGTGATGGAATACTGACTATAGGTTTCGTCCTCATAAAAAGGGGTCTGTGAAGAGGAAGTAGAGGATAGAGCTGGTGTTTTGTATGAACCGGGAGTGTGTTTCTGGATGCATTAAAGTTATGTGTAATGTGGCTTTCTGTTGTGTTGGTGATGTGTGTATGTCTTAGTGATATAGGACGGAGTTGTGTTTTGTGTAAGAATGATTCTCTTCCAGAGGATCCTCATCAATAGTCATAAACATTGAATATTCCCGCCCTTGTGCGGGGACCCCGGAGCATATATAAAATACATATATACAGTATGAAATATGCACGAAAAATATATATAACATTTTTAGTAGACACATTTTCATACTAAACTCATATACATGTGTAAAACAGCAATGCAGACTATAATCATAAACAGGCTAAAATGCTTTATTTCTATGGAGTTTTTTTTTTTTAAAATTGTTCTCAAAATCACAATAAGAGAACAAATATCTACTAAAACCACACCACTGAGCCCAGGGAAATCAGCAGTAGTAATCATCAGAGAAAAAAGATTTAAAAAACTACATTGAAAAACACTAGAGCATTCTTAGCCAATAGGCTGCATGTAGGTTAACACAGGAGAACCATAAAAACTTTGGCACCTTGCCATTAGACCCTGAGCACCTCCAGTATCCCACCATGCCTCAGGGGTGAAGGAGAGGTGACAGTTGGTCCACAGTTAGGTCAGTTCTTTTTTCCGGCTTCTTCTGAGAGGATCCTGGAGCATTGAGCTCTCAGTTTTTCTGAGTTTTTCTCAGAAAAATACTTTAGAACAGCGTTTTTTCCTACTTTACTCGACATCTAACATCATTGTCTGAGTTTGGAAGTTTTTTCCTGACAGAAAAATGCCTTCACTTTTTGTGAAATGCCCTTCCTGTGGGAAGAAGAAGGCCCAGTCAGATCCACACACTCTCTGTAGTGTGTGCTTGCCTCAGAGTCACTGCCCTGACACTTGCAAACACTGCAAGAACATGTCAAAGAGGACTCTGAAGGACAGAGAAAAGATCAGGCTTCATGGGCTTCACGAGAGGCAGAAAACATCATCCTCTTCGCTTCCCAGGCAGCCAACAAGCCACTCTCAGGAGAGACAGGCTAGATCGACGTCAGCAGGTAGGAAGATACCTGTTTGTTCCCCGTCGACGTCGTCGCTGCCACCATCTCATCGCCATAGATCGACGACGACCCGACCGACGTCGAAGGATATGGCGTCGAGAGAACATGGCCATCGCAGGGGCATATCTCCGTCGACGGCAACCCGCCGATCGACGTCGAGCCATCACTGGCGTGCCCATTCGCTGCCGAAGGCCTCGCACCTCTCGACGTCAAGAGAGACGACGTCGAAATCGCCCCAGCGGCGAGAGCAAGGACATCCGCCGTCGGCCGCTCGACGTCGAGGCACACGACGGTGAGCAGGTCGCGGTACAGAGATCGCCGTTCGAAGTCAAGACACTCAACGTCGAGGCACTCAATGTCGAGACAGGAACAACCGGCGGCGCTCCCTTCGACGTCATTACGGCTGTCGACGTCGACACAGGTTTTACCTGTCTTGCAGGGAGCAGAACATCGTCTTCCGCCAGCAGATAAGACCACTCCATCTCCAGTGGTCTCCATAAGAAGTGGTTCATCTCGGTCGAGAGCGGCATCGTCGGGGCATGTCTCACCGATCAATTTGTCACCAAGATGGTTGGAGAGCCTTAACAGACCAACGGCCTCCCCGGATTCGCAGTATTCACGGATGTACTCTCCTACTGCCTCTCTTCCGAGAACACCATCACCGACAGCGCGGGCAGGACGGGCTCGTTCTGCTTCTCGCCAGCCGACCACGAGGCCTGGGCACTCTGCTACAGTGTCTCGCAGCAGGTCACATTCCCAGCGACGATCTAGGTCACGATCAAGACACAGAAGGTCGCCCTCTTGGTCATCGTCAGGGTCATCCGTCAGACGATACTCCCCCACCTTAACAGATTCTCCACCAACTAGGGTTTCACTGGTGGACGACATCACTACTTTTAATGAGGTGCTTGTCAGGGGAGCACAGAAGCTAAACATAGAGGTTCCATAACCATCAACCTCCTCATCAGTCATTTTTGAGACTGTACAGCATAGAGCGGTTTCGAAAAAGCTACTGCCGCTAGTGCCTGGTCTGTTGCAGCCAACCATGGACACCTTTTTAGCGCCAGCCACCCTCAAATCGTCTCCTGCTAGGATTTTGAAAAAATATAAAGCGCCTGAACAAGATCCTTTATTTCTCAGAACGGATCCGCCGCCGGACTCAGTCATATTGGCCGCAGCCCTAAAAACTCACTCAGTGGCATCATCCTCCACGGTTCCACCGGACAAAGAGAGCAGACATCTAGACTCTCTGGGGAGAAAAATGTGCGGCACGGCGGCATCTATGATGAAGGTCTCCAGCGCGTCTGCACTCCTAGGCAGATATGACCGTTCACTGTGGGACTCTCTCAACAGGTTCACAGAAAAATTACCTAGAGAGGACAGGCAGGACTTCCAAGAGATCCTTCAAGAGGGATGTCTGGTCTCCAACCAGGTCATCAGCGCAGCGGCAGATGGGGCAGACTTAGCTGCACATGGGTACGCACATGGGATCTGTGCAAGAAGGTCTTCCTGGTTGAGGCTGACTGGATTAAAACAGGAAGCACAACAGCGCATCTTAAATCTTCCATTCAACGGGAACTCGCTGTTTGGTACCCATACGGACGAAGAAATGGCGCGCATGAAGACGGAAGTGGACACTATGAGGGCAGTAGGCCTGGAGAGGAAGAAGGACTTAAGGCGAAGGTATAGGCCTTATGACAGGCGCCCTTTCCAGCAGAGGGTTCAAACCCCTCATTGGTCCCAGGGGCCACAGCAGAGGCAAGGACGCCCGTTTTTTCAGTCTCGTAAGGCCACAAGGGAACAAGGGTCAAGTAGACCACAACAGTCCACATCCAAAGCGCTGGCCAAGCAATGAGGACTCGCTTCCCTTAACACTGTGCACCACTCCGGTGGGGGGAAGTATCACAGACTTTATTCACGAGTGGCGTTCTATCACAAAAGACAAATGGGTGCTCAACATTGTAGAGAATGGCTACTCTCTTCTTTTCCGGCAACCTCCACCGCACTTGCCACCATCCAAATGCAATCCGCCTCACGTCAGCCTATTGCGCAAAGAGGCACTCGCCCTTTTACGAAAGAAGGCTATAGAAAAGTTCCACTCGTGCACAGAGGGAAGGGGGTTTACTCCCGTTATTTTCTGGTGGCAAAAAAAGGCCGAGAGGGCGTTTTCAGACCAATTCTGGACTTACGGCTTCTGAACAAGTACATAAGAAAACAAAAGTTCAGGATGCTAGCTCTTCACCAGATTTTACCTCAGCTACATCAGGGAGACTGGATGTGCTCCATCGACCTGCAGGATGCATACTTTCACATCCCGATAGTTCCCAAGCATCGGAAATTCCTGCGCTTCCAGATAGCCTCACAGCACTATCAGTTCAAAGTGCTACCATTCGGCCTGAAATCTACCCCCGCGTTTTCTCAAAATGCGTGGCAGTGGTAGCGGCACATCTACGAAAACAAAAAATCTTCATTTACCCATACCTAGACGACTGGCTACTGAAAGCCTCCTCTCCGGAGCAGGCGAGAACCCATCGGGACATTGTGCTCAAGGTTTTCGAGTCTCTAGGTCTTCAAGTCAACTACCAAAAGTCCACCTTGATTCCAACGCAGAACCTCCACTATCTGGGAGCAATACTAAACACAGAGCTCCAAAGAGTGTATCCTTCAGAGGAACGACTATTATCAATAAAGAAAAAGTGTCAAGACCTGTTAAAATCTGACGCACCTACGGCCCGTCAGGTGACATCTCTGCTGGGCTCCATGGCATCATGCATTTTCATTGTCCCGAATGCCAGGCTACATATGAGGCCCCTCCAAGAGGCGTTGGAAAACAACTGGAGCCAAAGGACAGGTCGCTGGGAGGACAGAGTGCGGCTGCCGACAGCAGCACGTCAGTCATTGCAATGGTGGATGCACAGACCTCACCTGTCAGTAGGGGCTCCGTTTCACCAGGTAATTCCATCCGACACTCTGGTAACGGATGCGTCTCTTCAGGGATGGGGGGCTCATCTAGGTCCCCTTCAAGCTCAGGGCCTGTGGTCCGACAACGAAAGGAAGTACCACATCAATCTGCTGGAGCTCAGAGCGGTCCATCTGACTCTGAAGTCTTTTGCTCCATCGATTCAGGGGAAATCTCTCCTAATACAAACGGACAATACAACCACAATGTATTATTTGAACAGACAAGGGGGAACGAGATCCCTACCCCTATCTCGGGAGTCCCAAACAATCTGGCATTGGCTCCTGGCCAGAGGAATGTCGCTTACAGCGGTTCACCTAACAGGTCAACAAAACGTGGAAGCAGATTTCCTGAGCAGACACCTAGAGGACGCCCACGATTGGGTCCTACACGGCGAAGTCGTAGAAGACATCTTCGCTCAATGGGGTCGGCCTCAATTGGATCTCTTTGCAGACGAGGTAAACAAGAAATGCCCAGACTTCGCGTCCAGGTTCTACCGTCTGGGATCTCGAGGGAATGCCCTGTTGATCGACTGGTCAGGGATATTTCTCTATGCTTTTCCACCGATTCCCCTCATACCGGTAGTGATCAACAAACTTTACAGATCCAGCACCAGAATGATTCTCATAGCTCCGCAATGGCCCCGTCAGTTCTGGTACACAGATCTCCTCAACCTATCGGAACAACCTCACAGGAGGCTGCCGTGCAGACCGGATCTTCTGAGCATGATGGAGGGCAGGGTACTACACCCCAACCTACCCTCTCTGAGCTTGACAGCATGGCTCCTGAATTCCTGCAGTATGGGCACCTAGGGCTCTCGCAGGAGTGCATGAACATCTTGAAGGAGGCCAGACGACCTTCCACGCGGCGTTCTTATGCGTTTAAGTGGAAGAGGTTCTACATATGGTGCTGTCAGCAAGGTCAGAATCCCATACGGGCTCAGGAGGAGGTCATACTGTCTTACTTACTCCATCTGGCAAAATCCGGTCTGCAGGTATCATCTATTAAGGTACATTTATCTGCCATTACAGCCTATCGTAAATCACCTTCTCAGGAATCCTTCTTTACGAAACCAGTAGTCAAGGATTTCTTAGAAGGTTTGAAAAAGGTTTTTCCGCCCATTCCGAAACCCTCCCCTCCATGGGAGCTGAACATAGTACTGTCAAAACTTATGGGCCCTCCTTTCGAACCTATACACAAAGCCTCTTTGCAACACCTTACGTGGAAGACGGCTTTTTTGGTAGCCATTACTTCCGCAAGGAGGGTCAGTGAAATTCAGGCTTTGTCCTCCAAAGAACTGTACACAGTTTCACGACAATAAAGTAGTTCTGCGAACTCACCCATCATTCCTACCGAAGGTGGTGTCAGAATTCCACATCAATCAGACTATTTCTCTACCAACTTTCTTCCCCAATCCGGAGACTCCGGCGGAGAAAGCGTTGCACTCCCTAGATCTGAAAAGAGTGCTAAAATTTTATTTGGATAAAACAAAGTTGATTAGACATTCCAACCACTTGTTTATAAATGATGGTCATTTGAGAACAGGAGAGGCAGCATCTAAACGAACCATATCAAGATGGATAGTTTCTTGTATTGTTAATACATACCAGTTGGCTAACAAACAACTACTTGCTAGACCTAAAGCGCATTCCACAAGAGGAAAAGCGGCTACTGCTGCCCTCCTTAATAATGTTCCAATATCTGAAATTTGTAAGGCTGCTACATGGAAGTCTGTACATACATTTACTAGACATTACTGTTTGGACTCAGATGCAAGAGCAGACGCCCAAGTGGGGCAAGCCTCTCTAAGAAATTTGTTTGCATGATACATATCTATTCCTGCCCTTCTATTAGACAGTCCGCAGAGTCAAGGGATGGGCTTGCTAATCTATTCAATTTTTATGACTATTGATGAGGATCCCCTGGAAGAGAAGGATAAGTTACTTACCTGTAAATCCTAGTTCTCTTCCAGGGGTATCCTCATCAAAGTCATAAACAACCCACCCTCCTCCCCGGACGAACGTCTCCTAGAAGTGCAGGACACACTATCTTTCGAATCGGCTACACAGCTTGTCACCGTAAAAAAGTACTGACCTAACTGTGAACCAACTGTCACCTCTCCTTCACCCCTGAGGCATGGTGGGATACTGGAGGTGCTCAGGGTCTTAAAGGCACGGTGCCAAAGTTTTTATGGTTCTCCTGTGTTAACCTAAATGCAGCCTATTGGCTAAGAATGCTCTAGTGTTTTTCAATGTAGTTTTTTATCTTTTTTCTCTGATGATTACTACTGCTGATTTCCCTGGGCTCAGTGGTGTGGTTTTAGTAGATATTTTTTCTCTTATTGTGATTTTGAGAGCAATTTAAAAAAAAAAAACTCCATAGAAATAAAGCATTTTAGCCTGTTTATGATTATAGTCTGCATTGCTGTTTTACACATGTATATATGAGTTTAGTATGAAAATTTGTCTACTAAAAATGTTATATATATTTTTCGTGCATATTTCATACTGTATATATGTATTTTATATATGTTCCGGAGTCCCCGCACAAGGGCGGGAATATTCAGGGGCATATTTATACTCCGTTTGCGCCGAATGTGCGTCGTTTTTTTCGACGCAAATTCGGCGCAAAACTAACGCCATATTTATACTTTGGCGTTAGACGCGTCTAGCGCCAAAGTATGGGCAAATAGCGTCATTTTTTTGCGTGAACGCCTTCCTTGCGTTAATGAGATGCAAGGAAGGCGTTCCCGTCTAAAAAAATGACGGCGACGCAAATGCGTCGTATTTATACTCCTGGGCAAAAATCACGCCCGGGAGTGGTCGGGTCAAAAAACCCTGCATTTGCGCCACTTTTTAACGCCTGGGTCAGGGTAGGCGTTAAGGGGCCTGTGGGCTCAAAATGAGCCCACAGGTGCCCTCCCCTGCCCCCAGGGACCCCCCCTGCCACCCTTGCCCACCCCAGGAGGACACCCAAGGATGGAGGGACCCATCCCAGGGACATTCAGGTAAGTATACATTTTTTTTTTTTTTTTTTTTGGGTGGCATAGGGGGGCCTTATTTGTGCCCCCCTACATGCCACTATGCCCAATGACCATGCCCAGGGGACCTAAGTCCCCTGGGCATGGCCATTGGGCAAGGGGGCATGACTCCTGTCTTTACTAAGACAGGAGTCATGTAAATGGCGTCTGGGCGTCGTTAAAAATGGCGCAAATCGGGTGGAGGCGATTTTTTGCGTCAACCTGACTTGCACCATTTTTAAGACGCCCTAGCCCCACTTTTCCCAACGCCGGCGCTGCCTGGTGTACGTGTTTTTTTTCCACGCACACCAGGCAGTGCCGGTCTGCTTGCGCCGGCTAACGCCATTCAATAAATACGGCGCCCACATGGCGCTTCAGAATGACGTTAGCCGGCGCAAAATTTTTTGACGCTAAACTGCGTTAGCGCAGTTTAGCGTCAAAAAGTATAAATACGGGCCTCAATGTTTATGACTTTGATGAGGATACCCCTGGAAGAGAACTAGAATTTACAGGTAAGTAACTTATCCAGGTGGCATAGTGTAGTAGTTGGGGTAGACAGGTGTATAGATGTGGGGTATTGTAGTTGTTGACATTGAAATCTCTATGAGGTTTGTTTGTGGTGCATGAGTAGAATGCCTTTGCTGATATTGTGTTTGGATGTTGGCAGATGTGGCGGGTTTAAGGTGGTAGCCGGTAGATGGAAAATTGGGCAGCATCTCTGGCCCTAGGCCCGATCTGGCTCAAACAGGCAACTGCACTTATCCTCTCTGCCCTTGACCTCAACGCCTGGGCTGAAACATCCCTAAACTTAGGCTTACTTAGCCCTGTGGGCCAATGGAACCTAGCCCTAACCAATCAGAAACCTAACCCTAGAGCCAATAGGAGACCTCACCCTATTAACCAATCACAGCCCTAGCTCTATTAGCCAATCAAAACCCAAACTCTAAGTCCAATAGTATGCCTAGCCCTGTTAACCAATCAGAACCCTAGCCCGAACAGCCAGTGCAAACTTAAACCCTAAACCCTTAGTCCAGTAGAAACCCTAGCCCTAGTAGCCGATCAGAACCCTAACAGCCAATCATAACTCAAACCCTAAGCCCTTAGTCCAGTAGAAATCCTAGTCCTAGCAACCAGTCACAGCAACAGACGCAACAACCAATAAAGACTTATATAACAGGAAGTGACTGTAAGCCCAGGCTGCTGTGGTAGGGGGCAGGGAGGTGCTCCTCTGTTCAGAGTCTCTTGAGATACAGACAGCACAATCTACACTTCCTAGCTTCCTGCTTCTACTTTTCAGGTAAGGGACAGTTTTGAAGCCACTGAAATACTTCTTTTCACACACTTAACCGGTTCTGTGCCCAGGACGTAATGGTTACGTCCTGAGGCACAGTGCTGCTGTGCCCAGGACGTAACCATTACGTCCTGGTCACAGAGCCCAGAGGGAGCGCTAGCGCTCCCTCTGTGGGGTTCCCCCCCACCCCCCCAAGTCAGGGATAGAAGGGGAAGCCCTTCCCTTTCCACCCCTGACCTGACCCCCCACCCCCCCTGTGACGTCAGCGCGCAAGCGCGCGCTGATTTGTCACAGGGTCTCCCCCATCGCAATGCTCAGAATTTCTCTTTCAATCATGTGATGGAGGCCCGAAGAGGCTTCAAAGGGAAGGAAATGTATTTCCTTCCCTTTGAAGTCTCTCCCAGCGTTTCAAAAGCCAGATTGCTTGCAATCCGGCTTTTGAAACCCCACTAGACACCAGGGATTTTTTTTGTTTTGTTTTTTAATGGACATAAGGGAGCGACTCCTTGGGCAAGGGTCGCTCCCAGGGGTGGCATTTTTTTGGGAAGGCCTTTTCTGCACCCCCTGGGGGCAGAAACCTCTAGGCACCAGGGATAATTGTTTTTTTTTTCTTTTTGTTTTTTTTTTGGTTCTTTTTTAGGTGGGGAGCGACCCCTTAGGCAAGGGTCGCTCCCCTAGGGGGCAAATTATATTTCGGCCATTTCTGCCCCCCTTGGGGGTAGATTGGCCTATTAGACACCAGGGATTTTTTTTTTTTTTTTCGTGAATTTCATGCAAGGGGAGCGACCCCTTAGGCAAGGGTCGTTCCCCTGGGGGGGAAATTATTTTAGGCCATTTCTGCCCCCCTGGGGGGTAGATCAGCCTATTTTGATTAGGCCGATCTGCCCCCAAGGGGGGCAGAAACCACTAGGCACCGGGGCTTTTTTTGTTTTACAGATGGAGAAGGACCCCTTGGACAAGGGTCGCTCCCCTGGAGGGGAAAATTGTATTTATGCCATTTCTGCCCCCTTTGGGGTCAGATCGGCCGATTTTTGCTACGCCAATCTACCCCCAAGGGGGGCAGAAACCACTAGGCACCGGGGATTTTTTTTTTGGCGCCAATGTCACGCAGGGGGAGCGACCCCGTAGGCAAGGGTCGCTCCCAGGGGGGGGCTTAGGGGGGCAAATTTATTTTAGGCCATTTCTGCCCCCCTGGGGGCAGATCGGCCTATTGTTATTAGAAACCTCTAGGCGCCAGGGCAAATTTTATTCTTTTTAAAAAAAAATTTTTAGAGATGGGGAGCGACCCATTTGGCAAGGGTCGCTCCCCTGGGGGGCAAATTGTATTTAGAGTATTTCTGCCCCCCTTGGGGTCAGATTGGCCGATTTTGGGTCAATCTGCCCCCAAGGGGGCAGAAACCACTAGGCACCTGGGATTTTTTTTTTGGCGCCAATGTCACACGGGGGAGTGATCCCGTAGGCAAGGGTCGCTCACAGGAGGGGGTGGGGGGGCAAATTTATTTTAGGCCATTACTGCCCCCCGGAGGCAGATCGGCCTATTGTTATTAGGCGGATCTGCCCCCGGGGGAGGCAGAAACCTCTAGGCGCCAGGGCAAAAAAAAATTGATTTTTTTTTTTTTAGAGATGGGGAGCGACCCAATAGGCAAGGGTCGCTCCCATGGGGGGCCAATTGTATTTAGACCATATCTGCCGATCAGATCGGCCGATTTTTGCTACGCCAATCTACCCCCAAGGGGGGCAGAAACCACTTGGCACCGGGGATTTTTTTTTTGGCGCCAATGTCACGCAGGGGGAGCGACCCCGTAGGCAAGGGTCGCACCCGGGGGAAGGGTGGGGGGGCACATTTATTTTAGGCCATTTCTGCCCCCCTGGGGGCAGATCGGCCTATTGTTATTAGGCTGATCTGCCCCAGGGGGGGCAGAAACCTCTAGGCGCCAGGGCAATTTTTGTTTTTGTGTTGAGGTATCATTTTTATCGGGAGACTTGGGGGCACACTGGGTGGAAGGAAATTTGTGGCTCCTCTCAGATTCCAGAACTTTCTGTCACCGAAATGTGAGGAAAACGTGTTTTTTAGCCAAATTTTGAGGTTTGCAAAGGATTCTGGGTAACAGAACCTGGTCAGAGCCCCACAAGTCACCCCATCTTGGATTCCCCTGGGTGTCTAGTTTTAAAAAATGCGCTGGTTTGCTTGGTTTCCCTAGGTGCCGGCTGAGCTAGAGGCCAAAATCCACAGGTAGGCACTGTTTTCTATGAAAAAATGTGATGAGTCCACTTTGTGTTTTGGGCCATTTCCTGTCGCGGGCGCTAGGCCTACCCACACAAGTGAGATATCATTTTTATCGGGAGACTTGGGGGAACGCTGGGTGGAAGGAAATTTGTGGCTCCTCTCAGATTCCAGAACTTTCTGTCACCGAAATGTGAGGAAAATGTTTTTTTTTTGCCAAATTTTGAGGTTTGCAAAGGATTCTGGGTAACAGAACCTGGTCAGAGCCCCACAAGTCTCCCCATCTTGGATTCCCCTAGGTCTCTAATTTTCAGAAATGCACAGGTTTGGTAGGTTTCCCTAGGTGCCGGCTGAGCAAGAGGCCAAAATCTACAGGTAGGCACTTTGCAAAAAACACCTCTGTTTTCTTTAAAAAAATGTGATGTGTCCACATTGTATTTTGGGGCGTTTCCTGTCACGGGCGCTAGGCCTACCCACACAAGTGAGGTATCATTTTTATCGGGAGACTTGGGGGAACGCTGGGTGGAAGGAAATTTGTGCCTCCTCTCAGATTCCAGAACTTTCAGTCACCGAAATGTGAGGAAAACTTGTTTTTTTAGCCAAATTTTGAGGTTTGCAAAGGATTTTGGGTAACAGAACCTGGTCAGAGCCCTACAAATCACCGCATCTTGGATTCCCCTAGGTCTCCAGTTTAAAAAAATGCACAGGTTTGGTAGGTTTCCCTAGGTGCCGGCTGAGCTAGAGGCCAAAATCTACAGGTAGGTACTTTGCAAAAAACACCTGTTTTCTTTCAAAAAATGTAATGTGTGCATGGTGCGTTTTGGGGCATTTCCTATCGCGGGCGCTAGACCTACCCACACAAGTGAGGTATCATTTTTATCGGGAGACTTGGGGGAACGCTGGGTGGAAGGAAATTTGTGGCTCCTCTCAGATTCCAGAACTTTCTGTCACCGAAATGTGAGGAAAATGTGTTTTTTTTTCTCCAAATTTTGAGGTTTGCAAAGGATTCTGGGTAACAGAACCTGGTCAGAGCCCCACAAGTCACCCCATCTTGGATTCCCCTAGGTCTCTAGTTTTCAAAAATGCACAGGTTTGGTAGGTTACCCTAGGTGCCGGCTGAGCTAGAGGCCAAAATCTACAGGTAGGCACTTTGCAAAAAACACCTGTTTTCTTTAAAAAAATGTGATGTGTCCATGTTGTGTTTTGGGGCGTTTCCTGTCACGGGCGCTAGGCCTACCCACACAAGTGAGGTATCATTTTGATCGGGAGACTTGGGGGAACGCTGGCTGGAAGGAAATTTGTGCCTCCTCTCAGATTCCAGAACTTTCTGTCACCGAAATATGAGGAAAACATGTTTTTTAAGCCAAATTTTGAGGTTTGCAAAGGATTCTGGGTAACAGAACCTGGTCAGAGCCCCACAGGTCACCCCATCTTGGATTCCCCTAGGTCTCTAGTTTAAAAAAATGCACAGGTTTGGTAGGTTTCCCTAGGTGCCGGCTGAGCTAGAGGCCAAAATCTACAGGTAGGCACTTTGCAAAAAAACACCTCTGTTTTCTTTAAAAAAATGTGAATGGTCCACGTTGCGTTTTGGGGCATTTCCTGTCGCGGGCGCTAGGCCTACCCACACAAGTGAGGTACCATTTTTATCGGGAGACTTGGGGGAACGTCTGGTGGAAGGAAATTTGTGGCTCCTCTCTGATTCCGGAACATTCTGTCACCAAAATGGGAGGAAAATGTGTTTTTTTAGCCAAGTTTTGAGGTTTGCAAAGGATTCTGGGTAACAGAACCTGGTCAGAGCCCCACAAGTCACCCCATCTTGGATTCCCATAGGTCTCTAGTTTTCAAAAATGCACAGGTTTGGTAGGTTTCCCTAGGTGCCGGCTGAGCTAGAGGCCAAAATCTACGGGTAGGCACTTTGCAAAAAACACCTCTGTTTTCTTTAAAAAAATGTGATGTGTCCACGTTGCGTTTTGGGGAATTTCCTGTCGAGGGCGCTAGGCCTACCCACAAAAGTGAGGTATCATTTTTATCGGGAGACTTGGGGGAACATAGATTAGCACAACAAGTGTTATTGCCCCTTGTCTTTCTCTACATTTTTTCCTTCCAAATATAAGAGAGTGTGTAAAAAAGACATCTATTTGAGAAATGCCCTGTAATTCACATGCTAGTATGGTCACCCCGGAATTCAGAGATGTGCAAATAACCACTGCTCCTCAACACCTTATCTTGTGCCCTTTTTGGAAATACGAAGGTTTGATGATAGCTATTGTTCACTCTTTATATTTCAGCAAATGAATTGCTGTATACCCGGTATAGAATGAAAACGCACTGCAGGGTGCAGCTCATTTATTGGCTCTGGGTACCTAAGGTTCTTGATGAACCTACAAGCCCTATATATCCCCGCAATCAGAGGAGTCCAGCAGACGTAACAGTATATTGCTTTTGAAAATCTGACATTGCAGGAAAAAGTTACAGAGTAAAACGTAGAAAAAAAATTATGTTTTTTTCACCTCAATTTCAATATTTTTCTTTTTCAGTTGTTATTTTCTGTAGGAAACCCTTGTAGGATCTACACAAATGACCCTTTGCTGAATTCAGAATTTTGTCTACTTTTCAGAAATGTTTAGGTGTCTGGGATCCAGCATTGGTTTCACGCCCATTTTTGTCACTAACTGGAAGGAGGCTGAAAGCACAAAAAATAGTAAAAATGGGGTATGTCCCAGTAAAATGCCAAATTTGTGTTGAAAAATTGGGTTTTCTGATTCAAGTCTGCCTGTTCCTGAAAGCTGGGAAGCTGGTGATTTTAGCACCGCAAACCCTTTGTTGATGCCATTTTCAGGGGAAAAACCACAAGCCTTCTTCTGCAGCCATTTTTCCAATTTTTTTGAAAAAAACGAAATTTTCACTGTATTTTGGCTAATTTCTTGGCCTCCTTCAAGGGAACCCATTAAGTCTGGGTACCTCTAGAACCCCTAGGATGTTGGAAAAAAAGGACACAAGTTTGGCGTGGGTAGCTTGTTATGAGGGCCTAAGCGCGAACTGCCCCAAATAGCCAAAAAAAGGCTCTGCACAGGAGGGGGAAAAGGCCTGGCAGCAAAGGGGTTAAACTAATCACTTTTTCAAGCCAAAAAACAAGTGCTACACACACTTTCCATCACAGTTTAAAACCACAGAGTAGATTAAGCAGTCCTCTAAAAACACTGGTTACCCACTGAGCTGTATGTTATACACACACAATATCTATATATATATATATATATATATATATATATATATATATATATATATATATATATATATATATATATAAGATGTCACTTGCCCAGTGTACATCTGTTCGTGGCATGTTCTGCTGCAGATTCACATGGTATGCACAGGTCCTGCCATGTAGTGTTGGGTTCGGAGTGTTAGAAGTTGTTTTTCTTTGAAGAAGTCTTTTCGAGTCACGGGACCGAGTGACTCATCCTTTTCGGCTCCATTGTGCATGGGCATCAACTCCATCTTAGATTGTTTTCCCGCAGAGGGTAAGGTAGGAGTGATAGAGTGTAAATAAATAGATGTCCATTGCAGTGGAATAGAGATGTATATACATATGTACAAATTTAAATGTGACTTAAACGGCTACAGGCTCCCGAGGAGGAGGGAGGGCGCATGTGAATCTGCAGCGGAACATGCCACGAACAGATGTACACTGGGTAAGTGACATTTTCCGTTCGATGGCATGTGTAGCTGCAGATACACATGCTATGCATGGACTATAAAGCAGTTCTCCTCCCCTAAGCGGTGGTCAGCCTGTAGGAGTTGAAGTTGTTTGAAATAGTGTTCTTAGTACAGCCTGTCCTACTGTGGCTTGTTGTGTTGCTAACACATCTACACAGTAATGTTTGGTAAATGTATAGGGTGTTGACCAAGTGGCTGCTTTACAGATTTCTGTCATTGGTATCTTTCCTAGAAATGCCATTGTTGCTCCTTTTTTCGTAGTGGAATGTGCTTTTGGTGTTATTAACAGCTGTCTTTAAGCCTTTAGTTAACAAGTTTGGATACATTTCACTATCCATCTTGCTATGCCTTGTTTTGATATAGGATTGCCAGTATGGGGTTTTTGGAATGCAACAAATAGCTGTTTAGTCTTTCTGAATGATTTTGTTCTGTCAATGTAATACATTAAAGCTCTTTTAATATCTAATGTTTGTAGTGCTCTCTCTGCCACTGAGTCTGGCTGTGGGAAGAAGACTGGAAGTTCCACTGTTTGATTGAAATAAAACGGTGAGATGACTTTAGGTAGGAATTTAGGGTTTGTGCGAAGTACTATCTTATGTTTGTGTACGTGTATAAAGGGTTGTTCAATAGTGAATGCTTGTATTTCACTAACTCTTCGTAATGAAGTGATTGCCACTAGGAATGCTACTTTCCGTGTTAGGAATTGAAATTGACAGGAGTGCATGGGTTCAAAGGGTGGACCCATGAGTCGTGTGAGTACAATATTAAGATTCCACAAAGGTACTGGTGGCGTTCTTAGAGGTATGATACGTTTTAGACCCTCCATGAAAGCTTTGAGGACAGGCACTCCAAATAGAGATTTGTTTTGTATATTTTGCAAATAAGTAGAAATTGCTGTGAGATGTATTTTAATGGATGTAGGAGGGTGGCCTGGCTTATAGTGGGTACCTTGTGGTACTTACACCTTGTGCCAGGTCCAGTTATCCCTTAGTAGTAGAATAGAGGTGTTTCTAGCAGCTTAGGCTGTTAGAGGTAGCTATGGCAAAGCAGCTTAGGCTGAACTAGGAGACATGCAAAGCTCCTACTATACCACTTATATCATATAGCACAATAGCATAAGAAAACACAATACTCAGAGTTACTAAAAATAAAGGTACTTTATTTTAGTGACAATATGCCAAAAATATCTCAGAGGATACCCTCACTTAGGAGGTAAGTAATATACACAAATTATATGTACACAGACCAAAAACAGGTAAGTAACAGTAAGAAAAGTAGTGCAAACAATGTAGAATCACAATAGGATGCAATAGGTAGACATAGGTCTAGGGGCAACATAAACCATAAACTCCAAAAGTGGAATGCGAATCACGAATGGACCTCAGACCTATAGGAGGTTGTAGAGGGTCGCTGGGACTGTAAGAAAACAGTAAGGGTGTCCAGGATACCCCACTCCAAGACCCTGAAAATTAGGATTAAAGTTACCCTACTACCCCAGAAAGACAGAATAGTCGTGATAGGGGATTCTGCAAGAACCACAAGCAGCAGCAAAACACTGAAGACGGGATTCTTGGACCTGAGGACCTGTAAAGGAAGGGGAAGTCCAAGAGTCATGCAAGTGTCCAGGAGGGGTAGGAGCCCACTAAACCCCGGATGAAGGTGCAAAAGGGCTGCCTCCGGGTGGAAGAAGCCAAAGATTCTGCAACAACGGATGGTGCTAGGAACCTCCCCTTTGGTGAGAAGATGTCCCACGGCGTGCTGAAGGTTGCAGAAGTGTTTCCACGCAGAAATACCACAAACAAGCCTTGCTAGCTGCAAGAGTCGCGGTTGAGGATTTTGGGTGCTGCTAGGGCCCAGGAAGGACCAGGATGTCGCCCCTTGGAGGAGGAGACAGAGGTGGGGGGGCGCTCAGCAACTCAGGGAGCCCCCGCAGAAGCTGGCAGCACCCGCAGAAGTACCGGAACAGGCACTTAGAAGACCTGAGGACAGCGGTCGACTCAGAGTCACAAAGGAGGGTCCCACCACGTCAGAGTCCAACTCAGCGAGTTGGGCAATGCAGGACGGAGTGCTGGGGACCCAGGCTAGGCTGTGCACAAAGGAAGTCCTGGAAGAGTGCACAGAAGCCGGAGCAGCTGCAAATCACGCAGTACACATGTTTGCTGTCTGGCATGGGAAGGCAAGGACTTACCTCCAGCAAATTTGGGCAGAAGGGCCACTGGACTGTGGGAGACACTTGGACCCAGTTCCTGTGTCCCAGGGACCACGCTCGTCAGGATGAGAGGAGACCCAGAGAACCGGTGATGCAGAAGTTTGGTGCCTACATTGGCAGGGGGGAGATTCCGTCGACCCACGGGAGATTTCTTCTTGGCTTCCAGAGCAGGGTGAAGGCAGACAGCCCTCAGAGTATGCACCACCAGGAAACAGTCGAGAAAGCCGGCAGGATGAGGCGCTACAATGTTGCTAGTAGTCGTCTTGCTATTTTTTTGCTGTTTTGCAGGAATCCTGGAGCAGTCAGCGGTCGATACTTGGCAGAAGTCGAAGAGGGAAGTGCAGAGGAACTCTGGTGAGCTCTTGCATTCGTTAGCTGAGGAATAGCCCAGAGGAGAGACCCTAAATAGCCAAAAAAAGGAGGTTTGGCTACTAAGAAAGGAGGCTTGGCTACTGAAACAGGTAAGCACCTATCAGGAGGGTTCTCTGACGTCACCCTGCTGGCACTGGCCACTCAGAGCTGTCCATTGTGCCCCAACACCTCTGAATCCAAGATGGCAGAGGTCTGGGACACACTGGAGGAGCACTGGGCACCTCCCCTGCAAGGTGCAGGTCAGGGGAGTGGTCACTCCCCTTTCCTTTGTCCAGTTTTGCGCCAGAGCAGGGCTGGGGGATCCCTGAACCGGTGTAGACTGGCTTATGCAGAGATGGGCACCATCTGTGCCCATCAAAGCATTTCCAGAGGCTGGGGGAGGCTACTCCTCCCCAGCCCTTCACACCTATTTCCAAAGGGAGAGGGTGTCACACCCTCTCTCCGAGGAAATCCTTTGTTCTGCCTTCCTGGGACTGAGCTGCCTAGGCCCCAGGGGGGCAGAAACCTGTATGAGGGGTTGGAAGCAGCAGCAGCTGCAGTGTAGACCCCAGAAAGGCAGTTTGGCAGTACCTGGGTTCTGTGCTAGAGACCCGGGGATGCATGGAATTGTCCCCCAATACCAGAATGATATTGGGGTGACAATTCCATGATCCTAGACATGTTACATGGCCATGTTCAGAGTTACCATTGTGACGTTACATATAGGTATTGACCTATATGTAGTGCACACGTGTAATGGTGTCCCCGCACTCACAAAGTCCGGGGAATTTGCCCTGAACAATGTGGGGGCACCTTGGCTAGTGCCAGGGTGCCCACACACTAAGTAACTTGGCACCTAACCTTCACTAAGTGAGGGTTAGACATATAGGTGACTTATAAGTTACTTATGTGCAGTGAAAAATGGCTGTGAAATAACATGGACGTTATTTCACTCAGGCTGCAGTGGCAGTCCTGTGTAAGAATTGTCTGAGCTCCCTATGGGTGGCAAAATAAATGCTGCAGCCCATAGGGATCTCCTGGAACCCCAATACCCTGGGTACCTAGGTACCATATACAAGGGAATTGTAAGGGTGTTCCAGTGTGCCAATGAGAATTGGTAAAATTAGTCACTAGCCTGCAGAGAGCGCATAAACACTGAGGTTCTGGTTAGCAGGGCCTCAGTGATACAGTTAGGCACCACACAGGGAACACATGTAGGCCACAAACGTATGAGCACTGGAGTCCTGGCTAGCAGGATCCCAGTGACACACATCAACCACACTGACAACATAGGGTTTTCACTATGAGCACTGGGCCATGGCTAGCAGGATACCAGTGAGACAGTAAAAACACCCTAACATATACTCACAAACAGGCCAAAAGTGGGGGTAACAAGGCTAGAAAGAGGCTACCTTCCTACAATGGATGAAAAAGCTAAATTTGCTTTTTGTAGATGCTATAAATAACCTACAATGGCCCTCATTATGACCCTGGCGGACAGTGGAGAAGTGGCAGAATTACCGCCAACAGGCTGGCGGTAAACAAAAAATGGAATTATGACCATGGTGGTTACCGCCATGGTCATCTACCAATTCTCCATTCTGACTGCCAGGGCGGAGAAGACCGCTGGGCTGGAGACTTCGGTCTCCAGCCCGGCGGCCGTCACAAGACCGCCGGCGGTATCAGGACCCTGCTGACCGCCATGGATTTCGTGGGGTTGGGAACCGCCATGAAATCCATGGCGGTAAGCACTATCAGTGCCAGGGAATTCCTTCCCTGGCACTCATAGGGGTCTCCACCACCCCCCACCTCCACCCCGAGTCCTCCCCCCATACCCCTGCCACCCTCCAAAGGTGGAAGGACCCCCCTCCCCACCCCCAACATCGGAGCACACCCCCACCCTACACGCATACAGACACCACCAACACACATACCTGCACACATGCCAACAAACATGCCAACAGACACACACACAGTCATACACGCACACCTACATACAGACATACACGCACACATACATACATTCATTTTCTAACACACAACACCCCCGCATGCATACACGCACTCACACCCCCTCTACATACTCCCACGCACACCCCATGCACGCACACAACACACACACCCCCCCTAACGGACGATCAACTTACCTTGTCCGTTGATCCTCCAGGAGGGGACGGGATCCAATGGGGCTGCTCCACCTCCACCACCCCGTCACCAGAACACCGCCACGCCGAACCATGGAACGTGATTCGGTGGGCAGTGTTCTGATGACGGGGTGGTGGAGGTGGATCAACCTCCACTTCCCTGCCGACCGCCAGTATGGCTGCTGGCGGCTCTCCGACCGAAAAAGGACGGAGGGCTGCCAGCAGTCATAATTTGCCGAGCGGAAAACCGCCTGCACTGGCGGTCTTCAGAACGGCGGTTCCTCAGCGGCCTTTCAAAAAGACTGCCAAGGTCGTAATGACCACCAGTGTCTTGTATGGTTGCGTCCAGGGGTGTTATGTGTTTGGCTTGGCAGTAGAAAACAAATCTTTTCCATTTGTTTGCATAACACTGCCTGGTGGTAGGTTTTCTTGCTTGTTTAATCACTTCCATACATTCTGGTGGAAGATGTAGATATCCAAACTCTAAGATTTCAGGAGCCAGATTGAGTATTGCTGGATTGGGGTGCCTGATCTGTTGTTTGTTTTGTGTCAACGGGTCCGGCCTGTTTGGAAGTTTGATGTGTGGTACTAGTGACAGGTCTAGCAATGTGGTGTACCATGGTTGACGTGCCCACGTTGGTGCTATAAGTATGAGTTTGAGTTTGTTTTGACGCAGTTTGTTGACCAGAAATGGAATGAGCGGGAGAGGGGGAAAAGCATAAGCAAATATCCCTGACCAGTTGATCCATAGTGCATTGCCCTTCGATCAAGGGTGTGGGTACCTGGACGCAAAGTTTTGGCATTTTGCGTTGTGGTTGGTGGCGAACAGATCTATGTCTGGTGTTCCCCACTGGCAAAAGTATTTGTGAAGCACTTGGGGGTGAATTTCCCATTTGTGTGTTTGTTGATGATCTCAGCTGAGGCTGTCTGCTAATTGATTGTGAATCCCTGGAATATATTGAGCTACCAGGTGTATGTTGTTGTGAATTGCCCAATGCCAAACATTTTGTGCTAAAAGGCAAAGTTGAGATGAGTGGGTTCCTCCTTGTTTGTTTAAGTAGTACATTGTTGTCATATTGTCTGTTCTGATAAGAATGTGTTTGTGAACAAGAAGAGGTTGAAAAGCTCTTAGTGCTAGGGATACTGCTAGCAGTTCTAAGTGATTTATGTGAAGTTGTTTTTGTTTGTTGTCCCATTGTCCCTGAATGTTGTGATTGTTGAGATGTGCTCCCCATCCAATCATTGATGCATCTGTTGTAAGAATGGCGTGAGGCACAGGGTCTTGAAATGGCCGTCTTTTGTTTAAAATTGTGGTATTCCATCACTGAAGCGATATGTGTGTTTGGCGGTCTATCAACACTAGATCTTGAAGATCACCATGTCCCTGCGACCATTGATTTGCAAGGCACTGTTGTAAGGACCGCATGTTTAATCTTGCGTTTGGGACAATGGCAATGCATGATGCCATCATGCCCAACAGTTTCATGACAAACTTGACTGTGTACTGTTGGTTTGCGGGATTTTTGACAATATGCAGTGGAACGATTGCACCCTTTGTGGACTTGGGCTTGCAAGTGCTCTTTGGGTTTTTAATGTGGCTCCTAAATACTGCTGAATTTGTGCTGGTTGTAGGTGCGATTTTTGGTAATTTATTGAGAACCCTAGTGTGTGTGTGTGTGTGTGTGTGTGTAGGGTGTTTATTACATAATGTGTATGATGTTGGCACTGTTTTTGAGTGTTGGCTTGTATTAGCCAGTTGTCGAGATATGGAAAGACATGTATATGTTGTCTCCTTATGTATGCTGCGACTACGGCAACGCATTTTGTAAATACTCTGGGAGCTGTTGTTATCCCGAAAGGTAACACTTTGAACTGGTAATGTTTTCCTTGTATTACAAATCTGAGATATTTTCTGTGAGCTGGATGGATGGGTATGTGAAAATACGCATCTTTTAGATCCAGTGTTGCCATAAAATCTTGCTGTTGTAGCAGTGGGACTACATCCTGTAGTGTTACATTGTGAAAGTGTTCTGATCGGACAGGCCAATATAGTAACAATTCCAGGTTCACTGAAAGGTTAGAGGAGAGCTCCGACAGGGAACTCCCTCGCACAAGCCATGCGGTGGCCTCTAGGGGGAATAGGAGAGCTTAAGCTTCCACCTCATTGGCTGATGTTTGGGTTCTTTCAAATGAGGTGGATGTGCTACTAAGGATTCTATGCTGTTTTAGGCCTATGGCCTTTTTTGAACTGTATATAGTATGCTGTATATTTTACACTGTATACTGCTGTGTTACTGTACTGGGGATTCCCACCCTGACAACAATAATTCAAGCATGTGAAGATACATAAAAGATACCTATGTTGGAGAACTGGAGTTAGAGGTAAGTAATTAAATTCTTGCTGAAGAAATAGATGTGGCCACTCCTGGTATTGTTAACACTATTCAATATTGCTCTAACGTCTAGAGACGCTAAATAAAGATAAATCAGAGGTACTTCCTCTCAACCAGCTATGTCTCCCAGCATCCGTTAATTGTATGGGTCGACACTGGCAGCTTAAGTTCATCACGTATTTAGGCATATGGTTTAATGAGAACCTATCTGAATCTGTTGCCCACAATGAACAAATAACCATCTTTAAAAATTAAATTCTTCTTTCTTCTTGGTCTCCAAAGAACATTTTATGGTGGGGTAGGTTAGAAACCATAAAGATGATGGTTACTGTGTTACTCAACTTCCTCTCGAGCATGTACCCATTACGCATATCTAAATCATTTGTTCCATCTATTGTTAAAATTACCTACAAATGTTTGTGGTCTCAGAAGAAAGCAAGAATGTATCTGAAAAAACTACATATGAGCACACATGATGGATGGAGGCTGGAATTTCCCTAAATGGTACCACTCCAAAATGGCTGATCTTGCTATCTAAGGAGCAAAATGACTTTTAAGCCATTCCCTCATGTACCTTCCTTGGTTTCTACTTGAGCGAGACCTGTGCTCTACCTTCCCTATACAAGCAATATTATCCAATGATCATCTCCCAACCACTCATTTCAAGCATATTGTGCTTACAACAATTAATAATCTCAAAGTAATAGACAGAAGGCTGCTGTGTCTCATTCATTAATCCAACTTACTCTTCCTATGGTATTCAAAGAAAACAATGGTGACAAATTTCCATCCAATTGGTCCTATGTGGTCTAAAAGAGGCATTGGTCTTGTTAAAGATGTATTTGTAGATGGTGACTCCTTATCATTTGCCTCTCTGCAGCATATATTTGATTTACAAACTCTAGATTTTTATGACTTTCTAAAAATCGAAGTTAAACTTACTAAACTTGGTCCACCGGGCTCTCCTGCTTCTCCTTGTACAATGGCAAACACTAGGTCACACAGCCTCCCACACTTACAAATTTGTACAAAAACAGTCTACTAAAACACCTCCCCGACTGGGGGCTAAATGGACTACACACTTGCACAATCAGGGAAGGGTCCCATTACCACTGGAACAAGGGAACAGGATATGTGATTTGGCCTTCACACTCAAGCTTGTCCTTTCGCTATCTAAGGCCGAACCTTTTGCAATCCACTTTTTATTTTGGTCCCCGACAGATTACATAAACTAAACCTGGTACACCCTAATGTTTGCTGGTCTTGCAGAAATACCCGTGGTGCCCTTCAGCATATGTCCTTTAATAGTAAATCTCTGACCTTTTTTGGGAGCAAATTATAAACAAGCTTAATAATATTTTCAAAATAAATCTCTCCCTCGATCTTGCTACCCTAATATTAGGACCTCACACAGCCTCTCTCAGTATGCTTATATCTGATACTGATGTTGGGGTCCTAGATGTACTACTGACAATCGCTATTAACGTTATTCTCTTAAACTGGAAATCTCTTTAACTTTGTCTTGTTTCATACTTGATGGGTGTGGATGACGTATTTGTATAGCACTCACTTCACAATATAAATCTACAGGTCACCCCATCAGCTTTTAAAAGATCTGGGTCACTCTGGATTTACACTTACAGGAATCTCACAATACTGCGTCTTGTCCTTGCGACTATCTAATTAGGACCCCCCCTTTGCAGATTCTCTATGGCATACCCTCCCTTTATTCACTTATTCCTGTTGGTTTCCCTCCCTTTGCTGATTTTTATTAGTGTGATATTTACTTTTATTTTTCATTGTACATCCTTTAACTTGATTTGGCACGTTATTCACACTCAGTGACACCTTACGTTTGTACACTGCTTCTTTAATTCACTTTTATGTACTGTTACAGTAGAATCTAACTTTATTTCTCCACAGTTCAATGTTATGTTGCTCAATTAGGACTTTTTCGGGTTTGTTTTATTTTCTTATCACCTTATGTACGATACGTGGAAGTGCTTTATTATGTATACATACTAAGTATGGATTTAAAAAATTTCACACTAACGTATTAAGAAGTTTCAGTTATATTAAGGACACAGAGGCAAGTATTGTGCTTCTCTTTCTTTACTGAGAATTTCACAGCAGCCAATCAATGCACGTAGAACTGTAAACTGCATATCCAATGAGCCCACTTTCACATCCAGTCATAAGGGTCATGTCCCCCTATATCTATCGAAATTACCTTAGTCCTTCCTCTTTCTTTGCGAACCACAACACAATGCCTTGAAAGCTGAATTAAACAGGAAGCTATAACTGAACCAATATGACCACTCCACAGGAGGAACGTCATCCAACAGACGAAGGCGGACTCCCTTTGTAGCAACAGTTGTTTAGCTACCAGCCACACGATGTCTAGCTGCAAGTCGATCTAGCATCTGTACCTGAAAAAAAACATGAAAGTAATATCCATTTCTTAAAGATAGATCAGTTACGGGCAGGAAAAATGGGATACAATAAAAACAGTGCATCACAGAAAGCATTATAACATGAAAGAACATTCAGAATAATGAACATACCCCATTTAAACAATGTTTGAATATATCCTGTGGATTAGTCCCCGCCTCTTTGTCTTAAATAGAAATGAAAATTCTTAATGCGTTAGCTTGAAAAATTGTTATTCTGTGTCAGGACCATAGACTTCATATTATGCTAGTTTAAAGTTTATCCACTACTATCGATGCCACATCCACAATAGGTTTATGGTAAAAGACCTTAAAAGTGGACTGAGAAGACCAATCGACTGCAACCATAATGTCTTCTAGACGAGAACCAGTAGAAAAGGCTTTAGAAGCCATAGCTCCTCTCTCAAAATGAGCTCCAGAAATGGAGACATCTACTCTAGATTCAACAAACAACAATTTAACCCAAAGTTGCCCAAGTGACTGGATGGAAAGGTTTTTGTAAAGAAATAAGCAGTGGACCTGCGGAATCTTTCCTCAGGTCACGAGTACAGTCCTCATATGCCTTAAGAAATTTAACCAGACACAATTTCTGATGATGAGGAAAGGCGGGATAACTAATACATTGCGCTGCAGTTTTTGTAAGTCTTGAAATAATCAATGATACTCCAAATGAAGTAACTTCTCTACCTGCTAAATCCAGGGTCTGTACATCCTGGACGCACCTGCAGGAAACTAGGCACAAGAGAAGCGTCAGCTTAGTAGACAGCTGTTTACGAGTAAGATCATCGTTAGCTAGCTAAGACCTAAGAAAGCATAAATCTACGTCAAAATCCCATAATGAAGAATATTTTGGTTGAGGGGGCCAAACCATACGAATATCTGAGTACCTTGCACACCAGTGGATGTTCACCTACAGGTTTACCATCCAAACGTGGATGCCCAGCAGAAGTCGCCGTGCGGAAATTATTAATCGTCCTATAGGTAAGACCTTGACTAGACAGTTCTGAAAGGAAATTTACAATCATATGGAAGCCTGCCTTCAAGGAATCCACACTCCGTTCGTCACACCAGCATACCCTTCATTGCCAAACTGACCCTTATCATTTATGTGTAGAGGGAGCACAAGACTGCGCAAAAAGAACATAGCGTCCTGCGAAACTCCCGGCATTTGCTTTCACCTGAAAGTATCTACACCATGAGAGACAAAAGTCCCTGACACACAAACAGATGAGGAAGACCCATCAGGTGGGAAAGGAGTTCCAGAAAGGGAAGAATCCACACTGGCATTGCGTAGGATAGCGGCATCGCCATAGGAAGCCAAAGTTGGGCCTTCCAGTGAGAAATCACTAAGACCAAATCCGCTGTCTGTCAACTAACCTGCAAGAGTACTCTCTGGATCATCAAGAAGGGGGGAAATGCATACAGGAGACCCATTGATGGAGAAAGGCATCGGAGGTCGCCGCCAGAGGATCTGGCCTCCAGGAGTAAAAGATGGGTAGATGAGTATTCTGATGTGATGCAAACAGATCGATCAAGCAAGGGCCCCAGAGCTTCTTCAGTTTTTGGAAAACCCATTGATGTAGTCTCCAATCCAAGCGAGGAAGCTAGACTCCCAGAATATATTCCGCTGCCACTGAGATTTGATGTTGGAGACAATGACGCAAGAAATGCTTGGCAATCTCCACCAGAAGCTGGGAGTCCGCTCCATCACCAATACAATATAAGAAGCACAGTATTAGGCACAATAACGTGCACACATATCAATACAAGAAATTAAGTCACTTAGCACTGCTGCTGCAGCAGCAAAGAAAGAGGAAGGACTATGTTCATTTTGACATATATAGGGGTACATGACCCTTATGATTGGATGAGGTAGTGGTCTGTGGGCTCATGGCATATTCAGTTTAAAGTTTTAGATCTATTGATTGGCTGCTGTGAAATTCTCAGTAAAGAAAAAGAAGCAAAATCCGAAGCCCCTGGTCCTGACATAAATCTCTCTTTCTTCTGCTTGTTTTGTTTTTCTTTCTCTGAGTAGCATGTAATTACATATGTTTGAACTCTAAAACTTTAATAAGCATATTCCTGGCATAAAATACATGGTCACACCATCACTTTTCTCACAAACCACTTAAATCCCTGGTGCATAGCTCTTTTATTTGAGAGAGCATGTTTGCAAACACGAACAATAAAAATAGAATCTCTAATGCAAAATTAAACATCAAAAAAGCTGTTAGATATTGCAAAAAGATTAGAATCAGATTAATACAAGTCTGTTTCTTAAAAAGGGCAAAGTACAAATATGCAGAAAAATCCTAACTTTTCTCAAATTTCCTAAGGAGTGCAGACATAAGCAGGTTTCCATAAATATCTACTTTATGCTTGGCACTGTACAACAAGAAAAACAAAGCAAAAGAAGAAGAAGCAACATTTAGTTTTCGTTCTTTAAAAGCTACTTTAATTATGCTCCGTTCTCGTCCTGTCATTGTCCTCTGCTGCTGGCTGTGGAACTCAAATGTAATAAGTTATTAAAGTGGAGTTTTCACATCATTCATTCATAATCGGTGACTGGGTGCAGCACAAGTCACTATTATAAAGAGATGAAAGACGGGTTTTTATGCAGGGATTGCAGAAAATCATGTATTATATAGACATATCCCAGAATGCCACATAAAGGCATGGTGAGATGAATAGTATAAATAGGGCACTTAATGGACTGAGTAATTACCGTGATCAAGACCGTGAAGGTCGAAACGCGTTGGTGTTTGTTTCATCTATTAAATGAAGATTTGTGAAATCCTGTGAGTGCTGGGTCGTTGACAGAAGTGTCAAGCTGGTGTGAAAATATATATATATATGTTTATACATATATTTTTTATTGGAAAAAACAAAGGTTAATTTAAGCTTTTTTCAGTGAATTTCGATTGTTTTTTCTTTTTAAATATCCTTTTATCACACCCAACTATAACATTACTTTAACCTTTAAATTTCTAGTTTAAAAAAAAATATAAAGTAATACTTAATTACCAAATGTAAATGCAACCCCACGGCAGGCATAGTGCTTTTGGAGGTCGTGGGGGAACCCTAAGGCTCTTGCGGCCCCAGCTGGCTCTCTGCACCCAGTGGGAGCCGGAACTGCTCCTGTATGCAGGAAGCAGCTTCTAATACTGCTTCCTGCTGGCAGGAGCAAAATTTAGATCCGAGCAGGGAAACAGATCTAAAGTTTGCTCCCAGCAGGCAGGAGCATTCTTGAAGCTCCTGCCCACTGTGAGCAGACGTGGTGTTTGCTCCCGCTTGGCGGCAGATTTAAAAATGCTCTTGCAAATCGAGAGTAAACACAGGTTTCCTGCGGTTCAGCTCTGCACGACATAGCTTGCGAGCCAGCACTGGGGAATGTGGTCCCTGGGGGCATTAATGGCTCAAGGAGGGAAGCCGCTTTCCATCTTAAAGGAATTGGCTTTTTCAGGTTCTGGGATGGGAAGGGGCACATTGACCTTAATTGAAAACAACTCAGTTACTTTTCTTTGGTTTTCGTTTATCAATTTTTCTCAATTTTGTGTGATGGTTAAGAAATAGAAGTTTTTTTTTTTTTTTTTTTATTTTTATAAATTTGTATTGATCGTTTTATCGTGTACCCTGTTCACCCACTTATGGGCAAGTCTTGTGCTTGACACATTCTGCCTAAGGCTGAGACAAAGATACTTAAGGATGTCTTTGGTTGCCTGTCTTAATTTATTACGTCCAAAATGGACATCATAAACCAGGAAGCAAGTGTTTTTCACTTTACGCAGCAAGCCTAGTTGGCACTCAAAAATGCCCTCCTTTATTTCAGAAACGAACTTCAAACCCACACACTCATCTTAAGCGAACCCCAGTCATGCAGATGTTATCCAGGTTCACACCCCTCCCCAAATCTGACTTTCTTATAAGCTATCAGCAGACTGCCATGCTATGAAAAATAATTGTGCTTTGGATATCACTGTGTTCACAACAACGCTCACGGTGTCCCCTGCAAGTACAATCAACAATAACAAAGAAGCAGCACTTTTCTACAGTCAACATCATTTGTTAGGGCATTACATTTATGTCTAATGCAACACAGATATACTGTACAGTTGGTTACTACTGCCGTGATTACACATTTCTGGCCTGTGATATATCCACCATCAAGCTGCCGCTAGGATTAGGTCTGTGCTTTACAAAATCTAAAATAGATACAGTTGGCTAAAGATTATATTTGATATTGTTTGTCATTCTGCCACCTCATATCCCCCCACCCCACCCAGACATCCCCAATCTGGGATCCGACCTGTAAAAGGACGTGCTTCACTGACTGTTTGACCTGTATGACTAATAGAGAAGTCAAAAAGTTGGACACTTTTGTTCTAATTGTCAAAAGCACTAATTCACTGAAGCTTCTTTTTGCAGATTCTGGCAGAAGAGTCACCCGAAGATGTGTTCCTGAAGACTTGTGCAGTGATAGACTCCTTGGAGTAAGACCCCGGAAGGATCCCTCTCTTTAAGACACAGAAGATGCTGACCCTCCAGATAGATGCACTATGACGCTTGCTTTACTAATAATGAAATAAATAGTTAGCAGGCTAGATTCTGCATTGTTTTCAAAACTCTTGGTTAGCCCTACTGGTCGTCATGGCTCAGGATGGATTCCAGCACCAACCCAGTAGGGGTACTAATGATCGGAGCTGCTTCCTAAAACCAGCTTGTTCAGACATAGAAGTGTGACCCAACTGTGCAGAAAGTTTGTCATGGAGATTACTCTTGCCTTCTGGGCACCTACATAAAGAAGAGACCTAGTCCTACTCTGCCCTGCGGAAGGCCAGACAGAGGCATTGTTGTTCACAGGGTGACGAGGCAGAGGAAAATGGCCTTACAGCAGAAAGGGCAATGGTCTGACTCACAAGGATCCCATACAGGGAAGAAGGTTGTAGTGCTGCCTCCTGAGGGTTGATATATATAAGTGAATGAGTGTGCTTTGACTCACAGTAGATCCATGCACAAAGAAGGGACACAGCTCCTATGCACGGATCTTCCAGGCACAGAGTAGGGAATGGTGTGCTGCACTAAAGTCAAGCATACGAGAAGGGACTTGCTTCACTCTAGGATTGCCACCAAGCAGCAAAAAGTGCAGACAGGATAGACTGCACCGTCACAAAGCAAGTTCTTCATTTCTCACTAAGTCACAGGCGTGTTCTCCCATTAGTTCCTTAAGAGAATCCTCAGAAGTCACATAGTATAGAAGATTCACTCTCCTACTGTAAGCTGCAGGCAGGCATGTTATATAATGCAGTTCACAGTAAGTTATTTGTTTGGTATTGCATGCTGTAACATTTAGCACTGCTACCCTTCCAGTTTTAATGAAATGGCATCTCCCATGACCAATACATTTCAACCTTGACCTGTTGTGCATCTTACCTTTGCAGTATTTTGACATACGGGCAAACAGCTCTAACACTGCACCTTCATCCTGGTCTAGAGCAGCCCCTCCTATTTTAGAGCTATGATCTACGCACTAGGGAATGCACTTTAGTGGAGGACGACAGCACTCCTTGCTGTTTCAGCACTGGAGCCCCGTAGAGCTTTTTCAGTGTACCTTAGGTGTGACCTGGGGGACTCCCTCTTTCTCTAGTAAGTATTTCCTTGATCCTCATTACTGATATGCAGTAGCTCAGACTGTACAAGATCTAGGACTCACAAGCAGCTCAGTCACTGTGCCCCATTTATTGACCTCTTACACCCTGTGTCGGTCAGTACTGAGGGCTACACACAGCGCTGCCAACACACCTGAGTCATCGTCGTTAGTCCCTCTCTTATCCCAGCACTGGACACAAACACAGGTTTGTCAATGAACCCCATTCTTCCCTGTTGGGGCCACCAGTCTCCATCGCAACACCCCCTGGTTCTGGACATAACGGCTTTGAACTGCATATAGGCACAACTTCTGCCCGCGTCCACTGTTTCTGCGCCCTTCAACGTGTACCCAAAACTTACTTTAAATGATTCTCAACTGGATAAGACTTGCTGTGCTTTTTGCAAGCTGAAAAAACCCACACAATCTATGTCTTTGTTTCTTTGGCAGCAAATACAATGCCAAGTCTGCGTCAAATGCTTCCTGATGCATCCAGTACTACTGATCAGGAAGCCATACTCTGTATGTGAGCTCAGGCGGGTTCAGTCCTTCTCCAAGTCATGATATCTTTCACTTTGATAAATTTCACTTTCCGGTTCTGCATCCTCAGGTAATTTGAAGATGAAGTTGAAGGACAAGTCTAAAAGAAACTTAATTCCACGAGAGGCTCTTGGCCTCCCTCAAGCCCCTGCTCCAGAAAAGGTCTCATAGTTGCTGTTCGAAGGGGCTAACTCTGGATTCAGCGTCCAATTTCAATTCCAGTTCTGGGGCCTAAGTACCCCAAGTTTCTAGTGAGTCCACAGCAGATTGCCAGCTTCAACTCTGAAGATGGTTCAAGATCCCTCTGCAGTGCCTTCAGGCCCCAAGGATCCCTTGGGGTCTCTACTTAGACTTCAACCAGTGGGTCCAACACCGTGTAAGATCTTAACCTGACCCAGCCGTTCTGCTGGCTCATACCTTGATTCCCTTGCTGCAGACTGCCAGTTGATTCCATCCTTCATCTGGTTAAGGATTCAGAATCAGCTTTGGCTAGGGAACAACCCATAATGTGTTATACAATCACTAAGGGGCAACCCTAGACTGAGGGTGACTCTCTTTCTGTCCTCCTGTCCCCTTTCCTCAGAGGCAGGGGGATGGAGGCCCTGTTTGGTTTTCATTCTGATGCTCTTTAGGGCTTAGAATGTTCCCTATCATGAAAATGATGAGGGGAGGCAGACCACTTGCTCCACCCTCATTATGCTGATAGGGTTGCTTGTTGATCTCCAAAGTGGCAGTTGCATAGGTACTTCGCAAGAGACATAACTGAATTCTCCCTTGAAGTCCTCCACAGGGGAAAGCACCTCTTTTGCAGTTGTAGTATGCTGAGCTGATGTGATCTTAGATGAAAAGTTGTCTACAATGGAGACTAAGGTTAAACTTTTGAAAGATTTTGCAGCCTCAGCCATTGACTTGAGAGCCTTACTGGGATTCAGTTCTGCGGATTCAGTCTTAGCAGCTTTGTCGCAGCCTTGTTCGATTCTGAGTAGATTTGCTCTACTTCATGATCACACCTACCTACTCCAGGTGACGCAGCATTCCTGATGCAATATCTTACTCCTGTGAGCATTATTGTTCAGGCTTCTATGACCAAAGTCAGTTTTAATTATTCTCCCACTGCACTATCGGACAAAGAATTGGGGAAAATAGACACTGTGAGCAAGAGAGTCTTCTCTTCTCGTCAGCTACCTCTAAAGATGGAAGAGTACATCTTTCTCTTCCCTGCTGGAATGAAATAATTGGTACTGGAGACTATCACCTCCAGCCTATCAGAAATTTCATTTGACCTGAGACTTTTTGGTTACTGTGGAAGTCTAGGATGCTTTTTGCTTGTTGCTGAGAACAAATGGGAATGTCCTCTGCTTTATTCTAGCACAATGTAACTATGAGATTCAGATGCATCCCTTTGGCAAGAGATCAGCACCAGGTGCAGGTGGTCAAGTCAGCACATTCATAGCTGAATGACTAGCTTGGGCGTAAGACCTAAAGCAAGGGCCAGGACTTTAGAGGCGTTGGCATACAAAGCATGCAAAGAATGGCATGTAAAAATAAAGCATAACTTTTAAAAATGTTTTTCTGTCAAAACATGTTTTCCATTTTGCTTCATGTTATTATATCACAATATTAACATTTATAAAAAGTCATCGTTTGTACATTGTCGAATCAGTTGAAATGTACTCTGTCCTGTGCACTGTATATATGGCTAGCAGTATATTATGGGGAGCAACATTGTTCTCTCTTAAATATGAGTAAAATGTATAGTGCTCCTCCTGAATTGAATTATTTCAATACTTGATGCTCCAGGAAAATGAGACACCGTAAAGTGTTTTTCCTTAAGTTACACAGTTGGTCTAGTGGGGAAGGTGGGATTTCAGCCTAGGTATCCTTGTTACACATTGTGAAATTCAGTTACAAAATGGATATCTTTTGTCTCTCTGTTTAAAATCAACTATAAAATGCTTTGTGATTACCTTTTTCTGGGTATTTACTACCACACTATGTTCAAGAAACATGTGTATCATGTTAAATTAAGCAAAATTAATGAGCCTAATAAAAGAAGAGAGAGGTTTTATGTATATCTCTGAAAGATTTGATTGCTGGGCAGCGTTTTTTCATTTCAACTAGGCAGTGCATGCGCTTTCTTGAAGAAACGTGCAGTATTCAGTCCGTGGGCGTCAGCCGGCACATAGGCTTACCAATTGCTTGCTCCATCGTCACTCTTATCCTTTGTCCCCATTTCTCCAAGGCTTGCATGCGTTATTCCTCTTCCTGTGTTTAGCTCTCCCCTAGAGCATAGACCAAGTACTTGTGTCCATCCACTGTTCCAGTTTTAGGAGCTACCTTTTTAATTGTGTTTGACCACACCACTCATGTTTTCACTCGCTCCATCCACCATCTCCTCTTGCCTCTGCCCCCTCCCACCTGCAAAACAATGTTATCTTTTTATACTGTTATCTTTTTACACTGTTATTACTGCTTACATATCTCTCCCCAAACCATTCAGAAGATTGCTGCTTTCTTGTTCCCCCTTCATTGTTGCTTCTACCCCCTCCCCTGGCATTGCTTTCTTGTCTCCCCATCTCCTCCCGCTTCCCCATCACCCCACTTATACCCTCTTCACACCTGCTTTTTCTCTGACATTTATTAATTTTTTTGCTTTGTAGTTTGCCATAGTGCGAACACGATCCAATGGTATTGGAGCGCTTTAAGTGCTCCCAAGTCACATTACACAGTAACACATTCACTTTTGTTGCTGATCCAGCTTTAAGTATTTTATTTTGTTTCTCATCATTGTTGCTTCCTCCCTCCCTCGCCTGTCGTTAATTGCCCGTCTCCTCATCCCATCTTGCTTCTCTACTTGATCTATCCTCCACTGTCTCCCTCGTCGCTGCTGCTTTTACTTTTTATTTGTATTTTGCTTTGCAGTTTTCCATAGCATGAACACGATCCAATGGTATTGGAGCTCTTTACGTGCTCACCAGTTACATTACACAATGACAAACTCATTGTCATAGGCAGGGGGAAGAATACATGATTTGCCCAGAATCGCAAGATTTTGAGCTGACACAAGTCTCTTCACCCCCATTTTTAGTTCGTTGCAGAGTCAGAAATGTCTGTGTGTAGGATACCTATACATAGAGCTGCAGTCTTGGACATACCTCTAGGTTAGTGAGCTTCTGCATGTTCCTTATTAAATGTCTTTCAGCTTTGGGGTGGTAAAGAGTAATGGACTATCCATCGTGCGGTGCCCTGTTTGTCAGAGCTTGACTCTTGTTCCTATCTCAAAAACAAATAACAAGCTCACCTGACTTCATAAAGTTCTTTGTTCTGCAGTGGTAAAACTTTAGGCATTTCATTCCCAGATGTCAAAGGTGTGAAGTTTTCTTTCCATTTGCCGGTTTAAGTTGCAGAAATATGTGGATAAAGCTGCTTGTTGGTTGGGATGAAATCACATATGCACCTTTGGGATGAAGAGTGGAATTGTGTGGGATTGTTTTTTTTTCCTTACCGACCCTGAGATGCAATGCTTTGATTTTAAAGGCGTGTATCTCCCCAGCTTTTCAGGTGGATATAATTGCAAGTAGAGGAGCAGTGTTCTACGAAACTGACTATAGTGAAGCCCTTTGAGTGCACCCAGAAGGTTCCTTCCTCGTCAATGTTCCTAGAACCATATTTGGTTTCCAAATGTTATCAAACTTGGTTAATGAGGGGATATTTCCAAACAGACCTTTCATAAATCATTTAATCATCTCTGCGGAAAGATGAATTGTTCACTAGACTGTCTCAGATACCCCGAAATAGCACCTAAAGGGGTCCTAATTAAGGAGTATTTCAGGCTCACTATACCCATTGTAATAAGTATGGTAAAATATTGTGCAGACTGACAGATAACGATTGAAAGTCATGCTCAGTACCATATGCAGGACCTTTTCAACTTTAGGACATGTGTCTTTGTTGTACATTGCACTTTTGCCTGCTTCCAAATTGGAATACAGCGGTATCGTAATCCAAATTGAAACTCATCAGCAGCAACGCTGACATTTGAAGTGAAACCAGACTGATACGTAATATTTGGCCTCTTTGTCTGGCCAGCCTTTGAGTGTCTGGCTTGAATATACCATCTCCATGTCCAGTTTCAGGGTTCAGAGTTCTGTAAATCTGTGCTATTCGGTGTACACACCATTGCCACTACGATTATGGTGCATAACTCTGTCTTCATCTTTCAGAAGAGGGAAAGAACCCAGAAATTGGAGGAACGTTCATAATAAAGTACCATTCTTGGGAATATAAAACTGTTATAACCCTGGATCTTTTCACTTGTTTGCAAAGAGGGAAAAGCCTATGCCGATTTCCATTTTGTGTTTGAGTGTACAAATGGGCTTGACTGACAGACACTATGGGGGTCATTCCGACCCCGGCGGTCAAGGACCGCCGGGGCCGGGGTTGGCGGGAGCACCGCCAACAGGCTGGCGGTACCCCGCAGGGCATTCTGACCGCAGCGGTTTGGCCGCGGTCAGAACAGGAAAACCGGCGGTCTCCCGCCGGTTTTCCGCTGCCCTGGGAATCCCCCATGGCGGCACAGCTTGCTGCGCCGCCATGGGGGATTCCGACCCCCTCACCGCCATCCTGTTCCTGGCGGTTCCGCCCGCCAGGAACAGGATGGCGGTGAGGGGTGTCGTGGGGGCCCCTGCAGTGCCCATGCCAATGGCATGGGCACTGCAGGGGCCCCCGTAAGAGGGCCCCACTTTGTATTTCAGTGTCTGCTTTGCAGACACTGAAATACGCGACGGGTGCCACTGCACCCGTCACACATCCTCCACTCCGCCGGCTCCATTCGGAGCCGGCATCCTCATGGAGGGGTGTTTCCCACTGGGCTGGCGGGCGGCCTTTTGGCGGTCGCCCGCCAGCCCAGTGGGAAACCCAGAATACCCGCAGCGGTCTTTTGACCGCGCAGCGGTATTCTGGCGGTTCCCTCCAGGCGGGCGGCTCCCGCCGCCCGCCGGGGTCAGAATGACCCCCTATATCTGAGCCCCAATATCCACAACCGCTGAGCTTTCTGTGTCAGCCCGGGCAACCTTGGGCCTTCTTGTTTGCAAATGTAGTACAGGCATGTCATATTGTCTGCACAATTCTAATTTGCATCCTCCCAATTTGAGTGGGAAAGGTGTTAAGAACGAAGCAAACTGCTCGCAGTTACAGTTGCTTGTGTGCCAAAACACTTCTTCTATGTCCACTGGCCCATTCGCTGCAAGTTCTTGGAGGAGTGTGCTCCACCCTTTCAGGAAGGCTTCCATAGTCGTAGTTTAGGATGGATTTAGATTCGGAAGCAGGGCACCTTCTTCCATTCCCAATCTATCCAAACACTGGTGGAAAAATAAAACGTCCTGATGTGACCATTTTTCAGAAAACCTTTTCAGCCTCTGCAGATCTAGGATATGGCACCGACCCCCCATTTTCTTCTACATTAAAAGGAAACCATATTTAAACCCCTCCCTATTGTGGGCTTTGACACTAGTCTAATATATATCTTTCAGTGGCATGTTGAGAATCTTTTGAAGTGTTAGGTAAGGTGCCTTACTAGAAACTATAAAGTCACTGACACGAAGAAACCGTACACCTACACTACCTTTGTTATACCTTCCCACTCGCACAGGGCGGCTGTGCTCAGAATAACTCTGTCAGTGGCATGCTGCAGGTGTCTTAAAATTGGGGGATTTGTTTTTTGACGGCGAGCTACTAAATTTCCAAACCCTTGTGGCGGACTATCATCTTCACCCCGGTCAACTTCTTACTTAAAACCACCGTAAACAATCATTAAAATGCCCTATTTAATTTCTGCTACCTAGCACTAACCCTACATGAGGTGTATCAAAACCATAGGGACTGGTGGCAAACTGATAAGATGGGTGTACAGACCTTTCCTGCAACATGGAGACCACTCCAGGTCTTCTCGTCATACTACTTCGGTGATTGATGTAGCCAAACCTCTGCAAGATACTGACTGGACTAAAATACTGGACTTTCCCCACAAAGTATCCCACCACTGTCACTGTTAGTACATTCATAGACCTTCCTTGGGAATGCATTCCACCTGTTGCTTGCCATTGGCTTTGTGGTTTGTAACTCACATTTTGTTGATTTCAATTTGCAGTCTTTTTTGTTGTAGGCTATCCAGCTTGAGTTCATCCCTTCCCTTGCCCAAACCTTATTTACAGTATCTTTACGAGTGCTCGCTTTCTGTAAACAGGCCTGTAAATCTTGTTCTAATCTCATCACATTTGCTGTGCATTCAAAGAACAAGGTCAAACGTCAGGCTCTGTCTTTGGTGGGAACTTAGGCCCTCGTTACAACCCTGGCGGTTGCTGATAAAGCGCCGGTAACACTGCCAACAGGCCAACGGTAAAAAAAATTGAATCAGGACCACAGCGGTAACTGCCAACACATACAGCCACTTTAACACACCAACTGCCACGGTGGTAGCAACAAACACCGCAGCGGTAACCACCAACAGTCAGGTGGAAGACAATGTACCACCCACAGCATTACAACAGGCCTAGCCGCCAGCTTTTCCGTGGCAGTACCAATGCCATCAAAAGCACTGCGGAAACAGAACGCTGAGGGAAACGACTCACCTCTCGACACTCATGGAAGAACCACCACGACATGGAGCCCGAGCTGCACCGTTTTCCAATGCTGGTGTACCTTCTCAACAACCAGGAACACGAACGCCGGTGAAGACGACCACGGTGAGTACTGCACCTAGCACACAAGGGCGGGGGGAGGCAAAAAGAGAGTGAGACACACGCAACACCCCCAACACCATACACAGAAACAGATGCAACAACATTACATATACACCTGTAACCCTCAGGAATAACGCAAGGACAAAAGGAATGGAGTAAAATGAGTGTATTAGTACAGTTTTAGATAGATACGTCCTTAAACAATAAACAGTATGTACAATATATACAAAAGGAGGGACAGTGCCCACTCCAAAATGTCTGTGGCCCACTGGGCCATAAAACATAGGCCAAAGCCACACTTGACTACTGCCTCAATACGGAGAGAACACTCCAGGGGCATCAGGTCGAAAAAACACAGGCACCTCAGGGGGATGGGGAATGGGGGGGCACCTCAGCCTGAAGATGGCACAACGCCACTGGCCTGGAGGGGGTCCATACCCACTGCTTGGTTCTGGGGAGTGCAAAGCCACAGTCTCTCAAGTGGGTGGGTAGCCCACTGCTTGGTCCTGGGGAGTGCAAAGCCACAGTCTATCAAGTGGATGCCTTCTTCCACTGGTTCTGGAGGGGGGCCTTGTGCCCAGTGTGCTTCATCCTGGCAAGGACCGGCTGAGTGGATGCCTTCTTCCACTGGTTCTGGAGGGGGCCTTGTGTCCTGTGTGCTTCATCCTGGCAAGGACTTGCTGAGTGGATGTTTTCTTCCACTGGTTCTGGAGGGGGCCTTGTGCCCAGTGTGCTTCATCCTGGCAAGTAGGGGCTGAGTGGATGCCTTCTCCCACTGGTTCTGGAGGGGGCCTTGTGCCCAGTGTGCTTCATCCTGACAAGCAGGGGCTGAGTGGATGCCTTCTCCCACTGGTTCTGGAGGGGGCCTTGTGCCCAGTGTGCTTCATCCTGGATGGGGCAAGGTCACAGTCTCTCACCTGTGTGTCACACTGACAGGTGGTGCGGGGGCCAGGATGCACTGAAGCCCATTAGTCACCACTGCACACTGCTCGCCGGCGGTGACGGCTGCTCAGTGGTTGCCAGTTGCGCTGCAGGTGGCGGTGCTGTCAGTGGTGGTGGCAGCCTCCAGGCCTTCACCTGCAGCCTCAAACGGCTGCCCACTGGTGCTGCTGCTGCTGTTGCCGGCGGTGCAGGTGGCGGTGATGTCAGTGGTGGTGATAGCCTCCAGGCCTTCACCTGCAGTCTCGGACGGCTGCCCACTGGGGCTGCTGCTGCTGGCAGTGGTGCTACTGGCGGCGGTGCAGGTGGCAGTGCTGGCCGCGGTGAAGGTGGCGGTGCTGTCAGTGGTGGTGGTGGTAGCCTGCAGGCCTTCACCTGCAGCTTCGGACGGCTGAAGTGCCATGGTTGGTGTTGTGTGCCCCTTCTTGCCCTTGGCAGAGGGTGGTGCCTACTTGATTCTGCCAGTTGGTGTCTTTTTCTTCCCCTTGCTGGCTGGTGGTCCCTCCTTCCCCTTTCTGGCTGGTGTCCCCTTCTTGCCCTCGCTAGGTGGCGGACCCTTCTTGGCCTTGGTGCTGGCACACTGGCTGGGCTGAAGGGTGCCTACTTGGAGCCTCTCACACCTGCAGTTGCTGCAGAAACCACAGTGGCCTTGGACCGGGTGGCTGAGGTGCTGGGCTGGGTTCTGGCCACACTGGCCTGAGGTGAAGGACGGGGGAGGAGGGGTAGGAAAAAGGTCAATGTTGGTGAGGAAAAGCTTCTAAGTGACACTTGGGCGGGAAGAGGGTGAGGGTTTGGGTGTGGAGGAAGAGGGAGTGGTTGTAGGAGGTGTCAGTCTGCAGTGTTTGGGTGCATGGGCTGGATGCTGTTGTGAGGTGGATGGCTGTTGGGTGTCTGATTGCTTGCGTTTGTGTACTTTGGGAGGAGGGGTCACAGACACAGTGGGAGAGGACACGGGACGAATGCATGGATGTGGGGGTGGTGACTGCCAGTGAGGAGCGCGTAGTGATAGGCAGGCTGGTGATGGAGGTAGTGGTTGAGGATATAGTGCATGCAGGTGTGAGTGGAGACACTACTGGGAGGGAGGTGGATGACGAGGAGAAGGGGGACACAGTGGAGGCAGTGGATGTGGTGTGTCTGCATGTGGTGTGTCTGCATGTGGATGGTGCTTGTGTGACGAAGTGTGGTGCTTGTGTTTACCTGAGCCACTTCTTTGTGTTGATTTGGGTGATTGCTGGTCTGAAGGTGTGCTTGGGATAGGCTGGGGTTGAGAGGATTGGGACTGGGTAGAGGAAGTTGGAGGGGGAGGCTGGAGACGGGGACAATGGCTGCCATCATTGATTTGGCCTGAGCATGGAATGCTCTCTGTTGGGCTGCCACGCCAGAGTGAATGCCCTCCAGGTATGCATTTGTTTGTTGCAAATGCCCTGCTAGACCCTGGATGGCATTCAGTATGGTTGACTGCCCAACAGAGAGGGATCTCAGGAGGTCAATAGCCTCCTCACTGAGAGCAGCAGGGCTAACTGGGGCAAGGCCTGAGGTGCCTGGGGCTAAGGGGATGCCCACCCTTCTGGGTGAGCGGGCATGGAAAACATGCTGAGGGGCTGCTGGGAGGGTGGTGCTGGTATGGGGGGTGGCAGCTATAGTTGGGGTGGGCACAGAGGTGTCCGCCACCGCCAGGGAGATTCCATCAGAGGAGTTGTCGCTGTCGGTGCTGTCCCCTCCTGTTTCCGTCATGGTGCTCCCCTCTGCCTCCAGGCCCATGTAGGATGCAGCGCCTTCCGTCGCCTGTGCCTCTGCTCCTACGCCAGATGATGCTAATGCACACAAGGACAGGGTGACAAAACAAAAAAGGGGGAGAGACAGAGGATACACTTGGTCAATGCCAGCACCAACACTACCGTTGGCGTACACAACTCACAGGGAACAGCCCTATGCACTAGGCCATGCACTACCAGTTACAATGCTAGTCACCAGCCCATGGGGTACAATGCGTAACGCCATTAGCTGCACACCAGAAACCCTCAGCACCCTGCCTAGTAGTAGATGCCCACTAACATTATTGGGGTGGGAGTGCATCTGAGCTTGCCCATCATTGAACATACCCTGCTTTTTTCGGCCTGGCCTAGGGGCACCCACAGCCCCCACCCAGGTAATACCTTAACGCGTGCTAAGTCATGATTCAGAATCTACTCACCCCCTTGTGGCTGCTGTGATGCCTTCAAGCACCCATCCAACTCCGGATAGGCCACCGCCAGGATGCAGAACATCAGGGGGGGTCAGGGTACGACGGGCACCCCTTCCTCTTTGGGAGGCCAGCCCCAGCTGGGTCTCCACCGTCTTCCTTGACCAGCGGCGCAGGTCCTCCCACTGTTTGCGGCAGTGGGTGCTCCGCCTGTCAAAGACCCCCATGGTTCGCACCTCCTTGGCGATGGCACGCCAAATACCCTTTTTCTGATGGGCGCTGACCTGCAGAAAAAAAACAGCAGAAAAGATATTAGTCATACCGTCCGGACTGTTATACTCATGGCCCACCATATCCCCTCATCCCCTTACGCACATACATTGACCACCATACATACAGCACTCTGCCCAGGACCCCATCAGAACCCCCACACACACAAGGCTTACACACACAGCAATCCATATATTCATGCCCCACGCATCATACTCTCAATGTACTCACCTGTTTGTCTGGAGGACCACAGAGTAAAGGGTACTGGGGTAGGACCCCATCCTCAGTCTCTCTCCAACTCCTCCGAAGTGAAGGCCGGGTCCCTTTCCTCAGACACTCGAGCCATTGTTGCTTCCAGACGCAGGTCACAGCAGCATGACTGCCATTGTCTTATTGCAAAAAGAAGAATGAGATATGGTCCTGGATCCTGTGCTAGGAGGCACTGTGTGTTTAGAGGACTCAGCAACCAGTAAGATGATCTGCTGTTCCAAACCGCCTGTCGTGAGTCTTTGAATGCCAGAGTGGACGAGCTGAGCATGCCTTTTGTGGCGGTCCCTGAGTGGGAATCTTCATCATAAGGTGGCACAGGGCATCTTCAAACCGTGTGGGTATGCCTTGGCTAGATCGGATTGCCATGACCGAATTCATAGTCTTAACATTTCTGAACACTGGAGTTTTCCTCCAAGGCAAGTTAAGAGACATTTTCTGGCTGGAATGCATAAAGGGACCTTTTAGGCATTTCCACTACTACTTCTCATGCCTTAAGTTTTCATAAAGATCAAGACAGACTGGGTCCAAGTCCTCCTTATGCCCCAAACTGATCCATGAGTATGGTACCTAGAGCTTTTAAGCATTTGCCCTCCGATCAGGCTTCCGCTTCAGGAGGGAACTCCTGTCTCAGCAATAGGGGGCAGGATCCTGAATTTGAGTCTCCACAACCTACACATACTTGCGTGGAGATCGATTAGTGGCACCCAAATGTGTTCCATTCGAGCCTTTACATAACTGTTTATGGCTCGTAACACTAACAGCCATCTTCCTCAGTGCAATTACATAAGCAATAAACAGTATGCACTTTCAGAACATTCATCCTGCACAGTCTTCTTTATGGAAAAACTGGTATGGAGGACTAGAGTGACCTTCCAGCCGAAGGTTGGGACCCCTTCTATATTGGCTAGTTATTTAATCTGCTGGTGTCTTTTTTTACGCTGCCTCAACCCACAAAGAAGAGTCTTCTTCGCTTTGACCCCAAGAGAGGGTTCTGAACCTTCAGGTGCACAAAAGACCATTTCATGAATGATCAGCTCTGTGGGTTTTATTTAGGGCAAAGAAATGGAAGGCAATGCAGAAGAGGACCCTGTTCTGGTGGATAACAGCTGTACTAAGATCAGCCATGCAGTGGCTGCTACAATGACTTTGGCAAAAGGGATATTTATTCCATACATCTGCCAGGCTGTGGCAAGAGCATATATACAAATCTTCACAAAACACTAATGAAATGACAGTCCGGTCTGGTGAAAAGATCACTCCACCCACTTGGATTTGCAGTACTCTGTATTCTGAGGCCACTCCCTTACCTCTCCACCTTTGGGAGGTACTGCTGTGGTACCCTTTCCAAATGTGTGAATTAGCATAGTCCCTAGCAAGAACCTTGTGTTCTATAATACTCTTTCTTGTGGAGACTATGGGGGTGATTCTGACCACGGCGGGCGGCGGTCGCCGCCCGCCAAGCGGTTCCCGCCGAAAGACCGCTCCGCGGTCAAAAGACCGCGGCGGTCATTCTGGCTTTCCCACTGGGCTGGCGGGCGACCGCCGAAAGTCCGCCCGCCAGCCCAGCGGGAAACACCCTTCCCACGAGGAAGCCGGCTCAGAATGGAGCCGGCGGAGTGGGAAGGTGCGACGGGTGCAGTTGCACCCGTCGCGAATTTCAGTGTCTGCAAAGCAGACACTGAAATTCTTTGTGGGGCCCTCTTACGGGGGCCCCTGCAGTGCCCATGCCATTGGCATGGGCACTGCAGGGGCCCCACGACACCCCATACCGCCATCCTGTTCCTGGCGGGTGAACCGCCAGGAACAGGATGGCGGTATGGGCTGTCAGAATCCCCATGGCGGCGCAGCAAGCTGCGCCGCCATGGCGGATTCCCATGGGCGGCGGTAAGTCGGCGGTACACCGCCGGCTTTCCGCTTCTGGCCGCGGCTGTACCGCCGTGGTCAGAATGCCCGGCGGAGCACCGCCAGCCTGTTGGCGGTGCTACCGCCAACCTCCGCCATGGCGGTAATTACCGCCAGGGTCAGAATGACCCCCTATATCTAATTGCAGACACCCCGCTGCCCTTCCACCTCCCTGTTCCGTAGGCTTGCCTCTTAACCATCTAAAAATGTCTAGAGTTGGGGGATCAGCACATTGTCTCGGACAATTTGTTCTGTGCTCCCCGCCAGAGTGCATATAAGGCGCATAAAACAATAAATTAGCATCATTGTATAGGGGTTGCATTTATATGTGGCTTTCGCTCGGTTACTTTTGGGAGTTGCGGAGTCACCTCAGTCTCATGGTGCTACCTACCAGCACGCATGGCATTGCTGAAGTATTTTCTGGATCCAGTCTGGCACTTTGGAATGTTCCAACGGTGATGAATCTGCGACTGGGTAGAGTATCCACCAGTAAGAGCATTACTGAAGGCAGGTAGCTTGCTGGTCTATGCAGAGTAAGGTGATTGAAAGAAAAGACTTGTAAAAAAGCTTAACAAACGTAAAAATTATTTCTTTTTTGTTTCTGCAATTTACAACAGAGGTTAAATTGAAACTAAGAAAAGTGGGGATATTGTGCTATCTCTTTGTTTTGGGAATATTTGCCTTTAACAATATACTTATTGTACCTCTGATTTCGCCCATTCATTATCGACTATGATGCATTCTGAACATCATGGCAATAGCTTTTCAAAATTATCTTCACTGCCGGTCCCCTCTCATTCATCAGTATGACAGAGCGGTCCAAGCTTCAAAATGGCTTCTTGCTTGAGATGGGAAATTGTGGTGGCAGCAAGATATCTTTTTCAAAGTCCTCGTAGAGTACTTTCTCTTTTGCATTTATGCCTCCGATCTTAGTCTTTAGTCCCTTCCTGATCAGGATGGTGCTTCACGGAATCAGCAAGTACTCTTCTGATCAGGCCAGCAGAATTAATCAGTTGGCGTGTATGTGCATATGTGTGTGTATTCATGTGTGTGTGTGTATATATATATATATATGTGTGTGTGTGTATGTATGTTTATATGTTGTTTCTGTGCTTGGCATGTTCGTGGATCATTGCATGGCTCCTGGTTTTGGGTTGTTATACTAGATATCTATGAATTCCTGCTCTCATCTTATCACACTTATCTATTCATCACTCTTATGTCATGTCTCTATCAAACTATCCTCCATTCTCACTCTGACTCATCCCAAATCCCTTCTACCACTTTCATCTCCTAAATATCTCTGCCTAAGCTCTTCCCTCCACCTCCACATCTAACTCACCAAACCTCACTCTACCTCTGTGACCTCCCACACAACCCTACTAAATTATCCTGCATTCATCTCACCCTGCTACTATGCTCTCCCTAACCCTTCCACATACTCTTCCCCCTCCGCCCCCCTTTATTCATCCCAAGCCTTTGGGTTGAGTAAATGAAGGATATACTCCCAATTAACACTTCGGGATTTCTTTCCTCCTCCACCCCTCCATTACTCCAGTCAATCTAACTAACAAACTCTCATATCCGCGGCTCAAATTAACTCATAATAATACTAAAACTGTACTCATTATTAAACGATACTAATCCATCACTAATTCTTGTTGGGTTCCGGAGCAGCGTGCTACTCATCGAAAAGCGCTTCGACGCCTCATCAGGGATAGTAAGCGCTATATAAATACGATTACAATACAATACAATACTTGCAGTGTAGGTCCTCTCCTGTTGAAGGTCAGGTAGCAAGTGAATGAACAGATATAAAATGGCGGTCACATCCGCGGCGGTGCGAACCGTCACCGCTGGCGTACATCGCCATTGGCTCCTGGAACCCATAAGTCCCAAAGATAACCAATGCGGTGTTGCACGGTGGTCATCGACCGCAACAACGCACAACGCCAGCGGAATTACCTCATTTCCACTTGTCCCTCCTCACAGGTCAGGCAGCCGCCATTTCAGGTGGGCACAGGCCATGGCATCTAACTGCGTCACAGCAGACATTGGCACATCAACTGACTTACAAGTTCACATACTGTTTCTGTAAAGCAAAAATTGCATATTAATGTGGAAATATGTTTGAATATGAATTTCTGCTCACCGTTTTTCACCCTAGAGTTCAACCACTGAGGATGAATAGGTGATGGAGACATCTTCCCGTGTACAGACCCATGGTGGACCTGGCGACACTGGAGGACAGGCACATTATCCTGACCTACAGACTTGATAGGGCCACAATCCAAGAACTGTGTGCCCAATTGGAGCCAGACCTGATATCAGCTATCCGCCACCCCACAGGTGTCCTCCCTCTAGTGCAGGTCCTGTCAGTGCCCCATTTCATGGCAAGTGGTTCCTTCCAAGCGACAGTGGCCAAGGCATCAGGGATGTCACAGCCTATGTTCTCAAATGTGGAGCCTGTGGACAGTGACAAAAAGGAGGCAGAGGAAGAGGATGTGGGCAACAGAACTACACTAATTCAACAGTTCTTCCAGTGACACACAGGTAAGACACTGTAACTTCACCTTCCATTGCAGTTTTGTGTTGGACATTGAACATGGCAGCCTGATTTCCCTATTTCCATGGCCACTTACTGTACTCTTTGGCATCTCTATTTTCAGATCTCTGTGCCCCACTCTAGCTCCTGTTGTGTTTACTGCTGCCCACTACAGGTCATACCTATGTACCTATTACAATGTTTACAGTTTGTTAAACTAATACATATGTCAAACAATTGACAGACTCCATACTTGGATTTGTTACAAGGGTGTTTATTTAGGTGCTAATAAGTGGAGGGGCTATTGCAATAGGCTGGGTTGCTGATGGAGGAATGTCCAGGGTAGAGTCCAGTCTATTTGTATCACAGGTGCATTGTCCAAGGGAGCATAGGATTTGGAGCAATGGCAGTTGAAGGTGGACAGGGTAACAGAGTGGGACACAAGGGTGAAAATTAGGTGAGTCTCATTTCCTGGCGGGGGTCTTGGCAATGTTCTCTGGCTTCTGCCTGGATCGCAGGGGCCGTTTGCGGAGTGGTTCTCCTTCTGCAGGGGGTGGAGTGCTGGTGGCCTGTTGTTCCAGTGGCGGGCCTCCTATCCACTAGTGTCGGTGGAGGTGGAGGGATGTTCTTCGGTGTGGCTAGTGTCAGAGGCCCCCGTTGGTGTGCCACTGCCTCCCTCGTGGAGTTGGCCATGTCTGCTAGCACCCCCACAATGGTGACCAGGGTGGTGTGGATGTCCCTCAGATCCTCCCTGATCCCCAGGTACTTTCCCTCCTGCAGCCGCTGGGTGTCCTGCAACTTGGCCAGTATCTGGCCCATGGTTTCCTGGGAATGGTGGTGCGCTCCCAGGATGTTGGTGAGTGTCTCATGGACAGTCGGTTCCTTGGGCCTGTCCTCCCTCATCGCACAGCAGTCCTCCCAGCTTCCCTGTTGTCCTGTGCCTCTGTCCCTTGAACCGTGTGCCCACTGCCACTTACCCCAGGTCCCTGATCGTCCTGTGTTTGTGGTGTTGCCTGAGTTCCCTGTAGTGGTGGACACACTGCTGATTGACGTGTCCTGGGGACAGAAGGATTGGCCCGCTGGGTGGGTGCTGTGGTGGTGTTTCCTGAGGGGGGAGGCTCTGTGGTGGGTTGGGGCTGTGCCTTGGTAACCGACTGTACAGAGGTCCCTGATGGGCCAGGTTGGTCATCGTGATCCAGGTGTGCGGAGCTGCTGTCATGACTGTGGGCCTGTTCTGGGGGGGGACTGGATGTGGCTGGCACCTCCTCTCCAGTGATGTTGAGTGGGGGTCCTGTAGGGATGTAAATGCAGTGTTCTTGTTTCTACGTTTGCCATCTTGTGCATGGGTATGTTTCCCTCTATGGTTGTTTTTAGCAAGGCAGCTTTGGCTTGTGTGAGTTGTGATTTGTTTGGCTAAGTGATTGTCACTGGTGTGTATGCTGTGGTGATGGGTGCCCATGCAGGTCTGTGATCGGAGTCCATGCATTGGTGTTGCATGCAGAGCTTGGTATTGGGATGGGTGGGTTGTGATGGTAGGGTATATGTGAGGTGGTGGAGTGATTGGGGTGAGGGTAGGGGTTGTTGTTTGTGATGGCATTCAGGTAGGGTGGGGGATAAAGTAGTAAAGATTTGACTTACCAGAGTCCAGTCCTCCTGCTACTCCTGCCAGGCCCCCAGGATGCATGATAACCAAGACTTGCTCCTCCCATGTTGTTAGTTGTGGGGGAGGAGGTGGGTGTCCACCGCCAGTCCTGCGTACAGCTATCTAGTGTCTTGCAAACACAGGACGTGCCTTCCCCCGTAGGTCGTTCCACCTCTTCCTGATGTTATTCCTTGTTCTTGGGTGCTGTCCCACGGCGTTGACTCTGTCCTCGACGCTCCGCCATAGCTCCATCTTCCTTGCAACAGATTTCTGCTGCACCTGTGACCCGAATAGCTGTGGCTCTACCCTGATGATCTCCTCCACCATGACCCTTAGCTCCTCTCAGATCCTGGGTTGTCTTTGTGGTGCCATGGGTGTAGTGTGAGTGGTGTGTGTGAGGGGTGATGTGTTGGGGTGTGTGCTGTGAGGTGCGTGCATGGTGTATGGGTGATGGTGTTTTATGGCTCAGATTCAGTGAGTGCTCCTGGCTTGTCTCTCTCTCTCACTTGCCAAAATCTTTGGGTCGTAAAGGATTGTGGGTGTGTGTTTTATATTGGTGTGTGTGTGGGTGAGGTGTGTGTATGGGTGTCAGGTGTGTGTAGTTTGAATTGTCCAATGTGGTGTAGTTTTGTATGTGTGTGTGTGTATTTTGAGCGCGGCGGTCTGTACCGCCAATGGTTTACCGCAGTTGAATGACTGCTGCGGTAATTCGTGGGTCATGATGCTGTGGGCGTATTTCTATTGGTGTAAAGGTGTGGGTGATGGCACTGCCGGTTTATCACTGACATTTGGGCTGACGGACTTGTGTGTGTGTCTGTATAGTGGCAGATTTCTTTGTGTGGGTCATAATACGGGTAGCGGTGTACCGCCGCGGACGCAGTATGTTGGCGGCAGTCAGCATGGCGGTAAGCAGCACTTACCGCCAATATTGTAATGAGGGCATTAGTGTTTACTTTTCTTTCTCTGACGTCAAAGTGAGAGGATTTTTATGACAATCTTGCTGGATACTGGGGGTAGGAAAGCGTTTTTTTCTATCACATGACAACATTTAAATAAACTGCAAGTATTTCAGAATATATCAGAATCAGGAGTACAAATGAAGCACATTTTTGTTAATTCTGAACTGTGCTGGAAAAAAATACCTATATAAGATTAAAACAAATCATTACATTAGGTGGTGCAATTTGCACACATCATCTGTGCGCTGTATAGTTTTATTTGGAATACTGTATGTCTGTGTAAATGTAATTGTCATTTCAATCAAAAACATATTGTTACCACACCATGCACATTCCACTCTGTACCACTCCACATTACTGCACCCTACTCTGCACCACTCTACTTTATACCACTCCATGCCACTGCACTGTGGGACTCTGCAGTCTTCTCCTCTTTGAACCACTCCTCTCTATGCTACTGCAATCTATGCTACCTCACACCACACCTCTCTACTCTATTCTGTACCACTCTATGCCAATGCACTTTACGCCTCTCTACACCACTGTGCTCTGCGCCTCTGCACACTATACCTGTCTAGGCAACACCTATCTACTCCACACATCTCCAGTCTACGACACTCTGCAACACTGCACTCTATGTCACTGCACTCTATGCTAATACACTATGCTAGTGCACTTTACTCTAACACTCAACTCTATCCCTCTGCACTCTACATCAATACAATGTCTGTCACTCATCTACTCTGAACCAACGCACTCTATGCTGCAGGACTCTACACCACTTTACTCTATGCCATCACACTCTATGCCACTCTATGCATCTCCACTCGACCCTGCACCTTTCTACTCTACACCACTGCACTCTATGCCACTCTACTCTGCATCACTCAATGCCACGTCACTCTACAGCACTATACACTACCCTGTACTGCACCACTCTACACTACTCCAGTCTGCACCACTCTTCACCACTGCACCCTATGCCACTCAAGTCTACTCTGCACTCTATGCCACTGCACCACTCTACACTACTGCACTCTGCCACTGTATTGTATGCCATTCTACTGCACTGCACTGTATGCCACTCTACTGTGCCCCACGCCACTCCATGCATCTCTACTCTCACTATTGCACCATAAACAACTGCACTGTACCCCACTGTACTCTACTTTGCACTCCTGTACTCTACACCACTACTCCTATGCCACTCTACTCCACTCTACACCACTGCACTGACACTCTACTCTGCAACATTGCACTCTCTGTCACTGTACTCTACATCGCTCTACTGTGTACTACTGCAATCTACTCCAATACACTCTTCACCACTGCACTCTGCCACTTTACTCTGCATCATTCCCCTCTATTCCACTGCACTCTACAGCACTATACTCTGCACTGCACCACTCTATGCTATTCTACTCTGCACAGCTCTACACTACTGCATTCTATGCCACTCAAGTCTATGCTGCACTCTATGCTACTGCACATTCTGCCACTCTATTGTGTGCCACTCCACTCTACACCGCTGCACTCTATGCCACTTCACTCTGCACCCCTACACTCTACTGTGCACCACGCTAATCTATGCCTCTGCATTCTATGACACTACATTGTACGCCGCCGAATTCAATGCTTCTGCATTCAATGCCACTTCACTCTACACTTATATTCTGTAACACTCTACACCAGTGTACTCTACATCAGTGAATTCCACTGCATACCACCCCACTATATGCCACGCGACACAACAGTATGCCACTCCTAAACACAACACACTCTGCTATTCCACTCTGCAACACTCTGCTCCACTCTTTGCCATTCCACTCCCCACTATGCCACTAACTTTTTGCCATGGTGAACAGCAGCCACTCTGGTATATAACATGGCTAAAACAAATTGGCAAAGCCAATAACTTGCGTAGACTGACCTATTGGCTTTGCCAATGTTTATTAGTACTATGAGGATACCGAGGTCTCTGAAAGAAATGTGAATGCCCTTGTTTTAAACATGCATTACATACAGCATAACATAGGCTGCTACAAAATGCACAAATACATTTAGGTGAAATAAAAAAAAAAGCCCTTCTAAAATACAAATGTCAATAATATAGAGATTATACCTACTGCAATTTTATAACTGTCCATTAAAACCCCACACTCCACAGCTCAGCTTGGAATACTCTTATAGTACCTTTCTAAAAGAAAATATCTTTGCCATCAGAAAGCTTCAAGTGACTCCTTTGAGTAAAGTCAATACAGGTTTCCAGGCCCCTTTACATTTGCAGATTTACCAGTTGCGCACAATTGCATTTCTTTTGAGAAGGAGACCCCCTGGCAAGAAGGCCGGTTTCTTATCTGTCCCTCCCTACCTCACAGCACAGGAGACTACCTGCCTTTCAATCCAGCTAGGGAAACTGATCTGTCCTAATTACATTTTGTACTTTAGCTGAAAGGCTAAAATTATGGACAAATGCCATCCGTTAAGCCTTTCATCACGGACAGCAGGGTGAAATTACTGGCAGTCCGTGAAAATTATGGACAGGTGGTCACCCTAGTCTGGCAGTGTTGGCCTTAATAACATGTTGGCCGGAATCATTGCCTCCAAAAATTACAAAAAGCTGATCAGTAGCATACAGTGTCTAGGTTCTATCAAGGTAAAATCAGAAGGTTTGTCTAACATGCAAATTACATAGCACATTTCAAGGATGAAGTGCCATGCGGAAAATATGTGGAGATAAAGATCCATCAGCACCTTGGAAACAAAAGTGGGGTAAATCCTCAAGATGACTTTTTCCCCAATCGAAAATGGTATACGGTTTCCAAAGCACACAACACTATCAGGTTGCAAAGGTGCCTAGGAGCAGGGTATGGGACTAGGCATGGTTTTGAAAATAAACTGTAGTCGTTAAAGGTTAGGAACTAAAGCTCTTTTTTAACTTTTCGGTATGGACAGGACTCAGAAGAAAAATAGGAACAATTAGCTGTGCATATACATTTCAGACACACCGTCAATTATGTATTGTTCTCAGGCTGTGTTACTTATGTAGAGCCATTTTGGGGCATGGGTCATTCACATCAATAAAGTTGAGCCTAAAACCTATCTATTGATAGCACCATCTATTCAGCTTTAACTTTTAAATTAGTCCTGCTTCATCGTTTGCATTGACAACTGAGTGTGGGCTGTCACAGTCTTTCTACATTCCGTATATAAATATAGTGGTCCTTAGATTTGACACTTATAGCAACTAGGCCTTTAAGGTATCTGTTTTAGTTGAGAAAGAGAAACATCTCATAGCCTGTTCAATAGCCATGTACCAGGCCTCTCCTCCAATTCATTGCTCTTCTGCGTTTTGCTAACATTTATAACACAGCTGTTAATTTCCTGGGCCCCTTCAGGGACTCAACAGCACCACCATGGAAGTAATTTTAACATTTTTCTCCAGTACTGGATTTTTTTATAGATTCACATGCTTGAATCACTCCCTGTTGTTGACGTGGGAATCTCACAGTACAATAATAAAGCAGCATGAATCATTATCATAGGCTGTAATGGCAATGAGAAATCAATTTAATATCCTATGTCCTTTTTAAAAAAAAGAACCAAACTTGAACTATAACCAATCAGGCAACACCACCCTGTAGAACACTCCCAAAGCACATTGAGGCCCTTATTACAACCCTGGCGGTCGGTGTTAAAGCTGCCGTAACACTGCCAACAGGCCGGAAGTAAAACAAAATTGAATCATGACCACGGCGGAATCCGCCAACACATACAGCCACTTTAACACTCTGACCGCCACGGCAGTAGCAACAAACACTGCGGCGGAAACCGCCAACAGCCAGGCGGAAGCCAAAGTTCCGCCCACTGTATTAGAAGAGGCCTATCCGCCACCTTTTCCGGGGCAGCATAAACAGTGTTGTGAAGGGAAACGACTCACCTCTCGACACTCAAGGAAGAACCAGGACGCAATGGAGCCCGAGCTGCACGTCTTCCCCATGCTGGTGTATCTGCGCATGCACCAGGAGCACCAACACCGGCGACGACGACCACGGTGAGTACTGCACCTAGCACATAGGGGAGGGCGGGAGGAAAAAGAGAGTGAAACACACACACGCAACACCCCCACCCTCACCCCAAACACAAGCAACAACATTACATATACACCCCGTAACCCTCAGGAATAATGCAAGGACAAAAGGAATGGAGACAAATTAGTGTAATTTTAGAAATAGTTAGAAAAACGTTAAGAAATCAAAAACAGTAGTTACAATATATACAAAATGCGGGACAATGCCCACTCAAAATGTCCCTGGCCCACTGGGCCAAAACACATAGGCCAAGCCCACACTTGAATCCTGCCTCAATACGGAGAGAACACTGCAGGGGAATCCGGTTGAAAGCACACCGGCACCTCAGGGAGAAGGGGGGGCAACCTCAGCTGGAAGATGGTACAACGCCAGTGCTCCTGGAGGGGACTCCATGCCCACTGCTTGGTCCTGGGGAGTGCAAAGCCACAGTCTCTCAAGTGGGTGGTTTGCCCACTGCTTGGTCCTGGGGAGTGCAAAGCCACAGCCTCTCAGGTGGGGGGTTTGCCCACTGCTTGGTCCTGGGGAGTGCAAAGCCACAGTCTTTTAAGTCTCTCAAGTGATTGGTTTGTCCACTGCTTGGTCCTCGGGAGTGCAAAGCCACAGTCTCTCAAGTGGATGCCTTCTTCCACTAGTTCTGGAGAGGGCTTTGTGCCCAGTGTGCTTCATCCTGGCAAGGAGGGGCTGAGTGGATGCCTTCTTCCACTGCTTCTGGATGAGGCTTTGTGCCCAGTGTGCTTCATCCTGGCAAGGAGGGGCTGAGTGGATGCCTTCTTCCACTGGTTCTGGAGGGGGCTTTGTGCCCAGTGTGCTCCATCCTGGCAAGGATAGGGTGAGTGGATGCCTTCTTCCACTGGTTCTGGAGGGGACTTTGTGCCTAGTGATGCAGAACATGGGGAGTGCAAGGTCACAGTCACTCACCTGGGTGTCAGACCCACACGATGTTCTGTGGCCAGGATGCATGACACACCATGGAGGCAGAACTACAGTCTATCCGCCGGCAGGGACGGCTGTACAGTGGTTGCAGTGCCGGTGCAGGTGTCAGTGCTGCCAGTGGTGGGGGAAGGCTCCAGCCTGTCCCCTGCAGCCTCAGACGGCTGCCTACTGGGGCTGCTGCTGCTGGCAGTGGTGCTGCTTGCGGTGCTGCTTGCGGTGGTGCAGGTGGCGGTGCTGGCTGCGGTGCAGGTGTCTGTGCTGCCAGTGGTGGGGGGCTGCTCCAGCCCTTCCCCTGCAGCCTCAGATGGCTGAAGTGCCCTGGCTTGTGTTCTGTGCCCCTTCCTGCCCTTGGCAGAGGGTGGTGCCTCCTTGCTTCTGCCAGCTGGTGTCTTTGCCTTGGCCTTGCTGGCTGGTTGTGCCTCCTTCTCCTTGCTGGATGCTGTCCCCTTTTTGCCCATGCCAGGTGGTGGAACCTTCTTGTCCTTGGCAGGTGTTGGTGGCATACTGGCTGGGCTGATGGGTGCCTCCCTAGAGCCTCTCTGAGTTGCAGAAACCACAGCGGACGTGGACTTGGTGGCTGAGGTGCTGGGCTAGGTTCTGGCCACCCTAGCCCCAGGTGAAGGACAGGGGGGAGGTAAGAGGTCAACGTTGGCTAGGAAAAGCTTCTTAGGGACATTGGGGCGGGAAGAGGGTGAAGGTTTGGGAGTGGAGGAAGAGGGAGTGCTTGTAGAAGGTGTCAGTCGGCTCTGTTTGGGTGCAGGTGCATGGGCTGGATGCTGTTGTGAGGTGGATGGCTGTTGAGTGTCTGAGTGATTGCCTTTGTGTACTTTGGGAGGAGGGGTCACAGACACAGTGGGAGAGGACACAGGGGACGTGTGCATGGATGTGGGGGTGATGACTGCCAGTGAGGGGCGTGTAGTGATAGGCGTGCAGGTGATGGAGGTAGTGGGTGAGGATGTTGTGCATGCAGGTGTGAGTGGAGACGCTACTGGGAGGGAGGTGGACGAGGAGGCGGAGGGGGACATAGTGGAGGCAGTGGATGTTGGTGTCTGCATGGGGATGGTGCTTGTGTGAGTGCCTGTGAGATGAAGTGTGGTGCTTGTGTTTGCCTGAGCCACCTCTGTGTGTTGATTTGGGTGTTTGCTGGTCTGAAGGTGTGCTTGGGATAGGCTGGGGTTGAGGGGATTTGGACTGGGTAGAGGAAGTTGGAGGGGGGAGGCAGGATACACGGACAATGGCTGCCATCAGTGCAGAGGCCAAAGCCTGAAATGCTCTCTGTTGGGCCGCCACGCCAGAGTGAATGCCCTCCAGGTTTGCATTTGTTTGATGCAAATGCCTTTCGACACCCTGGATGGCCTTCAGTATGGTTGACTGCCCAACAGTGAGAGATATCAGGAGGTCAATAGCCTCCTCACTGAGGGCAGCAAGGCTGGCTGGGGCAGTCCTGAGGTGCCTGGGGCGAAGGAGACGTCCACCCTCCTGGGTGAGCGGGCACGGGAAACACGCTGAGGGGCTGCTGGGAGGGCAGTGCTGGTACTGGGTTGGCGGCTGTACCTGTTGTTGGGGTGGGCACACAGGTGTCTGCCACCGCCAGGGAGCTTCCATCGGAGGAGGAGTTGCTGTCTGTAGTGTCCCCTCCTGTCTGCGTCATGGTGCTCCCCTCGCCCTCCGTCCCACTGGTGCCCTCACCCTCGGTGGATTCGGCCTCCAGGCCCATGTGGTATGCAGCTCCCTCCGTCGCCGGTGCCTCTGGTCCTCCGCCACATGATGCTAATGCACACAAGGACAGGGTGACAAAACAAGAAGTGGGGGGAGAGACAGAGGATATACACTTGGTGAATGCCAGCAACAACACTACCGTTGGCGTACTCAACACACAGGGATCAGCCCTGTGCACTAGGCCATGCACCACCAGTTACACAGCTAGTCACCAGCCCATGGGGTACATTGCCCCATGCCATTGGCTGCACACCAGAAACCAACAGGACCCTGTCCAGTAGTAGATGCCCACTAACACTATTGGGGTTGGAGTGCTTCAGAGCCTGCCCAACAAGGGACCTACCCTGCCAGTTCGCCCTGTCCTAGGGGCACCCACAGCCCACATCCCCCACCCAGGTACAACCTTAACGTGCACAAAGTCATGATTCAAAAACTGTACTCACCCCCTTGTGGCTACTGTGATGCCTTCAATTGCCCATCCAACTCCGGATAGGCCACAGCCAGGATGCGGAACATCAGGGGGGTCAGGGTACAATGGGCAGCCCTTCCTAGTGGGGAGGCCAGCCCCAGCTGGGCGCCCGCAGTCTTCCTTGTCCAGCGGTGCAGGCCCTCCCACCGTTTGCGGCAGTGGGTGCTCCGCCTGTCAAAGACCTCCAGGGTCCTCACCTCCTTAGCGATGACACGCCAAATACCCTCTTTCTGATGGGCGCTGACCTGCAGGAAAATATGCATAGAAAAAAGGAATTAGTCATACCGTCCGGACTGTTACACTCATGGCCCACAGTATCCCTCCCATCCCCTTATGCACAGATATTGACCACCATACATGCAGCACTCTGCCCAGGACCCCTCAGACTCCCCCCCCCCCACACATGAGGCTTACACACACAGCAATCCATACATTCATGGCCCACGCATCATGCTCGCAGTGTACTCGCCTGTTTGGAGGACCATAGAGTAAAGTATACTGGGGTAGGACCCCATCCACCAGTCTCTCCAACTCCTCCGAAGTGAAGGCGGGGGCCCTTTCCCCGGACACTCGATCCATTGTCGCTTCCAGGCAGCTCACAGCAGCACTTGCAGTGTAGGTCCTCTCCTGTTGAAGGTCAGGTAGCAAGTGAGTGAACAGATAGAAAATGGCAGTCACGTCCACGGTGGTGCGTACCGTCACCGCCGGCGTACATCGTCATTGGCTCCTGGAACCCATAGGGCCCAATGATAACCAATATGAAGTAGCGCAGCGGTCATCGACCGCCGACCGCAACGGCGCACAACACCAGCTGAATTACCTAATTTCCACTTGTCTCTCCTCACAGGTCAGGCAGCTGCAATTTTAGGGGGGCACAGGCCATGGCACCTAACTGCGTCACAGCAGACATTAGCACATCAACTGACTCTCGAATTCACATACCGTTTCTGTAAAGGAAAAATGCATTCTAAATTTCACATGTGTGTGAATATGACCCTCTGCTCACCGTTTTCCACCCTAGAGTTCAACTGCTGAGGATGAATAGGATATGGAGACATCCCCCGTGTACAGACCGCTGGTGGACCTGGTGACAATGGAGGACAGGCACATTATTCTTACCTATAGACTTGATAGGGCCACAATCAAAGAACTGTGTGCCCAGTTGGAGCCAGACCTGATTTCAGCTATCCGCCAGCCCACAGGTATCCCCCCTCTAGTGCAGGTCCTGTCAGTGCTCCATTTCTTGGCAAGTGGTTCCTTCCAAGTCGCAGTGGCCGTAGCATCAGGGATGTCTCAGCCAATGTTCTCCAACGTGTTGACCAGAGTGTTGTCTGCCCTGCTGAAACACATGCGCAGCTACATTGTATTCCCCCAGGTGGAGGATTTGGCCACAGTGAAGGCTGACATTTATGCCCTGGGACATATCCCCTACATCATTGGTGCCACTGATGGTACCCATGTAGCATTTGCCCCCCCCCACTTCTGATTTTGTACTGCACATCGTGTGAAGGGAGTCTCCCTGAGCTCTGTTCAGTTTCTTCAGCTATTACTTATTTTTGGATCATCTAAGATTTAATTTCCCATTTCATTCCTCTGACCCTTGCACTAATATGTCAGAGCAGCCGAAAAAAAGAGAGATTACACCATGAAGACATTAGGAGTGTATCTACTATCTTCATCCTGCCCACAAGGTATAAAGGACTACAAAATATGTCTAACCTTTTCCTCTTAAACTCTCACATGTATAGAGATGAGGCTATTATTGTGGTTACAGAAACTTAAAATTTGCCAGTTCTGATGAGGAGGACAGGGAGGATTCCTTCACCTCCCAGGAGAGGTCAAAGGGAGAGGTCACAGCAAGGGTCTCTAGAGGTGTGCAGAAAAATCATTAAAAAAGACTCCCCATGAGTTGAGTCTTTATAAGGTACTTCTCAGAGGCAATATCAGACCCTACAACTCCTTCTTCAGTTCCTGACCATACATCAGGAAAATACTCTTCAGAAGCCAGTCATGGTGAAACATAACCTGACAATGAGACGTCTGTGCCAAAGCCGCCGTCAAATTCTTGTCTACGATAACCTCATCTACGATATCCTATTCTGCAACTGTAGTTTTCAATGGTCATCGATGATAAATTCATTTATGACGGTCTATGATAACCTCATTTACGACAGTCAACTACGACAATTGTCTACTAAGGTTGTCAATAATAACCTCGCCTACGACAGTCATCTGTGATAACCTAATCTATGATATCCTCGTCTATGACGGTCGTAAATGACAGTCTATAACATAATTACGGTGGCGTTGTCTATGACGGCATCAACTAGGACTGCCTAATCTATGATGTCCTCATCTATGACGGTCATCTACGGTGACCTTGTGTACGATAACCTCATCTACGACAAAGGCCTCTTCGATGATGGTTGTGCCGACAATACAAACGAAAACGCTGTAGTTGTCAACAAAACCCAAAGACACCACATAGTCCATCATAACAATGTCAAGAATGGCGAGGACTAATATGATCATGTCTACAACAGGCAGCAATATATGGAGAGGCAATACGTGGAGCAGTTTCACCACTGAGTTCAGCCTCCAACCTCAGCTCTAGTACTAGACCTACAGGGCATGTTACAGGACTGCTACAAACACTTTCCTAAGCCTGTAAGGTTGCATCATCTCCAATATGTCAGCATCCTCTGATACTTATGCCACTCCAAGAATGACCCTGCTTTCAAATGTTGCTGTGCTTTCTCAAAACAACCCGTTCACCTCGGATGATGATAGAGAGAAGGTAACATTAAAAATACTGAATCTACCTGATAAATGGGACGATTATTTAATAATGATGCCTTCATCTCCAGCCCCTCAACCAGTGGATTTCCCACCAAATTATATTTGGTGGGTTCCATACCCTCATGGAACGAGCAGCCAAACCCTTCTAACTTCCAGTAACAAACAATTGTTGATTATATCTGGGAGGAACTATAATCACACAGTAGTCTTACCAAGAATCCATAAGAATTACAGAGACCGCCTCACAAGCAAAGCGGACACCTTGATAACATTTGGAGACAAGTTCTCAACCATGTCTGGTACTACTGTATGGGCGGCCAATTCACTGGCAATACTGGCCAGGTATGACCACCAGATTTGGTCAGACATCACCACTTATATGGATTTTCTGCCGGAAGACAAAAGGGCATCCTCTACAGACATCACCTGAGCAGATACTACTCTGTCTCCTTTTGCTAGCTCAGTCTGGGTTGGTGCATGACTGTCAAGATACAGCTCACTGCAACATCTAGATTCTAGATATAGACATTCCTCGTATTCACTCTTTGTGCTAAAACAGAATCACCAAACAGGTCATGAAAGTATTGTTCAGTTTTTTTCCTTTGGTAATGGCTCTTTCCCCTGACTGGCACTTGAATGTAGTTATTTTTCAACTCATGAATAGTCCATTTGAACCCATACACAGATTAGACTTCAAATTTTCTCACGTGGAAGGTCGCATTGTTGCTAGTGCTCACTTCGGCCAGAAGGGTGAGTGAGATACAGGCTCTCACAGCTCAGGGACCCTTCTTGTGCTTGGCGGGTGATTCTGTCATTATTAGAACCAATCCAAAATTCATTTCGAAGACATTTCTGACTCTCACCTCAATAAGCTTTTAATATTACAGATTTTCTTCCCGGATCCAACCTCACCAGAGGAAAGATCTCTCCATACCCTAGATATTAGAAGAGGTCTAAAGTTCTACCTACAGGGCACTAAACAGCTGAGAAACACTGACCAGCTGTTGGTCTCGTGCTCACACTCATAAGGGTGCTGCATTCACAGATGCAACCTTCACTCTGGATCTCATCCGCGATCCAGTTTTTGCCATTCAAAGGTGGGCAAAAAGTGGTCAAAACAAAAACTAGGGCACATTCAACTAGGGCAGTGTCCTCCTCAACTGCTTCATTTGCGGGAGTGCCTCTTCAGCATATGTTGTACTACGACCTCGAAGAGAGTGCATATATTCACGCATCATTATGGCCTTGAATCGGCACAGCTCAGTGATGCAGCAGTTGGACAGGTTGTATTGCGTCACTTATTCCTATAGCATGAGCCCTTTTGGGTTACATGTGTTCGATTATATATTTTTGCAAACTTTAATGGAATTTATATATATATATGTACATATATATAGAGAGAGATATAATAATGCATATATGTTTATTTTAAATTACACAGGAATGTTATGTATATTTTTCTACCCACCATCCGCTATTTGTTCTAATACTGTAAAGTATATTGATACATTAACTGCTAGCCATTCTGATTCAAGCATGTGAATCTGTGAAAGATCCAATACTGGAGAAGAGAATAAGTTACTTACCTGTAACTGTAGTTCTCCAGTGTTGGTTTCTTTCAGAGATACTCATGCAACTCGCCCTCCTTCCCTGAGAGGCTCGCCTTATAGCTTAGGATTTATTTCCCACTTGTGTTTTGAAAATCTGAGGGACTCAGCCTCCTTTTGAGAGTTCTACAGTGTGCTATTGCCTGATTGGTTATAGTTCAAGGTTGGTCGTTTTTAAAAATAAAGTGATTGTTCATTGCCATTTATCCAATGATAATAATACATACTGCTTTATTATTGTACCGTGGGACTCCCACTTAGACAATGGGGAATGATTCAAGCAAGTGAATCTGTGAACGATACCAATACTGGAGAACAACAGTTACAGGTAAGTAACTTATTTTCGTCTGCATGATTCTCTGTATTACCATAGTCACTTTCCTTCAAATTTCTAAAATCCCCGGGCATTGTGAAGCTCGGTGAAACAAAATCAGCTTCTGTATGTTCACATCAGCAACATTAATGTTCCATACTAGAGTCTATTGTATTAATTAAATTTGATATGTTATATGGATGGTTCAGGAACTTAAAATGGATGAGCTTATGGTTGCAGCGCATTGATACAGGTTTTATCCAAGCACAGCATAAGCGCCAAACTTGCATCAGGAGTCCCCCTAGTTCTACATAGGTCAGATTATATCCTAATTAATTCCTAAGATCTTTCCTTTCTACAGTTATATCGATTGGTTTCCTGACATATATACAGGTATAATATAATATTTCTGTCTTCTGGTGTTCACAGCAACTAGCCAGCATCCTGCTTGGCCTTTCCTCTTCTCAGTATTGTTAGACTTGTGAAGTCTTACCTAGGAATTTAACCTCACTTGGCCGTTGCCCTGTAAGTGACAAGCATTTTATTCACTTTAAATAGTATTGTGCTGCTTGGGGGCATATTTATACTCTGTTTGCGCTGGATTTGCGTCATTTTCTTTCTTTGTGCAAATCTGGCACAAACTTAACTCCATATTTATATTTTGATGCTAGACCCGTCAAGCGTCAAAATATTGGAGTTGACGTCATTTTTTGCCTGCGGAAAACTACCTTGCGTCAATGAGATGCAAGGTAGGCGTTCCTGGGCAAAAGTTGAATAAGTGCTTTGCGCCTTATTTACCCTTCCATGCAAAGATCACACACGGGAGGAGGAGGGCCTTAAATAATAATAATTTAACACCTGGGTCAGGGCAGGCATTAGGGGACCTGTGGGCCATTTTCCATGGTCTGAGACCATTTTTCCAAAGTGCCATAGGAGGGCCTAACTTGGGCCCCCCTACATGGCAGTGCGCAAAATGGCCATGACCAGGGGACATAAATTCCCCTGGGCATGGCCATTGGGCTGGGGAGGCATGACTCCTGTCTTTTCTAAGACAGGAGTCATGTCCATGGGGGTTGTGCCTAAAAAAATGACGCTAGTCAGGTTAGAATCATTTTTCTGACTCTAATCTGACTAGCGCCACTCTGACGCACAACCTCCTGTTTCCCCTACGCCTCCCCCACCCAGTTAGCAACAGTTATTTTGACGCTAACTGGGCCTTACCACCGGCTAGCGTCATTCCTTAAATATGACGCCCGGCTGGCGTCCAGGAATGGCGCTAGCTGGCAGTAAACTTTTTGACGCAAACCTGTGCTACTGCAGGTTTGCATCAAAAAGTATAAATCAGGGCCTAAATGTTTCCCATGTTATGGAGTATGGGGGCCTAGACCCCACCTTTGTTTTTTTTTCTTTCTTTTTCAAAACCTTCTGTAAAGAAATGGCTCCCTGTTGCAGTTACCCCCTACTTTTTGCCTGATACTGATGCTGACTTGACTGAGAAGTGTGCTGGGACCCTGCTAACCAGGCCCCAGCACCAGTGTTCTTTCGCCTAAAATGTACCATTGTTTCCACAATTGGCACAACCCTGGCACCTAGGTAAGTCCCTTGTAACTGGTACCCCTGGTACCAAGGGCCCTGATGCCAGGGAAGGTCTCTAAGGGCTGTAGCATGTCTTATGCCACCCTAGGGACCCCTCACTCAGCACAGACACACTGCTTACCAGCTTGTGTGTGCTGGTGGGGAGAAAATGAGAAAAAAGTCGACATGGCCCTCCCCTCAGGGTGCCATGCCAACCTCACACTGCCTATGGCGTAGGTAAGTCACCCCTCTAACAGGCCTTACAGCCCTAAGGCAGGGTGCACTATACCACAGGTGAGGGCATAGGTGCATGAGCACTATGCCCCTACAGTGTCTAAGCAAAACCTTAGACATTGTAAGTGCAGGGTAGCCATAAGAGTATATGGTCTGGGAGTCTGTCAAAAACGAACTCCACAGCTCCATAATGGCTACACTGAATACTGGGAAGTTTGGTATCAAACTTCTCAGAATAATAAACCCACACTGATGCCAGTGTTGGATTTAATAAAAAATGCACACAGAGGGCACTTAGAGATGCCACCTGTATTTTACCCAATTGTTCAGTGCAGGACTGACTGGTCTGTGCCAGCCTGCTGCTGAGAGACGAGTTTCTGACCCCATGTGGTGAGGGCCTTTGTGCTCTCTGAGGACAGAAACAAAAGCCTGCTCTGGGTGGAGGTGCTTAACACCTCCCTCCTGCAGGAACTGTAACACCAAGCAGTGAGCCTCAAAGGCTCAGGCTTCGTGTTACAATGCCCCAGGGCACTCCAGCGAGTGGAGATGCCCGCCCCCTGGACACAGCCCCCACTTTTGGCGGCAAGTCCAGGAGAGATAATGAGAAAAACAAGGAGGAGTCACTAGCCAGTCAGGACAGCCCCTAAGGTGTCCTGAGCTGAGGTGACTCTGACTTTTAGAAATCCTCCATCTTACGGATGGAGGATTCCCCCAATAGGATTAGGGATGTGCCCCCTCCCCTCAGGGAAGAGGCACAAAGAGGGTGTAGCCACCCTCAAGGACAGTAGCCATTGGCTACTGCCCTCCCAGACCTAAACACACCCCTAAATTCAGTATTTAGGGGCTCCCCAGAACCTAGGAAACTAGATTCCTGCAACCTAAGAAGAAGAGGACTGCTAAGCTGAAAAACCCTGCAGAGAAGACGGAGACACCAACTGCTTTGGCCCCAGCTCTACCGGCCTGTCTCCCCACTTCTAAAAGACACTGCTCCAGCGACGCTTTCCCCAGGACCAGCGACCTCTGAATCCTCAGAGGACTGCCCTGCTCTAGAAGGGCCAAGAAACTCCTGAGGACAGCGGCCCTGTTCACCCAAGACTGCAACTTTGTTTCAAAGGAGCAACTTTAAAACAACTGCGTTTCCTGCCGGAAGCGTGACACTTGCTACTCTGCACCCGACGCCCCCGGCTCGACTTGTGGAGAAACAACACTTCAGGGAGGACTCCCCGGCGACTGCGAGACCGTGAGTAGCCAGAGTTGCCCCCCATGAGCCCCCACAGCGACGCCTGCAGAGGAAATCCCGAGGCTCCCCCTGACCGCGACTGCCTGACTCCCAGATCCCGACGCCTGGTAAAGACTCTGCACCCGCAGCCCCCAGGACCTGAAAGATCAGAACTCCAGTGCAGGAGTGACCCCCAGGAGGCCCTCTCCCTTGCCCAGGTGGTGGCTACCCCGAGGAGCCCCCCCCTTGCCTGCATCGCTGAAGAGACCCCTTGGTCTCCCATTGATTTCCATTGGAAACCCGACGTGTGGTTGCACACTGCACCCAGCCGCCCCCGTGTTGCTGAGGGTGTACTTTCTGTGCTAACTTGTGTCCCCCTCGGTGCCCTACAAAACCCCCCCTGGTCTGCCCTCCGAAGACACGGGTACTTACCTGCTGGCAGACTGGAACCGGGGCACCCCCTTCTCCATTGAAGCCTATGCGTTTTGGGCACCACTTTGACCTCTGCACCTGACCGGCCCTGAGCTGCTGGTGTGGTAACTTTGGGGTTGCTCTGAAGCCCAACGGTGGGCTACCTTGGACCCAAACTTGAACCCCGTAGGTGGTTTACTTACCTGCAAAAACTAACAAACCCTTACTCCCCCCAGGAACTGTTGAAAATTGAAGTGTCTAGTTTTAAAATAGCTATATGTGATTTATGTGAAAACTGTATATGCTATTTTGCTAATTCAAAGTTCCTAAAGTACCTACCTGCAATACCTTTCATTTGAAGTATTACATGTAAATCTTGAACCTGTGGTTCTTAAAATATATTTTTCTATACAAAAACCTATTGGCCTGGAATTGTCTCTGAGTGTGTGTTCCTCATTTACTGCTTGTGTATGTACAACAAATGCTTAACATTACTCCTTTGATAAGCCTACTGCTCGACCACACTACCACAAAATAGAGCATTAGTATTATCTTTTTTTGCCACTATCTTACCTCTAAGGGGAACCCTTGGACTCTGTGCATACTATTCCTTACTTTGAAATAGTGCATACAGAGCCAACTTCCTACACCTTCGATTTAGGAGCATATCTCCACTCTGAAGAATGCATTCAGCAGTGCGTCCAATGGGAATCTCCAGGGATAGTAAGTCTGAGATCAGAGAGGTATAGCTAATGCTTATAGAACTGGGAAATGGTTAGACATTGTTTGAATTTGTTACAAGGAAGTGAGGACCAGTAAGCGATACCCTTAAACCTCATTCATCTGTATGAAAGCGAGTGTTATGGATCAAAGAGTAAAAGGAATACATCTTTCCTTTTGACTGAGGAGTTTCCAGATGCCTAGTGAATATCATTTCCATGACTTGGATCAGTTTGTTGCTCTTGTTAACTACATCCCGCGTGCAATGAATTCTAGCATAGGATCCAGTACAAACCTAAAGTCACCACACCACTAATTATAATCTTGCTGTTATATTGCCTGCACAGCAGAAGCTCACTATCAAAAATTCTTGAGAGTTAACATTGTTATGTGTTAACAAAAGCAACACGCACATCGTATAAAGGCCATCCAGTGTTAGAATGCCGCAATTTGGGTCCGCAGGGGCATGCAACAGTTTAAAGACTATAGCCTTCCATGTCAGTATTCCTAGTCCCTTGGCACAGTTGCTATTTTAGACAAACTAATGGCACTGTCCCCATTTTTAGGTAAATGATGGAACGGGTTCAGCGATGTCTCCGCGTGGTTAACAAAATGGGCTTGCTATTACCTGGTGCCCAGTTTCATGCCATATTTTCCAAAATATGTACAGCCCTTTCAGCAAGTAACAATGTGCTGCAGCGTTGGTCTGCTACTTTAACAGCGTTTGATCCTAAGGAATCATACTCTTCCTAGTCGCTGACCAGCGATTTTACAGTATTTCAGCACGTTGAACCAAGCTTAATGGAAGAAAAAAAAATCAGCCACCGAGGGTATTCTCTCGGCATAGGTGCCAGGTATGGTTTGCATTCATACATTGAGCCCTGCTTATTGACCGGTGGCTGGATTCGCATTTCAGTAGCTGTACCTGAGCCTGAAACCGCATTGTGCAGGACTTCTTCTGCACTGCATCTCCTCCCTTCTAGCCACCAATCGGTACCCTTATTGCTGCTTATCAAGGACTGAGTAAAATTTGCTTGTGCTTTAAGAGGAGTAACGTCGTAGAGACACCAAAATGCAAGACAGTAGCGTCTCACATTGCCCTGTGTGGACAGTGGGATAGAGGCCACAATTGCAAGACAGACCGAGGGGACAGTTGGCCATTCTATATGGATATTACTTGCAGGAGGGGAGTAAAGGTGACCAGTCTCATGGTATATTCACCAAAATGCCTTCTAGCTCTAAACATACAGCCTTTTCAGCAAGCAGCAATATTTTTCAGTCTTGGGTCTACTAATTCAAACTGTCCCATCCTGGGCAAATCTTATATTCTTGCGCCTCTATCCACTAATCTGACAATATGTCAATACTTTGAAACAGGCTTAACAGAAAAAAAAACACCAAGGAACATATCTACAAGCCCCGTGCGCTGGCGGAGCGTCACTTTTTTTGACGCTCCGGCGGCACAGATTGCAGAGTCATATCTGAGGCCACGCAAAGCCACTTTGGCTGTCTTTTCATGGCCTCATAGGTATGGAGTAAGGTATGGCAGCTCAGTCTCTGTTGCCTTGCTCTGCATCAGGCGACAATGGGTTTTCCCACACAACACCCACAGATTTTGATGCTGCCCCAGACTTACTAAATTACGTAAACCTGGGACAGCGGCAAAACCAAAAAGGAGAAATATATTATTTCTACTAGTTTTTCCTCATTTGTTGCATTCTGCAGCACACATAGAAAGAGGAAAACACCTCACCGGATTGTGCCCTTTCCGGCACAAAAACTCCTGTATACAATGCAGGCACCCTTTCACCTTGGTACAAGGATGCCTGCATTGGCGCTAGGCACCAAATTATGCGCTGGTGCTGGGTGAAAGGACAGGAATGCACCATGTTTTATAAATACAGTGCATTCCTACTCTTTCACATTGGCGTAGAGCAGCCTAGGCAAAAGATTTGCAGCACTGCCCTACTTCAAATGCCCATAAATATGGGCCTAAGAATTTACCCCCAGCACTGGTCCTCAGACTAATTTTAACTCACACATTCAAGACTGGTGGCATCTCATTAGCTGAAGGTTCTGAAGCTGTTTAGTGCAAGAACCCTCAAAAATTAGTAATACACTGTTCCAACCATGTAAACCAGAAAATAGTGACCAGGGTCCTAACTTCTAGGAGCAAGTGGCCTCACACACCCATAGGGTGTCATGCTTCATCATAGGCACTGCTCCTCGTCAGACCGGCGCTGCAATGTCTGACGGGCACCACCCCTGATGGGGGGGCTCTTTGCCGGAGATCTTTTGTGTGGTGGTGCCGTGACCCCAAGGGTGATTAAAGTGTCGATGGAGATCAGAAAAAGATGTGGTTTTAAAATTGACTCTCACAACCGCCACTGAGACAGTAGAATTTATTGGACCAGATGGACGGTCAGGGCCAAGGTTAAAAAACAAAGTCAAAAGAGTGAATAAGGAAACTAAGATCAATCACTCTTGTTGTGGAAAGAGTTTTATATTTTATATCTCAAAAAAGAGAGGAGTCTGGAAAATCCCCAGAATCTAACCTCTCATGGGTCAACATGTTTCGCATCCTGGTGGTCCAAACGGATCCAGTGATGCTGCATCAGGACCTTATGTAACTATATGTATCTCCTAAATGATAAGGGCCACATATATTTCCAAACAAGGTATATAAGTTACTATAGACCAGCAATTTGCTGGGGGAAGTAACATTCACTTACATGAATGTGGAACCACTAGTTCCTAACTCGTGCCCTGCAAAAAGAAATACATGGGTTATACCAAAATAAGCACGAGACATGACTTATGTGTATCGTGGGAAAAGAAGGCGATCATGCTGCACAGTGAACGTGTTAACTCGTGAACAACATACATGCAAATGCTTGTGAGAACAAGCTTACCGTCATAAACTGGAAGACGAACATCCTAGAAATACACAGACCAATGGTCCAGTGCTAAATGACGTCTATAGAGGAGATATGGAACAAGAGTTTATAATGGTAGGAAAATTACCCACTCAAGTAACTAAAATGTCTAGTAACATAGAAGTCTGAAGGGTAGTATCGATAGGTTCTCAAATGGAACCATTACAGAGAACTTAATAGCTCAAACATAGATGGTAAAAACTGTATCACAGTAAACTAACTAAAGATCAATCATGGGGGACAGGGAGTCACAGAAAAACAGAATAAGACACCCAAGCCACAGAACGGTCAAAAAGTGCCGCACTAGTGGGAAAGCTACCCACCAAGGAGTCGAAGGAATGGTACAGAGTCTCTATGGCAGTATAAGGGTTAAGTAATACCTCAGATAAATAGCAATCACGATCGGTGTATCCTCATACGGTACACCGTCCCAAAGTGAAAGGCACCCGTGCAAAGATAAAACGCTCGGGGAGCCGAGAAGATGCAATCAAAATGTTGCCTCTGCTGAAGAGCTCAACGAGCAAGAGTCAAGCCGGGTCCCGGTAAAAAACGCGGGACCTGGCGAACAACAAACAAACAAGAAGCGGCGGAGCACTTACTATATGCAGCTGCTTGGGCCAGGAGGTAACCTACCCCGGTCCGTGGTTCCCGAAAGGTAAGAGGAACCCGGACCGGGAAGCTGAAATACGCGTCTCGCCGGAAGCCGGATAAGGGCAAGGTCAGGCGGTCAGGCAACGCGTGAGCGTTGGTCTGAAAAATGCTAAACAGTGAAAAAAGACTACAGCGGATCCCGGGGCCGATGAGGGAAAATAGAAAAATAGTAATTAAACACCCTGATACAGGAAGGGAATCCTAGCACTGAGGAAGGGAATGAGGGGGGGAAGGGGAAAACACTAAAGGGGGCGGGGGGGGAGGAGGGGGGAGGAGAAGAGGGGGGAGGGAGGGGGGGTAAGGAAAAATGGAAAGAATGGAGCCAAACACTGGGTCAGAAGTCACAAGGTGGAAGTTATTAAAACATTACAAAGAAACCAAAAAGAAAGCTCAGCCCAAATTATGGGTCAAAAAGGCTAGGGTAAGGGGTGCAAAGTGAAGGCGGACAAACTAGTAAGAATCCATGGTAGTAACACTACTAGTCTAAAGTATAGGAGAGAATCATTTAGATAGGCAATTCCACGGAATATCATCATTTAAACCAATGACATGAGTGCGTAACTTAAACACCCATCGTTGTTCTAACTCGAAGAGAGAGTTCGGTGTGTTACGCGAGTCAGTTTGAAGTACCAGCCACCACATGTCGTCAGGGCCATGTTTTTTGTCAAGAAAGTGTAGAGCCAATTTGGTCGTAGCACGGCTACATCTGATGTTACTGCGATGTTCATTCATTCTAAGCTTTACTGCTCTTGTGGTCATGCCTATATATTGTAATTTACAGGGACAGGTGATCATATAAACACAATTCTTTGTGTTACAATTTGTGTGTTTGACTAAATGCCAAAGGCCTATAGAATCAAATTCGATGGATTTTAATAGTTTGGTAAGGGTGCAGACATTACAGGTACCACAAGGAAAATGCCCAGCCACTGGTGGAATACCCCATAATGTTTGTGAGTAGGGGGGTGACTGGATGGGGCGGGGTCTGGTATGGACAAGTAAATCTCTTACATTAGTGGTGCGTTTAAACGCAAATAGAGGTTTTGGAATCTGAGTACCACCACTACAGAGAATGGGCCATCTCTTATTCACAACTTTCTTGATGGTGTTAGAAAGGGGGGTGAAGGTAGATACACAGGTAAGCTTAGGGTCTGGATCCTGTGGAGTAGTAGCTAGTAAAATGTCTCTACTGCAGGACTTGGCCCGTTTGCAGGCTGTCCTCACCACCTTGTCTGGATAATGGCGGTTACAGAGTTTGTTGGTCAGGTCATCAGCTTGGGAATTGAACATCCGTGTGGTACTGCAGTTCCGTCGTAGACGAAGGAATTGGCCGTAAGGAAGGTTGTCTCTCAGTGCCTTGGGGTGGTGGCTCTCATACATGAGAAGACTATTGCGGTCTGTAGTTTTGTGGTAAGTATGAGTATATAATTTCCCACTCTCAATGCAGATCATAAGGTCCAGAAAAGGTATCTCTGTATCAGAGACAGAGGATGTGAATTTCAAAAAGGGATTCAATGTATTAATCCAGGTAGTGAAAGCTTGTACCCCCGACAGGGCACCTTGCCAAATAATCAAGATGTCATCAATATACCTGCGCCAAAGTTTAATGTTGGTATGAAAGGGGTTGGTGTCTGGGAGTATGAACCTGGATTCAAAGTCAAACATATATAAACACGCCAGGCTGGGGGCAAAAGTGCTACCCATCGATGTTCCGCGTGTCTGATGGAAAAGGAGATCCTCGAACTGGAAGAAATTTTCTTTCAAAGCTAGAGAAGCGCAATGCATGATGAAATGTACAGGAGAAGTCAGTGTCTGATTAGTTGAGTGGAGAGCGGTTTCCACAACTTCCAAAGTAGCCTCTTGTGGGATATTCGTGTAGAGGGCTTCAACATCAAGAGTGATAAGGGCGTGAACTTCAGTAGTTGAGTTAATGTCTGCAATCAAGTTGAGGACGTCTTTGGTGTCCTTCAAATAGGTGGAAGATGACTGGACAATTGGTTGTAAAAATTTGTCACAAAAGGTGGAGAGAGGTTCAAGGACAGACCCAATACCGGAGACTATAGGGCGTCCCGGAGGAGGTATCTTGCCTTTGTGAATTTTGGGGAGACAATAGAAATAAGGAATACGTGGGCTCGTGCTGTCTAAAAAATTAGCCTCATTGCGTGAAATCCAGGTATTCCCCAAGGCTTCCTCAATCATACCCCGTATTTCGGTTTGCAATCTCCTCGTTGGGTCAGTGTTAATCTGTGTGTAGTAAGTCGTGTCCCCCAATAGACGTAGGCATTCCTGTCTATAGTCGGAGGAATTAATTATGACCGTGGCTCCCCCTTTGTCCGCTGGTTTGATGACAATACTCGTGTCTGTGGAAAGTGCTTGGAGGGCATCTCTTTCAACATTAGAGATGTTAGAGAAACTCCGTTTGGGTTGTAAAATAGCTAGGTCACTTAATACTGCTTTTTCAAATGCTAATACCTCGCAGGGCATAGCAGCGGTGGGAGGCATGAAGGTGGATGGTTTTCGGAGGCCCGTGTCTGTGGGCTGGTCAGGGTGCATTTGATCCTCAAAGAAGAATTGCAATCTAATCTTCCTGAAGAGCTGAGACATTTCACAATGGAGGCGGAAAGAGTCTTCTCTGGGAGTAGGGACAAAGCCTAGTCCTTTATTCAGGACCTTCAGTTCAGTGGGGGAAAGAGATCGTGATGAAAGATTGACCACTAAATCCGATTTGGTGGATTCTTCCCTTGACTGCGGGTTACCATCTGTGGTTCGTCCTGGGCCCAGTGTACCCTTCTGCCTCTTCCTCTCCTTCTGCCTCTTCCCCTGCCCCGGCCGCGGCCTAAAAAAGGCATATAGGGGAGTAAGGGGCGAGGTTGATAGAATGGAAAAGGTTGTTGCCATGCTAAGGGTTGTCCAGGGGGGTAATGAGAAGGTCCAGGGGGGTATTGGGGGTAGTGCTAGAATGAGTGAGTCCCATCATCATCTGTACTCCAACCGTCGGATGAAGAGCTATTACTGTATTTCCGTGATTTCTTGATTGATGCAGATGATTCATCAGAGGAGGAGGGAAGTGTCTCAGTGGTAAAGTCATCTGTGATATAAGGGTAAGAGCTCTATGGGGGAAGCGTGACCTGCTGCTCAGCGTCTCTGGACCAGTGCCAAACAGCTCCAGTGAATTCTTCTTGTTGAGGGTGTTGAAGTGCAGCCAGTGCTGTAAGCCATGTCACCAGTGTTTGTTCTTCTGAAATCTTCAGAAGGGCAATGAGTCCTCTAGGGAGACCCAGACCTGCTGATTAGTGTCTGTGGATGAGTGGCAACAGCTAGCAGGTGCAGATTCCTGGGTCCAGAAACCAATTAACAGCTACACCGTGGTGCAGGAGCTTGTATACATCGTGCTATGGGGTGGAGTTGCACACTGGTCATGGGTCTGCCCCATCCTCCCTAGCACATCATTGTAAATGCAGTTCAAGCCAACCCATAGCTTACATTTTCTTGTAATGGATTATTTATTTTACCTGAATGTTGTTGATTTCGTATCTAGAGAGGTATTATTTTGTTTCACATTGTGGTGCAAATGCTTTGTAGTTTTTGGGTGTGTTCTTGGAGCCTGCTGAGATATCGACCTGAGCCCAAAAATTAAGAGAGTCAAGCTTTTACTTTGTCTAGGGCCGTGAATCTTGAATTTGTTGGTATAGTACTGTGGGCCCTAGTCCATTACATTATCAGTGTTTCATGCACATTGCTTTGAAGGTGATCCGGTAAGATACTGGGCACCAATGAAAGGCTACAAGTGAAAGTGCACATTTTCTAAGTTCTGCACTCATTGTAATTTATGTAGGAGACATTTCTGAGCTCATAGTTAATGTCAGTTCACAGTGTCCAGGCAATAGAGCACACATGCAGCTGTGGCTTGCACTCTGAAAGGGAAGCTTAAGTAAATGGAAATCAAATATTTCTTTATTCGATCTCAATAAACAAATGTCATAAAACATACATGATAAAATCCCAATTAACTTAAACACAGCTGCTGTTTGGCTGCCCTAAATAGCGTCAAGAAGGTGTTGGAGATTACAAGAGAACTGTCTAACCCGGCCTGTCTGAGTCAAGTTATTGTGCCCTTGCAGGCACTCTGCGATGATCTTGCAGTAATTGTTTAGGAAAAAAATAAAATTTTAGAAGGTATTATTTCCCCAAACCTGAGACAGACTTCCTTGGAAGCTTGGGCAGATAACTCCAATCCGCTCATGTCTATTGTTAATGAGAATGGTACTTGCTCATGTAAGCTTGAACACTTTGGACCCCTTTCAGAGGAGGTTTTCTGTGCTATGGATATGGCCACCTCATCGGGCTCGCCTCTGGATTCTTTGCCATATAACATTTGGAAAGAACCAGAAAGTGGGGAACAGAGATCAAGGCTCAGGCCACCCATCGAAGCCATCGCCAAAGAGAGCTGAACGATGAGGCAATGCAATCCACCTTGACCTCCACCGTCTCTACTACCCCCCACCCCCCCCCCCCCCCCCAAGGTGAGAGATTTACTTTCTGCTGTGTTTCCTACTCAGCGCCAGAGAGATGGAGAGCTCCTTGTCCGTGTGCAAGCTGGTCACCATGTTCTCCATGCTACCCTGAATGCTTGTAGGGGTTCCGTGGTCGCTGCCTGCTTCTCTGTTACGCTGGGATCGGCGTGTTTCAGGACGGATAGGATTCCGGAGTATTTCTGGCAGCGTCAGCAAGAGTTGGCAACTGCATTCTCCAGTGCTGCGCACAACTTCAGCAGCTCAGTATGCTTTCAAGCCATGACTTATGAGCCCTACATGAACAACCGGGCTTGGGGCCAAAACCAAACACCAAGAAGGAGCAAAGCGCTCCACTGCCAGAAGGAAGGTCCCTGGTAAAAGGACAGATCGGTCAGACTCAACAGGACCTAAGGAAATGGACACAATAAGACCTAGTGGTAAAAATAGGTATACACTAAAAAATAATCAGCTGGGTTCAGAGCTGCTACAAAGTAAGTGGAGGTAATATAGTGGATTACAGCAGAGCAGGGTGATTATCTCCCCCCTCTCCCACCAATGGTTACCTCTCCTCCTCAGGCGTGCAAGCAATCAGTTAGTATATCACACTCCTCAGCCTTATCTGCCTTGGCTCGGGTACTAAACCACAAACAAAAATATCACAGAGGTAATTGCGGGGAGGTAAGTCAGAGGTACACCCTCCCTTAGGTCTTTCTTTAAAGTTTGGGATAATCAAGATACTGAAAAACAGCCCAAGTCAAACAACTCTGCTTTGTTTATACTAATGTATACCCATAACATGGAACAGGGTAGCACAGCTCAATTAAACCTACGGGAAGACCCAGGTCTAGGTCTCACAAATTGGTTCCAAGCTCTCTCCCAGGTTTCTACTGGAGATAGCATGGCAGGAGTAATACAATCCTTACCTCGAGAAGAGGGGAATAAAACACAATGTTCTACAGAGCGGGAAGACATAGAATCCCTATTACTCACATTAATGGTGGTGATTAAGACAACATTTGCAATATCAGAGCGTAATGAAACCAAAATATAGGGGGGCTGCGATAGCCTGGAGCTCAAAATGACAGTATCACAGGGTGAGACTAACAGTAAAGACATACATGCACTTAAGATGGGGGGAAAAGAACTTCAAGAAAAACTAGAATCTTTATAAAACAACTCCAGAAGAACCAATTTAAGAATTCTTAACTTTCCAGAAGGTGGGAATATGAAGGAGTTTGTTATAAATCTAATTAAATAATTCATCCCTTTCGGTTGTTTCCATTGACCTTGATCATGATATACAAGGGTGCTTTGGGACCTCTTCAGGAGAAATCCCAGTAGAGGGAAAGCCAGGAAGATCCTAATCAACTTCAGCTCCTATTCTTAAAAGGAGAAGATTCTCTCAGAAGCTCTGAAACCAAATAGCTTTGACAAAGGTGAATGGTCCTTCTGTATTAGCTCGGATATTTCAAAGGCAACCCAAAACTGGCGGTGGGAGCTGGGGAAATACATCCAGGAATTAAAATCATTAGGAACTAGCCCACAACTGAAATTTCCAGCTACATTAAGAGTAATGTGGCATAATAAAATGTACAACATTAAAGAACCTCCTGAGGTTGAGAGTCTAATAAGAAAGATAAAAATGAAACGTTATGGGGAAGGTTCCCTGGGTAGAGTAGGGTAGGGATGTTTGGGGGGAGAGTCACATTAAGTGTAAACACTAGGGGCCAGATGTAGCAACCCGTTTGCGAGTCGCAAACGGCGAAAATCGCCGTTTGCGACTCGCAAACGTGGGTTTGCTATGCAGAAATGCATTTTGCGAGTCGGATCCGACTCGCAAAATGCATTTCAGACTCGCTAATAGGAAGGGGTGTTCCCTTCCTATTAGCGACTCGCACTGGTATGCAATTCCATTTGCGGCCGCGAAAGCGGCCGCAAATGGACTCGCAGTTACCATCCACTTGAAGTGGATGGTAACCCAGTCGCAAACGGGAAGGGGTCCCTATGGGACCCCTTCCCCTTTGTGACTGGACCAGATATTAATTTTTCAGGGCAGGGAGTGGTCCAAGGGATCACTCCCTGCCCTGAAAAACCGAAACTAAAGGTTTCGGATTTTTTTAAAGTGCAGCTCGTTTTCCCTTAGGGAAAACGGGCTACACTTTAAAAAAAAAAAAACCTGCTTTATTGAGAAGCAGGTCGCTAACATGGAGGCCTGCTGACGTCAGCAGGCCTCCATGTTAGCGAGTGCCTATACTCGCAATGGGGCCGCAATTTGCGACCCACCTCATGAATATTCATGAGGTGGGTCATTGCGACCCCATTGCGAGTTGCAGTCGGTGTCTGAGACACCGTACTGCATAGCAATTTGCGAGTTGCAAATTGCGAGTCGCAGGGACTCGCAATTTGCAAGTCGCAAATTGCTTTTTTCGTACATCTGGCCCTAGGTTAGTTAAACACAGGGTGGGAAGCATGAGGGAGAAAATTTAAAAATTAAAAGTCCTCACTTGTGACAGACAAAAGTCTTGAAGAGTTAGAAGAACATTATGACAGAGTGAAAGGAACATAATTATGGAATCAAACAAAATACACAGCCTAATAGTCTTAACATGGAACCCAAATGGTGTTAGGGTAGCCAGCAGGAGGAGGACGATTCTAGAATTCCTAAAACTCTGATAATGATATTATAATGCTGCCGGAAATGCATTTACGCCAAGAGGAATGGGGGGAATTTAAACGGGACAAAGATGGATTAACCAATTTGCCTCTACCAATCAAAAGTGTAGTGTGAAAGGCCCCCCAAGCACAGTTGGAAAAATTTACGGCAGATCCTAGGAGAAGATGGCTGATTGCCAATGTCAAAATACACGGTATAGCTTTGTAGGGTATTATGGCCCAAATATAGATGATCCAACCCCGCTTAGGGAACTTTATATTCAGTTTGCTGACACTGGAAATTATATAACAACAGGCAGGACTTTAAAGTCTAAATAGATCCTGCTTTAGATAAATCCACTACTAGACAAACGGTTAATTCCCCGAGGATGGGGAAGTGCTTCCACCATCTAATGAAAGATCTGGGCTTAACAGATGGCTGGCAGCAAAGAGCTGGCCCGAATAAGGGCTATACTTACCAATAAATATGGCCACGTCTCTCGATTCAATTTTTTCTTGATGCATGTAAGGCTGGGTAATAAGCTAAAGGGGATAACACACCAACCAGAGCATCTTTCAGAGCACTCTGTGGTAAAATTGGAACTTTCTCTTGATAGTACCCCAACTCCCCCTTGATCAACTGTTGATATGCCATTACTGGGGGACCAAGAATAAAAAGATTCTGCACCAATATATATTATATGGTATGCATGCATGCAAAGCTTTTTTTCAGGGGGAGATTGATTAGCTATTGATATAAAAGGAAAGAAAATAATAATAAAGGGAAAGAGCTAGAGTTGAAAATCTGAGAAATTTGCAAGGAGCTGAATAGGTACAATGACTCATGTAAACAAATAGACTTACAAAACCGGATTAATGAGGCTAAGGGATCCTTAACAGAATACTTAGAAGGTGTGGTACGGAAAAAGTGGGATGCTAGTAAATTGTCATACTATGAATATGTTGAGGGCTGTGGGAAGATACTGGCCTGGAATACAAGGGTAGAGACTAGAACTATGTTTAAAGAAATAGAAATTAAAGAGTCCAATAAACTCTGCCTATAAGACCCTGATATTTATATACCAATGACTTAACAGCTACAGAAGAACAAATAGAAAACCAGTTAAAGGAGGATAATCTTCCTAAATTAGACCAGGATATGCAGCAGTATCTTAGCCAAGAAATTGGTACAGCAGAAGTATATAAAATTGGTAGAGGGTTAAAAAAGGGGACAGCACGAGGCACTGATGGCATACCACATGAGCTAGATAAAGTCCTAAAAGACAAGCTTACTCCTGTCTTGACTAATCTAATAAGAGCAATGTATGTAGATGCCCTTCCAGCTCCAGCTTTCTGGAATGAAGCTACAATAACCACACATTTTAAAGACAAACAAAAACCCAGGTGTGAATCATATAGACCTATATCTTTGCTCAATAATGATTATAATTTCTACACAGAAACAATAGCCAAAAGATTAGATGAAGTATATGGAGGGCTTGTCCACAAGAATCAAAAAGGCTTTATGAAAAACTGACAATTATACAAATTGACCTATGACTTGGTGAGTGCGATAGACGTGGAAATAGAAACAAACACTCCTCTGACAACTATGACCATAGACGCCGCTAAGGTCTTCGATAGAGTGAGTTGGCTAGATCTATACACAGTCATCAAGCAAAATAGGTTAGGAGATAACTTCATAAAGGCAATAAGAGCTATTTATAATACACCAAATGTCAAGATATTAGTCAATGGTAACCTCACATCGCAATTTCAGATTAGAAGAGTTACTCATCAAGGTGCCCTCTGTCTCCCTTACTGTTCAACTTATACATTGAACCACTTGCTAGAAGGATAAGAAAAGAACAGATCATGCCCTTCCAATATCACGACTGGGTTAAAAAAGAGGCCCTTTATGTGGATGACCTAATGATTTATACACAAGACTTTCAAGCCTCCTTTACTGAATTTTAAATATCCAAAAGGACTAAGGGAAGGTTTCGGGGTACCTAGTAAATTAAGATAAAATGTAACTCATCACTTTGAAAGGTCCCACTGATAATCCATTAGAAAAGAAAGAAATCAGATATTTAGTAGTACGAGTGGTGAAAGACCTGAATTGCATGGCACAAATAAACTTTAGTAGATTTATGTCGGAAACGTAGAAACTTCTGCATCTATGGACCCATCTTCCCCTTTCTATCTTAGGAAGAACTAACCTAATTAAAATGATGATCCTTCCAAAATGTACCTTTATTTTCAATGCATTACCATTACATTTCAGGGCAGAGTGGTTTAAAAAATATAGGGAGAACTGGGTAGCTTCATCTGGGCAAATAAAAGTGTGAGAACTACACAAAAATAATATAGATGGAGGCATAGCCTTTTCAGACTTTCAGCTATACTGTTGGGCCTTCCAAATGAAAAATGTCAGGCTACTACTGACCAATGGCTATCACCAGGTGTCCTCATATTACTATGGATTAACAAAAGACCTCCCTGAAGAAGGCAGCTATTTTCATTTTAAATTTGGTCTCCCAAAATATTTTAAAAATATCAGATTCAGATTGCTAAGTGTGACATGTAAAGTATGGATCCAAGTCAGAAGGAGTTTGGGAATCCCTTACTAAATTGACATGGTTCCAATAAGGAAATCTCCTGGAACTCCACTGTGTCAACAAGATGTATTAGCTATCCTCCTAAGGGACGCAGGAATATTAAGATGGGGCCAATTGTTTGAAGAGGAAATATTGAGCTAATAGGACACCTTAGCAAGGCTTATGAACAATAGTGACTTGGTCCCAGGGGCAATCCAGAGTGGAGTGGGAGGAGGAATTACAAAGCACTAGGCCACAAAAAAAGAGATCTAAATGGTACTGGATTTTGGTACAAGCTGAGATGCCCCCTGTAGGAGGCTGGCTTGGTTTGTAGTGAGTGCCAAGGGGTACTTACACTCTGCACCAGGTCCAGTTATCCCTTATTAGTGTAGAAGAGGTGTCTAGCAGCTTAGGCTGATAGAAAAGGGTAGCTTAGCAGAGCAGCTTAGGCTGAACTAGGAGACATGCAAAGCTCCCACTATACCACTGGTGTCATATGCACAATATCATAAGAAAACACAATACACAGATATACTAAAAATAAAGGTACTTTATTTTTATGACAATATGCCAAAAGTATCTCAGTGAGTACCCTCAGTATGAGGATAGCAAATATACACAAGATATATGTACACAATACCAAAAGTATGCAGTAATAGCAATAGAAAGCAATGCAAGCAATGTACAGTCACAATAGATTGCAATGAGAGCACATAGGTATAGGGGCAACACAAACCATATACTCTAAAAGTGGAATGCGAACCACGAATTGACTCCAAACCAATGTGAGCTTGTAGAGGGCCGCTGGGACTGTAAGAAAACAGTGAGGGTTAGAAAAATAGCCCACCCCAAGACCCTGAAAAGTAGGTGTAAAGTGCACCTAAGTTCCCCAGAGAGCACAGAAGTCGTGATAGGGGAATTCTGCAAGGAAGACCAACACCAGCAATGCAACAACGATGGATTTCCGGACAAGAGTACCTGTGGAACAAGGGGACCAAGTCCAAGAGTCGCAACAAAGTCAAGATTGGGCAGATGCCCAGGAAATGCCAGCTGAGGATGCAAGGAAGCTGCCACCGGATGGTAGAAGCTGTGGATTCTGCAAGAACGAAGAGGACTAGGAACTTCCCCTTTGGAGGATGGATGTCCCACGTCGTGAAGAAGCTTGCAGAGGTGTTCCCATGCAGAAAGACCGCAAACAAGCCTTGCAAGCTGCAAGGGTCGCGGTTAGGGTTTTTGGATGCTGCTGTGGCCCAGGAGGGACCAGGATGTCGCCAATTGCGTGAGGAGACAGAGGGGGCGCCCAGCAAGATAGGGAGCCCTCACAGAAGCAGGCAGCACCCGCAGAAGTGCCAAAACAGGCACTATGAAGAAGAGTGAACCGGAGCTCACCCGAAGTCACAAAAGGAGATCCCACGACGCCGGAGGACAACTCAGGAGGTTGTGCACTGCAGGTTAGAGTGTCGGGGACCCAGGCTTGGCTGTGCACAAAGGAAATCCTGGAAGAGTGCACAGGAGCCAGAGCAGCTGCAAATCACGCGGTACCCAGCAATGCAGTCTAGCGTGGGGAGGCAAGGACTTACCTCCACCAAACTTGGACTGAAGAGTCACTGGACTGTGGGAGTCACTTGGACAGAGTTGCTGAGTTCCAGGGACCACGCTCGTCGTGCTGAGAGGGGACCCAGAGGACCGGTGATGCAGTTCTTTTGGTGCCTGCGGTTGCAGGGGGAGGATTCCGTCGTCCCACGGGAGATTTCTTCGGAGCTTCTAGTGCAGGGAGGAGGCAGGCTACCCCCACAGCATGCACCACCAGGAAAACAGTCGAGAAGGCGGCAGGATCAGAGATACAAGGTTGCAGTAGTCGTCTTTGCTACTTTGTTGCGGTTTTGCAGGCGTCCTGAGCAGTCAGCGGTCGATTCCGTGGCAGAAGGTGAAGAGAGAGATGCAGAGGAACTCTGATGAGCTCTTGCATTCGTTATCTAAAGAATTCCCCAAAGCAGAGACCCTAAATAGCCAGAAAAGGAGGTTTGGCTACCTAGGAAGGAGGATAGGCTAGCAACACAGGTAAGAGCCTATCAGAAGGTGTCTCTGACATCACCTGCTGGCACTGGCCACTCAGAGCAGTCCAGTGTGCCAGCAGCACCTCTGTTTCCAAGATGGCAGAGGTCTGGAGCACACTGGAGGAGCTCTGGGCACCTCCCCTGGGAGGTGCAGGTCAGGGGAGTTGGCACTCCCCTTTCCTTTGTCCAGTTTCACACCAGAGCAGGGCTGGGGGATCCCTGAACCGGTGTAGACTGGCTTATGCAGAGATGGGCACCATCTGTGCCCATCAAAGCATTTCCAGAGGCTGGGGGAGGCTACTCCTCCCCAGCCCTGACACCTTTTTCCAAAGGGAGAGGGTGTAACACCCTCTCTCTGAGGAAGTCCTTTGTTCTGCCTTCCTGGGCCAAGCCTGGCTGGACCCCAGGAGGGCAGAAACCTGTCTGAGGAGTTGGCAGCAGCAGCAGCTGCAGTGAAAACCTGGGAAAGGTAGTTTGGCAGTACCCGGGTCTGTGCTAGAGACTCGGGGGATCATGGAATTGTCTCCCCAATGCCAGAATGGCATTGGGGTGACAATTCCATGATCTTAGACATGTTACATGGCCATGTTCGGAGTTACCATTGTGACGCTATACATAGGTAGTGACCTATGTATAGTGCACACGTGTAATGGTGGAATTTGCCCTGAACGATGTGGGGGCACCTTGGCTAGTGCCAGGGTGCCCACACACTAAGTAACTTAGCACCCAACCTTTACCAGGTAAAGGTTAGACATATAGGTGACTTATAAGTTACTTAAGTGCAGTGGTAAATGGCTGTGAAATAACGTGGACGTTATTTCACTCAGGCTGCAGTGGCAGGCCTGTGTAAGAATTGTCAGAGCTCCCTATGGGTGGCAAACGAAATGCTGCAGCCCATAGGGATCTCCTGGAACCCCAATGCCCTGGGTACCTCAGTACCATATACTAGGGAATTATAAGGGTGTTCCAGTATGCCAATGTGAATTGGTGAAATTGGTCACTAGCCTATTAGTGACAATTTGGAAAGCAAAGAGAGAGCATAACCACTGAGGTTCTGATTAGCAGAGCCTCAGTGAGACAGTTAGGGGGTTATTCTAACTTTGGAGGAGGTGTTAATCCGTCCCAAAAGTGACGGAAAAGTGACGGATTTACCACCAGCCGTATTACGAGTCCATTATATCCTATGGAACTCGTAATACGGCTGGTGGTATATCCGTCACTTTATAGTCACTTTTGGGACGGATTAACACTCCTCCAAAGTTAGAATAACCCCCTTAGTCATCACACAGGGAACACATACAGGGCACACTTATGAGCACTGGGGCCCTGGCTGGCAGGGTCCCAGTGACACATACAACTAAAACAACATATATACAGTGAAATATGGGGGTAATATGCCAGGCAAGATGGTACTTTCCTACACAAAACCCCCCCCCCCAAACAAAGGACAATAAGACTAGCCATGACCTGATGAGTCTTCATTGTCTAAGTGGAAATATCTGGAGAGTCCATCTGCATTGGAGTGGGTACTCCCAGGTCTATGTTCCACTGTATAGTCCATTCCCTGTAGAGATATGGACCACCTCAACAATTTAGGGTTTTCACCTTTCATTTGTTTTAGCCAAAGTAGAGGTTTGTGGTCTGTCTGAACAATGAAGTGAGTGCCAAACAGGTATGGCCTCAACTTCTTCAGTAACCAGACCACAGCAAAGGCCTCCCTCTCTATGGCAGACCAACGCTTTTCTCTAGGGGTCAACCTCCTGCTGATAAAAGCAACAGGTTGATCCTGGCCCTCAGAATTGAGTTGTGATAAGACTGCCCCTACCCCTAATTCAGATGCATCAGTTTGGACAATTAATTTTTTGGAGTAACAGGGGCTTTTTAGGATAGGTGCAGAGCACATGGCCTGCTTCAGCTCCTCAAAAGCTTTCTGACAGCTAGCTGTCCACAATACCTTTTTAGGCATTTTCTTTTAAAGTGAGGTCATTAACCTTTTTAGTGCGGGCGTCGGCCACTGGCCGACGCCCACACTCCCTCCCTGGTGCGGGTCATGACCAGTGGCCGACACCAGGAAGGGTATTAATAAATCCTCGGGTGCGTCGCACCCGAGGATTTTTTCTTTTCTTTTCCTTTCCCCGGGAGACACGGAAGCTTCTGTGTCTCGCCCCCCACCCGCCCCTTTGTGACGTTACAAAGTTGTTTTCCCCATGAAAGCAGGAAGCAGCCTTGCGGCCGCTTCCTGCTTCAATGGGGAAAACGGCCTTCCCCACATTCAGGAAGGCCTCGTAAGAAAGGGGACTCTCCTCTTTCTTACGAGGCCTTCCTTAAAGTGTTTCCTGGCCCCCGGTCGCAGATGAAGGGCACTTTTGCTGGGTGGTAATGAGGGAATCCTAGCAGGAGTGGGAGCACCAATAATGATTGTTGGACTGGGCGCAGGAGGTGCTAAAGACTGTGACGAATGGTATGTGACAAGGTGTTTTTTGAGTGTTTTGAAAGAACGTGCTGATTGAGGGAAGAAGCGCAGGTAAGGTGGCCTCTACTGTTGCACGTATCTCACACACACCATCGATTTTGTGACTGTCTACGTAGGCTAGTGTTTTAGAGCAACAGTTTAGCCAATAGCAGAGATGGCATCTTGATGGATGACTGCTGCCTGCACTCTGGTTATAGAGGACCGCTCTGACATAGGATCAGAGACTGAGACATCAGATACTGAGACAGCATCTGAGGGATAGGACAATGGCGCAGACTCTGGGAGTGATTTTTCAGTCGGAGGAGTCCCATTCGATAACTCCTCTTCCAGTACATTATGAGGGAGGTGATGAGGACAGTCCTGCTGTCCCTTCGCAAGCTGTTTGTGCAACTGGGTAATAGTGGGTTAGCCCAGCCCAGAGAGCAGGTGAATGCGGCGGCAAGCAGAGAGAGAGAGAGTGCTCTCTTGGGAGCTCCCCAATTTAGTTCAGCCCCAAATTCCACCACCCAAATCGTATTGTGGAGACATCAAAATTATCTATGGCAAAACAAACTGGTTTTGTAAGGCTTGCACCTGTGTTTTTGGTCCTGGATTCGGCGGCCATATAGAGAAACACACTAAACCCAAACATTTCTGGAAACTAGACATTCGGGAGAGTCCACAGAGGTGTGACATGTGTGGATTCCCCAAAGTTTTCTTACCCAGAATACCCTGCAAAGCTGAAATGTTGAATAATGACTCTATTTTTCTCGCATTTCTGTCACACAAACTACAGGAATATGCTGGGATCCACAAAATTCCTACCACCCAGTGACTCCTCACCTGTCCTGATAAAAACACTACCCCACTTGAGTGCCTACACCTAGGGGGTCATTCTGACCCTGGCGGCCGGTGACCGCCAGGGTCACCGACCACGGGAGCACTGCCAACAGGCTGGCGGTGCTCCAGAGGGCATTCTGACCGCGGCGGTTCAGCCGCGGTCAGAAAGGGTAAACCGGCGGTCTCCCGCCGGTTTACCGCTGCCCCATTGAATCCTCCATGGCGGCGGAGCGCGCTCCACCGCCATGGGGATTCAGACACCCCCTACCGCCATCCTGTTCATGGCGGGAATCCCGCCATGAACAGGATGGCGGTAGGGGGTGCCGCGGGGCCCCTGGGGGCCCCTGCAGTGCCCATGCCAATGGCATGAGCACTGCAGGGGCCCCCGTAAGAGGGCCCCGCAAAGTATTTCAGTGTCTGCTTTGCAGACACTGAAATACGCGACGGGTGCAACTGCACCCGTCGCACCTTCCCACTCCGCCGGCTCCATTCGGAGCCGGCATCCTAGTGGGAAGGTTGATTTGCCCTGGGCTGGCGGGCGGCCTTTTGGCGGCCGCCCGCCAGCCCAGGGCAAATCTCAGAATCACCGCAGCGGTCTTTCGACTGCGGTGCGGTGTTCTGACGGGGTTACTTTGGCGGGCGGCCTCCGCCGCCCGCCAAAGTAAGAATCACCCCCCTAGTGCCTGCGTCAGGAATGGATCTCACGTAAGGACCAACATTGACCGTTGTGTGATCTATTCCTGTCGCGGGCACCAGGCCTACCCACACAAGTGAGGTATCATATTTATCGGGAGACTTGGGGGAACGCTGGGTGGAAGGAAATGTGTGGCTCCTCTCAGATTCCAGAACTTTCTGTCGCCGAAATGTGAGGAAAACTTGTTTTTTTAGCCACTTTTTGAGGTTTGCAAAGGATTCTGGGTAACAGAACCTGCTCAGAGCCCCACAAGTCACCCCATCTTGGATTCCCCTAGGTCTCTAGTTTTCATAAATGAACAGGTTTGGTAGGTTTCCCTATGTGCCGGCTGAGCTACAGGCCAAAATCTACAGGTAGGCACTTTGCAAAAAACAGCTCTGTATTCTGTCAAAAAATGTGATGTGTCCACGTTGTGTTTTGGGGCATTTCCTGTCGCGGGCGCTAGGCCTACCCACACAAGTGAGGTATCATTTTTATCGGGAGACTTGGGGGAACATAGAATAGCAAAACAAGTGTTATTGCCCCTTATCTTTCTCTACATTTTTTCCTTCCAAATATAAGAGAGTGTGTAAAAAAGACATCTATTTGAGAAATGCCCTGCAATTCACATGCTAATATGGGCACCCCGGAATTCAGAGATGTGCAAATAACCACTGCTCCTCAAAACCTTATCTTGACCCCATTTTGGAAATGCAAAGGTTTTCTTGATACCTATTTTTCACTCTTCATATTTCAGCAAATGAATTGCTGTATACCCAGTATAGAATGAAAACCAACTGCAGGGTGCAGCTCATTTATTGGCTCTGCGTCCCTAGGGTTCTTGATGAACCTACAAGCCCTTTATATCCCCGCAACCAGAAGAGTCCAGCAGACAAAACGGTATATTGCTTTTGGAAATCTGACATCGCAGGAAAAAGTTACAGAGTAAAACATAAAGAAAAATGGCTGTTGTTTTCAGCTCAATTTCAATATTTTTGTATTTCAGCTGTTATTTTCTGTAGGAAAACCTTGTAGGATCTACACAAATGACCCCTTGCTGAATTCAGAATTTTGTCTAGTTTTCAGAAATGTTTAGCATTCCGGGATCCAGCATTGGTTTCACACCCATTCCTGTCACTAACTGGAAGGAGGCTGAAAGCACCAAAAATAGTAAAAATGGGGTATGTCCCAGTAAAATGCCAAATTTGTGTTGAAAAATGTGGTTTTCTGATTCAAGTCTGCCCGTTCCTGAAAGGTGGGAAGATAGTGATTTCAGCACCAGAAACCCTTTGTTGATGGCATTTTCAGGGAAAAAACCACAAGCCTTCTTCGGCAGCCCTTTTTCCCCATTTTTTTGGAAAAAACGAAATTTTCACTGTATTTTGGCTATTTTCTTGGTCTCCTCCAGGGGAAACCACAAACTCTGCGTACCATTAGAATCCCTAGGATGTTGGAAAAAAAGGACGCAAATTTGGCGTGGTTAGCTTATGTGGACAAAAAGTTATGAAGGCCTAAGCGCGAACTACCCCAAATAGCCAAAAAAGGGCTCAGCACTGGGGGGGGAAAGGCCCAGCAGCTAAGGGCTTAGGAGGCGCTGCTATGGAGCCATAGTTCTTTATGAACCTCCTGTAATACCCAGTGAGGCCTAAGAAGGCTCTCACCTGGGTCTGAGTTGTAGGGGGAACCCATTCTATGATAGTTTGGATTTTCCCCTGAAGTGGTGCAATCTGTTCTCCACCTACAAGGTGTCCCAGATAAACCACTTTCCCCTGCCCCATCTGGCACTTTGAAGCCTTGATAGTGAGGCCTGCCTTTTGCAGGGCCTCCAAAACTTTCCACAGGTGGACGAGGTGATCATCCAAGGTGGAGCTAAAGACAGCTATATCATCTAGATATGCTTCACTAAAAGCCTCCAAACCTTGCAGGACTGTATTCACCAACCTCCGAAAAGTGGCAGGTGCATTTTTCAAACCAAAGGGCATTACTGTGAATTGGTAGTGCCTCCAATAGTCGAAAATGCAGTTTTTGCTTTAGCATCCTCTGATAACTTGATCTGCCAATACCCTGCAGTCAAATCAAAGGTGCTTAGATACTTGGCAGATGCCAGTGTATCTATTAGCTCATCTGCCCTGGGTATAGGGTGAGCATCAGTTTTAGTTACCTGGTTGAGACCTCTGTAATCCACACAAAATCTCATTTCCCTTTTCCCATCTTTGGAATGAGGTTTTGGTACAAGTACCACAGGAAAAGCCCATGGACTTTCAGAGTGCTCAACCACTCCCAGTTCAAGCATTTTCTGAACTTCTTGTTTTATGCAGTCCCTGACATGGTCAGGCTGCCTATAGATCTTACTTTTGACAGGCATGCTGTCTCCAGTATCTATAGTGTGCTCACACCAAGAAGTGGTGCCTGGCACAGTAGAAAAGAGTTCAGAAAACTGACCCAGGAGATTTATGCAGTGGTCTTTTTGATCAGCAGTAAGACAATCTGCCAAAACTACACCTTCCACTAGAGCATCTTCTTCTGTGGAAGAGAAGAGATCAGGGAGAGGGTCACTATCTTCTTCCTGTCCTTCATCTGTTGCCATGAGCAGGATGAGATCAGCCCTGTCATAGTAGGGTTTCAGGTGATTGACATGGAGCACTCTAAGGGGACTCTTGGCAGTGCCTAAGTCAACCAAGTAGGTGACTTCTCCATTCTTTTCAACAATAATGTGGGGTCCACTCCATTTGGGGCCACAGGCTCCAAGACCCACACTTTCTGCCCTGGTTGGTACTGAATCAGAACAGCCTTCTGGTCATGCCATTGCTTTTGGAGCTCTTGGCTGGCCTGAAGGTTTTTGCTGGCCTTTTTCATATACTCAGCCATTCTGGATCTTAGGCCAAGTAGATAGTCCACTATTTCTTGCTTAGGAGCTTTTAAAGGTTGTTCCCAACCCTCCTTTACAAGTGTTAGAGGACCTCTTACAGGGTGCCCAAATAGGAGTTCAAAGGGGCTGAAGCCCACTCCTTTCTGGGGTACCTCCCTGTAAGCAAAAAGGAGGCAAGGTAACAGGACATCCCATCTCCTCCTGAGTTTTTCAGGGAGTCCCATTATCATTCCTTTGAGAGTTTTGTTAAACCTCTCAACCAGTCCATTTGTTTGTGGATGATAAGGTGTGGTGAATTTGTATGTTACACCACATTCCTTCCACATGGCCTTCAAGTATGCAGAAATAAAGTTGCTACCCCTGTCTGATACAACCTCTTTTGGGAAACCCACCCTGGAAAAGATTCCCAGGAGGGCCTTTGCCAGTGCAGGAGCTGTAGTGGTCCTTAGAGGAATTGCTTCAGGATATCTGGTGGCATGGTCCACTACCACCAAAATAAACCTATTGCCTGAAGCAGTAGGAGGGTCAAGGGGGCCAACTATGTCAACCCCTACCCTTTCAAAGGAAACCACAGGCAGTGGAATAAGGGGAGCCTTTGGGGTGCCACCTGTTTTTGCCACTGGCTTGACAGGTGAAACAGGACTTACAAAATTCCTTTGTGTCCTCTGACATTCTAGGCCAATGAAACAGGGGGACAAGCCTATCCCATGTTTTCATCTGCCCCAAATGTCCAGCCAAGGGAATGTCGTGGGCTAGAGTTAGGAGGAACTCTCTGTATTGCAGGGGAATAACCAATCTCCTGGCAGCTCCATGTTTTGGGTCCCTTGCCTCTGTATACAAGAGGTTGTCCTCCCAGTAAACTCTGTGAGAGTCACTGACATCCCCATTTTGCTGTTTGACAGCTTGCTGTCTTAGACCCTCTAGTGTGGGACAGGTCTGCTGTGCCACACTCAGCTCCTCCCTGGCAGGCCCCCCTCCACCCAAAAGCTCAGCAGTGTCTGCTTCCAGCTCCTCTGGTGAAGGTTCTGCACAGGGGGGAAATTCTTCTTCCTCAGAAGTAAAATCATCTGTAGAGGGAGGGATAGTAGGTAGAGATTTACCTTTACTAACCCTAGCTTTAGGGAGCACTTGGTCCATTGTTCCAGGATCCAAGTCACCCTGTCCTTTTTGCTTTTTGGCCTGAGCCCTGGTCAAAGCAAAAATATGCCCAGGAATGCCCAGCATTGCTGCATGAGCCTCCAACTCCACTTCTGCCCAAGCTGATGTCTCTAAATCGTTCCCTAGTAGACAGTCTACAGGTAAATCTGAGGCAACCACAACTTTCTTTGGACCAGTAACCCCCCCTCCCACCCCCCCCAGTTGAGGTTCACAACAGCCATGGTGTGGCTAAGAGTGTTGTTAAGAGCATCAGTCACTTGGTACTGGTGACCAAGTAGGTGTTGTTCAGGGTGGACCAGTTTCTCTATTACCATGGTAACACTGGCACCTGTGTCCCTGTAGGCCTGAACCTCAACACCATTTATTAGGGGAAGTTGCTTTTACTTATCCATATTAAGGAGACAAGCAACCAAGGTGGCCAAATCAATGGCACCTTCAGAGAGTAACACAGCCTCTGTGGTCTCCCTAACAAGACCAACCCCAACTAAATTACCAAAAGTGAGCCCAGCTACTCCCTTGGATTGGCTATTAGTAGGTTTGCTCCCACCACCACTGCTATTACTAGGGGCACTAGGTTTTAGCAGTAGGGGTTGTGGTAGTGGGAGGATTGGTGCTTTTCTTTGGACAACTGGCATCAGTTGTCCAATGGCCTTTTACTTTACATAAATAGCACCATGGTTTCTTTACTTGATTAGAAGAGTATTTGGACCCACCACCCCCACCAGAGTGTTTTTGTGGGCCTGATGAAGACTCATTTTTAGATTTGTCCCCACCCTTGTCTGAAGACTTACCATCCTTCTTCTTGCCATCCTTGTCACCCCCTGTATGAACTTTTCTATTCACTCTTGTTCTGACCCATTTGTCTGCCTTCTTTCCCAATTCCTGGGGAGAGGTCAGATCTGAGTCCACTAGATATTGGTGTAACAAGTCAGACACACAGTTATTAAGAATATGCTCTCTCAGGATTAAGTTATACAGGCTTTCATAGTCAGAAACTTTACTGCCATGTAACCACCCCTCCAAGGTCTTCACTGAATGGTCAACAAAGTCTACCCAGTCTTGTGAAGACTCCTTTTTGGTTTCTCTGAACTTGATCCTGTACTGTTCAGTGGTTAAGCCATAACCATCTAGGAGTGCATTCTTTAAAACTGTAAAATTATTGGCATCACTTTCCTTCACAGTAAGGAGCCTATCCCTACCCTTTCCACTGAAAGATAGCCATAGGATAGCAGCCCACTGCCTTTGAGGGACCCCCTGTACAACACAGGCCCTCTCAAGTGCGCAGCAAACCACTTGTTAATGTCATCCCCCTCCTTGTAAGGGGGAACTATCTTATGCAGATTCCTAGAATCATGCTCTTTTACAGGATTACTATCTGTAATACTGCTGCTGCCACCATGGGGTCCAAACCCCAACCTCTGCCTTTCTTTTTCTAGGTCTAAAGTTTCCCTGTCTAGAGCCAGCTGTTGCTGTTTAAGCTTCAGCCTGGTCTCTTCCACTCTCAATCTATTGAGCTCCCTTTCTAACATTCTGTCATCAGGGTGGGTGGGTTGGGCATGCTTAGACACAGAAGAATGGTGTGAATGAACAGAGGGAGACCTGTCCCTAATAGTTGGCACTCTAACAACCTGGCCTGCAGGAGTGAAACCCCTACTGTGATGAGAGCTCACATTAGTACCAGTGATGCTAGGTGGCCTGCTAAGGGGCAGGTTGGAAAGAATACCATCTAACATTCTTACTGGGGCTACCCCGGAATCAGAGTGTGAACCATCTGCTAATTTCTCACCTGATGTGCCACCTAAGGCCTTATCATTTTCAATGAGCATATTAATCAACAATTCTCTAGAGGGATTCTTCCCTACCCCTAAACCTCTATCAATGCAGAGACTCCTTGCACCTTTCCAGCTAAGGTGGTCATAAGCAGTGCTGGCCAGATCAAGAGTAGGACCTGTACCAGACGTGGTAGAAAAAGGTTTAAGGGACAGAAAAAGAAAGAAAAAGTTTCAGACCTTTTTAAGGAAACAGAAAAAAACATTTTCAACTTTTAAGAAACTTTTTGAAAGTTTAGAGGTAGAGATGAATAAAATAAAATAAAAAGACGGGGGTCTCCCGTGGGCAGGGTGACCCCCTGTGGGGGCATTTTTTTTTTTAGATGTTGTAGGGTTTCCCTGGGGGCATTTTGGCCCCCAAGGAACCATACAACAACTTAAAAAAAATAGAACTATATATAGATCTATATATATATAGATATATCTATGTAGATATATCTATGTACATGGATATATCTATAGATATATCTATGTAGATATATATATATATATAGATCTATATATGTCAATCAATCAAAGAGATTTATAAAGCGCGCTACTCACCCGTGAGGGTCTCAAGGCGCTGGGGGGGGTGGAGGGAAAGGGGCTGGGAGGTTCACTTTCCGAAAAGCCAGGTTTTGAGGCCCTTCCTGAAAATAAGTAGGTTTCGGGTCTTGCGAAGGTGGGTTGGGAGGGCGTTCCAGGTTTTGGGTGCAAGGTAGGAGAAGGATCTGCCCCCGGTGGTGGTGTGTTTGATGCGGGGGACAGAGGCGAGAGAAAGGTCAGCTGAGCGGAGGTTTCGTGTAGGGGTGTGGAAGGTGACTCTCGTTGAGGTAGGCAGGGCCTGTGTTGTGGAGTGGTTTGTGTGCAAAGATGAGGATCTTGAAGGTGATCCTTTTGTCAATCGGGAGCCAGTGGAGGGATTTGAGGTGTGGAGAGATGTGTTCGCGTCCGGGGAGGTCGAGGATGAGTCGTGCTGCTGAGTTCTGGATGCGTGTAGTTTGCGCTTGAGTTTTAGAGTGGTGCCGGCGTAGAGGGCGTTTCTGTAATCAAGTCTGCTGCTGATGAGTGCGTGAGTGACAGTTTTTCTGGTCTCTGTGGGGCTCCATTTGAATGTTTTTTTCAGTATACGGAGTGTGTTGAAGCATGAGGAGGTGAGAGCGTTGATTTGTTGGGTCATGGAGAGGGAGGAGTCTAGGATGATGCCGAGGTTGCGTGCGTGGTTGGCGGGGGTGGGTGCAGGGCCTAGCGTGGTGGGCCACCATGAGGGGTCCCAGGTGTTTTTGTGTGGGCCAAAGAGGATTATTTCGGTTTTGCTTGAGTTGAGTTTCAGGTGGTTGGCTGTCATATATATATCACTTTTGTCAATATGTGTGTGGTTTCCCTGGGGGGAAAAGGGTCAGACTTGTCTAGTGGCAGTTTTAGTGCCATAAAGAAGCGCAGAAGGTTTATATGCCTACTGCAAAGAGCAAATCTGTATTTAATGTATATAGCTGAGTACATTAGTAAAGTCAGCCATTACCTGCGCTATAATACCAATGAAATGTATGTGCGGGGTGGAGGGCGGCAATGGAGAGATGAAGGGCACTTTTGCTGGGTGGTAATGAGGGAATCCTAGGAGGAGGGAGTGGGAGCACCAATAATGATAGTTGGACTGGGCGCAGGAAGTGCTAAAGACTGTGACGAATGGTATGTGACAAGGTGTTTTTTGAGTGTTTTGAAAGAACGTGCTGATTGAGGGAAGAAGCGCAGGTAAGGTGGCCTCTACTGTTGCACGTATCTCACACACACCATCGATTTTGTGACTGTCTACGTAGGCTAGTGTTTTAGAGCAACAGTTTAGCCAATAGCAGAGATGGCATCTTGATGGATGACTGCTGCCTGCACTCGGGTTATAGAGGACCGCTCTGACATAGGATCAGAGACTGAGACATAAGATACTGAGACAGCATCTGAGGGATAGGACAATGGCGCAGACTCTGGGAGTGATTTTTCAGTTGGCGATAACTCCTCTTCCAGTACATTATGAGGGAGGTGATGAGGACAGTCCTGCTGTCCCTTCGCAAGCTGTTTGTGCAACTGGGTAATAGTGGGTTAGCCCAGCCCAGAGAGCAGGTGAATGCGGCGGCAAGCAGAGAGAGAGAGAGTGCTCTCTTGGGAGCTCCCCAATTTAGTTCAGCCCCAAATTCCACCACCCAAATCGTATTGTGGAGACATCAAAATTATCTATGGCAAAACAAACTGGTTTTGTAAGGCAGGCACCTGTGTTTTTGGTCCTGGATTCGGCTGCCATATAGAGAAACACACTAAACCCAAACATTTCTGGAAACTAGACATTCGGGGGAGTCCACAGAGGTGTGACATGTGTGGATTCCCCAAAGTTTTCTTACCCAGAATACCCTGCAAAGCTGAAATGTTGAATAATAACTCTATTTTTCTTGCATTTCTGTCACACAAACTACAGGAATATGCTGGGATCCACAAAATTCCTACCACCCAGTGACTCCTCACCTGTCCTGATAAAAACACTACCCCACTTGAGTGCCTACACCTAGTGCCTGCGTCAGGAATGGATCACCCCAGGGTCAACAGCTGCCTCACGTAAGGACCAACATTGACCGTTGTGTGATCTATTCCTGTCACGGGCACCAGGCCTACCCACACAAGTGAGGTATCATATTTATCGGGAGACTTGGGGGAACGCTGGGTGGAAGGAAATTTGTGGCTCCTCTCAGATTCCAGAACTTTCTGTCGCTGAAATGTGAGGAAAACGTGTTATTTTAGCCACATTTTGAGGTTTGCAATGGATTCTGGGTAACAGAACCTGGTCAGAGCCCCACAAGTCACCTCATCTTGGATTCCCCTGGGTTTCTAGTTTTCAAAAATGCGCTGGTTTGCTAGGTTTCCCCAGGTGCCGGCTGAGCTAGAGGCCAAAATCCACAGGTAGGCACTGTTTTCTATGAAAAAATTTGATGTGTCCACGTTGTGTTTTGGGGCATTTCCTGTCGCGGGCGCAAGGCCTACCCACACAAGTGAGGTATAATTTTTATCAGGAGACTTGGGGGAACTCTGGGTGGAAGGAAATTTGTGGCTCCTCTCAGATTCCAGAACTTTCTGTCACCGAAATGTGAGGAAAACTTGTTTTATTAGCCACTTTTTGAGGTTTGCAAAGGATTCTGGGTAACAGAACCTGGTCAGAGCCCCACAAGTCACCCCATCTTGGATTCCCCTAGGTCTCTAGTTTTCATAAATGCACAGGTTTGGTAGGTTTCCCTATGTGCCGGCTGAGCTACAGGCCAAAATCTACAGGTAGGCCCTTTGCAAAAAACAGCTCTGTATTCTGTCAAAAAATGTGATGTGTCCACGTTGTGTTTTAGGGCATTTCCTGTCGCAGGCGCTAGGCCTACCCACACAAGTGAGGTATCATTTTTATCGGGAGACTTGGGGGAACGCTGGGTGGAAGTAAATTTGTGGCTCCTCTCAGATTCCAGAACTTTCTGTCACCGAAATGAGAGGAAAACGTGTTTTTTTAGCCACGTTTTGAGGTTTGCAAAGGATTCTGGGTAACAGAACCTTGTCAGAGCCCCACAAGTCACCCCATCTTGGATTCCCCTAGGTCTCTAGTTTTCAAAAATGCATAGGGTTGGTAGGTTTCCCTAGGTGCCGGCTGAGCTAGAGGCCAAAATCCACAGCTAGGCACTTTGCAAAAAACAGCTCTGTTTTCTGTCAAAAAAATGGGATGTGGGGCATTTCCTGTTGCGGGCGCTAGGCCTACCCACACAAGTGAGGTATCATTTTTATCGGGAGACTTGGGGGAACATAGAATAGCAAAACAAGTGTTATTGCCCCTTATCTTTCTCTACATTTTTTCCTTCCAAATATAAGAGAGTGTGTAAAAAAGACGTCTATTTGAGAAATGCCCTGCAATTCACATGCTAGTATGGGCACCCTGGAATTCAGAGATGTGCAAATAACCACTGCTCCTCAAAACCTTATCTTGACCCCATTTTGGAAATGCAAAGGTTTTCTTGATACCTATTTTTCACTCTTCATATTTCAGCAAATGAATTGCTGTATACCCAGTATAGAATGAAAACCAACTGCAGGGTGCAGCTCATTTATTGGCTCTGGGTACCTAGGGTTCTTGATGAACCTACAAGCCCTTTATATCCCCGCAACCAGAAGAGTCCAGCAGACAAAACAGTATACTGCTTTTGGAAATCTGACATCGCAGAAAAAAGTTACACAGTAAAACATAAAGAAAAATGGCTGTTGTTTTCAGCTCAATTTCAATATTTTTTTATTTCAGCTGTTATTTTCTGTAAGAAAACCTTGTAGGATCTACACAAATGACCCCTTGCTGAATTCAGAATTTTGTCTAGTTTCCAGAAATGTTTAGCATTCCGGGATCCAGCATTGGTTTCACACCCATTCCTGTCACTAACTGGAAGGAGGCTGAAAGCACCAAAAATAGTAAAAATGGGGTATGTCCCAGTAAAATGCCAAATTTGTGTTGAAAAATGTGGTTTTCTGATTCAAGTCTGCCTGTTCCTGAAAGGTGGGAAGATAGTGATTTCAGCACCAGAAACCCTTTGTTGATGGCATTTTCAGGAAAAAAAACACAAGCCTTCTTCGGCAGCCCTATTTCCCCATTTTTTTGGAAAAAACAAAAATTTTCACTGTATTTTGGCTATTTTCTTGGTCTCCTCCAGGGGAAACCACAAACTCTGTGTACCATTAGAATCCCTAGGATGTTGGAAAAAAAGGACGCAAATTTGGCATGGTTAGCTTATGTGGACAAAAAGTTATGAAGGCCTAAGCGCGAACTACCCCAAATAGCCAAAAAAGGGCTCAGCACTGGGGGGGAAAAGGCCCAGCAGCTAAGGGGTTAGGAGGGGCTGCTATGGAGCCATAGTTCTTTATGAACCTCCTGTAATACCCAGTGAGGCCTAAGAAGGCTCTCACCTGGGTCTGAGTTGTAGGGGGAACCCATTCTATGATAGTTTGGATTTTCCCCTGAAGTGGTGCAATCTGTTCTCCACCTACAAGGTGTCCCAGATAAACCACTTTCCCCTGCCCTATCTGGCACTTTGAAGCCTTGATAGTGAGGCCTGCCTTTTGCAGGGCCTCCAAAACTTTCCACAGGTGGACAAGGTGATCATCCAAGGTGGAGCTAAAGACAGCTATATCATCTAGATATGCTTCACTAAAAGCCTCCAAACCTTGCAGGACTGTATTCACCAACCTCTGAAAAGTGGCTGGTGCATTTTTCAAACCAAAGGGCATTACTGTGAATTGGTAGTGCCTCCAATAGTCGAAAATGCAGTTTTTGCTTTAGCATCCTCTGATAACTTGATCTGCCAATACCCTGCAGTCAAATCAAAGGTGCTTAGATACTTGGCAGATGCCAGTGTATCTATTAGCTCATCTGCCCTGGGTATAGGGTGAGCATCAGTTTTAGTTACCTGGTTGAGACCTCTGTAATCCACACAAAATCTAATTTCCCTTTTCCCATCTTTGGAATGAGGTTTTGGTACAAGTACCACAGGAGAAGCCCATGGACTTTCAGAGTGCTCAACCACTCCCAGTTCAAGCATTTTCTGAACTTCTTGTTTTATGCAGTCCCTGACATGGTCAGGCCGCCTATAGATCTTACTTTTGACAGGCATGCTGTCTCCAGTATCTATAGTGTGCTCACACCAAGAAGTGGTGCCTGGCACAGTAGAAAAGAGTTCAGAAAACTGACCCAGGAGATTTATGCAGTGGTCGTTTTGATCAGCAGTAAGACAATCTGCCAAAACTACACCTTCCACTAGAGCATCTTCTTCTGTGGAAGAGAAGAGATCAGGGAGAGGGTCACTCTCTTCTTCCTGTCCTTCATCTGTTGCCATGAGCAGGGTGAGATCTGCCCTGTCATAGTAGGGTTTCAGGCGATTGACATGGAGCACCCTAAGGGGACTCCTGGCAGTGCCTAAGTCAACCAAGTAGGTGACTTCTCCCTTCTTTTCAACAATAATGTGGGGTCCACTCCATTTGTCTTGGAGTGCTCTTGGGGCCACAGGCTCCAAGACCCACACTTTCTGCCCTGGTTGGTACTGAATCAGAACAGCCTTCTGGTCATGCCATTGCTTTTGGAGCTCTTGGCTGGCCTGAAGGTTTTTGCTGGCCTTTTTCATATACTCAGCCATTCTGGATCTTAGGCCAAGTGCATAGTCCACTATTTCTTGCTTAGGAGCTTTTAAAGGTTGTTCCCAACCCTCCTTTACAAGTGTTAGAGGACCTCTTACAGGGTGCCCAAATAGGAGTTCAAAGGGGCTGAAGCCCACTCCTTTCTGGGGTACCTCCCTGTAAGCAAAAAGGAGGCAAGGTAACAGGACATCCCATCTCCTCCTGAGTTTTTCAGGGAGTCCCATTATCATTCCTTTGAGAGTTTTGTTAAACCTCTCAACCAGTCCATTTGTTTGTGGATGATAAGGTGTGGTGAATTTGTATGTTACACCACATTCCTTCCACATGGCCTTCAAGTATGCAGAAATAAAGTTGCTACCCCTGTCTGATACAACCTCTTTTGGGAAACCCACCCTGGAAAAGATTCCTAGGAGGGCCTTTGCCAGTGCAGGAGCTGTAGTGGTCCTTAGAGGAATTGCTTCAGGATATCTGGTGGCATGGTCCACTACCACCAAAATAAACCTATTGCCTGAAGCAGTAGGAGGGTCAAGGGGGCCAACTATGTCAACCCCTACCCTTTCAAAGGAAACCACAGGCAGTGTAATAAGGGGAGCCTTTGGGGTGCCACCTGTTTTGCCACTGGCTTGACAGGTGAAACAGGACTTACAAAATTCCTTTGTGTCCTCTGACATTCTAGGCCAATGAAACAGGGGAAAAGCCTATCCCATGTTTTCATCTGCCCCAAATGTCCAGCCAAGGGAATGTCGTGGGCTAGAGTTAGGAGGAACTCTCTGTATTGCAGGGGAATAACCAATCTCCTGGCAGCTCCAAGTTTTGGGTCCCTTGCCTCTGTATACAAGAGGTTGTCCTCCCAGTAAACTCTGTGAGAGTCACTGACATCCCCATTTTGCTGTTTGACAGCTTGCTGTCTTAGACCCTCTAGTGTGGGACAGGTCTGCTGTGCCACACTCAGCTCCTCCCTGGCAGGCCCCCCTCCACCCAAAAGCTCAGCAGTGTCTGCTTCCAGCTCCTCTGGTGAAGGTTCTGCACAGGGGGGAAATTCTTCTTCCTCAGAAGTAGAATCATCTGTAGAGGGAGGGATAGTAGGTAGTGATTTACCTTTACTAACCCTAGCTTTAGGGAGCACTTGGTCCATTGTTCCAGGATCCAAGTCACCCTGTCCTTTTTGCTTTTTGGCCTGAGCCCTGGTCAAAGCAAAAATATGCCCAGGAATGCCCAGCATTGCTGCATGAGCCTCCAACTCCACTTCTGCCCAAGCTGATGTCTCTAAATCGTTCCCTAGTAGACAGTCTACAGGTAAATCTGAGGCAACCACAACTTTCTTTGGACCAGTAACCCCCCCCCCCCCCCCAGTTGAGATTCACAACAGCCATAGTGTGGCTAAGAGTGTTGTTAAGAGCATCAGCCACTTGGTACTGGTGACCAAGTAGGTGTTGTTCAGGGTGGACCAGTTTCTCTATTACCATGGTAACACTGGCACCTGTGTCCCTGTAGGCCTGAACCTCAACACCATTTATTAGGGGAAGTTGCTTTTACTTATCCATATTAAGGAGACAAGCAACCAAGGTGGCCAAATCAATGGCACCTTCAGAGAGTACCACAGCCTCTGTGGTCTCCCTAACAAGACCAACCCCAACTAAATTACCAAAAGTGAGCCCAGCTACTCCCTTGGATTGGCTATTAGTAGGTTTGCTCCCACCACCACTGCTATTACTAGGGGCACTAGGTTTTAGCAGTAGGGGTTGTGGTAGTAGGAGGATTGGTGCTTTTCTTTGGACAACTGGCATCATTTGTCCAATGGCCTTTTACTTTACATAAATAGCACCATGGTTTCTTTACTTGATTAGAAGAGTATTTGGACCCACCACCCCCACCAGAGTGTTTTTGTGGGCCTGATGAAGACTCATTTTTAGATTTGTCCCCACCCTTGTCTGAAGACTTACCATCCTTCTTCTTGCCATCCTTGTCACCCCCTGTATGAACTTTTCTGTTCACTCATGTTCTGACCCATTTGTCTGCCTTCTTTCCCAATTCCTGGGGAGAGGTCAGATCTGAGTCCACTAGATATTGGTGTAACAAGTCAGACACACAGTTATTAAGAATATGCTCTCTCAGGATTAAGTTATACAGGCTTTCATAGTCAGAAACTTTACTGCCATGTAACCACCCCTCCAAGGTCTTCACTGAATGGTCAACAAAGTCTACCCAGTCTTGTGAAGACTCCTTTTTGGTTTCTCTGAACTTAATCCTGTACTGTTCAGTGGTTAAGCCATAACCATCTAGGAGTGCATTCTTTAAAACTGTAAAATTATTGGCATCACTTACCTTCACAGTAAGGAGCCTATCCCTACCCTTTCCACTGAAAGATAGCCATAGGATAGCAGCCCACTGCCTTTGAGGGACCCCCTGTACAACACAGGCCCTCTCAAGTGCGCAGCAAACCACTTGTTAATGTCATCCCCCTCCTTGTAAGGGGGAACTATCTTATGCAGATTCCTAGAATCATGCTCTTTTACAGGATTACTATCTGTAATACTGCTGCTGCCACCATGGGGTCCAAACCCCAACCTCTGCCTTTCTTTTTCTAGGTCTAAAGTTTCCCTGTCTAGAGCCAGCTGTTGCTGTTTAAGCTTCAGCCTGGTCTCTTCCACTCTCAATCTATTGAGCTCCCTTTCTAACATTCTGTGATCAGGGTGGGTGGGTTGGGCATGCTTAGACACAGAAGAATGGTGTGAATGAACAGAGGGAGACCTGTCCCTAATAGTTGGCACTCTAACAACCTGGCCTGCAGGAGTGAAACCCCTACTGTGATGAGAGCTCACATTAGTACCAGTGATGCTAGGTGGCCTGCTAAGGGGCAGGTTGGAAAGAATACCATCTAACATTCTTACTGGGGCTACCCCGGAATCAGAGTGTGAACCATCTGCTAATTTCTCACCTGATGTGCCACCTAAGGCCTTATCATTTTCAATGAGCTTATTAATCAACAATTCTCTAGAGGGATTCTTCCCTACCCCTAAACCTCTATCAATGCAGAGACTCTTTGCACCTTTCCAGCTAAGGTGGTCATAAGCAGTGCTGGCCAGATCAAGAGTAGGACCTGTACCAGACATGATAGAAAAAGGTTTAAGGGACAGAAAAAGAAAGAAAAAGTTTCAGACCTTTTTAAGGAAACAGAAAAAAACGTTTTCAACTTTTAAGAAACTTTTTGAAAGTTTAGAGGTACTTTTCAGCACTTAGCAATAGAGTAAGAGAAGAAAAGCAAAAGTTTTTGGTTAGGTAAACATACACTGAACTTGTTTTGTATATTTGTGTACAAAATGACAAAGTGGTAAGTAGTTGCAAGTACTTATCCCACCGCTGCACAACCAATGTAGGAGGCTGGCCTGGTTTGTAGTGAGTACCAAGGGGTACTTACACTCTGCACCAGGTCCAGTTATCCCTTATTAGTGTAGAAGAGGTGTCTAGCAGCTTAGGCTGATAGAAAAGGGTAGCTTAGCAGAGCAGCTTAGGCTGAACTAGGAGACATGCAAAGCTCCCACTATACCACTGTTGTCATATGCACAATATCATAAGAAAACACAATACACAGATATACTAAACATAAAGGTACTTTATTTTTATGAGAATATGCCAAAAGTATCTCAGTGAGTACCCTCAGTATGAGGATAGCAAATATACACAAAATATATGTACACAATACCAAAATTATGCAGTAATAGCAATAGAAAGCAATGCAAGCAATGTACAGTCTCAATAGATTGTAATGAGAGCACATAGGTATAGGGGCAACACAAACCATATACTCTAAAAGTGGAATGCGAACCACGAATGGACCCCAAACCTATGTGAGCTTGTAGAGGGTCGCTGGGACTGTAAGAAAACAGTGAGGGTTAGAAAAATAGCCCACCCCTAGACCCTGAAAAGTAGGTGTAAAGTGCACCTAAGTTCCCCAGAGAGCACAGAAGTCGTGATAGGGGAATTCTGCAAGGAAGACCAACACCAGCAATGCAACAACGATGGATTTCCGGACGAGAGTACCTGTGGAACAAGGGGACCAAGTCCAAGAGTCGCGAAAAAGTCGAGATTGGGCAGATGCCCAGGAAATGCCAGCTGAGGATGCAAAGAAGCTGCCACCGGATGGTAGAAGCTGTGGATTCTGCAACAACGAAGAGGACTAAGAACTTCCCCTTTGGAGGATGGAAGTCCCACGTCGTGAAGAAGCTTGCAGAGGTGTTCCCACGCAGAAAGACCGCAAACAAGCCTTGTAAGCTGCAAGGGTCGCGATTAGGGTTTTTGGATGCTGCTGTGGCCCAGGAGGGACCAGGATGTCGCCAATTGCGTGAGGAGACAGAAGGGGCACCCAGCAAGATAGGGAGCCCTCACAGAAGCAGGCAGCACCCGCAGAAGTGCCGAAACAGGCACTATGAAGAAGAGTGAACCGGAGCTCACCCAAAGTCACAAAAGGAGATCCCACGACGCCGGAGGACAACTCAGGAGGTTGTGCACTGCAGGTTAGAGTGTCGGGGACCCAGGCTTGGCTGTGCACAAAGGAAATCCTGGAAGAGTGCACAGGAGCCGGAGCAGCTGTAAATCACGCGGTACCCAGCAATGCAGTCTAGCGTGGGGAGGCAAGGACTTACCTCCACCAAACTTGGGCTGAAGAGTCACTGGACTGTGGGAGTCACTTGGACAGAGTTGCTGAGTTCCAGGGACCACGCTCGTCGTGCTGAGAGGGGACCCAGAGGACCGGTGATGCAGTTCTTTTGGTGCCTGCGGTTGCAGGGGGAGGATTCCGTCGTCCCACGGGAGATTTCTTCGGAGCTTCTAGTGCAGAGAGGAGGCAGGCTACCCCCACAGCATGCACCACCAGGAAAACAGTTGAGAAGGCGGCAGGATCAGCGATACAAGGTTGCAGTAGTCGTCTTTGCTACTTTGTTGCGGTTTTGCAGGCGTCCTGAGCAGTCAGCGGTCGATTCCGTGGCAGAAGGTGAAGAGAGAGATGCAGAGGAACTCTGATGAGCTCTTGCATTCGTTATCTAAAGAATTCCCCAAAGCAGAGACCCTAAATAGCCAGAAAAGGAGGTTTGGCTACCTAGGAAGGAGGATAGGCTAGCAACACAGGTAAGAGCCTATCAGAAGGTGTCTCTGATGTCACCTGCTGGCACTGGCCACTCAGAGCAGTCCAGTGTGCCAGCAGCACCTCTGTTTCCAAGATGGCAGAGGTCTGGAGCACACTGGAGGAGCTCTGGGCACCTACCCTGGGAGGTACAGGTCAGGGGAGTGGTCACTCCCCTTTCCTTTGTCCAGTTTCACGCCAGAGCAGGGCTGGGGGATCCCTGAACCGGTGTAGAATGCCTTATGCAGAGATGGGCACCATGTGTGCCCATCAAAGCATTTCCAGAGGCTGGGGGAGGCTACTCCTCCCCAGACCTGACACCTTTTTCCAAAGGGAGGGGGTGTAACACCCTCTCTCTGAGGAAGTCCTTTGTTCTGCCTTCCTGGGCCAAGCCTGGCTGGACCCCAGGAGGGCAGAAATCTGTCTGAGGGGTTGGCAGCAGCAGCAGCTGCAGTGAAACCCCTGGAAAGGTAGTTTGGCAGTACCCGGGTCTGTGCTAGAGACTCGGGGGATCATGGAATTGTCTCCTCAATGCCAGAATGGCATTGGGGTGACAATTCCATGATCTTAGACATGTTACATGGCCGTGTTCGGAGTTACCATTGTGACGCTGTACATAGGTAGTGACCTATGTACTGTATAGTGCACGCGTGTAATGGTGTCCCCGCACTCACAAAGTCCGGGGAATTTGCCCTGAACGATGTGGGGCACCTTGGCTAGTGCCAGGGTGCCCACACACTAAGTAACCAGGTAAAGGTTAGACATATAAGTGACTTATAAGTTACTTAAGTGCAGTGGTAAATGGCTGTGAAATAACGTGAACGGTATTTCACTCAGGCTGCAGTGGCAGGCCTGTGTAAGACTTGTCAGAGCTCCCTATGGGTGGCAAAAGAAATGCTGCAGCCCATAGGGATCTCCTGGAACCCCAATACCCTGGGTACCTCAGTACCATATACTAGGGAATTATAAGGGTGTTCCAGTATGCCAATGTGAATTGGTGAAATTGGTCACTAGCCTGTTAGTGACAATTTGGAAAGCAAAAAGAGAGCATAACCACTGAGTTTCTGATTAGCAGAGCCTCAGTGAGACAGTTAGTCATCACACAGGGAACACATACAGGGCACACTTATGAGCACTGGGGCCCTGGCTGGCAGGGTCCCAGTGACACATACAACTAAAACAACATATATACAGTGAAATATGGGGGTAACATGCCAGGCAAGATGGTACTTTCCTACCCCCCCCTCCACTACACACACACAAACACACACACACACTGCCGATGGAGATCTTGAAAGCAGACCTGCCATCGTCAGAAATATTATACCGTTGGTGAGTATCAATGTTTACATTCTGAGCTTCTGTGAAGTCTGCATCTCTTAGGAGAAACCATTTTTTAACCATGTACAGGGCCACACGTAGCTAATGTATCCACCAGAAAAAGTGTTACCGAAGGTAAGTAACTTGTTCCTCTCCCCAAGGTCTATTTGAGCAAACAATCCAGTATGATATGCCAAATTATTTTTGTGGCAGCATCAAGGAGAGAAATTGGCCTATAAAACTTAGGATTATGCACGTTTCCCTTTTTTTAAACTGGAAAAATAATAGATGTGCACCAAGATGGGGGTACACCAACCTTGCACACAGAGTTGTTACATTAGCAAGCAGCAGTGACCAAAACCTTGGATTTACCTTAAATATATCCTTTGGTTTCCCATCATGCCCAGGTGCTTTTTTAGGGAACTATTTTGGATGGCCTTGGAAACCTCCTCAACGGTGAAGTTAACACTCAGAAGTAATGGTGCATCCACCAGCCTTTCCTCAGAGCAGAGGGTGCTGTCTGATCCAATTTACTGAAGTGCTCTATCCAGCTTTCAGGGCCAACATGGGTGGTCACTAAATCAGGGGAGTCACCAGGGACAACCACTCTAACTAATTTCCAAAAAGCCTGTGTGTCCTTAGTCTGGAAGGTAACTACTAGACTATCCTACTTCTCATACCTAGGCCCATATTTATACTTTTTTTGCGCCGCATTTGTGCCGCTTTTTGACGCAAAAGCGGCGCAAACTTACAAAATCAAATTGTATTTTGTTAGTTTGTGCCGTTTTTGCGTCAAAAAGCAGCGCAAATGTAGCGCTAAAAAAGTATAAATATGGGCCCTAATTTCTGCCATCCTGTTTTTAGAGCCAGGTTGTAAGCCTTTTATACAGGTGCTGATTATCCCCTGGGCTCGTGGAAGCTGCTTCAGTGCCCAGTGTAACTTGGCGTTAGCTGTTCTACATGCTTTGTCTAACAATTACTTTGTATTACTAGTCTTAGTTTGTATAGGCTCTGACAATATATCCCTAATACACAGGGTTAAGTCAACAAAGCTAGTTAGAACTTCAGTTATCCCAACAACTCTGATTACACCCTGTCACCAGGTCAGGACACTCGATCAGCTGGTCCATTACTTTCTTAATGTCTTCAGAGCACCATACTAGCCTGTGACCCACATCTTTAGCGACTAATGGCTGCATTCTCCCTGTGAAGATTTGTGTCCCCTTTGTGATGGCAACAGAGAGGGCTAAAGGGTTATGATCACTATATACGGTGGGATGAACCCTCTCGTCTAAGAGGAAGGAATGCATGCTCCAAGAGACAAAGGCATAGTCTATTACTCACCCAACCCTTCTAAAATATGTTGGGATGTTAGCAGATGCCAGCACAGGGACAGCACTATCAAAGTCATATGATTAAAAAAAAGCATACAATAGTCGCCCTATCAGATCCATAACATCCTTGTCCATATAACTTAATTAATCTGAATCTGGTGTAAAGGTTTCAGATGAAAGGGAAGGCAAAGCGACCATGTTTGCATTGAAATCACCAGCCAATATTAAATTAAATGGTCCTCGTGACTGAGCATGGTTGCTGCTAACTCTTCGATCAGAGAATAGCCAACACTAAATCAAATTATCCATACCAGAAAAATCATTATTGTAAATATTAATCATTATTACAACAAGTAAAGGGCCCCGCTTAATTCACCCTCTCATTGGTAATGGGGTTATCTTGCAACCAATGCCTACTCTGAACCACACAGCCAAACCACCCTTTGCTCGCCCGCATTAGAAGCAGATACAAAAATATTAAAACAGGTATACCCATCAAAGCAAATATCCTCCTGTGTCCAAGTCTCCTGAAAAAAAACAATATCGTAGGCTTTGACAAGGGTAACCCAGTCATCAATATGTAATTTAGAGGACCGGCCAGCAATGTTCCAGCAATGATATTTAAGGTTGGTATTATCCTTGGTATTGTCCTTGTAGGCAGAAGGTGGCACCTGCCCATTCAGGATGACCCCAGATGCAGATTGACAAAGGTCTGAAACCCGATTGTCCCTCAAGCACAGGGGCACAAAAGGGCAGCAAGCCACAAGGGGGAGGTCAGGGGATATGTTGATGAGTCCAGGGCAGCCCCACCTTAACAGAGGATGTGTTGCTGGCATGAGTGTCACATGAGAAATAGCTGTATATATATAGAGGTCTTAGTGACCAGATCCTTGCTGGAGACACCCTCCCTCTATTTATGTCATCCAATATCCTCAAGGTTTTCAAAGCCGCAAATCTGTTCCCAAGCATGGGCTGGTGACAACAGTGGAGTTGACGTTGGGGTAGACATCCACTGGGCAGGGAGGGGTAGGTGAGGCCAGGGGTCTATATAAGAAACCCAATGGGAGGACATTTATTACTCCAGTTTTTGGAACACCTGTCATGGCCTGAAACTGAACTTCCACCGAAATTGAGGGCTTCTGAAAATGTACAATAATACAGTCACCCTGCGCACAGAAAGAAACTCATCATGGAGGTTGTGAGTAGATCCAGTGTTATTATAGATCAAATGAACAACCTTATTTTTGAGATCTAGGGAACATTCTGTGGCTCCAGATGGTAGGCTTGGGGTGTTGACTAGTATGACCCCATACTAGCAAGAGGCAGAAGGCAAATTAATCACAGGGGGATAATTTAAACAAGGATGTTGTAAGGAAATGCCTCCTTGGCATGGTTACCCCCTAATGTTTTGCCTTTGCTGATGCTAAGTTTTGATTGAAAATGTGCTGGGACCCTGCTAACCAGGCCCCAGCACCAGTGTTCTTTCCCTAAACTGTACCTTTGTCTCCACAATTGGCACAACCCTGGCACTCAGATAAGTCCCTTGTAACTGGTTCCCCTAGAACAAAGGGCCTTGATGCCAGGGAAGGTCTTCAAGGGCTGCAGCATGTCTTATGCCACCTTGGGGACCCCTCACTCAGCACATGCACACTGCCTCACAGCTTGTGTGTGCTGGTGGGGAGAAAAAGACTAAGTCGACATGGCACTCCCCTCAGAGTGCCAGGCCAACCTCACACTGCCTGTGGCATAGGTAAGTCACCCCTTTAGCAGGCCTTACAGCCCTAAGGCAGGGTGCACTATACCACAGGTGAGGGCATATGTGCATGAGCACTATGCCCCTACAGTGCCTAAGCAAAACCTTAGACATTGTAAGTGCAGGGTAGCCATAAGAGTATATGGTCTGGGAGTTTGTCAAAAATGAACTCCACAGTTCCATAATGGCTACACTGAAAACTGGGGAGTTTGGTATCAAACGTCTCAGCACAATAAATGCACACTGATGTCAGTGTGCAATTTATTGTAACATACACCCAGAGGGCATTTTAGAGATGCCCCCTGAATACCAATCCGACTTCTAGTGTAGGCTGACCAGTTTCTGCCAGCCTGCCACACACCAGACATATTGCTGGTCAAATGGGGAGAGTCCCTTTGTCACTCTGTGGCCAGGAACAAAGCCTGTACTGGGTGGAGGTGCTTCTCACCTCCCCCTGCAGGAACTGTAACACCTGGCGGTGAGCCTCAAAGTCTCACCCCTTTTGTTACAGCGCCCCAGGGCATCCCAGCTAGTGGAGATGCCCCCCCTCCAGTCACTGCCCCCACTTTTGGCAGCAAGGCTGGAGGAGATAATGAGAAAAACGAGGAGGAGTCACCCACCAGTCAGGACAGCCCCTAAGGTGTCCTGAGCTGAGGTGACCCCTGCCTTTAGAAATTCCCCATCCTGAGTTTGGAGGATTCCCCCAATAGGATTAGGGATGTGCCCCCCTCCCCACAGGGAAGAGGCACAAAGAGGGTGTAGCCACCCTCAAGGACAGTAGCCATTGGCTACTGCCCTCCCAGACCTAAACACCCTCCTAAATTCAGTATTTAGGGGCACCCCAGATCCCAGGAATTCAGATTCCCGCAACCTGAAGAAATAAGAAGGACTGCTGACCTACAAGCCTGCAGAGAAGGAGGAAGATGACAACTGCTTTGGCCCCAGCCCTAACGGCCTGTCTCCAACTTCGAAAACCTGCAACCAGCGACGCATCCAACAGGGACCAGCGACCTCTGAAGCCTCAGAGGACTACCCTGGACTAAAGGACCAAGAAACTCCCATGAGCAGCGGCCCTGCTCAAAACCAGCTACTTCCTTGCAACAAAGAAGCAACTTCCAAACACTGCACATTTCCCGCCGGAAGCGTGAGACTTCTCACTCTGCATCCAACGCCCCCGTCTTGAGATTCAGAGAACCAACACCTCAGGGACTGCGAGCCCGTGAGTAACCAGAGACGACCCCCCTGAGTCCCCACAGTGACACCTGCAGAGAGAATCCAGAGGCTCCCCCTGACCGCGACTGTCTGTAACAAGGGATCCGGCGCCTGGAACCAGCTCTGCACCCACAGCCCCCAGGACCTGAAGGAACCGAACCTGAGCGCAGGAGTGACCCCCAGGCGACCCTCTGCCTAGCCCAGGTGGTGGCTGTCCCGAGAAGCGTCCCCTGTGCCTGCCTGCACCGCTAGAGTGACCCCCGGGTCCCTCCATTGAAACCTTTACAAAACCAGACGCCTTTTTTTGCACACTGCACCCGGCCGCCCCTGTGCCGCTGAGGGTGTGTTTTGTGTGCCTACTTGTGCCCTCTCCCCCACACTAGTGCCCTACAAAACCCCCCTGGTCTGCCCCCGAGGATGCGGGTACTTACCTGCTGGTAGACTGGAACCAGAGCACCCCTGTTCTCCATAGGCACCTATGTGTTTTGGGCACCTCTTTGACCTCTGCACCTGACCGGCTCTGAGCTGCTGGTGTGGTAACTTTGGGGTTGCCTTGAATCCCCAACGGTGGGCTGCCTATGCCCCAGGTCTGAGACTTGTAAGTGTTTTACTTACATCCTAATCTAACCTTTACTTACCTCCCCCAGGAACTGTTAATTTTGCACTGTGTCCACTTTGAAAATAGCTTATTGTCATTTTTACAAAGACTGTATATGATATTGCTTTTATTCAAAGTTCCTAAAGTATCTAAGTGGAGTACCTTGCATTTAAAGTGTTTACGGCAAATCTTGAACCTGTGGTTCTTAAAATAAACTAAGAAAATATATTTTTAGAATTATCTAATTTTGCCACTATCTTACCTCTAAAGGGAACACTTGGACTCTGTGCACACTATTTCTTACTTTGAAATAGTATATACAGAGCCACCTTCCTACAGATGTGGCCCAACTTCAGCTGGGAGAGCCCCGTCCTTTATCAAGATCTTAGCTTTCCTTGTTTCCTGGCCAGAGAGATGATCTGAAGAAGTGGTCCCAGTATGTATAGTGAGATTGCCCCTATCTTGCAAACCCCTGACATCCGGCCCATTCATAGTTCTGGTTGAGGTTAAGGGCGGTGGTTCACACCTGCATGTGCAGAGCTGCTCCTTTGAGGGACCAGATATTAACCCCTCTGACTTTGTATTAAGAATGTTCACATGATCCTCAGCAACTGAGAGGAGTTTGTGTAAGGGCCAAAGTTTAAGATCTAGAAGGTCACGTAATCTCCCACTGAAGATACTAGGGGACTGTATGAGATTTTGGTGAGCTAGGAGCTGAGAGCAGCTGACTTTTACTTGGATTTGTAATTTTGGGATGGCTCCCCTTGGGTTTAGGCAAACCTTTCCTGCGTCTAGCTTCAGGGCATGGCTAGTGCACATTGTTAGTAGCCCTAGTTGACCCTTTTCCCCTTGTATATCCCTCTCATAATGTTATTGCCAGGGGTGCATACACCCTCAGTAGATACAGCATGGGCACTGGCACTACCATCAGACTGGTCATCACCACAGGACTCTTCCGATGGTAAGGGCAGAGAAGTAGAAGGTCCACATATCTCATCAGTTGGTAGGGTGAGCCTGCCTTCAGCAAGTTGAATCTCTTTTGATATAACATCCATGGCCCAAACCAAAAAACTATCAGTGGTCGTAATAGAAGGCTTTTGGGCAGGCACAGTTATACAGAGGCGACTTTCCATTTTCCCGTTTGCACAAAAGGAGTTGACGAGCAATACTAAAAAAGGGGGGCTTGAGAGAAAGATCACTAAGTGCAGGAATTTAATTTACACAGTACCTTGGGTCACACAAGGGCTCCTAAATGAGGCAGCAAGATCATTGATTAATTTAGTGCAGACAGGGAAACTGCTTGTAAAAACATGTGTGCTGCAGGAGGCTGAGTGCGCTTTTAGGTGCAGATCACTCTCTCTGGACCCTCTTTGGGCCTGATGCAGACTGGGGGACATAGTCTCAACCCAGTGTCTAAGAAACTGATATGGCAAGCTGTGAGGGCAGGGAAACCGCTTGTAAAAAGCTTAAGTAAAATCTTCCTTCAAATTCTGAGTATGTTAGTTTGAGGCTTCACTACAGCATTTAATTATGATTTCCGATTGAGACCTGCATCTACGAAGACACCTAGGCATTTGTTGTTGATGTTTGTGAGGACACCTCTCATGCCTGCAGACCAGGTCAGGACATCTTATACCATTGGCCAGTTACACATCTAAGGAATTTTGTGGTTTTTTTGTGAGATGAACTTAAGGTGATTTGTTTTCACCAAGTATCAGGCATGTTGCTAAGCTAAATGACATGGTGTCATTGACTTTCGTAAATTTGCTGTGCATAATTTGAATGGTAGTAACATACAAGCGGAGGAGTAATAAGTGATATCTGCATAGTTGTAACAAGACAGACGGAGGACTGAATCAGTTTGTGCAAAGGGCTGAGGTAGATGTTAAAAAGACAGGGATCATTGATCTTGGCCTGTAGATGACTGGTATCAAGGTATGTTATGTGTATTTGTAAAATGCATCATACCCTCAAGGCTATCCTGGAGATGAGCAGGTGTATGTGCCTAGCCCTGCCTATGGTAAGGTGGTTAAGTCAAAAGCCAGGTCTTCAGCTTCTTGCAGAATTCAAGAACAGAGGAGGATGCTTTGATGTGGATTGAGAGGCCTTTGTCTGTGCTTTAGGAGCAATTAAAAAAAACACCCATCCTCCTCATTTGTTTATGTGTGTGTGTGGGATGTGTGTGAATAAGAGTCCTGCAGAGTGAAGGTGTCTGGGTGGTTGGTTGAAGGAGATGCCACTGTTCAGGTAGGTGGGGCCCATGTTTTATAGTGCCTTGAATGTGTGTGTTTGTGAAGTTTGAAATTAGAACATTTGTGTATGGGACTTAGTGGAGCTCCCTGAGGTGTGGTGTGATTTGAGTTCTGTGTGGGAGGTTGAGAATGAGAATGGTAACTGAGTTCTGTATGGTTTGTAGTCTTCTAGTGAGTGTGTTCCCATAGTCCAACTTGCTGGTGACTAAAGTGTGACAGTTTTTCTAGTGTTGCTCGGGCCATTTGAAGAATTTCTTCAGCATCTCAGGAAAAGTGAGCAGGCTGCAGTGATAACTTTGACTCATGCAGTCATGTCCAGTTTGCTGATGATGATTATTCTGAGGTTTGTGGCATTGGTGCTGGGTCTGGGTCCAAGTTCGGCTGGCCACCTGTTGGAGTTCAATGGTGAGGTGTTCTTTTGGAAGATCACTACTTCTGCCTTGTCAGTGTTGACCTTGAGACAGTTGGCTTTCATCCAGTTAGGGATTTTGGTCATGCAGGTGATGAATTTGTTTCTTGTGATGGGGGGTCTTATCCGACAGGGAGATTGTGAGTCACGTGTCATCCCCAGAGGAGAGGATGGTATTAGCTTGTGTGTGGATGAGGCTGGCCAGAGGTATCATGTGGGATGGTAAGACTGAGGGATGATAAAACTGAGCAATGAATTATGAGGTGCTCCACAGCTGAGTTTGCGGGCTTCCAAGGGCTGACAGCTTGTGTATCTGCTGGGTATCCTTGGATGCCAATCTCATGCATGCGCCTGATGAGGATGAGGTGTGAGACTGTATCATGCTGCAGAGAGATCCAGGACAATGAGGGATGCCGTGTCTCCTCTGTTAAGGAGTGTGCCAATGTTGCCTGTGGTGCAGTGAGTTCTGTTTCTGTGCTGTGGTTGGGCCCGAGTCCGGACTTCGTGGCTGGTGGTTGCTAAGGTGCTCTGTGAGGCCTCAGTTGATTAGTTGATTAGTTTCTCTAGGACCTTTGCAGCGATTTCGACGGTGGTGACAGTGGGAAATTAGATCAGGGTTCGTTCTTCGGCTGTGATGGGAGGTTGAGTTGCCATGGTGATATGCTGTATATGGAAGTGATTTTATTACAGTGGCAGGTTATGGAAGTAAACAGATGGATAGGAAGGAGAAGAACCAATAAAAGGCTTATCTTTGGGTTGCATAATCCCAGGTCTGGTCAGTAATGGTGAATGGTGGATCATGTTTACAGAAGTAAAGTTGTCTAGAAAGATCAAGGCAGCAGCTGAATGAACATTCACCTGAGTTTTTAATTTTCCATTGTCAGACCTGCCAAGCTTGTAAAATATTTGTATTGTGTGAGAGAAAGAGGAGGAGTGGAGTCTAAAGAAAGGGCAGGTCTTGGAGCCCATTACTACTTTACAACTCAGATATATGCCATTACAATACATGTCCTTACTATATATATATATATATATATATATATATATATATATATATATATATATATATATATATATATATATATATATATATATATATACACACATATATATATATACACATATATATATATATATATATATATATATATATATATATATATGTTCGATGGCATGTGTAGCTGCAGATACACATGCTGTGCAAATACTTCTGCCATCTAGTGTTGGGCTCGGAGTATTACAAGTTCAAGTCACGGGAGCGAGTAACTCCTCCTCTTCGGCTCCATTGCGTATGGGCATCGACTCCATGTTAGATTGTTTTCTTTCCGCCGTCGGGTTCGGACGTGTTTCCTTTTGCTCCAATAGTTTGATTTGTAAAACTTTGAAAACGCTTCATTTTTCAGCAGTATTGTATTGATCGGATTACATCTTCTATCGACACTTCAGTACCGTCGGAAGAGAGATCTCTACTTGCCCTTCGTGGCACGCACGCCCAACTCGGGCCTGGTCGGGCCGACCGTGTGGAAGCCTCATGGATCGGACTCCATTCCGATTCTGTCCTCAGTGCCACGCCAAATTCCCTTATACAGACCAACACCTCATCTGTAATCTTTGCCTTGATCATTGGGAAGAAAGTTGCGAGGCCTGACGATTCTTCTGATCAAAAAAGACACTTCGGGACAGAAAAGCACGAAGGCTCGAGTTGGCGTCCAAAAACTCCGAGCATCTCAATGTCGAAGAGGAAGAGATCATGCAGACAGCAGTCTCCATTTGAGGTTCCGACTCCGACCAGGAATCCAAGGAAGACAGACCAGTCACGGCAGAACAACAAGTGAGTCTGCCCCTGTACCATCTCAAAGACCGAAATCCAAGGCCTTGGGTACGCCACTGCCGGAAGGCCAGGGCTCGACCCGAAAGAAGACACCCGGTGACTAAACAGCCAGTTCGGCACCGAAAAAGGCTACTCCTCCGAAACCATCGGAGTTGACGAAAGGCTCCGTCTCCGACTCAAGCAAACACCGCTCTTCGGAGTCGAATATTTGGAAATCCCTTTCGGAGCCAAGACCATCCACAACACCATCTTTTTGGATACCGAAAAGGCCAGTTTCGGTGCCGAAAAGAGCAGGTTACACCGAGGAGCATGGACTTTCTAAAACACTCAAAGAAAGCCACAAAACTTCTGAGGAGGACTCCCAAGTACATCCAACACTTGAAGTAATGGATGAAAGGCAAGCCAGGATTCATATCCACAAAGAAACTGGCAGAATCTTAACAGCACCTCCTCTAAAACCTAAGAGGAAATTAGCCTTTCAGGAGGAATTGGACACTACACAGCTTCCAGCTAAAGTGCCAAAGCCAAAGGAGAGACCACCACCTCCTCAATTTTCTCCTCCTCATTCTCCACCCTGCATCTCTCTCCTCCTACCAGTCCTACACCATTGCAGTCACCACCACATTCGTTTGACTCGCAACAAGACAATGTAGACCCATTGGATCATTATGATCCAGATCCCATTCCCGACAACGACCCAGACTGCTATCCCTCTAAGCCTTCACCACCTGAGGATAGTACAGGGTACAATCAAGTTTTAGGTAGGGCCGCAGCATACCATAGTGTCACCATGCACACTGAACCGTTAGAGGACGATTTTTTGTTTAATACACTCCTTTACACATTCAACATACCAGTCGCTCCCTATGCTCCCTGGCATGCTAAAAATCGTTGAACAAGTATTTAGCGAGCCAGTCAAAGCAAGGAAAATTACTCCCAGGATGGAGAAGAAATACAAGCCACCTCCCTATGAGCCTGTCTAAATAACACAGCAGCTCCCTACAGACTAAGTAGTAGTAAGCACTGCCAAAAAGAGGGCAAACTCACAGTCATCAAGTGATGCACTCCCACCAGATAAAGAGAGTAGGAAATTTGATGCTGCAGGGAAGAGAGCTGCATCCCAGGCAGCCAATCAATGGAGAATAGCCAACTCGCAGGTGTTGTTGGCTAGATACGACAGGGCCCATTGGGATGAGATGCAAGACATAATCCAGCATCTCCCCAAGGACCATCAAAAAAGGGCACAGCAAATAGTGGAGGAAGGGCAAGCCATCACCAATAACCAGATTAGGTCTGACCTAGACGCAGCAGACACAGCTGCCAGGAGTGTCAACACTGCTGTAACAATAAGGAGGCATGCATGGCTCAGGTCCTCGGGTTTCAAACCCCAAATCCAACAAGCAGTGTTGAATATGCTGTTCAACAAAAAACAACTTTTTGGCCCAGAAGTGGACACTGCAATTGAAAAATTGCATAAGGATTCAGACACTGCATAAGCTATGGGTGCACTATACACCACACCATACAGGGGATCCTTTCGGAAACCTCACTTTAGAGGTGGATTTAGAGCTCAAACAGCAGAGGCATCCACATCGCAGGCAAAACCAGCCTACAAATCTCAATACCAACGAGGTGGGTTTAAGGGCACCTATAGGGGACAGTATCCCAGAAGTAGAGGGAAATACCAAACATCTAAACAAACCTCACAGCACACCAAACAGTGTGGGAGGAAGACTACAAATGTTCCACACCAATTGGCAAAACATTACCACAGACAATTGGGTACTATCCATTATCCGCAATGGTTATTGCCTAGAATTGATACAAACTCCTCCAATCATTCCACCAAAACCACACGAATTATCCACAGAACACATCAATCTGTTACAGGAAGAAGTCAGATCTCTATTACTCAAACAAGCAATAGAACCTGTGCCACAAAATCAAATAGGGACGGGAGTTTACTCACCATACTTCCTGATTCCCAAAAAGGATGGCACCCTAAGGCCAATATTAGATCTCGGGACCTTCAACCTTTACTTCCTGTCAGAACACTTTCACATGGTAACTCTCCAGAATGTTATCCCACTACTTCAAAAACATGATTTCATGGCAACATTAGACCTCAAGGATGTGTATTTTCATAGACCCATCCATCCGGCTCACAGAAGATATCTCAGGTTTGTCATTCAAGGAAAGCACTATCAGTTCAAAGTGTTACCCTTCGGAATAACAACAACTCCAAGGGTATTCACAAAGTGCCTAGCAGTAGTCGCAGTCTTTCTAAGAAGACAACATATACATGTCTTTCCATATCTAGACGACTGGCTAATAAAATCAAACATTCATACACAGTGTCAAACCCATACGCATTACGTAATACAAACCCTGCACACGTTGGGGTACTCAATAAATTACCAAAAGTCACAACTGCAACCTGCGCAAATACAACAGTATTTAGGTGCAATACTAAATACTCAAAAAACGATAGCAAGTCCAAATACGCAAAGAATACAAGCATTCCAAAATATAATCACACAGATACAGACAGGTCAACAATACACTGTCAGATTTGTCATGAAGATGTTAGGAATGATGGCATCATGTATTGAAATTGTTCCACATCCAAGACTAAACATGCGGCCCTTACAACAGTGCCTTGCACAACAATGGTCACAGGCACATGGACATCTTCAAGATCTAGTGTTGCTAGACCGCCAAACATACATGTTCCTTCAGTGGTGGAATTCCACAAACCTAAACAAAGGGCGGCCATTTCAAGGCCCTGTGCCTCAGACCATAATTACAACAGTTGCATCAATGATTGGCTGGGGAGCTCACCTCAACAATCACAACATCCAAGGACAATGGGATTCCTAACACAAATAGCTACACATAAATACTTAGAGTTGTTAGCTGTTTCCCTAGCACTCAAAGCTTTTCAGCCTCTTCTCACTCAGAAGAATGTCCTGATCTAAACAGACAACATGACCACCATGTATTACCTCAATAAGCAAGGAGGGACACATTTGGCCCAACTCTCCCAAACAATTTGGAAATGAGCAATACACAACCAAATTCACCTGGTAGCACCATACATCCCAGGGATACACAACCAACTTGCAGATGTTCTCAGCAGAAATCACCAACAAACACACGAGTGGGAGATTCACTTCCAAGTACTTCAAAAATACTTTCAACAATGGGGAACACCAAACATAGATCTGTTCGCCACAAGCGAAAATGCCAAAACTTCGCATCCAGACACCCACATCCCCTATCCAAGGGCAATGCTCTATGGATCAATTGGTCAGGGATATTTGCTTACGCTTTTCCCCCTCTCCCACTCATTCCATTTGTAGTCAACAAATTGAGTCAAAACACACTCAATATGATACTCATAGCACCAACGTGGACCCGTCAACCGTGGTACACAACATTATTAGACCTATCAGTAGTACACACACTCCAAACTCCCAAACAGACCAGACCTGTTGACACAAAACAAAGGACAGATCAGACACCCAAATCCCAACACACTCAATCTGGCAATTTGGCTCCTGAAATCATAGTTTGGGTATTTACAACTACAATCAGAATGTATGGAAGTGATTAAAGAAGTAAGAAAACCCACTACTAGACATTGCTATTCTAACAAATGGAAAAGGATTTGAATATTATTGTCAATCTAAACAGATTGCCCCTCTTACAGCATCAATACAAGATATTGTATGCTATTTACTTCATTTACAAAAATCTAATTTAGCATTCTCTTCTATAAAAATACATCTTACTGCAATTTCAGCATATTTACAAAATATACAGCACAGCTCTTTATTTAGAGTTCCTGTTATTAAAGCCTTCATGGAAGGCTTAAAACGCATCATTCCAACCAGAACACCTCCAGTTCCTTCTTGGAATTTAAACATAGTACTTACGCAACTTATGGGCCCACCATTTGAACCTATGCACTCATGTCAAATGCAATTCTTAATACGGAAGGTTGCCTTCCTAGTCGCAATTACATCATTGCGAAGAGTCAGTGAAATTCAAGCTTTCACTATTGAACAGCCGTTCATACAAGTACACAAACATAAAGTCGTACTACGAACTAATCCCTAATTTCTTCTAAAAGTAGTATCACCTTTTCATATCAATCAAACAGTGGAACTGCCAGTCTTCTTCCCACAGCCAGATTCTGTGGCAGAAAGAGCTCTACATACATTAGATATTAAAAGAGCACTAATGTACTATATAGATAGAACAAAAACATTCAGAAAAACTAAACAGCTATTTGTAGCCTTTCAAAAACCTCATACTGGTAACCCTATTTCAAAACAAGGATTAGCAAGATGGCTAGTAAGATGCATCCAGACATGCTACGTTAAAGCCAAACGACAACTCTTAGTTACTCCTAAAACACATTCCACTAGGAACAAAGGTGCTACAATGGCTTTTTTAGGAAACATACCAATGGCTAAAATATGTAAAGCAGCTACTTGGTCAACACCACATACATTTACTAAACACTATTGTGTAGATGTTTTAGCAATAGGTCAAGCTGTACTCTGAACATTTTTTCAAACAACTTCAACTCCTATAGGCTAACCACAGCTTTTATGGGAGGACTAACTGCTTTGTAGTCTATGCACAGCATGTGTACCTGCAGCTACACATGACATCGAACAGAAAATTTCACTTACCCAGTGTACATCTGTTCGTGGCATGTTCCGCTGCAGATTCACATGCACCTTCCCGGCAGCCTGTTGTCGTTTAAGTTAACAACATTTGTACATATGTAGATATATATATATTAAACATTCCATCAGCATGAACATCTCTTTTCTTTAAACTCTATCACTCCTACCTTACCCTCTGCGGGAAAACAATCTAACATGGAGTCGATGCCCATGCGCAATGGAGCCGAAGAGGAGGAGTCACTCGATCCTGTGACTCAAAAACACTTCTTCAAAGAAAAACAACTTGTACACTCCGGGCCCAACACTAGATGGCAGAAGTATATGCACAGCATGTGAATCTGCAGCAGAACATGCCACGAACAGATGTACACTGGGTAAGTGACATTTTCCATATATATATATATATATATATATATGTTCAATTTAACTGTTTTCTGTTTGGAGAAAACTCCCCTTTTTCAATTTACTCCTAATCTTCCTTTACCACTACCCACCCCTAAACCCTAAAATTAATATTCAATTTTTTTCTTAGGGGGGGGAGCCTGCCCAGCACCCTCCCTTTATTTTTAATTTACTCCTAATGTTCCGTTATCACTATCCACCTCTAAACCTTAAAAATACTCATACTGTCCTTTGCCACCACCCACCCCTGAGTCTGAGGAGGTGCTTGTGCAGAGAGCAGTGTACCAGCTTCCAGGAAAAGCTTGAGGACAACCTGCAACCTCCACGTCCTGCCGTCAGGTACCGGGGCAACAGAAACAACAAATCTGAGTGGCGGCAAGCAGTGATGCAGCTCAATGGGCGGAAGCAGTCGACAGTAGTCCGATGCGGCTTGCTGGTGTGGGTGCTCCCTGCCTGCTAAACAGTCATTCCTCTGCTAAAAAATCGCACACTTTACAACTCACTAAAAAGATCATTATGTCTGATTATTGCACCAATGGCGGTATCACCTTTGTCCGCTTGTTGCCTCAGTCTGCCTTAATCTGTATTAACCTGCTGCTTTGTCAGAAACTGCAAGGAACTTCTTTGGGCAAGGTGTGAAGAGGAGGAGAATGCACAGATAGTTTGAATCATTGAACAGCTCCTGTCAGTGCACATAAATTTACAAAAGGCTTACAAAAAACACCACCCTAATGCAAGATTAAGCTCTCAACTCCGAGCAATCCAAACTACCTAAGCATCTCAAGGGGCCGAGGCCAACCGTCTGGCTGATACATTTTGTATAGTGCTCTGCCCCCAGCCACACTTGTGCAGACACTTTCTAAATCCATCTGAGACTTAGCCCATTGCCCATAATGAACCCAAAGTGTTTTTTATTCAGAGAAGGCAGCAGCATCTATTTAAGTAAATTCACATTAATTAAGAAAATCAACATCTGTCCATAATTTCCTCATTCCCAGTGCCAATGTCCATAATTTAAAGAGGAGACCAACCAAGGAACAGAGTCAGAGTTGGAGGCAAGAGACGTCCTTTATGCTTCATCTCAAAGCTGGAAATTTGTTAACAAAATCTTCAGCATGTGATGGAAGAAAATGGGATCCACCGAAAGAGTTGAAGTCCCCAAACGTCTCCCCACTCAACTGAGCACTGTGACTTGAACAGTGACCGCGGAGATATCCAGGACTATAAAATATCCAGCTATGGGATTAGCCACCGGGAAGACCACCACCCCAATGTATAATTACTTCCTAAAATACAGATCGGCTTGGTGCCCTGCCCCACAATAGGATGTGAGGAAATGACTTGTGTGGCTACCGAACTGTCGCGTAGGCTCTCATTATCCTAATGAGACTACTGGATTTTTGGGCGGCAAGATCGTTCACAGTGTGGGGGGCTAAATCTAACCCACGGCGAAGGACCCTTGTCACCCCAAATCCAGGTTGAGCTCCGGCTAACTAGCAGTGCCTCATCTCTCCCAAAGGGAAGAGACAATTGGGCAGCCAAGCACATGACATCTTAGTGCTTCCCAGGGAAGTCGTGGTCACTCAGATCCCAACCAGTTCTCTCATACACAGTGTGGTCTCATATATAAATGACAAAGGCAGTTTGAGTTTTAAATATTGGTTTAATAAAACAACTGCATTTTAGATAACTAGGCGTGAGCCGCAATAACCAGAACCATACAACACAGTAGGATTGAAATAGTAACGAGGAGAGTGAAACATAAGAATAACGCTATCATAGTGCAACTAGATTACGTTCTCTCTTCTAAATTCTATTTTGAGCACAGCATGTTAAGCTCTAAGCCTGCCTTTCAGGTTCCCCCGGGAGGACATCGACCCTCATACCTGAGCAAAGGCCTGTGATCGGGATCAGCATCTGCAACAGGGCAGTCAGCGTCTAGTTGTGGGTTCCTGGTCGGAATCTCCCTCTTACGTGTACCAGGACTAGGAAGTGTTTTTATAACTAACACGCCAATGTTCTAAGAAACGTCCCTACGTAAGAAAGTGTACTTTCTACGAACCCTAAAGACTAAACTTCTACCACGTCTATCGCCAATGTACCAGACTGTATCCTTGACTGAAGCACAGAGCGAGCAAGAATGTATTGTTTGAGAACTTCAGTGCTGAAGTAAGCTAAACAGTGTGATAGAAGAAAATAAAACAAGACCGTGAAACTGGTTATTGTAAAATAACAGTGCAAGGCTAAATAAAACGCATCTAGGGCAGAGTGCACAGAGGCCTAATACTTTAAGCAAACGCGCAGAAAGCTACATTAAAAATAGCTACACTACAGAACCAACTGGAAAATCCAGTCCTTTTCGAAGAAAACCTTCATTGATGCAGAGCAAATCTGAGTGACCAGAGAATAAGAGCCTCAGAAATAATTGAACTGTCTTCATCAACCAACCCTATTGCTCTTTTGTTGCCTTGCCCTCTCACCTCTACACACGCTAAACACCTGAGTAATCATGGAGCAATTATGGAAACGGTAGAGCAAGTGCACAGCATGTATTATCCCGAGAAATGCAAAGCTTTTCTTGTTAATGGTAACGCCTCTACTCATCGGGTAATGTGATTCTCCAACAAGAGAGCCAGTTAGCTTCACATTAACTGATCTTAGAATCACTGGAACACATGAATCCAGGACGTTTCCCTGAGCAAAACATCAACCGGCCAAATCATAAAGGTGGCTGTAATTGTTCAATGAAAACCACCCTAATGTAAATCAGTTAATCATTCTTGGCCGCCACCAATGTGCTTACATGGCAATCACATAAACTCGAGCTGCAAATTGATCTAATGCAATCAGTTGCCAACTCCATATCTAACATTGACTTAAAAATTGCCAATCTGGAATCTAAACTCAATATTGTAAAACAAATTTGCGTCTGTGCTCCAATAAACTGTGTACCTTCCCAGAATTACTATTGTTACTGATGGAGAATTGAAACACAGCAATCTGCACAGGTCCAACCAGAGCTTCGCTGCAGGCGCACCTTAATTGCCCCTTACCACCTCCCTTGAAACTAGAGGAAAGGCAATGCTTACTTCAAAATTTCAGCAGTGAGCAGTGCCCAAAACGATAATCCTACGTTCCCTCTGGTTAAAGACAACTTCTGTAAGGGCCTGAAGCCAGTGACTGTCATAGATATGTCACAACAACAAACTGGTGATGATCTACCCCAGTGGAACATTCAAACTATTAAACCCTAAACAGGAGAGGAAAAGAAAGATGAAGAAATATAAAAAAAATCCTAAAGTATTTACCAAACTGAACACAAAGGGACTAGCATGTAATGTCACCCTAAGCATTACATCACATTTGAAAGTCTTTCCCTTCTTTTGTTTTTCACAAATGAAAGAAGAACAGACATTGGGTCCTGCCATCACAATGATTCAACTGCCCCAGGCAAAAACGTTACTCAGCTTTGGCCTGTCAAACATCACTTAGCACTGCCAGATTGCCTACAGAAGAAGTCCATTCAGACACAGTGCGAGATATACCAAGCTCATTTGCACGAAAAACAAGTATGTAAGTACGGTCAACTCTTATCTACTGGGGAACAACTGGTGTGCAGTACTAAAGCTCAAGAGCAGAATACCCCCCCCCCCCCCATAGGACAGAACTACGTCTCCACACGAGAGATCACTACTTCAACTGAGATGGAACCACTATTATAGCCCCCCACTAGCAACTAAGGGTCAAGAGCAGAATACCCCCCTCCACCCCCCGAAGGACAGAACTACGTCTCCACGAGAGAGATCATTACTACAACTTAGGAAGAACCACTATTATAGCCCCCACTAGCAACTAAGGCCCTAAACATGAAGTACCTGCTCAAGGAGAGTCCAAGTATTTTAAAGAGGTTACTTCAAGGAACCAAGACTCAGCCGAGGGCACCCAGGAATAACAAGATGCATAAGCTCACTACTATCGGGGACCTAGGAAGTACGAGGGCTCAACTTATTTTGTGCCCACAATACATTTCCTGGGGAAATGCTCAATTGAGATAATATTTTGTGGTTACTGCACAATATTCCCTCCTTATAACGCCTACAATCCAAAGGCAAACAGAGTTCAATTTGTTAGATTGGATCACTCATGCAATTAGGAAAGACTGTTGTGACCTAGAGTTCTCTGTCTAAGGTGAAGTTATTTTTGAATGAGTGTGGATTATTTGAGGACTTGGAAATTGATTGAGAAGCTAAGCAAACAAAATATCCTTACATCCTTGAGAGTTCTGGGGATATGGAACAAACTAAGCCCCGTCTCCTAAGTATGCTATGGAACGCTCAGTGCGCCTTGAACCCCAAAGGACCTTTGGGAAATGAAGACTGAAGCTGGCTAGCTGCAACGCTACAGACTGCAACTAATCCACACTGCTAGCAGGGACATTTACAAAGCAACAACACATTATGCCATTCATGAAGCAAACATGAAGGTTTGCGTCAGTCAGACTCCCATCATCAGAACTCCAAAAACTGCCAAATCTTTTAAACAAGAGCTCACACTAATATCATGGAATGTTGCCAGTCTCCACCGGTTAATGACTTGGTGAGATCATACCAGTTTATTACCACTGGGGACATAATATGTTTGCAAGAAACCTTGGTGGCTGATCCTATGGCAGGATCTCATGACTTTCATAAACCAGCAATAAAGTTTAAGTATTTTGGGCGACCATCAGGTGGGCTCTCTTTATGTTTCTGCCACCTTGAAATTTGAAGTCAGAAGCATTGATTCCAGCAGCCCATCATTGCGTGCTATGATAATTGATGGCTGCAGCATTGCTGGCAACCCAAGAGCAATGCTATTGGTTAACATTTACTTAAACCTGCATATGGATAACAAAAACATAGTACTGAATGATTTTTGCGATGTTGTGGAAGATCATATCTGCACAAATCCACTTGCTGAGATTGTTCTTACTGGAGATTTCAATCTAGCCAATCTCGCTACGTTTGGCTTAAGAAATCAAAATTCATCCTTGAAGGCCCACCCAGAGAGGAAATTTGGTTAACTTATAGGCCAACACAACAGTCAGTCCTTCTGAAATCAAACAAAAACTCAGACCAACAAAGATAGCAAGGTACAACACACATATAGATGCATTTCCAATTTGGACTACACAGTTGCAAGTCATGGTATATACAGCATGTACAAAGAACATGAGATTAAACAATTACAGGTCAGTGATCATCTCCCTCAACGGTTCTCCTTTCAGCTAATGCTAGAAAAGTTACTGAGTTAAACATTGTGAGTACGACCAGAGGAGCCTCTCTTGCCTGTCCTGTGTGGTTGGTTTGTTGCCCCTGCCCTCCATGGTGTGATTTGATGCTCATGTAAAGCACTACAATACCTTTAGGTCAAGTCTGCGCTATATAAAACAAAAAAACAAAATTAAGGACCTGATTTATGAAAAGTTACGCAGCATCCACTGCAGCACCACTTTTCTTGCACCCCTTAGGGCCCCCTAACTCAACCATGGATGCGCCGTATTAAGTATATGGCGCACCTTGGCGGTAGTTAGGGAACTAGTGTCAACATTTTGAATGCTAGTTTGGCGCATTGCAGGATTAGCGTAAAAAATGTTGCCGCTAATCCTGCATAGCACATTGTCTCCGTTTAACTCCTGCTCTGTGCAGGTGTAAAAATTGCTGCAAACTTTGCCGCAAAGAAATCTTTTAGATTTCTTTGCACTATTTTTTCAGCCCTTCCAACTGGGGAACACCCCCTTGCATAGATTATACCTGGCGAAGGCATCATGTGGCGTAAGGGGTTACCACTTTGTAAACCTGGTGCAGCGATTATGGCCTCTTTGGGCCACATTAGCATGAAAAAAATTACACTATTGTGGGGCAAGAAGGTGCTAGCCCCTCTTAAATCTTGGCCTTAGTGTTTTGCCTGCTGCTGTCATTGGGTTATGCCTGGGCTACATTTAGGCTCTTTTTTCTCTATTGGCAACCTTGGATGACATGGTTTTAATGAAGCTTCCTAATTTCCTCATTTACTGCAGTATTGTCAGTAGAAAATGCTTTCAGTTTTCCACTTCAATTCCATCAAGATGGTGTTCTGATGTGACACTTTTGGCATAAATTCAGAATGCTAGCACTAGTTGCTCATTAGAACACTGTACTCAAGCTGCTGATCACCAGGGAGTTAACTGGCAGTCTGCTGCTGGTGTTGAAAGTGCATATTTCAGTTTTCATGTCAGAATGTTTTAGGGAAATAGAAAAGGAAGGTATTTGAGAACTCATTTAAAACATGTCGACATTTTTCTTTTACTGCACTAAGCATACTTTCTCTGGCAAAATAAACCCCCTTATTTAGTTCCTTTCTAAATTAAATGTTTTAAGTTTACCAGTTTGATTTCAATCAAGATGGCTTCAGGTGTGCCAAACGTTTGTCATAAGTAAGACTTAGGGCCAGATTTATGGAAAAGTGGTGCAGTGCAAAGCTGTGCCAAAATTGGCAGCGCTGCGTCACTTTAGAACCGCTGGGATGTGCCATATTTAAGTGAATACTGCACACCTCTGTGTTGTCCCCTGCTCTGGTGCTAAATTTAGCTGCCAACGCAGGCATCCTTGCACCACCATGCAAGGATGTCTGCGTTGAGGGGTGTCATTGTTTATGTGCGGGAAGGTGTCCCTTCCTAAACATACACAAACAATCACTAATGGCATTTTCAAATGATTGTTTATGTGCAGGAAGGGACACCTTCCTGCACATAAGCAATAATTTCTGGCATTTTGCTCTTTCCATGCATGCTGCAGAATGCAGCATGCATAGAAAAAGCAAAAACAAGGAGGAATAAAAATATTCCTTCTCGTTGCACCCTGCTAACACCACCCGTAGGGGTGGCGTTAGATTTTGGAGCTGCCTCAGGTTTATGAAATTTCATAAATCTGAGGCAGCGTCAAAATGCAATGTAGCATGTCCACAGCAACACCCGTTGCACGCCCCTTCCACGCACAGTGCTGCGTGGGAAGGGGACAGATTTACAAGGTGACGTTGTGTAGTCATTTTAATTATAGCTTCATACATGTTATTTTAGCGAACTAGGCCTGCCGCTGTGCACTTTAACCTAGATATATTTTATTCAGCTTTGTTTATTATTTTAACAATAGCTACGTTTGCGGTCTTGTTTTATTTCTCTCTGTCTAGCTGTGCTTTGCCTAGGTCAGCACTGCGTTCTTAAACTAGACATTTCTTTCACTGTGTGCTTTTCTCAAGGCTGCAGTTAGATAGGTTGCCTGTGCTGCAGTTAGATAGGTTGCCTGTAAACGTGGTAACGCTTTGTCTCTAGTGTTCATAGAAACATACACATCCTTACGCAGGGACATTTTCTCAGAACATCAGCTGTTTTATTACTTCTCTGTCCCATACACGTTAGAGGGAGATTCCAGCCAGATGACAACTACTGTATGCTGATTGCTGAATGCTTCACTACAGCTGCTTGTGTAGACTACAGGCCTCTTACTCTGGTATGAGGGATGCTGTCTTCCCAGGGGAACCTGAAGGGCAGGAATAGAGCTTAACATGCTGTGCTCTAACACAGCCTGGGTAGTAATTATTTTAACGATTTTAGTGACAATATTGTAGCGTTATTTTTATACTTCCCTCTCCTTGTCACAATTTTAATGCTGTCATGCTTCATCGTCCTGGTTATTGCAGTACATGCTTTATTATTTAAGATGCAGTTGCTTTGTTAAAACCTTATTGAAACATATATACTGCCTCTGATTGTCCTTGTATACGTGAGACTAATGTAAATAAGAGAAACAGTTGCGATTTGAGTGACCACAATTTCCCTGAGGAGTCAATTGTGTCACATGCTCAGCTGCCCAATCATCCCTGCTCTTGGGTAGAGGTGAGGCACTGCTAGTTAGCCGGAGCAAAACCCGGATTAGGCCGACAGGTGTCACCTGTTGTGGGTTTGACTCAGTCCCTCACAGTGCTGGTGATTTTGCCTCCCAAATCCAGTAGTCTCATTAGAATAATGACAGCATACGCAACGTTAAGCTACAAAAATTATATTAAAGCCACCTTGTAAATACGGTGCAGTGCTTAGCACCACAGGAGCGTCATGAAAAGTCACGCTCCTGTGGCGCAAGGGGCCTATAAATATGCCCCTTAGTGCTCTAATTGTTCTTTAGAACACTCTGGGAGACTGTAGTAGAACACAAGGGAATCAACTGACAGGCTGCTCTCGTTGGAAGTACATGTTTTACTGAGCATGTCAGACTTCATTCTCACATGGATGAGAAATATAGTGTGAATTTACAGAAAATATACTCTCACTTTAGCTTCTGGGGCACCTTCCATAACCTTTATGGGAAAATCATGAGAAAACAGTTTTATTTCAAACATGATTCATGAATTCCCAACAGAAGGCTTTTTCAAGTGGGAAAATCACCATTAAACACACCACAATTCCTAAAATGAGTATGGTACCATCAACAAAATATTTATATTCGAGCTCTAATCTTTTATATGTTCTCCTTTTTGTGACCCTCAAAACCTGGCATTTGGTACAGTGCATTTTGATGGGGTCCTTGTCCCACAGTCCTATAACTGCTGCCACTTCTCATGCTACATGTGTGTATATATATATATATATATATATGTGTGTGTGTGTGTGCATTTTTCCCTACATTTAAGCTTTAATTCTCGTTTTCAGCTTTGTGAACCATTTAGAAGGTGCTATGATGTATATGGGTTCCAAGATGGCTGCCAGCAGTATTGCCAGATTTTGCGACCCATCCCATTTGGCTGTCCAAAAGTTCAAACTCAAATTCCGCCCAATCCAGACAAGTATCAGCCCAAAAGCCAGCCCAAAGTTGAAACCCTCAAAGCTTGCAAAAACAGCCTTCAAGAAATATTTTGACCATAATTCTGATTTATTTCAACTAGCATACAATATGTGGAGTTTCAAAGGGCACCTATGGACTTCTGCAATCATAGTAAAATTCTATTAATGATTACTGATTTTGAAGATTGATCCCCTCTATGACTGTCTAAATGGCACTTGTGCACCACAAATCTGAGCCTGGCGCTGATGAATAAACTTTACAAGAGCAGACTATAACTCATCTTAATTAAGCCTAGCTCCGGAAATGTTGAAACTCTGTAAGTAATGTGGCCCCAAAAAACAGTATATTTAATTGATCTCACAGGATTAACACCACAAAATGATACGCATGTAAAGAAACCACCCTGGAGTTAAAACAATTCCACAATTTACTGGTTTGGCAGGAGGGAAGGGTCCTCACAGTACAACACAAGGCCCATTCTTTCTAGTTAAAATGGAAGAAGGCCAGAAAGGAGATAGTCACTTACTCTGGGATGAGTCCCGCGCCACCCACTCCAAAGTCCTTCACCATGAAAACTTACTGTGGCACTAAAGCCCTGATTTCTACTTTTTTGTGCAAAACTTCACTAACACAGTTTTGAACCAAAACGTTTAGCACCGGCATGCTCCATTTCTAGGCACCAGCTGGGCACCATATTTATGGAATGGTGTAAGCCGGTGCAAAGGGTAGGTTAGCATTAAAAGAAAATGATGTAAGTCGGGTGGGGCTGGCAGTACGGAAAAAAGGGGTTTTGCACCAGAAAATGACATTAGGCAGGTTAGAGTAAAAAAAAAATGACTAACCTGCCTAGAGTAATTTTCTGACACAAAACCATCCATACCAGTTGACTCCTGTCTTAGAAAAGACAGGAGTCATGCCCACCACCCCAATAGCCAGCACAGAAGACCAGGGTCCCCTGGGCAACGCCTTTTCACCCAGTGCCATGTAGAGGGGCCCATTTCAGGGCCCCCAATGGCACATAAAAAATTAATAATACTTACCTGTACCTACCTGGGATGGGATCCCCATCCTCCGCTCTCCCTCTGGTGTAGGTGTTCATGGGGCTTGGGTAGGGCATCTGTGGGCTTATTCAATGGTGTTCCACCATGGAAATAGGCCCACAGATCCCCTAACGCCTGCCCTGACCAAGGCATTAAAAAAATAGTGGAAAGCAAGCTTTGCACCATTTTTGTTACCCCTCCTCACCCCGTGCGTGATTTTAGCACAGGGGGTGTGTGATGAATATGGCGCTAAGGCCATAGGTGCAAAACTAACTCCATATTCATACTTTGGCGCTAGACCCTTCTAGTGCCAAATTTATGGGGTAGGGTCATTTTTTGCACTGGAATGCCTACTTTGCATCTCATTGATGCAAAGTAGGTTTCCACGTCCAAAAAATGACTTAACACCATAAATTTGGCACTAGAAGGGTCTAGTGCCAAAGTATAAATATGGAGTTAGTTTTGCACCGAATTTGCATAAAACAAAATGATGCAAATTCAGTGGAAAACAAGTATAAATATTCCCCTAAGTGTTATTCAGTACCTACACTGTTTCCTTTCTGTGGCAGCACCGACTAGACTAAAGCGGTGTTGGAAATAAGCAAGTGGGTTTGTTTGGGAACCAAACTAAAGCAAGGGTTTGGAGCAGAAAGAAAAGAGACTCCTTTCCCAACACCTTTAGGCCCATATTTATACTTTGTTAGTGCTGCATTTGCGTCATTTTTTTACGCAAATGCGGCGCAAAGTTACAAAATACAATTGTATTTTGTAACTTTGCGCCGCTTTTGCGTCAATAAATGACGCAAATGCGGCGCTAAAAAAGTATAAATATGGGCCTTAGTGTTACTCTCCCCCAAAATCTGAACTGTAACACTCCTTGATGTTTGCTGACACCACCATGACTCCCATTTTTCCATCCCATTCAATATCCCGTCATCATTAGCACTGTCCCAATCACTTTTTACCCCTGATCTGTGCAGTCTCATTAGGCTGCCCAGCTCCCTTACACCTATCTCCCACCCTGGGCTTTAAGTGCATCAGGTCCTAAAACTAATTTTTAAATGAGTCCCTAGGAGGGCCTATGTTCATATGCTTAAATTGTAAAACCATGGATTTATTTTTCAGTAATGCATTTAACCCCTTTAGTGCGGGTGTCGGCCACTGGCCGACACCCACACTACCTCCCTGGTGCGGGTCACGACCAGTGGCCGACACCAGGGAGGCCAGTAGGGCCGCTTCCTGCTCCGATGGGGAAAACAGCCCCAAACGGCCTTCCCTACGTTCGGGAAGCCCTCGTATGAAAGGGGAGACTCTCTCCCCTTTCATACGAGGCCTTCCTGAACACATTTCCTGGCCCTCGATCGCAGCACAAACGCCACTAGACACCAGGGATTTCACTTGGGGGGGTCGCCCCCCCTCAAAAAACGGGGCACCCCCCATAGGGGGCCATATTGTTTAATTTTAAGGTTTGGGCCCCATGGGGCTATTTTTATTTATTTTTTAAATAAAAAATTGACAGGGGGTCACCCATGGGAAGGGCGACCCCCTGCGGGGGCAATACTTTTTTTTTGTAGTTGTAGGGTTTCCCTGGGGGCCATTTTGGCCCCCAAGGAAACCCTACAACTACCCAAAAAAAAATACAGATCTATATATATATATATATATATATATATATATATATATATATATATATATATATATATATATATATATAGATATATCAATTCATGTAGATAGATATATCTATCTACATGGATATATCTATAGATAGATATATATCTATAGATAGATCTATATATATGTATGTGTGTGTGTATATATATATATATATATATATATATATATCTAAATCTAAATAGATCACTTTTGTCAGTGCATGTAGGGTTTCCCTGGGGACTGCGATCGGCCCCCAGGAAAACCAGACCCACATATAAAAGTGATCTATATATATATCTTATATATATATATAAAAAAATATATATATATAATCATATATATGTATATATATATATATATATTTGCCAGCAGTTGTCTTGCAGTTGCAGCTTGCGTCTTCCAAGCAGTGCACATACTTCAACTGACGCATTTCAACTGTAGCTTTTAGGCAGCAATAAAAAAGTCAAATAAGTCTTGTGATTATGTTTCTGCTACAAAAGGATCAGACTTTTATCTAGTGGCAGTTTTAGTGCCATAAAGAAGCGCAGAAGGTTTATATGACTACTGCAAAGAGCAAATCTGTATTTTATGTAAATAGCTGAGTTCATTAGTAAAGTCAGCCACTACCTGCGCTATAATACAAATTAAATGTATGTGCGGGGTGGGGGGTGGCTATGGAGAGATGAAGAGCACGTTTGCTGGGTGGTAATGAGGGAATCCGAGGAGGAGGACATGGGAGTGGGAGCACCAATAATGATTGTTGGACTGGGCGCAGGAGGTGCTAAAGACTGTGATGAATGGTATGTGACAAGGTGTTTGAGTGTCTTGAAAGAACGTGCTGATTGAGGGAAGAAGCGCAGGTAAGGTGGCCTCTACTGTTGCACGTATCACACACCCCAGCAATTTTGTGACTGTCTGTAGGCTAGTGTTTTAGAGCAACAGTTTAGGTAATAGCAGAGATGGCATCTTGATGGATGACTGCTGCTGACGTCACTCGGGTTATAAATGACATCTCTGACATAGGATCAGAGACTGAGACAGCAGATACTGAGACAGCATCTGAGGGATAGGACAATGGCGCAGACTCTGGGAGTGATTTTTCAGTTGGAGGAGTCCCATTGGATAACTCCTTCCAGTAAATTGTGAGGGAGGTGATGAGGGCAGTCCTGTTGTCCCTTCGCAAGCACAGTCTGTGCAACAGGGCAATAGTGGGTTAGCCTAACCCAGAGAGCAGGTGAATGCTGGGGCAAGCACATAGAGGGTGCTCTCTTGGGGGCTCCCCAATTTAGTTCAGCCCCAAATTGTATTGTGGAGACATCAAAATTATCTATCACAAAACAAACTGGTTTTGTAAGGCAGGCACCTGTGTTTTTGATCCTGGGTTCGACGGCTAAATAGGGAAACATACTAAACCCAAACATTTCTGGAAACTAGACATCCAGGGGAGTCCACAGAGGTGTGACTTGTGTGGATTCCCCAAAGTTTTCCTACCCAGAATACCTTGCAAAGCTGAAATGTTGAATAAAAACTCTATTTTCCTTGCATTTCTGTCACACAAACTACAGGAATATGCTGCAATCCACAAAATTCCTACCACCCAGTGATTCCTCACCTGTCCTGATAAAACCACTACCCCACTTGAGTGCCTATACCTAGTGCCTGCTTAAGGAATGGATTACCCCAGGGTCAACAGTTGCCTCATATAAGTACCAACATTGACCGTTGTGTGATCTATTCCTGTCGCCGGCACTAGGCCTACCCACGCAAGTGAGGTACCAATTTTATCGGGAGACCTGGGGGAATGCTGGGTGGAAGGACATTTGTGGCTCCTCTCAGATTCCAGAACTTTCTGTCACCGAAACTTGAGGAAAAGGTGTTTTTCTGGCCACATTTTGAGGTTTGCAATGGATTCTGGGTAACAGAACCTGATCAGAGCTCCACAAGTCACCCCATCTTCGATTCCCCTAGGTGTCTAGTTTTCAAAACTGTGCAGGTTTGCTAGATTTCCCTAGGTGCCAGCTGAGCTAGAGGCCAAAATCCACAGCTAGGCACTTAGCAAAAAACAGCTATGTTTTCTTTGTGAAAATGTGATATGTCCACGTTGTGTTTTGGGGCATTTCCTGTCGCGGGCACTAGGCCTACCCCCACAAGTGAGGTATAAGTTTTATCAGTAGACTTGGGGGAACGCTGGGTGGAAGGAAATTTGTGTCTCCTCTCAGATTCCAGAACTTTCTGTCACCAAAATGTGAGGAAAAAGTGTTTTTTGGCCACATTTTGAGGTATACAAAGGATTCTGGGTAACAGAACCTGATCAGAGTCCCACAAGTCAGCCCATCCTGGGTTCCCCTTGGTGTCTAGTTTTAACAAATGTGCAGGTTTGGTATGTTTCCCTAGGTGCCGGCTGAGTTAGAGGCCAAAATCCACAGCTAGGCACTTTGCAAAAAACACATGAGATTTCAATGTAAAAATGTGATGTCTCCATGTTGCCTTTCCTGTTGCGAGCATTAGGCCTACCCCCACGAGTTAGGTATAATTTTTATCGGTAGACTTGGGGGAACGCTGGGTGGAAGGAAATTTGTGTCTCTCTCAGATTCCAGAACTTTCTGTCACCAAAATGTGAGGAAAAAGTGTTTTTTGGCCACATTTTGAGGTTTACAAAGGATTCTGGGTAACAGAACCTGATCAGAGCCCCACAAGTCAGCCCATCCTGGGTTCCCCTCGGTGTCTAGTTTTAACAAATGTGCAGGTTTGGTATGTTTGCCTAGGTGCCGGCTGAGCTAGAGGCCAAAATCCACAGCTAGGCACTTTGCAAAAAACACATGAGATTTCAATGTAGAAATGTGATGTGTCCATGTTGCCTTTCCTGTTGCGAGCATTATGCCTACCCACGCAAGTGAGGTACCATTTTTATCGGGAGACTTGGGGGAACACAGAATAGCACAACAAGTGTTATTGCCCCTTGTCTTTCTCTACATTTTTCCTTCCAAATGTAAGACAGTGTGTAAAAAAGACGTCTATTTGAGAAATGGCCTGTAATTCACATGCTAGTATGGGCACCCCAGAATTCAGAGATGGGCAAATAACCACTGCTGCTCAATACCTTATCTTGTGCCCATTTTGGAAATACAAAGGTTTTCTTGATACCTATTTTTCACTCTTTATATTTCAGCAAATGAATTGCTGTATACCCAGTGTAGAATGAAAACCCATTGCAAAGTGCAACTCATTTATTGGCTCTGGGTACCTAGGGATCTTGATGAACCTACAAGCCCTATATATCCCTGCAACCACAAGAGTCCAGCACACGTAACGGTATATTGCTTTAAAAAATCTGACATTGCAGGAAAAAGTTACAGAGTAAAACGCTGAAAAAATGGCGGTTTTTTTTTCAGCTCAATTTCAATATTTCTTTATTTCAGCTGTTATTTTCTGTAGGAAAACCTTGTAGGATCTACACAAATGACACCTGGCTGAATACAGAATTTTGTCTACTTTTCAGAAATACTTAGCTTTCCGGGATCCAGTGTTGGTTTCACACCCATTCCTGTCACTAACTGGAAGGAGGATGAAAGCACCAAAAATAGTAAAAATGAAGTATGTCCCAGTAAAATGCCAAAATTGTGTTGAAAAATGTGGTTTTCTGATTCAACTCTGCCTGTTCCTGAAAGCTGGGAAGATGGTGATTTTAGCACCGCAAACCCTTTGTTGGTGCCATTTTCAGGGTAAAAAACACAAGCCTTCTTCGGCAGCCCTTTTTTCAAATTTTTTTGAACAAAACAAAACTTTAGGTCTATTTTGGCTACTTTCTTGGTCTCCTCCAGGGGAACCCAGAAACTCTTTAGAAACCCTAGGATGTTGGAAAAAAAGGACGCAAATTTGGCGTGGATAGCTTATGTGGACAAAAAGTTATGAAGGCCTAAGCGTGAACTACCACAAATAGCCAAAAAAGGGTTCAGCACTGGTGGGGGGAAAGGCCCAGCAGCTAAGAGGTTAAAAAACCATACAGTAACCAGTATCAGCGAAGCAGCATTTGCTTATTACCTTCATTTTCATTTTATCTTTCATTTTGTGGAAGTATTTCCTTTTTTAGGTGCACATCTGGAAGATTATTTTCATGCAACATATGGCTCTTGTGTAGTCCACACTGTGAACTGAGCCACCTCCAGGTGTCAGGGTGAGTTCAGATTGTGGGTGGGTGTTCATGATGGTGTACTACTGAGTCCTGCGGCTGAAAGTAGTATGAGTTTCCTCTGCTCTGCCAGTGTGAAATTAAGGGGTTCAGACTACGTGCACATCCAATCCTTGCCCTCTCTGCAAAGCACACAGGTTGGTGGTCACATGTAAATTTTTCCAGTGCAGCTTGAAGCTGGGTCACATCAAGTTTCAAAAGTCCATCTTTCAGAGCATAGTGAGATTAGGGCTATGGGGCCTGTTTTCTTCTCCACAGCTTTCTGAAATCCTCCATCTGCATGTCTCACGCCATTGCTTTCCTCTTCAGGACTACCTTTCCACTCTGTTGTTTATATATGTATACACCTTTTCATTAGTGAAATGAGAGAACCACAGCACATCACAGGATCATAGTGTGAAACATTTAATATTTTGTAGTATTTCAAGAAAAACAGATATCCTGATTCAATAGAATACATTCGAAAGGTTGCTTGTAGATTGATTCCATAGTGGTAAGAAAACAGCCGACACGTGTTTCGTCATCCTTGACTTTTTCAAGGCTGTGAAAAATGGAATGTAACAATCATGAAGCTAGTAGGTAGTGATGAGATGAATTTTAATGTGAAATGCGAGTTGAATAAGAGATGTATAAACCTAATAACGAAAAGGAAGGAGAAAGAGAAGACCCTGTGTTGTTGATGTGAGCAGATTAAAATTTAGAACAAGAATATTGTGTCACCTCGATAGTATAGTGATTCTATACATAAAGGAAAATAAGCATTATCAGTGAAAAGCTGGATACTGATATAACACCACAGTGAAAAGTCGTGGAAAGAGCAAGCAAACCAACTGCAACAGCAAAGTGTTGGGTGGTCTAAGGTTAAGAGCACACCACCACGAATAACTATAAAGATATGACAGTGTGTGTCCAAGCAGTGAAAAGTATTGAATACAACTAGGACATACCTCATTCAGATTGAAAGAGTTGAATAAATTGTAGGAGTTCCATATTCCGAAAAGTTTGCAAGTTCAATCAATTGGGCAAAAAGGTAGAAGGAGTCACAAGACCGTGGTAAGTCTGTAATCTGATGGGGAAAGTGTAGATCGTAAGTAAAAGGTGGTTAAGAAAAGAAAATGGAAAAGGACAAAATATATGATTATATAACTGATTGGAGAAAAAATACTCCAAAAGCAAAAGTTGTTGGTCCTAAGTCTAAAAAATAAAAATAAAAATGAAAGTTTGAAAGTTTCTTTACAATAGAGTTAATTGTTTTTGAAAACGACACCAAAAATTGGAAAAATCCATATTAAGTAGAAAAGCCATGAAGGAGTTTATGGCGATCACAGAAAAACCGAAGAGATCGGCAGTCCAATCATAACTTAGAATCTAGTGCGAGGGCATGTAATCGCCGTAACTAGTAAGTATACGGTCAAATTACGGAGGTGTGGAATACCAGAAACGGGTAGGAATCTTATAGGAACTTTCCGGTTGCGAAGGGTGAAAGAAAGTAGCCTGTTTAACTTAGTGTCTTTTCATTAGTGCAGGATATGATGGGGACCAATGCTTAATTTGAGCTGTTGATTTCCAGTGCAGGGAACCAACACTTATTTTTTAGGGCTGGCACTTATTTTTCTGCCTCAAGCATTTAATGCAAACAAAAGACACATAAGGAAAAGACTGAGGAAGAGAAAAATTAAAAAGCTCCACAAAGGCAGAAAGCTGTAAGAGTGAGCTGAAGGGGCAGGGAGTAGCTGTAAATGGATTAAAGAGGCCCGAGGTGGCTTAAGGATTACGCTGCCTCAGTATTCTGTCCTTTCACATTTAATTGCAGCAGTCACATGTTTCAGAGGTGAGCTTTGGGCACTGGTATGTTTTTATTTGCAAATTAAGCACTGATGGGGACCTGACCAGTTTCAACAGCAAATGTTGACCAGGATCTGGTTTAGCATCAGTTAAATATGCTGAATTTGTCCCAGTGTAATTTGCTGAACCGAGGACTCACTCGGCAGCAACCACATCGTATTTGGTTTCCTTTCAGTGCAGCAACCTGTGGCATGAAGGGGGGTCTTCTGCTCTCCCCAGTTCCTCTAGCTGCTGCTGCCTCTGACTTTGCTGGAATGAACTGAGAGTCTCCTGACTCAGTTTGAGGTCCTCCTCCACCCGCAGGCTGGTCCCTGCGCCTTATATCCCTGGTGGTCTAGTGGCTATCACAAGTAAGTATTTCCTTTTCTTTTCTTTCACTCTGTCGCTCTTTCACTTTTGCGTTTTCTTCCTTTTTCTTCTATCATCCCTCATTTTTCCTCTATTTCTTTTTCCTTTCCTCTTTCCTCTGCCCCCTTCCACCTGTGAAGCACCTTTATCGCCCTCCTGCCTCCCATCTGACTGCTCCCCCTGCCCACCTCCCCTTCTTAATGGCGGCAGCGCTGAACCTGCCATGCCTAAGGCAAGCCCGTATGCACCCATCCATGCCTGGACTGCACCCAGCACCAGGAATCCTGATCTCCGTTAAACCACCCCCTGGACTGCCTCTGTTACGACTCCGAGACCCTCCTCCACCTCAACACCAGACGTCTCAACAAGTGCTGCACCATCTCCCCCAAGGACACCCACAGACCTTTCACCTGCAGGAACTGCAACTTCAGCGCCAGCCTCAACAAACCAAAGGCACTCTCTGCACACAAATATACCAACAACCTCCACAACCCCATCAACTGCCTGCTCCTGAACATCAGCTTCATCCACAAACATGCCACCCAACTCTGGGACCTGATCAACACCACCCGACCGGACATCGCCTTCCTCACCGAGACCTAACCCAACCCCACCTCGGGTCCAGACATTGTCATCACCATTCCTGACGGTTACAGCATCCTGAGGAGGGACCGGCCCTCCCGCCCAGGTGGAGGACTCGCCATTGTACACAAGTCCTCACTACATGTCAAGGCCGTCCAAGAAGAACACTGCACCTTCATAGAACACCTTCACTTCCTGGTCCACTGCAACCACAACTCCTCCATCTGTCACATCAAAAATTTCAGTCTCGTCGACAATGCATCATCAATGACAGGTTTGATCCCCACTGCTACCACAGTGACAGCAATGTTTACAGCACCGCCTTCACCCATGATAATAACGCCGTTATTATAGACGACAGTGACATCGGTGAGCATAAAGTATGAGCCTTCTTTATTGTCAAAGACAACACCCCAGGGTAAGAAAATGTTGAAGAAGTCAACTTCAGCTCTGTCTTCAAGTTGTAAGAAATCAAAGACTTCTACATAGTCGACGCGAATACCGTCTACAGCTATCAACATACATACAAGGAACCATAGATCCGTTGATGACAGTTCCATCGACGGCAGCTCCGACAACACCATTTCCGTCAATGACAACTTCGAGAACAACACTGTCGACAATGACTCAGTTGACGAGGGCATCGTCGATGACAACAACATCGACGGCCCATTTCTTTCCCACAGACACACCGGCGACTATACGGTCGATGACAGTTCATTCAACGAAATCTCCCTTTTACCCTTAAGAATTTTAAAAATAAAACGTAAATCCGCTTAAGAGACATTACAGCTTTCACATACCTCACCCAGTAAGGTATCGCCAGCACATTCAGAACGTCTTCTTGATGAGGATAAAGACAAATATGGAGATGAGTACTCTGATGATGGTCTGTCTGCTTGTCCTTCAGAACTACAAATTAAATTCCAGGAAGAGGATGAAGAAGAGTGTGAAGAGTTACATATTCAACAATCTTTTCATGATCAACAACACACACGTTCGCAAGAACAAGAGTGCGAGTCAACAGTTCAGATGCCAGTGTCACTAATTGCCAATTTGCACAATATGATGCAGGATTACTACAATAGATTCCCACCACCAGGATCATCAACTCTGCTTCAGCATTCACAACTACTGTTAAGTCCTCCTTCTCGTGACCAGTCATCAGGGTTTCAGGTTCCTTCAGTACCGTTACCACTTCCATCTAAACATCCCGAAAATGATCCGCCTTCTTCGGAAGAGGATCAAGTAGAACAGGAAATCCAGGACAATGCCCCGCTCCCCAGTCAATGGGATGACTACCAGACTCAAACCCATCCCCCTCTACTCCACCACCAGTTGATTCTCTTCCACAAGATATAGGAGGGTTCCATAGTGTAATGGAAAGAGCAGCCAAGAGATTCCAGCTTTCCATTGTATCAAAGCAGTCGGATTGTTTCCTTTATGACTTTAAAGAAGACACCAGAAAGACAGTTTGCGCGACCCCGCTTGTAGATTTCATCTCGGAAGAAGGTCTTAAAGTGATGCAGACCCCATCCTCCATACCATCAGTACTTCTTAGACTAGATAAAAAATACAAGGCGCCAGAAAATTCACCAGCTTGTTTGATCAGTCAACCCAAACCTGACTCCGTGATAACCCAGGCAGGTCAGCACAGGTCAAGAAACCCATCCTCTCTGCTTTTCGCGCCCCCGGATAAGGAAGGACAGTGCTTAGATACAAAAGGAAAGAAATGTTCCACAATGGCGGGTACAATGGTCAGGGCAGCAAACTTGTTCGCGATTCTAGGACGACACAACTGCCAGGTGTGGTCAGATATCTCTTAATACATTGATCTCCTTCACAAGGATGCTAGAACTGAAGCATGAAAGGTTACAAGAGGGAGAAAAGATCTCTGCTGAGATCATAGACTGTGCAATAGATGTGTCACACACAGGTTTTGCCAGCTAGCAAGAGTGGCAGTGCTAAGGCAGTAGGGTTGACTAAAGGCCACTTCTACCCGGAGGTTCAGATGAAGGTTCTGGACATGCCATATGTGGCAAGCATGTCGATGACGCGTTAAAATCAATAAAAACGGACACAGACACAGCTAGATTGTTGGGTACTCTACAATTCAGAAGGCAGCCCTTTCGAGGGGTGAGAGGTAGAGGACTGTATTCCTACAGGGGTGGCCTACACCAATATAGACAATACCAACCTTATCAGGGACAGTTTCATTCAGCCACCAATCCACAACAACAATCCTTTAGGCAGCCACCATCTGCAGCCTACAGACATACCACCAGAGGAAAGTCTACTTATAAGGGCAAGGACACATGCAGAAAACAATGACTTCCATCAGGTGCCTGCCTCCAACCCCTAGTCCAACTCTCAGATGGGGGCAGAATTCCCAGCTTCTCCCACCAGTGGTCCCAGATCACCTCAGAGCGATGGGTTCTCAATATCACCAGAGGGCATACCCTGGAATTTCAGCAACCTCCCCCAGATGTACTAGCTTGGGAACCCCCACCTGCCCACTTAAAAGAGTTCCTTTTACAAATGTCCACAATGATAGACAAGGGAGCCATCGAGATCGTACCGAAGTCTCAGAGGGGAACCAGCTTCAATTCTCACTTCTTCCTCATCCGGAAAAAGACAGGAGACTGGAGCCCCATCTTAGATCTCCGGCGTCTAAACAAATTCCTGAAAAAACAATCATTTTGGATGGTCACTTTTCAGGATGTATTACAGTTGCTCAACCAGAGGGATCACATTATGGCCTTAGATCTCCAGGACACCTATTTTCATATCCCTACTCACCTCAGCCACAGGAAATTCCTACGCTTCAAGGTAGCAGGCACACACTACCAATTCAGAGTGTTACCATTCAGCCTGAGATCAGCTCCTTGAGTGTTCACCAAGGTCTTAGCTCTGGTGGCAGCGTATCTCAGACCTAAAGAAGTTCAAGTGTTTCCATACTTGAACGATTGGCTAATAAAAGCTAACACAGTGTCCAAGGTAGCGAGAGACACAGCAACATTCCTATCACTCTTCCAGACGTTAGGCCTCTCAGTATACTACCAAAAATCACATCTAATGCCATTAACCGACATCACCTTTCTAAGAGCTGTATTAGATACGGAAAAAGCTAAAGCCCTTCGCCTTTCAAGACAGACAGATTCTTTTGCTGAGACGGAGCGCTAGATTTTGGAAGGCCACTTCTGTCTGGATCTACAAATCGTTTCTGGGAGTGCTCTCCTCTTGCATTCTGTTAATACCAAACTGCCATCTCCACATGAGACCACTTCAACAACAGTTAGACAGCCAAAGGACACAAATAAACAGATCTTTCGACGACATTGTCCAAATAACCCCACCAATGCAACAGGCCACGGAATGGTGGTCGAAGCCGCCCCACATCTCCGAAGGTCTGTCCTTTCTGAATCAAAGCCCGGAACATGATCTGACCACAGATGGGTCCCTAGACAGATGGGGTGCGCATCTCGAAGACCTGGCAGTGGAGGGAAATGGACCACCCAGGAAGCAATGCTCCACATAACTTGTTAGAATTAAAAGCCGTCTTCCTAGCACTCAAGTCCTTCGTGACCAAAATCAAGGGCTCATCAGTTACGGTCCGAACCGACAACACCACAAGCATGCACAACCTCAACAAGCAGGGTTGTACAATATTGCCAGCGCTTTCACTCCAAGCGCAAGGGATATGGAATTGGCACTTCGACATCAATAACTCTCAGAGCAGAACACATTTCAGGAGTATCCAGCACTCTTGCGGACTCATTAAGCAGGACCTCATCAACCTGCCACGAGTGGGAGCTCAACCAGACAACTCTCAATCATCTTTTTCTTTGCTAGGGCAAGCCCAGTTTGGAACTCTTTGCGACAAAGGAGAACAATAAATGCCAATCAGTTCTGTCTCACTCATCCATCAAGGTTCACCTGGCAGTCATTTCTAGATTTCGCTGTCCCACTAATTCAGCATCTTTACGGTCCTCCTGAATTGTAAAACAATTCCTAAAGGGGCTATTCAGATTGCTTCCTCCAGTTAAAATCCCTCGTCCTGCCTTACACCTCAATATTGTACTTTCACAAAAAATGAAACATCCATTTAAGCCTATACACAGAGCAGACTTGAAATACATTTCCTGGAAGACAGCGCTTCTCCTAGTGCTTTCTTCAGCAAAGAGTCAGTGACATTCAAGCATTTACAATCTCTCAACCTTTTCCCCAATTGAAGTCGGACACTTTCATCCTTAGAACTAATCCTAAATTTATTCCCAAAGTTCCCTCGAACTTTCATCTGAATGAACCAGTGGTGTTGAAAACTTTCTTCCCAAACTCCAGCAGAAAGAGCGCTACATTCCTTAGATATAAAGAGATTTCTCAAATTCTACATACTAAAGACTAGTAGCTTTTGCAAAGCTGATCAATTGTTTGTAGGCTATGGACAACTAAGAAAGGGATATCTTATTACCAAACAGACCATAGCACAGTGGATTGCCACCGCCATACAGTTTTGGTACCAGCTAGCAGGCAAACCACTGACAGCCAACGTCAAAGCCCACTCCACCAGATCTGTCTCCACCTCCGTAGCTCTCTTCGCAGGGGTGCCTATACAGCAAATTTGCAGAGCTGATCAATTGTTTGTAGGCTATGGACAACTAAGAAAGGGATAGCCTATAACCAAACAGACCATAGCACGGTGGATTGCCACCACCATACAGTTTTGTCACCAGTTAGCAGGCAAACCACTGACAGCCAGCATCAAAGCCCACTCCGCCAGAGCTGTCTCCACCTCCGTAGCTCTCTTCGCAGGGTTGCCTATAAAGCAAAGATGCAGAGCGGCAATGTGGTCTAGCAGCCACACCTTTACTCAGCACTACTGCCTAGATGCCGCAGACAGGATGCACACAGCAGTAGGACAAGCAGTTGTACAAAATGTATTTACATAAAGGGAGACAATTATTATTTTCCCACCGTCCGCTAGTATACCTTATATTTCCTGCTAATTATTCTGATTCTAGTATGTAAGTCTGTGAAAGATACTCCAATACTGGAGAAGAAAATAAGTAACTTACATGTAACTGTGGTTCTCCAGTATTGGTATATTTCATAGATTTACATGCAATCCACCCTCCTCCCAATAGAAGCTCAACTCATATCTGTTTCCTTCATAAATCACTTGTGCTAGAAAATGAGAAATCTCCTAGCTAACATGTTGGAAAGTTTCAATTCTATTAAGGACATGGAGGTGAGGATTATGCATATCTTACTTCACTCTTTATTTAACAGCAAGTTCAAAGTTCAATGACTCCACGAAAAAACTACAACACCCATGAAAGCAACGTTCCCATGGTAACCAATGTCCAATCTTCGCTCCTTCTGACGGTATGTATAAATATCCCTCTTTCTTCACTGCTCCAGTGTCAGTTAAGTCTTGCCCTTACTGCCTCTTGAGTACTTTTGATATCTTGCATTGTCTGTTGAAGTTATTCTCGTGCCAGCATTTTGTATTGTCTGAGCGAATCGCAATTTGCAATTCGCAGACCCAGATGCAGGATGGTGTCCCTGACACCATCTGCGAATCGCAAGGGGGTCGCAAAGACCCAACTCATTAATATTAATGAGGTGGGTTGCAATTTGCAACCCCTTTGCAATTCGCAGCACTCACAGGGATGGTGGCCTGCTGGAGACAGCAGACCACCATGTCTGTGACTGCTTTTTAATAAAGCAGTTTTTTTTTTGTATTGCAGCCTGTTTTCCTTAAAGGAAAACGAGTTGCAATACACATGAAAAAATGAAACGTTTTTGTTTAATTTTTTCAGAGAAGGCAGTGGTCCATAGGACCACTGCCATAGGACCACTGCCTGCTCTGAAAAAATGTTTTCAGAGCCATTCACGAAGGAGAATGGGTCCCATCGGGACCCCTTACCTTTTGCGAATAGGTTAGCACCCATTTAAAATGGGTGCTAACTGCGAATTGCTTTGCGACCACGTTCGCGGTCACACAGCAATTCTACATCGGATGCAAATCGCAAATAGGAAGGGGAGCACCCCTTCCTATTTGCGAGTCGCGTTCCCATTTTGCGAGTCGGTAACCAGGTTACCAACTCGCAAAATGGGAATGAGCATCGCGATGTGCATTTTGCATGGCGCAGACAGTGAAATTCGCTGTTTGCACCATGCAAAACGCTTGCTACATCTGGCCCGAAGTCTTTGAAAAAGGCAATAATTGGTCTAGGATAATCTGCAACTCATTTGCTGTGCAGGCGGTTAATACTGCGTCGTCTGCACACAGCAAAATGGGAACAGGCTTCTTCCCCATTCGTGGCACGTCCTTTCTCAGTCAAAAAAATTGTTAATCCCATCTATAGAGTAAGAAGAGGAAGGGGGCCAGGATGCTTCCCTGTCTAATGCCCCTGGAAGATTAAACTTGTGGTGAGCATTCACCAGAGGGGCCATAACGCATCCTTACTGCCAGGTCTTGGTGGAGCTGACATATGAGTGTTAAAAGTTCTGGTTCCTCTACCATAACGCCCATTAGATCCCACAGCTTTTCACGGTTAACAAGGTCAAATGCACTTGATAAATCAGTGAAGACTATATGTACTGATTCATATTTTGCCTTCGTATATTTTCCCAGGATTAAATAGAGGTTTAGGCATTGGTCAACTGTCTCTAGACCTAATCTGAACCCAAATTGGGTGTCAGCTAATATATTATTTGCAGAAGCCCAATCTTTCAAACAAGACAATAGAACTCGGCCCAAGATTTTTACACTAGAATTGTTGAGGGCGGTAGCATAACGGTGAGGACCTGTCACCTTTTTTAAATATTGAGACCAATAAAGCAGTCTTGTATGATTCAGGACTGGGGCCCTGCGTTACTGACCTGAAAACCTGAGGTAGTAATGGGACCCATAGGGGCATATTCGACTTAAAAATATCTGCTGGAACGCCGTCTGGACCTGGATCACCAATTGGTAGGGTAGGCGACGGGTGTGTGGGGTTAGGCCCTATGTAAGTCGTTCCTCTCCTGAGGAGCAGATTTTAGTAAAATGTGCCACACAGATGTCTACTTCAACAACGGTGTCTATTGGGGCATCAGTATCCTTAAAATATGGCCTGTTAATCTCCTCCCACAATTTGGAACTGTCCTTCATTTCCCCAGCTTTTTGGAGGTCATCCCAAGCTATGAACCTGAACTCCCTTTTCTTTCCGCCAAGAACCTTATTGTAAGCCGCTCTAGCCTGTTTAACGTTGCAGGCTACCCGCGGGTGATTTTTCAGAGCAGACAATAATTGCTTATACGCCATAGAGCATGCTGCATTAAACCAGTGGTAAAGTAATGGTTCTCAATAGGTGACTTTGCGCGTGAGGTTGAGATAGACCTACATATGTTTTCAAAAGTGGGGCAAATCACCTCAGGCCCCATGCTATCAGTCAAACAAGTCATAATGGGCCCTATAGAGTCATTAATGATTCTATAAATTAAATAGAACAGGGTCCACTTTCCTCCATTTAGTTTTAGGCCCTTATTCCATGTAATTTCCATTTTTTTGAGTTTTTGTATTTTGGATTAGGGAACCCAGAGTAAAGTACAAATGGTTATGATAATTTGTACAGCACCCTAGAACCTTAAAGTCGGTCAAATAAGGTATTAAAATAAAACATGATCTATAGTGCCACCTGTGTGATTCCCTGTAAAGGTGGGTACTAAAGCAATTACTGGATTTAGAGCGTCACTTCAGAAAACTAGGTCATACTTCATTAATATTTAATTGAAGGCTTCCCTGTATACAGAATGGGAGAAATTGGTTACATTTGCATGTTGCTCGCTGCACAAGCCATATGCCTGTGACTCTCACAACTTGCAAATATTCCTACTAAAATCCCCTATCCAGACAATGTGTAAAGTACATTTTGACTTCTTGGAAACGTCCAGGAGGAAATCACCTTTTTCGTCAATGGAATCCGGGTTTGATTGAATAAATATATTATAGTTAAAATGTATTAATAATATGTCAAAATCAACAGGGAGTGATAAGAAGGAGACCATAAAATAGGAGGAGGACCAACATTTTCGTGCTTTATAATCAGTCGCTTTCACAGAGAAAAAAACTGGCGAGGCCACCACAAGCTCTACCCGACTTAGATGGAATTGCAGGTTCCAAGGAGGCGTAGAACCCTTCTAGGTGAAAATCAGATACGGACCAGGTTTCTTGGCAACATAAAATTTCATTCTGGCTGACAAATCCTAACCCATCTTGGTTTGAGCATTTGTTGTGTGCCTCAGCAATGTTCCAAGAGACAATACTAAAACAGCTTTCCAGGGGCTTTTGGAAGCGGGTACTCCAGGAGCTTACTTCGGGCTGGGGGTAATCGTGAGCATAAAGCTCAGGGGTAGGATCACAATCAGAATAATGTCTGGGGGATTGAGACCTGCAAGGCCCCCTCATAGGGATGCCATTACCTCGTCTGTGACAGGCATCTTAAGATGGCATCAGTCAATATCTTTTAAGGATGTTAAAGGATCAAAGGCATTCCTAGTAGCGATATTAAACCTTGGACTTATTGTGGTGGAGCAAGAAGTAGGATCACCCCTGCTGGCCTGGGGGAGGATAGATGGTGTACAAAAATAACCCAAGGGTTCAACCTGGCTACAGCCCGGTGGCTGAAAAAAAAAATTGGAAAAAAAGCAAAAGTGACTTTACCACCCTTGGAGACCTAAAATTTAGTATTACACAATCTCCCTTTGTTTACTTGGAACTAAGACCTAACCTAGGGGATCTTCTGACCATCAGTATTTCTGCAGGTATATCGTGGCACCAGCCATCCTTATTTTGGATCCAAAAGATCACTTTATTCTTTAAGCTGTAAAAGTCCTTGTCACCTGAACCAGAAATGGTCAGTACAGTTTTCATGACCAGGGAGTAAGGGGTGCAATCCGGGGCAAGTTATGGATAAGAACAAGAAGTAACACCCAGCTTTAAAGGATCACTCTTCGGTGCTTTGGGCCACGCCTCAAGTAATTGACCTTTGGTTGCTGCTTCCATACCCTATGATGTGCCCTTGAGGTGTGAGTTGGGGCATTCAGGGTAGATTGTTTCTCTAGGTTTGGGCTTGGTTGCTTCAGAATATTGCCAGGGTCAACCCCCTGGCTACCCTGCTACTCTCTGCCACATATCCTGTTGCCTTTGCACGCTAAGCAGGGGGAGCTGAGGGTGCAGAGGAAGGGGTCCCTGTCCCTAACGGTTGATAGGCACAAGCATATAGAGCCCCCATCTGTTGGAGTGGGGTGGGGGAGTGAGGCCAGTGTGGAGAGTTTTGCTTCGATTTCTCCGAGTCGAATGCACATAGGGTCATGTTTACTAGTTAATAAATCTATCAAAAATAATTGTAGGTTTCCCTAACAGGTAGTTTTGGCACTTTGAGTCAATTTCATATGCTGGCTGGTCAGTTCCTGGGGCCTGTGTCGAGGTAGAAGTAGTGGTGGTGGTCCTTTGGGCTACATGACTTGCGTCCAGTAATACTGGATGGTTCCCTTGGGGACATAGCATCTGAAAACTCCACAGGAGCTGCCTCTTTTGGTGTGCTAGGCAAATATGAGATCACAGGGACCACAGGGGTTGTGCCATTGTCAGTTGGATCGAGAGTAGACGTTGTTGTTGGAGGTGATGGAAGGCTGTGGTGAGTGTTGGGGAAGGAGAAAGTGACAAGCGGCGTTCCACCAACTAAAAATAACCCCAACAGCCTATTTCAAGAACCTGTCTATGGTAGTTCCTGTGCCTACTGTGGTGGCCATAGTGTTCTTGCTTTTCCCCATGTTAATTGGAGCAAGTTAGAACTTAACAAGACAAACTCCTCTCCTTTTCCGCAGGTGTGTTCATAAAAAATGGCAAGTTTGAGCAGAACAGCGACTCCAAGCAACTCCAATCAGTCTTAAGTTCACCTATTGCTGTTAGCCAGAAGCTGGGTAAGTTCCGAAATATTATATTCCTATTTGGCAGAAACGCTAGGGGCCAGATTTAAGAAAACTGGTGCTGCACCCAGTGCTGCACCACTTTTCTTGCACCCCTTAGCGCCCCCCTAACGCCACCATGTGTGAGTCATATCTAAGACACATGAACTCCTGGCCGCCGATCACGGTCATGCTGCACGCTCCAACTCACTTGGCTCCCTGGGTGGGTTAGGTGCAGTGACAGCGGTACAAAGCGAGCCATGGTGTTGGGGCGGTGAAAAAAATGGCCAGCTCGTTGAACATTGCAATCCAGCAGCGCCAAGGAAGGTGTCCCCCTGCAGCAAACCCCGTCCCCCCCATGAGAGCCATGCAGCAGCGCAAGGACTTCACCCTCGCTATGGCTTCACGACTTCGTGGCTTCCCAAATAGGCATACCTGCCAAGATCCCGGCAAGAGGCGAGATGCCCTTCATGAGAGAGGAACAGCATGCTAACGTGACAATCTGTTGGTGTTCAAACGCAGCAGGCCTGTGGGCGGGCACAAGCACGGTAGCCTACGGGAGGAGCTGACTTAAGGAAAAGGAAGGATGACTCAAATGAAAAGGCGCAGGGACATGTGAGTCATCTGAGCTTAATTTTTAGGGACTGTGCTGTACAGTTTTGCTATGAAAATGTATCCCCCAATTATTTTTGGTAATCTTCATTACTCTTACTCCTACTTGTACCAGTCGTTACTTGTGAGGTTGTGCTCAGCTCTAGAGACATGTAATACACAGGAAGTATGGGGACGAGTAGGACCAAGAGTAATGAAGAGTAAGTAATCAGGACATTACCTCTACATCCCTTGCCTGAAGCCAGTCATTATTTATCATGAATGCCAAAGTAAGCAATCAAATGGCCTTTAGCACCAAGTAAAAGAATGAAAACGCTTAGCTAACACTCCATTTGCTACCCCCTAGTGATTTATTGTAATCAATACGATGATTTATGTAAATACAGAATTAGGAACTCCTACACCAAAGATTCTTATCCTTAGTGTTCCACCCATGAAGTACGTAATGGTAGACAAATGTATTCACATCAGAGAAGACCATGTTGCCGCGCTACAAAACTGATAGGAAGACTGTGAACTGCTGCTCAGGATGCCCAAGCTCTTTTTGATGCCCCTTGCATTCCATCCAAAAGATGAGTCCCTGATATCGAGTAAGCAACGGATAGTGTTAACCTTAACCACCTTCTTATCAGAAAAGAAGACACTTTATGACCCTGGTAGTTTAACCAAAGTAATAAACACATGATCAGAATTCGGAAACACTTAGGGGGTCATTCTAAGTCTGGCGGGTGGCGGAGGCCGCCCGCCAGACTTCCCCCCTCCAAAATACCGCTCCGCGGTCGCAAGACCGCTGAGGGTATTTTGGCTTTTGCACTGGGCTGGCGGGCGACCGCCAAAAGGCCGCCCGCCAGCCCAGTGCAAAAACCCTTCCCACGAGGACGCCGGCTCAGAATTGAGCCGGCGGAGTGGGAAGGTGCGACGGGTGCAGTTGCACCCGTCGCGAATTTCACTGTCTGCAATGCAGACAGTGAAATTCAAAGTGGGGCCCGCTTATGGGGGCCCCTGCAGTGCCCATGCCATTGGCATGGGCACTGCAGGGGCCCCCAGGGGCCCCGCGACACCCCATACCGCCATCCTGTTCCTGGCGGGCGAACCGCCAGGAACAGGATGGCGGTATGGGGTGTCTGAATCCCCATGGAGGATTCAGAAGGGCAGCGGAAAACCGGCGGGAGACCGCCGGTTTTCCTCTTCTGACCGCGGCTGAACCGCGCGGTCAGAATGCCCTGCGGGGCACCGCCAGCCTGTTGCCGGTGCTCCCGCCGACCCTGGCCCCGGCGGTCTAGTACCGCCGGGGTCAGAATCACCCCCTTAATTCCCTGCAGATACATTGATAATGTTATTTCTGCATCCAGTAAATACCAATTTATTTTCTACTTCAAAGGTTGGAGTAGAGAAAATTAATGATTCACCTAATTTCCCCTTCCCCCACCTCCATGGTTCTCCCACGAGTCCCTGAAAGCTTTTACCTCTGCCCATGGGCTCTTAAATTTGAAAGAGCTATATTCTTATGGAATCCACCCCACAAAAAATCCATGATTGAAACCAATTGACTTTTCAAATAATAAACGGAATTATTTTTCCACCATACCTGAAACCAAACCTAATGACTTGCATACAAGTTCAGAGTTGAGAGTTTAAGTGAATTTTGAATTGTCTCTTTTCTGTGAAAAGGCAGACCCTTATTCTTTAAGCCTCTCCTTCCCAAACAACAATGGGCAGTGCTTTTCCCGACCTAGAGGGGAGGAATTGATGGGAACCTTGCAAGGTTTGTCAGTTGATAATCTCTCTAGGAGGAGAACCCATGATCTCCTTGTCCTGAATGCAACTGCCATCACCATTTTCCTGTTGGACCCCTTTAGGTGATCAAAAACTTTTGGAATTACTGGAAAAGGCTGGAACGCATATTGCAGTTCCTGTGGCCACTACATTGTCAATATCTATCCCCTATACTATCATCACCTGAAATTTCAAACAGCATCTGGGGACCTGTAAGTTGTCTGAAGAAGCTAAAAAATCCTGAAAAGGAATCTTGAAAAACAACAGCTTTTAAGGAAGGAGTTTAGGAGAGCAGGAATATTCTGGTCAGGAAGCCTGCCTGAATTCCTCTTTTTCTTTTGCTCTTAGAGGTGACACCCAGGGATAGCAAATAATTCTCCACTCCAACTGAGCTGCTAATTGTTTTGAGGGCTATACTTTTGTACTTATTGCCTTTCGATGGTTGTGATCATGCTATCTGATCTTATTAGAACACATTGGTCTGGATATGAGAGAAAAAAATAAATTTAGAGCTCTGAACATTGCCAATAGTTCTCTCCAGGTAGAAGATTTCTTGCTGCCTATTATACTCCATCGGGCTTCTGTAGATAATTTTTTCACAACAGGCCCCCAGAACAATGCTCTTGCGTTTATTGTTATGATCCTCAGAAAAGTGGACTGAAGTGAAATTCCTTTCTTCAAAGTCACCTTACTTCTCTCGGGGGGATTTCCATTTATAGTCATAAGCACTGAATAGTCCCGCCCACATGCGGGGACCCCAAATCACTTTTACACAATATATCTTCTTAAGTGCAGTTGTTCGCCTTTCTTCCGGAAGGTCGGCAGAGTCACTTAGGAGAGAGAAAAATATTATGCAGCCTATAGGAACAAACTACAGTGACCCAGTTCTTCATCTCGTACTTAAAAAGGGGCCATGAGATTATATATCTATACAATTTCATTATGTTTTTGTAAAACAGCATGAATGTCTTTCACAAACCTTTTTTTGGTACAGTAGAGAGATGAGGTAGCGTCAGGCAGTGTAGCCCCATAGGCTGTTATTATAGGAGTTAAAGTAGAGGTTGTGCCTTTACCAATCCAGAGTCCTCCAGTATCCCATCATGCTGATCAGATGGCAGTTGCTTCAGTTCTTTTTTTCTGGCTCCTGCTGACATGACCCTGGAGTATTGAGTTTGGCCAGATTTTGGCTTTATTCTTCAAAATTTTGGTGAGAACTGTTTGCTAAACGTCTTTGGTCTTTTCAAGGCTTCTTTTATTTTTTTCTTACAGAAATTAGAGGTCTTTTTACAAAAAATATCTTCTACCCAGGCTCTCTCATCTGCCTCTGGAGAGCGTCCCAGTAAGAAAACATTGGCATCGGTCCTGATCGACATCGAGGAGAGGTGTACAGGCTCTACCTGTTGCCCGTCTACCCATGGTTAACTGTTGAGGAAACACCACTGGTCATTGATCAAATCATGGGGTGCCGACGTCAAGAACATCACTGTCAACTCGCAGACCTCTATCGATGTAGAGGAATTCACCTCCACAATGCTCACTGTTGAGGTCCGGATTGCCATCAAGGCTCCACAGAAGATTGACACCGAGGTTCATAACAACGCCGCCGTCTATCACTGTCAACAAGCAGGTTGACGTCAAAGCATAGAGACCGCTCGACATGGTGGCCCTTCTCAACCTCCTTAAGGCTACAAGAGGCGAGAAGAAAGAGGAGGACCATCTGTACCTCATCAGATTAAGTGTATTCAAGAACATATTCCCTTTCAAGAGCTGCACCTGGCTCTCCTCAACCACCTCCTCAGCTTCCACCTCAACCCCTGCCTCCATCACCACCCCCTCCTCCTCCTCCTCCAGCACCACTTGCTCTACCAAGGTCCACAACTTGCTCTAGATCGCGCCATCACAGCTGCAGGCGTTCATCAACCAGGAGCTCACGTTATTGCCACCATCCAAGAAGATCTAGTTCCAAACGCACCATAGATACATCATTCTCTGCTATAGGACAGTACTCTCCAACACTGGCAGACTCCCCATCTCCACGCATATCACCGGTGAATGATATCACCACATTTCAGAAAGCCTTGGTGAGAGGAGCTGCAAAACATCGGCTTCAACAACATTGACTTCAGTAATCTTTGAGACCATAAAATTTAGGTCAGCATCAAGATATTTGTTACCATTAGTGCCAGGCCAATTAAAACTATGGACTTATTTTTAATGCCAGCCTCTGTTAAGCCAGCTCCATCCAAGCTGCAGAAAAAATACCACCCTCTGGAGCAGGATCCTGCCTTTTACGTACCGACCCAACACCAGTAGTGGTGGCAAAGAAACATCATGGCACTAGTCCCACTTCAACGGTTCCTCCTGATGAAGAAAGTCAGAGGTTAGACTAAGGTTTGCAGTATAGAGGCAACCACAATGAAAGGTTTGAGCGCTACCATCCTTTTAGGCAGGTATGACAGGGCTCTATGGGACTCTATGCAATCATTTGTTGGTCATCTTTCAGAAGACAAACGAGAAGACTTTCTAGAAGTTCTCAATGAGGGATTACTTGTTTCCAACTAAAAGATGTGTGCTGCTGCAGACCCCTTGCTATGTGCAGCACCTGAGGACTGCCACAGAATCACTCTCAGAGGCATTCTTGGCTTCTCCTTTCCTCACTCAAGCCAGAATCCCAACAGAGGAATTTAAATCCCCATTCCTCTGGTATCACTTTATTCAGAAGCCATACCAACAATGAAATGGCAAGAATGAGGGCAGAAATGGAGACACTGAAAGCAGTTGGCTTGGAAAGAACTACAGAACAGCGAAAATCTTTCCGACCTTATCAACAACTTTACTGTCCTCAGAGGGTTCAAACCAAACCCCTCAGTATGGGCACCAACAAAAGTGGTGGAGAACAACAGCAACAGTGCCCTTACCACTCATACCAAAGAAAGCAGACAAGGGGTAGATACACCCAGCAAACTGCTCAAGGAGTCAAGCAATCATCTGTGTCAAATACCTGAGTTATTACTTCTCACTTTTCTGTTACCCACTCCGGTGGGGAGGAGCATATCCTCTTATTTGACAGAGTGGGAAAAAATAACAAAACACAACTGTGTTCTGAATATTGTACAAAATGGTTATTGTCTCCGGTTCCCAGTCCTCCACCGTCCATCCCTCTGAAACCGTCCAGTTTTCAACTCCAGCTGTTGCGGTCAGAAGTCAGCATCCTCTTTCAAAAACAATTGGTGGAACCTGTTCCTCACCATCAACGAGGGACAGGTACTTTCTGGTGGAAAAGAAAGACAAGAACTAATTCAGACCCATACTCGACCGAAAAAAACAGCCAACAAGTGGATTCAGCTAGAAAAGTTCTGGATGCTGTCATTACACCAAATTTATCCCCAATCACACCAGTGGGATTGTCTCTGTTCCATTGACTTTCAAGACGCATACTTCTGTATTCCAATTGCCACAAAACATCAGAAGGTCTTGAGGTTCCCAGTGGGACAAGACCAAGTATTTCCATTTTGTCCCAAGTCAGCACCCAGGACATTCTCAAAGTGCATGGCAGTTGTGGCTGCCCATCTCAGGAAGCACAAAATATTTGCCTGTCCTTACCTAGACGATTGGCTAATCTAGGCATCAACGTCTCAGGAAGCTCAGCTTCACTACAACTGGATTTGCAGTGTCCTCCAAAGATTAGGTCTTCAGGTCAACCTCTCCAAGTCAACATCTGTCCCGTTTCAAACCTTACATTACCTGGGAGATTCCACTGATACAATACAGGCAAGGGTGCGTCCTTTGGAGGAGAGACAGTTATCGATCCTTCAGAAATGTCACTCTTGTGACAGCTTACCGTCCAACAGTGAGAACAATATCCTCTCTCCTTTACTCTATGGCATCCAGCATCTTCCTCACTCCAATTGCATGTCTCCACATGCAACCTGGGTGGACAGGATAGTGCTATTTTGTCATGCAAAGCTCTCCCTGAAATGGTGGTGCTTCTCAAAGAACCTGCTTCGAGGGATGCCTTTTCACAAGGAGGTTCCTTCTCAATCAATAGTAACAGACACCCCACTACTAAGATTGGGCTCACATGGATCATCTCCAGATCCAGGGCTAATGGTCAGAGAGAGAGAGACAACATACCATATCAACCTCCTTGAGCTACACACAGTCCATCTACCGCTAAGAGTGTTTCACCTGTCGTTCAGATCCAGCTCCCTGCTTGTTCAGACAGACAACACAACAACCATCTACTACCTCAACAAGCAGGGAGGGACGAGGTCCAGGCCTCTAGCACGCAAGGCCCAGGCAAGGAAATGGCTCTCAGCCAAGGATCTGACGATCACCGCAACTCAACTTCCCGTTGTATAAAATGCACAGGCAAAGTCTCAGCAGGATTCTGCAAGAAAACCATGAGTGGGTCTTGCACGTCGACATAATTCACAACATCTTTCAACTGTCAGGCACATCTGCCATCAACCTGTTTGCCACCGCAAAAAAAAAATGCAGAAGCTTCGCCTCAAGGTACTACCAACCAGGAATGCTGGGGAATGCCCTATGGATATACTGGTCCAGCAAATTTCTTTATGCTTTTCCACCAATTCCCCTGATTCTAACAGTCCTCATTAAGTTTTCCCACTTGAGAGCCAAGTTGATCCTGATAGCTCCGGAGTGGCCAAGTCAATGGTGGTTCATGGACCTCCTTCACCAGTCCATCTGTCCACATCGAAGGCCAGATGGTTCACCCCAATCTCTCCTGTTTGAATTTGCCAGCATGGCTTCTGAGCTAGTACAGTAGAGACATTTGAATCTTCCATTGGACTGCATGGAGATCCTCAAAGAGACTGAGCGGCCTTCAACCCGTTCCGCATATGCCTTCAAGAGGAAGAGATTGTGCATTTGGTGTTCCTATAAGAACGTGGACCCTACTTCTTGCCAGTAAGATGTCATTCTTCCATATTTACTCCATCTGGCAAAACCTGACTTGCAATTCTCTTCTGTAAAGGTTCACCTGGCAGCCCGTACTACCTACAGAAAATGTCCTTCACAAACCTCTTTTTTCAAAATTCCTGCTGTCAAAGATTTTCTAGAAGGTTAGAAAAGGCCTTCCCTCCCATTAGGCATCCTTCACCTCACTGGGAGCTTAATATTATACTCTCTCATCTTATGCAGGAAGCCTTTGCGGCCTATTCACAAAGCCTCCCTGCAACACCTCTCTTGGAAGATAGCTTTCCTTGTATCAATAACATCAGCTTGCAGGGTTAACAAGATCCAAGCACTTTGTTCTCACAAACCATGCACAGTATTCCATTCTAGCAAAGTGCTTATGAGAAAACACCCACAATTCTTCCCTAAGGTTATTTCAGATTTTCATGTTAATCAGACCATATCACTATCAACATTCTTTCAGAATCCCTTTGCTCCAGCTGAATTATCTCTTCATTCCTTGGATGTGAGGGCAGTTTTGAAATTCTACCTTGATAGGACACGAGGCATCTAAGGATCAAACCAACTGTTTATCAACTGTGGTCTGGTCCGTACAGGGTTGGCCATTTCTAAACAATCCATCTCCCGATGGATAGTTTCTTGCATCCTGTTGTGATATCAAAAAGCTAATAAGACACTGTCAGCTAAGAATAAAGCATACTCCATGAGAGTTAAAGCGGCTACAGCTGCTTTATTGAGAAATATCCCTATCCCCGATATTTGCAAAGCAGCCACTTGGAGACCTGTCCATACATTTACTAAACATTACTGCCTGGATTCTGATGCCAGAGCAGACTCTAAAGTAGGGCAAGCCTCCCTTAGACGTCTATTTGCTTAAACTCATCAAAGTTACCTTCTATGTCCTCTCCATCGCCTGAAGTAGTGATGATCTTGCTACTCTATTCAGTGCATATGACTATAAATGGAAATCCCCTACGAGAGAAGGAATAGTTTCTTACCTGTAACTCCAATTCTCTCGTAGGGGAATTTCCATAATAGTCATAAGCAACCCTCCCTCCTCCCCTGTAGAGTGGACAGCAGTAACCACTAGACCGATGTATCACACACATGTTGCCTCAAAAAAAACTGAAGTAACTGCCACCTGCTCAGCATGATCAGATACTGGTGGTCTCTGGATTCTTTGGATTCTTAAAGGTGCAGCTTCTATTTTAACTAATATAATGACAGCCTAAGGGGCTACACAGCCCTGTGTTACTTCATTTGTGAAATACTTTTATGCTGTTTTACAAAAACATCATGGAATTGAATACATATATAATCTCCTGGTTCCTTTTTGAAGTACAAGATGAAGAATTGGGCCATTGTAGCCTGTTCCGATAGGTGCATAATATTTTTCTCTCTCTTAAGTGACTCTGCAGGCATTCCAGAAGAAAGGCAAACATCTGCATTAAAGAAGATGTATTGTGAAAAAGTGCACTGGGGTCTGGGACGATTCAGTGCTTATGACTCTAATGGAAATTCCCCTACAAGAGAACTGGAGTTACAGGTAAGAAATTATTCCTTATCCACCAACACCTAGAGTCCCAGATCTCTTTTGTCAGTAGAATCATCCTCTTGAAATCCTGACATGTTGGCTTCCAATAAGCATAAAGGTGATTTAGCAGTGGGTATGGGTGAAGGTTTGCCCCAGTGAAAGTAAAAATGCATGCCACAATGTGACCATACATCTTTAACCAGAATATTGTTGTGGCTTCTTTATTCCTCAGAAACTCTGTCTCCAAGGTCTATAGTCTTCAAGCTCTTTCTTGTGGAAAAAACTGCTTTTGAAGTTCTGTTTGGAAAACAGAATCCAATGAACGTTCTGTCCTGTGAAGGCACCATCTGACATGATTTCATCATTTGCACTCCTGTCATTATATTCTGTATTGATGGAGCATGCAGAAGCTAATAATCTAGATAAGGGTACAGCACCAATCTTTCAAGACGGAGGAATGCCACTAGGAGAGCCACCACGTTTGTAAACACACCGGTTGCTGTCTTTAGCTTAAATGGCAAGGCCTGAAATAGATATGCTTGTTCTGAACACAGAACCACAAAAACAAAGTTGCTTCACTATTGAAATATGATTGTAAGTATCCTGCAGATCTACTGTTATCCTATACTCCTGTTGTTGAACCAATGGAATTATTCACTAAATTGTTTCGATCTTCAGTAATGGCCCTGAACCCCTCCATCTTGCTCATTCTTAGATGGCCTCTGACAGAATTTGTCTCTTAGGGCATTTTGGCCATGATGTTCCTCTGACCCCTGAATCTGCATGGAGATCTTTGAATTTAAATGCATATTGTTTCTTCACAGTAATTTTAAACAGCCACATATCTGAGGTAAACTTCTACCAGGCTTCAAACAATTGGTGATTTCAACCTGCTACTGGAAATTCACCCTTTTCTCTGCATACTCAATACTTCTGTCTTCTTTGGGAGCCTTGATTCTGCGTTTTGAAAGTCTGTATCTGATCTTCTCATATATTTTTGCCGATGTAGAAGAAGATTGCTGTCTTCTCGATGGGTACTAAAAAGATTTCTGTCCAAATGAAGAGGAAGGTGCCAGCAGAAGGATGACAAGTGTTTTCTCCTTGAAAATCTTCTATAGCTTCCCTTTTAATTTTGTACTAAACAGTACTAAATATGTCTGCCAGCCAAGAATGGCATCAGTAAAGCTGGTGCCTTCTGTGCCATGTTTCTGTGCCATAATTTATTTCCTTCCTTCCCCCGAATGCAACTACTATACGTCTCGCCCCTCACGGCACAAACACGGAAGGCTTATCATGGGCATCTTTCTTCAGATGTTTTGAATTTATCCAGTATGTGACAGTCAGTCTTTTATAGAATATTTCTGACACAACTTATTTTTTTACTATATTTGAATTCATCCACAATAATATATGCCTTGAAAAGGTTAGATGATAAAACACGTGTCATCTGTTTTCTTGGATGTAGAGTGACTTGGAAAGAATAAACTTATAACATTCACAAGACGTGCTCAAGACTCTCATTAACATACCTTATTGTGTATATGGACTTGTACTTGGACGGATAACTCCCTTATCTTCAGAAGACTACTGAAGAGTTGGATCTTTCCTACATAACCACCATACTCAAATAGCAATGCACAGCATATCCCTGTGTATGTAAGAATTTATAATTTGATTATATATAAGCATTTATAATTTGATTATATGTATATATCTAGATATGCGTATTTCTTTGTACACATATGGATAACTATGTTTTTTAAAATATATACATACCCTTTAGGCCTGCTTAACAAATGTATATATGACTTAAATATATACATATATATTATTCTATGCTTAACATGTTCATAGGCCATTGCATAGTTTCTATATAAGTTGTTTGATTAGATGCTCATGTCTCTGTTTTATCTATCACAATAGGTAAATAATATCATAACTATTTATCTACAAGCACTTCACTATTGAATTATTGAGGAAAAGATCAAATAAAAAAAATAAAAAAAATTGAGTTATAAAAAATACACAAATAAATTACCTTCAAATACTGCAACACTTGAAGGTCTGTGTTAATACAATACAGCTTTAAATCTCAATATATTATCTTACTTAAGCAGATATATTCCCTTTCCATTCAATCATGTATCTATATATTTATTTACTCCTACTGTACAAGAGATTAAACCAATTCACTCTCTCCAATGCACTAATCTGTCCCACCCTATAACTCTCTTAATCTATCCTCTTTCTCCACTCTCTGATTCATCCCAAACTCATTCTACTGCTGTGATCTCCAAAATAACCCTTTGTAGTCGTTTCCCTCCTTTATCTCTCCTGGATCACCCCAGCTTCAGTTTACTGCTATGATCTCCCAAACAATACAACTAAATTCTTCCATTATGTATCTCTCCTTGGACTCATCCTAAACCTCATTTTAATACTATGATCTCGCTTATCCCTTACTACAGATTCTTTCCTCCTCCATCTCTCATTTTACTCATCCCAAACCTCATCTTACTATTATGATCTCCCAATTAACCCCTTCGCTGCCAGGGCTTTTCCCCCTCCTGTGCCAGGCCTTTTTTTGCCTATTTGGGGCAGTTCGCGCTTAGGCCCTCATAACTTTTCGTCCACATAAGCTAACCAAGGCAAATTTGCGTCCTTTTTTTTCCAACATCCTAGGGATTCTAGAGGTAGCCAGACTTTGTGGGTTCCCCTGAAGGAGGCCAAGAAATTGGCCAAAATACAGGGAACATTTCGTTGTTTTCAAAAAAATTGGAAAAAGTGGCTGCAGAAGAAGGCTTGTGGTTTTTCCCCTGAAGATGGCATCAACAAAGGGTTTGCGGTGCTAAACTCAGCAGCTTCCCAGCTTTCAGGAACAGGCAGACTTGAATCAGAAAACCAAATTTTTCAACACAATTTTGGCATTTTACTGGGACATACCCCATTTTTGCAATTTTTTGTGCTTTCAGCCTCCTTCCAGTCAGTGACAGGAATGGGCATGAAACCAATGCTGGATCCCAGAAACCTAAACATTTCTGAAAAGTAGACAAAATTCTGAATTCAGCAAGGGGTCATTTGTGTAGATCCTACAAGGGTTTCCTACAGAAAATAACAACTGAAAAAGAAAAATATTGAAATTGAGGTGAAAAAAACATAAATGTTTCTCTACGTTTTACTCTGTAACTTTTCCCTGCAATGTCAGATTATCGAAATCAATATACCGTTACGTCTGCTGGACTCCTCTGGTTGCGGCGATATATAGGGCTTGTAGGTTCATCGAGAACCCAAGGAACCCAGAGCCAATAAATGAGCTGCACCCTGCAGTGCGTTTTCATTCTATACCGGGTATACAGCAATTCATTTGCTGAAATATAAAGAGTAAAAAATTGCTATCAAGAAAACCTTTGTATTTCCAAAAAGGGCACAAGATAAGGTGTTGAGGAGCAGTGGTTATTTGCACATCTCTGAATTCCGGGGTGACCATACTAGCATGTGAATTACAGGGCATTTCTCAAATAGATGTCTTTTTTACACACTCTCCGATATTTGGAAGGAAAAAATGTAAAGAAAGACAAGGGGTAATAACACTTGTTTTGCTAATCTATGTTCCCCCAAGTCTCGCAATAAAAATGATACCTCACTTGTGTGGGTAGGCCTAGCGCCCGCGACAGGAAACGCCCCAAAGCGCAACGTGGACACATCCAAATTTTTTTTAAGAAAACAGAAGTGTTTTTTGCGAAGTGCCTACCTGTAGATTTTGGCCTCTAGCTCAGCCGGCACTTTGGGAAACCTACCAAACCTGTGCATTTCTGAAAACTAGAGACCTAGGGGAATCCAAGGAGGGGTGACTTGCGGGGCTCGGACCAGGTTCTGTTACCCAGAATCCTTTGCAAACCTCAAACTTTGGCTAAAAAAACACATGTTCCTCACATTTCTTTGGCAGAAAGTTCTGGAATCTGAGAGGAGCCACAAATTTCCTTCCACCCAGCGTTCCCCCAAGTCTCCCAATAAAAATGATACCTCACTTGTGTGGGTAGGCCTAGCGCCCGTGACAGGAAACGCCCCAAAGCGCAACGTGGACACATCCACATTTTTGGAAGAAAACAGGTGTTTTTTGCAAAGTGCCTACCTGTAGATTTTGGCCTCTAGCTCAGCCGGCACCTAGGGAAACCTACCAAACCTGTGCATTTCTGAAAACTAGAGACCTAGGGAAATCCAAGATGGGGTGACTTGCGGGGCTCGGACCAGGTTCTGTTACCCAGAATCCTTTGCAAACCTCACAATTTGGCTAAAAAAACACATGTTCCTCACATTTCTGTGGCAGAAAGTTCTGGAATCTGAGAGGAGCCACAAATTTCCTTCCACCCAGCGTTCCCCCAATTCTCCCGATAAAAATGATACCTCACTTGTGTGGGTAGGCCTAGCGCCCGCGACAGGAAATGCCCCAAAGCGCAACGTGGACACATCCAAATATTTGGAAGAAAACAGAGGTGTTTTTTGCGAAGTGCCTACCTGTAGATTTTGGCCTCTAGCTCAGCCGGCACCTAGGGAAACCTACCAAACCTGTGCATTTCTGAAAAGTAGAGACCTAGGGGAATCTAAGGAGGGGTGACTTGCGGGGCTCGGACCAGGTTCTGTTACCCAGAATCCTTTGCAAACCTCAAAATTTGGCTAAAGAAACACATGTTCCTCACATTTCTGTGGCAGAAAGTTCTGGAATCTGAGAGGAGCCACAAATTTCCTTCCACCCAGCGTTCCCCCAAGTCTCCCGATAAAAATGATACCTCACTTGTGTGGGTAGGACTAGCGCCCACGAAAGGAAAGGGCCCAAAACACAACGTGGACACATCACATTTTTTTATAAAAAGCAGTGCCTACCTGTGGATTTTGGCCTGTAGCTCAGCTGGCACCTGGGGAAACCTAGCAAACCAGCGCATTTTTGAAAACTAGAAACCCAGGGGAATCCAAGATGGGGTGACTTGCGGGGCTCTGACCAGGTTATGTTACCCAGAATCCTTTGCAAACATCAAAATTTGGCCAAAAAAACACTTTTTCCTCTTATTTCGGTGACAGAAAGTTCTGGAATCTTAGAGGAGCCACAAATTTCCTTCCACCCAGCGTTCCCCTAAGTCTCTCGATAAAAATGGTACCTCACTTCTGTGGGTAGGCCTAGCGCCCACGAAAGGAAATGGCCCAAAACACAACGTGGACACAACATATTTTTTCACAGAAAACAGAGGTGTTTTTTGCAAGGTGCCTACCTGTGGAGTTTGGCCTGTAGCTCAGCCTGTCCCAGGGTTGGGGGGGGGCAGAAATGCCCTAAAATAAATTGCCTACGGGGTCGCTTCCCCTGCGTGACATTGGCGCCAAAAAACAAATCCCCGGTGCCTACCGGTTTCTGCCCCTTTGGGGGCAGATTGACCTAAAATCGGCCAATCTGCCCCCAATGGCCTGAAATAAACACCCACCCCCCTCCCCGGGAGCGACCCTTGCCTATGGGGTCGCTCCCCCTGCGTGACATTGGCGCCAAAAAACAAATCCCCGGTGCCTAGTGGTTTCTGCCCCCTTGGGGGCAGATTGACCTAAACTCGGCCAATCTGCCCCCAGGGGTGCAGAAATGGTCTAAATACAATTTGCTCCCCTGGGGAGCGACCCTTGCCTGATGGGTCGCTCCCCATCTCTAAAAAAACAAACAAAAAAAAAAAAAAAAACACAAAAAAAAATTTGCCCTGGTGCCTAGAGGTTTCTGCCCCCCCTGGGGGCAGATAGGCCTAATAATAGGCCGATCTGCCCCCAGGGGGGGCAGAAATGGCCTAAAATAAATTCCCCCCCCCCCAGGGACCGACCCTTGCCTAAGGGGTCGCTCCCCTTGCGTGAAATTCACGCAAAGAAAAAACTCCCTGGTGTCTAGTGGTTTCTGCCCCCCTTGGGGGTAGATTGGCCTCATCAAAATAGGCTAATCTGCCCCCAAGGGGGGCAGAATTGGCCTAAATATAATTTTCCCCGAAGGGGAGCGACCCTTGCCTAAGGGGTCGCTCCCCACCTAAAAAAATAAAATGAAACATAAAAAAAAAAAAATGTAAAAATGTTCCCTGGTGCCTAGAGGTTTCTGCCCCCCCTGGGGGCAGATCGGCCTAATAATAGGCCGATCTGCCCCCAGACGGGGCAGAAAGGCCTTCCCGAAAAAATGCCCCCCATGGGAGCGACCCTTGCCCAAGGGGTCGCTCCCTTATGTGAATTTCAGTAAAAAAAAAAAATCCCTGGTGTCTAGTGGGGTTTCAAAAGCCGGATTGCAAGCAATCCGGCTTTTGAAACCCTCGGAGAGACTTCAAAGGGAAGGAAATACTTTTCCTTCCCTTTGAAGCCCCTCCGGGCCTCCCCCAGTGATTGAAAGAGAAATCCTTTTGCATTTCTCTTTCAATCGCGCTGGAAGCAGAGCTTCCAGCGCGATGGGGGAGGCCCCTGTGACAAATCAGCGCGCGCTCGCACGCTGACGTCACGGGGGGGTGGAAGGGGAAGGTGTTCCCCTTCCATCCCCGCCTTGGGGGGGAGGGGGTGCACAGGGGGGGCGCGCTAGCGCTCCCCCAAGTTCCCCTGTGCCTTGGACGAGATGATCTCGTCCAAGGCACAGGGGAACTGTAGCCTTTCGTCCAAGGCATAGAAGCGGTTAACACTACCTAGATTCTTGTCTCATCTAGCCCTCCACTATTCTGTTCAATCCAACTAACAGACTCACATATAAACCGCTCACGTTAACTCATATTTCCCTATACTAATCCACCACTTATCTTTTGGGTTCCGGTGTAGTGCAGAAAAGAGCTTTAGTGCTTTGCCATGGGAGGTAAGTGCTATATAAAAAAAATTATTGGGGAAATACTTTGGCCATTTTCTGCTCTGCCTTGAGGCACGTCAGCTGTATTTTTAGGCCGATCTGCCCCCAGGCAGGGCAGAAAACCACTAGACACCATGGATTAATTTATGCTCTGCCTTGAGTCAAGTCAGCTGTATTCTTAGGCTGATCTGCCCCCAAGCAGGGCAGAAAACCACTAGACACCAGGGATTACTTTGTTGCCATGACGGGGAGTGGCCCCTTGAGAAAGGGTTGCTCCCCACTATTGGGGAAATATTGGGTAAATATTTTGGCTGTTTTCTGCCCCCAGGGGCAGATCAGTCCTATTTCTGTCCCCCCACTTCTGTGCACATGGGCCTTATTTGCAGGTCGATTTGTCCCCTGGGAGGGGTGGAGGGGGTAATGTTGTGGATCAGAATACCACTACTTACCAGGTATTCATTTATTTAATTATCAAGGAGCAGCCCCTTGGGCAAGAGTCACTGCCCAAATATTTATAACTACAGGCTTTGGCTGTTCAGCAAACCCCAAATATGGAGCAGCCTGCTTTGCAAATCACCCCCACCCCCACCCGCCCCCAGTGTCAGGACAGTCTAACACTTTTTAGGGCGATCTGCCCCTAAAGGGGGGCAAAAACCACTAAACACCAGAGAATACATTTGTGTGTGAAGTGGAGAGTGGGTGGCGGTCTGCGTATACTAGCATTTGGCCTGTTGTGTGTGTACTGGCATTTGGCTGGCAGTGTGAGTATACTGTAGTTTGGCTGATGGTGTGTTTGAACTGGGGATTTTGCTGGCAGTGTGTGTGGTCTGGCTATATGTGTGACTGGTGTTTGGATCGTGGTGTGTGTGAACTGGTGATTGACTGGGGTAAGGGTCACTCCCCTAAAGAGTGTAAATATTTTGCCTTTGCTTTGTGCCCCCCCTTGGGGCAGATCAGACAGTTGTGATGCTGATCTGTTTTATAATATTAACTGTTTTATTTCTTGTCATCATTTGCATTTATGATCTTTATTTCTCCTTTTTTATTTGTGTCATTTTCTTTTGTTTTCCTTTCTAATGGGATACCATTGATGCTTGCTGTGTATGTGCAGAGTAGGTGCAGGTGATCCTCAGTCTAGCTGTCTGTGGCAAGTGAGAGGTATTTTCTGGAGTATAAAGTTCATTGTGCAGTTTGTTTGATAGTTTTTTCTAGATCACTATATGTCAAGAGCTATATTTACTGTTAGATACAACCACAGTTTGTTGAATTTGAATTTGGCACAGTGTTACTTTTTGTTGTTGTGTTTCATTAGTAAGCATTATGGCTGTCTGTGGTTTGACCGCCCAGCAGGTTGTTGCTTTGCTTTTTGAATCTGCCTCTGAATGTGGCTCTAAGACTAACTCAACGTCTGAGGCAGAGGTTCAAGTTGAAGATTCTGTCAGTGTATTTTCTGTCTGAGAGGAATCATCTGATGATAAATCCAGTATTAGTGCTGATGAATTGCCACTTTTAGAAGAGGACACTGATAGGCCAGTAGTGCAGTAGGAGCAAGCTGGATTGCAGACAGGGGCTGGAAGGCTTCCCATGGGAAGTGCTGAACCCTGGGTTGACCCAAATATGGTGCAGCCTGTTTTGCTAGCCTTCAGTGGTGTTGCAGGGTGTAAGGTCAATATAGAGAACATTTTGCCTATCAATGTTTTTCAACTGTTTATTGATGACATGTTTTTGGATGATATTGTGGAGCAGACTAATTTGTATGCAGAACAGTTTTTGAGGGACAACGGTGATACACTTAAGACCTACTCTATAGCTACCAGCTGGACTCTCACAAATCTCCATGAGATTAAGCATTTCTGGAGTTTAACTTTGCTGATGAGGTTGGTAAGGAATCCATTCCTGTCTTTATATTGGTCTCATAGACCGTTGATGACAACTGCTATATTTCCATTGACCATGATTTGAGACTGTCATTTGTTTCTGCAACAGATGATGCATCTTGTGTATAATGCTACAGCGTCGCCACAAGATGATCCTGATTGTGACTGTCTCTTTAAGATTCGGCCTGTTCTTGACTATTTAGTGGATAATTTCAGAGATCTATGTTCCAGGGAAAGATATATCTGTGGATGAGTGTCTCGTCCTGTCCGAAGGCCTTTGGTTTTCAGACAATACATTACCAGCAAGAGAGCACATTATAGTATTAAGATTTATAAATTGTGGGAAAGTGCCACTGGATAGGTGTATCATTTTAGCTTGTACACTGGTAGGGATTCTTCAATTGAACCACTGGTTGCCCTTCTACTTTTGGAGTCATTGAAAAACGTTTGTGAGAACTTGCCAGAGGACTTTTTTATTAAAAGTCACCCTTTATAAGTGGACAAATCAACATAGGTGTGCAGTTATTTAAGAAATTGTTTAAGGTGGACACTGTGGCATGTGGCACGAGCTGCTCTGACTGAAAAGATCACCCAAAAAAGTTTGTCTGTAATCAACTTCAAAGAGGACAGAGCAGTGCCTTGCATAGTAGTGAACTTCTTGCTTTGTAATTTCCCGATAGAAGAACTGTCCACCTGCTCACAACTATTCATGATTAAAGCACTTCGCCTGTGCTGTTTGGGGTCAGGTAGCAGAAGTGCCCATACCTGTGTGCATTTTAGACTAACAACCACATGGGAGTGGTGTTCGTGGCATGGAGAGTGGCACTCCATCATGCTAAGTGGGACCTCAAGCCGATGCTTCTGACCCATCTGTGGCATGGGACATGGTTGTGGGATGTGGCAGCACTAGAGGGATTTACGAAATGGAACAGTATTGGTATCACACACGCAGGAAATATGTGGACAGGATTACATATATACTCCTTTCCGGAGCTGCACGACACATATATACCATCTTAGTCGCAATTCTATAAATACATGTAACTAACACACACCCTGTATACACACATACCACAGGATACTGACCTCCCAGAATTCAGTCCCCTAGAGGCTATACTTCTCATGGGTGCATTGGGGAAGGGAGGCATCTCCTAAATATTGTGCTCTAATTAATAATGCCCCTGACACACTGAACCACCTCAGGACCTGATGGGAGGCCTGGATGGACGTCTTAGAGGATGATGACTGGCGAGATGTGCTGATCAAATCATAACGATTTCCTCCAGGCTACGCCTAGTTTAGACCTACTACCTTTATTGTGCCTTCCGTACTCCGGTTTGTTTGTATTGGCCAGGCCTTATCCCGAGTCCCACGTGCTCCAGATGTTCTCACTCTCCTGCCAACTTTTAACGCATGGTCTGGTCCTGTCCGATGATACAGACTTACCAGATTGCCATCGTGGGGGAATTATCTGCTGCAATGGGCTGGGAAGTGCCCCTTTCGCTATTGGTGTTACTGTTGGGAGTCCAGAGGGGGTGGGGGAAAACGGGCCGATCGGGCACTCCTAGGCACAGCTGTTATGGTGGCCAAGCGTGACTCCCTCATACTTTGCAGCAGTGGCAGTGTGGAGTAGACTGGCATGCACAACAGGAAAACACTGTGTTTGAGGCCCAGGAGTGTCCCCCAAAACATGAGAATTTGGGCGACATGGTAGGGACATATGGAATAGACTTTACCTACATGGGGGGGTTCTTCCCTGTTTTACTGTTCTTACGAGGTGATATTCTTGCTCATGGTGCTTGTCTTGCTGTAAAGTATGTTGCAACTTGGTCATCTCCAAGCTATCATACGTATGTGATGGTAACAAGTGAGTATTTGCTTATAAAAATTCAATAAAATCGTTTATCACAAAAAATAACAAGTACCTGGGAGGTGTAAAAGTTAGAGCCTTACAGTGCTGCTCAAAAGTCATACATCTGGTACAAGAAGTTGGCTGTTCATTTGTTTCATTTGGCCTCCTGCAATGCATATGTTGTTTTTAAAGATTATGCTCCAGAGTCCAAGATGACATTTGTACTGTTTGGCAGTCTGTAATAGGCAGCCTTGGTGCAGCTGAGCAGGCAAGTGTTCCTAGAGTCGGAGTGGTGGAGGATGTGACAAGACTGAAAGAACCACTTTCCTAAATACAATCCTCCAACACCCAAAAAACGACTTTCACTTGTCAGAAATGTGGTGTCTGTGTCCGAAGAGAAGTACAAAAGTAAAATCATGTGTACTGCCCTGGATGTCCTTCTAAAGCTGGCCGATCTGTGCCTGCATGTTTTAAATTGTACTATACGCAACTCAAGTACTGGGAGCAACCATAATGTTAAAAGGAAACAAACAGTGGTCTGTATTGTTATACATTTTCTGTTTAGATACCTGATTGGAAGTAGTTTGATATGGTTAGTTACACCTGTTGTGTATGCAGTCAGTTGATGTTTCATCTTCATCCAACAGGTGGTTCTTTCTGTTTGAAAAAAACATTACTGTTTTTAGTTGAATGTTTTATTTTTTGCTCTCTGTGCTTTGTGTGTGTCTAATCTGTTCATTGTGGGAGTGTTTTAGAAATGAAAGTGGTGTGGAGCTTCATGGTGATGCCTGAGTGAGGTTTGTCTGTTATTGTGTGTAGCTGGCGGTATATGTGGACTGGCATTTGGCTGCCAGTGTGTGTGTGTTGTGACTAGCATCAAGTCACCACAAACACTCACACACACTGCCACCGAAACACCAGTCCACACATTCCACCACATTCCAGGAGATGTGGTTGTATCTGAACTGGCATTTGGCTGCTGGTGTTGGTGTGTGACTGATAGAGCATAATAACTGCCATTTGGCTGGCAGTGTGTGTAATGACTTACTGCTGGTCACTACACACAAATTGCCAGCTAAACTCCAGTCCACACACTCCATCAGCTGCTGGGCAGTGTGATTACTGTGTCAGTCCTGTAGGCATATGAACGTGATGGGTCCTTGAATGGGACTGTTTGTTGAAGTTAGTGCTGTAATGTGCCTGGCCAGCGGTTGGCGGTTTGTATGGTTTTGTGTGTGTGGTGCATGAAAGGTGTGTGAATGGCCTGTGAAGCGGTTGGCACCTTGTTGTGGCTTTACACTCACAAGTTGTGAGTCATTGGTTCAGTAGTCTGAACTTTCAATTATCTAATTTTTGTGAAATCTTTTGTTAACAACATTTATTTTTTGAACTTTTCATTCACCCACATATCAAATCCAATTAGTAGGTGAAAGTACTTAAGGGGCAGATGGTTGTGCAGTAATTAATTATTCTTTTTTGTCTCCAACTCTAGATATTTTCATAAACTAGACACCAGGGGAAACTCAATGGTGGCTTGCATGGATCCCTCACAGTACTGGAATCTGCTGGGAACCACAAATTTCCTGCCATCCAGAGTTCCCACATATCTCCTGATAAAAATGGTTCCTAGCACCTATAAAAGGGAGCGTCCAAGACTCAACATGGTGACAACAATGAAAGGGGTAACTGCAGTTCTTGGGCCTGGGTTCAACAGCCATGCAGGAAAACCTACCAAACCAAGGCTTTTCTGAAAACTAGACCCCCATGGGAGTACAGGGTGGTGTGCCTCTCATGGACCCCACAAAGTTGTCTTACCCACAATGCCCTGCAAACCTCAAATTGTGATTAAACTTGCAAATTTTCCTTGCATTTCTATGACATATTTTTTCAGAATCATGAAGGAATCCACAAAATTCCTACCACCCAGCATTTCTCAATTTATTCCAATAAAAATGCTTGTGTGGGATGGCCTAGTACCCGTGAAAGAAATGGATCAAACTAACATCAATGTGAGTCCTCGCAAAGGGACACTCATTGACCATAGTTTGATCTGTTCCTCCTGCGGACCAGCCACACAAGTGGGGCAGCGTTTATATTGGGATGAGTAGGAGAATGCTGGATGGAAGGAGGTTTGTGAATTCCTGCTGATTCTAGAAGGTTACATCACAGAAATACAAGGACGGTTTGCAGTGTATTGTGGGTAACAAGATGTTGTGGGACCCATGCCCGACATACCACACTGGACTCCCGTGGGAGTCTAATTTTCAGAAATGTCTGGGTTTGGTATATTTCTCTAGATGGCAATCGATGCCCCGCCAAACAATCGCTGCTACCCTATTGCCAAATCAGATCATTTTTGTGGCAAGAAATATTAATGTCTCCACATTATATTTTGCGACCTCCTTACCTGTTGCAGGCTGTAGGCCTACCTCCACAAGCAAGGTAATATTTTTAACATGAGATTTGGAGGAATGGTAGGTGGTAGGAAATTAGTTGCGCCCTACAGAATTCAGAGCTTTCCATCACAGACATGTGAGGAAAATGTGTTTTGTGTCAAAGTTTGAGGTTTGCAATGGCTTCTGAGTTAGACAACCTGGTGAAATCCTTTGCAAGTAACCCCACCCTGGCTTCCCTAATGAGTATAGTTTTCAAAAATGTGCAGGTCTGCTAGATTTCCCTTAGTGCCAGTTGAGATAGGACCCAAACTCCACAGCTAGGCACATTGCGAAAAAAGGATCACTTTTCAATTGAAAAATGTGATGTGTCCATGCTGCGTTTTGGCACTTTTCTTTTTGCGGCCATTAGCCCTACCCACTCAAGTGAGGTACCATTTTTAGGGTCGAGCCTGCGGTGCATGCGCTTGCGCATGCGTTTCGCAGGGAGACTCTTTTGTATTTATAAAAGGGCTCGGAGCCCTGTCAACTTCACATCAGTTTTTTTTATTGGTTGGTGGGCTTCCCTAATAAAATCTGCTTGCTTTCATTAGTCGAAGGCACGCATGTGGCATGCCTTTTCCGGTGGCTAGCCCTCCTCCAGCGCAGCGACCAAGTACTGAAAACATGCGAGGCTCACTGTTTTCCATCGGGCTCGTGGACTTTTTTTTCTCTAATTTACGAGCCCGATCTAGCTTGGCAGAAGTCGAGCACTTTATGTACTTGATTTCACTTTTTCGGGTTATGTACATAAATGCACTTTTGCCCAATAGGTGAAAAGTCGGGTTAGGAGTTTACAACGCGATCAGCTCTAACATGAGCAAACGCGAGACCCGATGCATTGTAAATGCTTGTTATAAGGAGACTTGGGGGAATGGTAGGTGGTAGGAAATGAGTTGCTTCCTCTAGATTCCAGAACTTTCCATCACAGAAATGTGATGAAAATGTGTTTTTAGTCAGCGTTTGAGGTTTGCAAGGCGTTCTGGGTAGGAAAACCTGGTGGGAGCCACACAAGTCACCCCACCCTCGATTTTCCTAGGGGTCTAGTGTTAAAAAAATGTGCAGGTTTGCTAGGTTTCCCTGGGTGCTGGCTGACATAGGGCCTAAAATCCATAGATGGGCACATTGCAAAAAAAGGGCCAATTTTCAGTTGAAAAATGAAAATGTGATGTGTCCATTTTGCGTTTTGGGGCCCTTTTTGTTGCGGGTACTAGCCCTACACCCACACAGTTATGGTACCATTTTTATCGGGAGACCAGCAACCAGAATGGTCTAACAGATGTAATGGTATCAGTGGCTGCCAGTGAAGTTTTAGGGCGGTGGGGGTTGGCGAGGGGGCACGTGAGCAATATTAAACTGAAAGGTGAAAATCAGCTTTTGATAAGTGCCCCCTGCTATTAAGCAACGACGCCAGCATCTTTTGATCTGTTTGACCTAGAAACACAGTTTTGTTAGAATCTGTAAATTATGCAGCAGATGGTAGATTATGTGGCAAATGCAGTAAATCAATATTTATGCGAAAAGACACTACAGCCACAAAATTCCAGTGGCCCTACATACGCATCTTCCCGCCTCTCCCAAAAAAAGGCACAGAAAAAAGGTAGGGCTCCTGTCTGTCTCAGACAATACATTCCCATCCACACGAGCCTGCAGGGTTTGTGAAGTCCCCCAACCTGCAAACAAAGGGTCGAAGAGGAAGTCATGCCCTGCCTCTCCAATACCAAAGGCCATTGGGAAAAAGCAACTCATTCCATTGCTCTGTAGCCCCCAGCAATGTTACTTAAATAATCAACAAGCCAGGTCACAGGTCCTTTACAATCACTGGGAAGAGAAAGAGATCTCTTAGCCTATAATGCAGAAACGGAGGTAAGGGCAGAAGAGTCGGGTATCTCACCTTGTACCAAGAAGGGCAGCAGGTGTAATGTGTTTGTTCCCCTTCCAAATCGAGACTGCTATATATTCACAAGAACGAGGAAGGAGGCTGTGGTTCGAACCTGGTTTAACCAGTCGAACTGCCCCATGTAAAGAGGAACCATTGCCTTTCCCACACACAACCTCCATGAAACCTCTGTTCACAGAACAATGTTGCCGGGTGGAGGCACAGTGAATAGGAATTTATCACTAGAGGCTGTTTGTGCACTCAAACACAGCACAGTTCACTACAGCTGAGGTACACAGAGAGGTTGTGATGTGCACCATATCAAGGTGTCGCTAGGGTTAAAACTCTGTGCTGGGTGCAGCAGGTTATGTGCACTGGAGAAAAGCCAGAGTGCTGCTCTCACTCCACCACCTCTATAGGAAAGCAGCGACCATCCATGGGGTGTCCGGTCATAAATGCACCAAGGACCTTCACGACCAGCCCCCTGAAGTCTGGAAAGAGTGGAAGAGTTAGACATGTCCGAGTCACTCAAGCCACACCACTGACTTGTGACATATGACTGACTCGGTTTCAACTCCACAAGCCTTTAGATTTCTTAGGTCACTCATCCTCTGGCTATCTCACATTTGAGCTGTAAGAGGTGTATTTAAAAAATGTTTAAACAAAATATGCACAAAGACTGCCCTGCCCCACATACAACACCAGATGAATACACCTCTCACTCCACCCTGTCCCCTGTGACTGGAGATCATGGAAACCCCAAGAAACGGACATTCCTGCGACTTGTGCCACTCACACAGACATAATAATCACACACTTTGACGAACACACACCCAGGTGTTGGGGCCCTCTGATATTATCCCATCTTTTTGACATATAGGTACAATTACATATTATTCTACACACATGCAAGGACAACGCACATACATTTAGGTGGCAGACATCTGTTCATACATTCGCCGGTTCACTCGATTTTCCCTTACTCTGTCTTCATTTTAGTTGTTGAGATAGCTCTGTGGGTTCGATTCCTCCTGTTGTAGAACACGTTGTGTAACTTGCGTTATAGGCTGGTATCTATCCGTGGGCACAAGTCAAGAAGCACAGTCTGACTTTATTTGACACAGCTTGGTTTGTGGATCCTGGTCGGCATGCTTTTAAGTATCTTTGAGCTTTTTCACCAGCCACCAAATGGACATGCAATCAGTCACTTTGCAGTTAAATGCGAGTAGCGTGAAGGGCAGGAGTCCGCATCACAGTTAAGTGTTGTGATGGATTCTTACCCTCAGAGCTTTTCTTCGTTGCAGTTCAGATGACTGAGAGTGGGGGGAAGACCAGCAGCGCCACTCTGTGCCCATGTCATGTTAGAAATGCATGCAGAGGTCTACTATGCAAGGCAGTGGAGCAAGGCGGGAGCGGAAGAGTTTGGTATCTCATCCTGCATCAGTAAACTTCGCACACGGCCACTCTGACTAATGAATGCACAGCTTACACTTGATAGGTTTTGGAAATTAAACAGCTGCAGTTTTATTCGCATCTTTAACATCATCGTAAACTTTTAACGCCCAAAACTCAGGGCATAGCATACTGTCAACAGGTCATGAATCGCACGATAAAGCAATTTCCCCCCCCCACCAATGTCCGTTGGTCCCTCAGGACCTGAGGTTGCCGAGCCTTGGCGCCGTTTAATGCGCCGGCCCCTTGTGCCCTCTTTTGGGAGAGGTCCGAACCCAAAGGGACTCCGATATATCGAGCATAACATGTAACATGTTCCTTCCCACTCTAAATCCTTCTGCAATCTAAAACCAAATCTCAATCCAAATGAGTATAAAGAAAACACACTAGACAAATATCTATACGCAATTTATCATCAATTTGGAGGTTGAAACTTTGCAGGACATACTGCTGTGCATTGTTGTACATATCCTGATATTACGTATAGCGCACTAAAAAAAGAAAGGTGACCGTGCTCAATAACTCCGAGGTTTAGAAAATGCTGGAGTTTAGATTCACCCCACATTTCACAAGGACAAACAAAGTTCACTTTCTTACTGACTACCCATAAAAAAAGTCACCTTCAGACATACTTCGGATACGAAACACTTTATACCCAAAATTCACCAAGTTAGTTTTAAATGGGCTGTGCGAGTGTTTTCTTCCCAGCTGCTGCTAATGTTTTTTTTAACTTTATTTAATTACTTACCTGGTCCAGGCACATGAACAGTTGCAGGCTATACACACCGTCTGAAAGGAATCTAGGCTCCTTTGTGGAGCCCTACACAGATGCCACCTGCAGAGCGCACTTCTCTGCTGGAGCTATAAATGGTGTTCCTCTATCCCATACTAAAAGCAGCTTGGGAAGCATACATCTCAAGTCTGCGGAAATGTTCTTTAAAACACCTGATGATAAACTGTGCAGACTTGATTTCCAGTCTTCCCACCTGCAGCCTCTCCCCACCCCTTCCCAACTCATCCTAGGGTGGGGACACACCACCATCTTGTGACTGTAGAAAAGTATCCCCATTTTGGTGTGGTTAGCCCACTTTTTGCCTGTTGTCCATATGTTTAGACTGTGTTTGCTGGGATCCTGCTAACCAGGACCCCAGTGATGGTGCTCTCTCCCTCTAAATTTGGTTGCCTAGGAGTTTGCACACCAACAATTGGCATACTGGTGCTCCCATCTAAGTCCCTTGGTACTTGGGTACCGAGGGCACTGGGGCAGCAGAGGTTACCCATGGGCTACAGCCTGTATGGTGCCACCAGGGGAGCCCATGCAAAATGTCCTTGCAGCCTGTGTGAAAAGGTGCATGCACCCTTTTACTACAGGTCACTGCATCAGGTCACTGTAAGTCACCCCAATGGTAGGCCCTCCTAGCCCAGAGGTCAGGGTGCAGATCCCTGTGTGTGAGGACACACCTGCATGAGCAGAGATGCCCCTACGAACTCCAGGTCCAGTACACTGGACTTCGTAAGAGCGTGGAAGCCATTATACCCGTGTACTGGACACAGGTCACTACCTATGATCCAGCTCCGAACCTGGCATGTTTGGTATCAAACATGTCAGAATCATACCCCAATGCTGTTGCCAGTATTGGTTGTATAATTCCATTCACTATTGGGGCTCCTTGAAGGACCCCCAGCATTGCTACTACCAGTCAGGTTTCTGCCCTCCTGCTGCTTGACCAGCTCAAGCAAAGGAAGACAGAACAAAGGTTTTCCTGTGGAAGAGGGAGGTAACAACCTCTCCCTTGGAAATAGGTGTTTCATGGCTTGGGAGGGATAGCCTCCCCAAGCCACCGGTATGCTTTGAAGGGCACATTAGGTGCCCTCCTTGCATAAATCAGTTTGCAGCAGGCCAGGGACCACCAGGCCCTGCTCTGGAACAAAACTGGACAAAGGAAAGGGGAGTAACCACTCCTCTTTATCACCACCCCAGGGGTGGTGCCCAGAGCTCCTCCAGGTGGCCACTTGACTCTGCCATCTTGAATCCTAGGTGGGCAGAGGCCCCTGGGAGCATTTGTGAAAGCTGAATTATTTATTCATGTATTGATTAATAGTTGAGAATTTATGTGAATAAAGGTTAACATAGAAAATAACCTGTACCTGGGAAAATGTGCCCACTTGAGTGGCCATTATAATTCATGTAATTATAATGAATTCACACATATTTTGTTTGATTTACACACACAGAATAAACTGTATTAATGGGTTATACTAGTATATTAATGTTATGTAGTTGCTTAAATAACGGGCTTTTGATTAATTACGAAGTTTGGGCCTAATCGACAAAGCCTCATGTTAAGTTCCCTGGCCTAATAAATGTTTGTAAATGTCTTGTGAAAGCAGAGAATTAATATTATTAATTGTTCACACTGCGCTAAGCAAGCGATTTGTAAATGTCTTAAACTTTCGCATGAGAACGGTTTGTCAAAATGTCCTGCACTAGAAGTTGTTACTTTGTAAATTTGATGTGTGAGAAAGAGATGTTCCCAGGAACTAACAAAGGACGCACTGACTACAGCTAGTCCTGCAACAAAGAAGTTACCTGACGAACCGGACGATGGGAACGGGAGAAGAGGAGTCAATCATTGATGTGTGAAAGACTGTTTAGTTATGTTTTAGATTTAGGTTTTAATCACTATTGGTCCTACTGCAACCATACGATTTCCTGACCAATTTTGGTGTGAGAAAATGTTTTAGGGGATTTAGTATATTCAGTCTGTACTTTAACGAACAGTTAGCCATTTGCCATTTTCCATTTTTCCCTGCCACATTGGCCCATTCTGTTAGTGGAGCACCGCAGTTCCAGACTTCTTTTTTCCCCTTAATTTCTCTACCAGGATGGTTATGTTAAAGCTGATTTCTTTCTATTATAACCATCCACGTAGAGAGATTGTGTTAATGCTGATTCCTAGCTTGATAACCATCCTCCCAGGGAAGTAGTGTTAATGCCGATTCCTTAGCTTATTTACTTATGTGGTTCAGTTAACTTAGAGCCCAACCGTGGTTGAGCCATTTCTTTTCATTGCCCGCTGCTGACGCTGACCAGACGAATGTCCAACTGACGAAGAGATCTCAGCTTGCTGACCCATTTGAAGAGAGGTATACTGAAATGTGCTTACTTTTGTTGAATGCTTTATTCTCCTTTTAGGTGCCAACTGCTATTATGATAGAGCCCTAGTTAGTTGTTTTTCCAAATTAACTTGTGACTAAAATTACTTTTGCATGTAGTCCAAACATGCAATTCTAATCAGAGGGTTAGTTAGAGTGTCATGTGCTTACAAATGTCATTAATGAAGAATTGATTTTGTTCACCTGTTGAATCTAGATTTATGCTATCTCTGTTGTTCAGTTATTGATGCTATTAATTTGTACCGTAGCTCTTAAGTGCCTACTTATTAATGCACTAGTAGAATTGAGATTCTTTTGACATTTTGTTCAGCCAGTGTTGTTTGTATATGCATATCACTTGGTTTTGAGACTGATTTATGTGATATTAGCATTGTTAATAAAGGGAAATACATTTTCTAATTATACTTAAAGGTATGGTTATTCATGGCCACAAGGGTCATGGTGCATAAAGATTACTGACATTGATTTGATGATCATGTTGTTGCCGATCAGATTTGGAGTAAAGATCATGAATATGGTGGAATCACTCTAAGCATAGTTAAACCTCTAACTCGTCCCCTTATAAATAAATCATAAAAGACCAAGTAAGGCCAGACCCACTCCCAGTTTTTGGTAGCAGAGTCAGATGGTTAGTCTTGATAGAAGAATTGGATGGTTAACCTCCTTAAGAGGTCACCATAAGTTTTCCTGTTTTGGTAGTGGTAGCAGTGTATTGCGTCTCCTTAAGAGACCACTATGATTCCCCAGATACAACAGCTATAATAGTTCCAGATTTGGTAACGAAAGATTATGGGAGTCATTATGACCCCGATGGTTGGTGAAAATGTGGCTGTAGTACCACCAGCAGGCAGTACATACCGCCACATTATGACCGCCATGGCGGTATCAGTCGCCGGGCTGGAGATAACAATCTCAAACCCTGCAGCCGCTACTGTCCCGCCGGCAGCATTATGACCGTGCCTACCAGTGACAGGGAACTCCTTCCCTGTCACTGGTAGGAGGCCCACCCCCCAGCGCTCCCCAGACAACCCCCACCCCTCCTCCTCCCCCTTCCAATCCTCCCCCCCATACACGCACACACAGGCACACACCACGCATTCGCACACTCACACAGGCATACACACATTCATACACGCATGCATCCCTTCATTCATTCATGCACACATCCGAACACACATCCAAACTTGCATGCATTCACATTTGCATCATACCCACATTCTCACACATGCACACATTCATGCACACACACACACACATAACACCCCCGTCCCCTGTCGGAAACCCAGCTTACCTGAATCCAGGGGGTCTTCCGACAGGGAACAGGCCAGGATGAGGCGCTGCTGCCGCCAGTAGCGCCTGCCAGCAGAACACCACCAGGCCGTATTATCATTCATAATACAGCTGGTGGCAGTCTACTGGCGTGGCGCTGCTGGTGGTGGTAGCAGCACCACCTAATCACCATCCTCCAGCATGGCCACAGCTGGATTTGTGCCCTTCTTGTGGCAGAAATCCATCTGTCGTCATATTATGGCGGACGGATGTTACCTGCGGTGATGGATTTTTGGCGGCCCTCGCCGCGGCGGTAGCGGTACTTACTGCCAAAATTATGATGTACGCCTATGTCTCCCTAAGAACCTACCATGGCTTTCCCAAAACTTAGGAGTTTGTCAATACTTGTTTGATGTTCTCAGCATTTCTATTGAGAGTGTTATGGAATAGGTTTTGCGCTTGCACAGCTTAAGCAAATTGCAGGTGAATTGTGATGTTTGTGAGTGAATAGGAAGGCTGCGTGCTCCAAATGAAGTTAAGGGAATTTGCGTACTCCAGTGTGTGTGTGTGTGTGTATGGAAGTTGTCAAAATTCACGTGTGTGGCACCTTGTGCTAAAAAATTTCCAACATGGTTGTTGGTATACGGACCCTGCGTGGTCTAAGACTCCAGAGTATTGTATAAGTGTATGAGACACTTAGGCCCATATTTATACTTTTTTTGTGCTGAATTTGCGTCATTTTTTTATGCAAAAGCGGCGCAAACTTGCAAAATACAATTGTATTTTGTAAGTTTGCGCCATTTTTGCATCAAAATGCGGCGCTAAAAAAGTATAAATATGGGCCTTAGTTTGATGTTGTAATTTGTCTGTTTAATAGGTCAGTCGGGTATGGTTGATAATCTCAGTGTGTGTCAAGGTGAGTGCTAGTTTTCAACAGAGATTTGATCCTATGTGCACCAGTAGGACCAAATGATCAATTGAGAGTAAAATTTGCTGGCCGAATTTTGCTTGTGAGGCAGGGAAACTGAGATAGAAGGAGTATCTGTTGGAGCTAAAAGCCGCAGTGGAAAATTCAGTAAGGTTTCTGAAGCGATTGTGTTACCTACCCATAATAAACAGACAAGTTTTGTGTATTGATTTTGATTAGTGCTCGCAATATTTGCCTTTAGTTTGGTGCAGATCTAAATTGAGGAAGACAAGCCAAATGGCTTTGTCAGCCGCTGTATGTGTAAGTATGATGTTACTTGAGCTGTGCTGAGATAGGGTGGTTAGTGAGAAAGTCCACAAACAGATTGGTGGACAACTGTGAAGCGTCATTGGTTGAGAAGGCAGGCGGAAAGGATTTTGGGATTGAAATTCACTTCCTTATTCGATTGACGAGTAGCATAAAATACAGAAATGACATTTTTCAAAGCATTAAAGAGTGCCCTAAGGGAAGATGTGAACATTCCAGTTAGAATAGGAGAAATTACACAGCCAGAAGGTACACCCGCGTATATCGTATTCGAAGCACAAGTTGCACGTCATGCCTTTGGCTGAAACAATGGTGCAAAGAGACTGAGAAAGAAGGGAGTCTAGCATTTCCTGCCCATGGAACATTTCATTTAAGAATTTTTGAGAATTTGAGGAGAGTACTTTATGATTCAAAGCCTCCTCCGAGACCTGCACAATTTCAAGTTAGTGGCCAGACAGCAGCAGCAACAGAAATTTTAGAAGAAAATGAGAAAAGTTGAGAAAACTTTAGCTGAGGCGAGATGGGACAATGAGCAGCCATTTTGGAGAACTGAGGCTTTACACGGAATTAAGATGTTTCTTGCAATTACAAAAGGTAGTAAGGCTAGAAGGAATTCCATTAAGAGGGATTTGTATCATTCTGATGACAGAGAGCTCAATTCTAAGGAGTCTAGAAAATCTCTGACTTACGATGAAGAATCAGACGATGATGAGTTTATTTTACAATTTTTGAGAAGTTGCCCCCCACCATATGCAGCACATGAGACAGGTCAAAGTATTAGTGCAGACCCTGCAGCTCCGGCTACAGCAAGGCAAGCACACATTAGCCACAATGTTCCTATCACTTCCACATTACAGATACCTATGCCGCAGGTTGACGTACCAAGAATTTACCCAGATGTACCTATTGTACTACAATGAACTTAATGGTGTTGACAGGACAAGCTGCCCACATGAGACAGGTTTATCAAATGCCGACACTGTTCCAGATGGAGTCTTCCCCTAATTTAATGTCTCCCATGCAAGCATAGACAATCCGGAGATACACCCCCATAACAGGGTCACAGACGGAGATGTATGCATTGACAAGTCAGAGTAGAGGAGCAATGTACCCTATAGATCAAAACGCCTGACCGGGTCCAGACGTGGTGTCAGTACCCGTCACTATTGGCTCAGTCATATCATTATTTTCCCAAGGAAATAAGACAAGCACTGAACAAAAGATTTTGAATTCAGGTGTAGAAATGGAATGTATATACAGGTATAATGACTCCAATGAAGCCGACATTTGATATGACATGTCCGTTAATTGATTTGAGTTGTTCCAGGACTCCTCCAAATAATCCGGGGAGATCAGACATAGGTCCTAACCCAATTTTGGTGACACCAAAGACACCGTATCTAACGTTACAGCAAGTACCCAGTGTAATTATAACAATATTTTGTTGCAAGGTTTGACAGCCCAGCAATTAACTGAATGGCTGGAGAAGCTGAGTGGCACACCAGGAGATTCAAGTGGAGGAAGTTCACTGAAATGGACCGGGCTTCGACTCAAAGCAGATGAATTAATTGGGGGAACAATAGATTTCAACAAAACTGACTCTTACCGTGAAGGTGAGTTGCGCTATTTGTGCCAACTAGTTACCGACAAAGCAGGATTGGTACATCAGAAATTAGCAGATCTTGCAGAGAAATATGACATAGAAATTGAGAACATGAGAATACCAGGAATGAAAATTCACATTAGGGAATTAATTCAGAGTATTTAGACATGGGAAGCATTAGACAAATGGGAAGGCAGATGGGTAAAGAAATGATACGAGAAAAAAAGGGACTCTGCGAATTTAACTGTTAATGTGCAGCAGACTGAAAACCCAGTAAAAATTTTACTGTTGACAAAGATTCCATGAAGGAATGTTGTCCATGTCCCTTGGAGCAGAAGTGACATTCTGTCATTTACCAATGATTTTTCGAGGTTGAGAGAGAAACCAGTGAAATGATACCTGCAAATGGATAGGTTTGTTAAGCTTGCAAGGTGCTTGTGGCAAGATTTGAACACTCTCTTAGAGATAGTTGTTCAAGAAGATTTATGGGTGGAATGCAAAAGAAGTGTACAGTAGATTTGCCAATGAGAGAACCTTCAAGAGGTCCAGCTACTGGTGCTCCATCTCCTGATGTAATGAAATATCACTATAAGATGATCACATTTTTTAAAACAAGAATTTCTCCCAAGAATATCGATTCGCAGAGAATAGACAAGACAGCTCAGGAAGGAAAGGAGTCCATACATGCGTACTATGAGAGATTGTTGCAGGCATTCAAACATTACAGTGGAACAGAAACAATTGCGCCAAAAGACATGATTCATTTCATGTTCAGATATGTCAAAAGACTGAGACCTGAGATTAGCCAGATGATTAAGAGTCATTTGCTTTGTTGGCAAGCAAAGCCGATTGATGAAGTACCACAATATGCTAAGTACTGTAGTGATGAGATAAAGTTGTAGCAAAGTAAGTTGAAAGAGACGGCAATGGTGATGCAGATTAAAGCGGCACAATCTGGAAAGCAGAGGAGTTTTCTGCTGCAGCAGGGAAACATGTGGTTTTCAATTCAGGTGAAAGGTAGAGGTTGAGTTGGAATTGGAAATGTGAATCGTGGTCCCGATTTGAACACCGTAGTTACACAAAATTATATGCAGGCAATGAAAAGAACGTTACCTTGTCACGCTTGCGGAGGCCTTGGGCATTGGAAGAGGGAGTGTCCGATGCTAGGACAGACAGATGTTGTTCCACAGACAAATTAAATTATTTTTTTCCCCAAACATGAGGGGACCAAGAGAGAGGTCAGAATTTTGGGTTCCAAAACAATGTGAATCAGGTGCAAGGTCCTCAACCCATTCAACAGATGCAGATGCCACTTTTGCAGATGCCTCAGTCACAGCAAATGCAAGCCCAAGTTCAAATGGTACTGACGCAACACATCCAGATACCTCACGCCGCAATGGAGCAGCAGCATGTGATACTTCCTCAGCAGGACACAGGTCAATGGTTTAAACCGAGTAATAACACCATAAACCAATACCCATTGCACAGTGAGAATGAAGCGAATGATGACTGGGTAAGTGAGAGTTCGGATGAAGAAGAGTGTGTGTTAGCCGCTTCATTAGAAGTAGACCAGCAGGGTCCATATGTGAAGGGTAAGGTGATGGGTCACAAAGTTTAATTTTTAGTCAACACAGGAGCTACATGCTCTACAGTGAGAACTGCAGAGGTTCTCAGCTTGCCCCTTTCTGGGAAGAAAATACAGATTTTAGAAGTTGCAAACCAGTATTTGACAAACCCGATTACAGAACCCGTTCCAGTTAAAATTGGAAACTTTAGAGGATTGCACAAATTTGTCGTTTGTGAGTCTGGTTTCCTTATTGGGAAGAGATTTACTATGCAAAACGAGATGTTCAATTACTTGTTCAAATGATGGGATTGCCATTCAGACAAATAGTGATGACGCAGATGATCAACCTAAGAGAGAATATTGTGATTCAATGAATGAAAAGTACCTTTGAATCAGTTTCTTTCCTGTTTTTACAATACAAGATCTTCCTTCTGACTTACAGGGAACAGTTAAAATGAAAGTCTGAGATTTTTCAGGGAAAGATATTGGTCTAATAAAAGGAGTTGAGCCAGCTAAAGTCCCAGTCAAGCCAAATGCAATTTTTCCTCAGATTCCCCAATACCACATGACCTAGGATACCATTGAAGGGATTGCCTCTATAATTGCAGAATTTGTGAGAGCAGGTATCTTAAAAGAAGTATTTGAGGAAGATAAACAATATTGTGCTTAACTGTTGTCCAGTGGTGTCCAATCCAGCAGTGATATTGTTTCAGATCCCATGTGATGCTGAATGGTTCACCTATCACAAGCATTCTTTTCTGTTCCTCTTCATGAGGATAGCCAGTTTCTCTTATGTTTTAAATTTCTGGATCAAGTATATTGTTGGTGCAGAATTCCTCAAGGGTTTTCAGAGGCAAGATCCATTTTTAATCAGATACTGAAGAAGAATTTGGATTCATTGGAAATGCCTTTCCAATCGACATTGATGATTTGTTAATTGTTGCAAAAACAAGAGAAGCTTGCAGGCATGATACGATTGCCTTACTAAATCATTTGGGGAAGAAGTAAGGTGTCCCCTCAAAATTACAGTACTATCAGAAAGAAGTGAAGTATTCGGTACACCAAATTGAAAAGGGAGCTAGAAAGATTTCCAGAGAGAGAGTCACAGCCATAAAATAGATGAATCCCCCTGTTACGCAGAGAGATGTCAGAATAATTCTGGGAATGGTGAGCTACTGTCGCCAGTGGATTCCCAACTTTTCAATCATTTCAAAGCCATTGCAGAAGCTAACTCACAAAGAAGTTACAGATCCCCTAGAGTTAGACCAACTTGTATGAAAGCCTTTACGGAGTTGAGAAAAAGTGTGCAAAGCTCTGGCTTTGGGATTGCCTGACTACACAAAGCCATTCATGTTGTTTTGTCATGAGTGTGATGCATGTTCTTTGTCCATCCTGACACAGGTCCATGGTGGTGTAAACCGCCCAGTAGCATATTTTTCAGCTACTGGACCCAGTTGCAGCAGCGCTCCCTGGCTGCCTGCAAACTGTAGCAGCAGTTGGATTGAGTCTCAGTCAGAGTGCGAGCATTGTGATGGGACATCCTTTAACTGTTTTGGTCCCTCACACCCGATCCAAGACCCAACATCTAACCAACGCGAGATTGACCATATATGAAACTATAATTTGGGATCACCAAATGTTACTCTGAAAAGGTGTACAGTGCTTAACCCAGCATCCTTGCTTCCAAAAGAAAATGTTGAAATTGATCAGCTGAAAGAGGTTGAATATGACTGGAAGTTACTGATGTGTGCGCAAAACCTAGACCTGATATTCGAGATACACAATGGGAAGAAAATGACCAGATTATTTTTGTTGACAGTTCCTGTTTAAGAGATAACATGGGAACATTAAAAACAGAATACGCAGTGTGCACAATTTCTGGTATACTTGAGGCTTCCTGGCTCCGAGGAGTGAATTCTGCACAAGTGGTTGAATAAGTGGCTCTTACTAGAGCATGCCACTTCTCTCCACAGCTTAAAGTTACCATTTATACAGACAGCCAGTATAGATTTAGAATGGTCAATGACTTTGGTCAGCTATGATCACACAAGGGTTTCCTGACCTGTTCTGGTTCACCAGTTAGAAATGGTGAAAAAATCCATGATTTGTTACAAGCTTTACAATTGACTGAAAAGATTGTTATGGTGAAATGCAGTGCACACCAGAAATTGCAAAAATTTGTATCAATGGAAAATGGATATGCAGATCAAGTCGCAAAGTTTTGCACATTGAATTGTATATCCTTCAAGGATAAATGGGAACTGTTATCTGAGGAAGAAATGTGTACGAATTTTGTTCTAACTGTGATTGACACCTGGGAGGAGCTGAAAGCTATTCAAGAAAATATTTTTGACAAAGATAACAAAGAAAATGCGGGTTAAAATGAAATGTGTACAAAGGGATGAATGTGTGGGTATCAGGGGAAGGCCAAATAGTCCTGCCAAACAATCTGTTGACTCAAAAGGCTAGATATTATCATGATCAAGCACATGTTGGGAGGGATGCTATGATTCGAACCTTTAAACAATCTTGTTTCAAACAGAAATTTAGACAGGTTGCCGAAACAGTTTGCCACCGTTGCATTATCTGTCAGCAGATGAATGTGGGTAAAAGGACCATGGTTAATATGAACCACAATGGAAGAGCGGGAGGTCCAATTAGCAGAATGCAGATGGATTTTATTGAGATGCCTGTATGTGGAGGATTGAGGTATGTGCTGGTGATTGTGTGCATTTTTTGTCACTAGATCGAAGCCTACCCCACATGAAGAAATGGCAGCCCCACCGTAGCAAAGCTATTGCTTAGAGAACTGATGCATCGTTTTGGTTTTCTGGTCTCTTTAGAATCTGAAGGTAACTTAATGACTTCATTACTGAAGTGACTTCCTCTATGTTCAGCACTAAACATTGAGCAGAAGTTGCATTGTAGTTACCGCCCTGAAGCATCAGGACTTGTTGAGCAAATGAATGGTACCTTGAAGTCAAGACTTGCTAAGGTGTGTGCGGCCACAAATCTGAAATGGCCAGACGCACTACTGCTAGTTCAAATGAGTATAAGAAGCACACCCGACAGAACAGTCGCCACATGAAAACCTCATGGGCTGAGCAATGAGGTTGCCAACGGTTCCTGCAAATGCTCTTGTGAACATAACAGATGATATGGTGTTGGACTACTCTAAGGGTCTGGCTGATGTGGTTCGCTCTTTCTCTCATCAGGGGTTGGCTGCCACTGTGCATCCATCTCAAGGTCAAAGCCACAACCTGACACCTGGACACTGGGTTGTGAGCAGAAAACACCAGAGGAAGACTTGTTTGGAGCCCATGTGGAAAGGTCCTCATCAAGTAGTACTGGTTACCACTATTGCTGTGAAGTGTGCAGGAGTTCTTAACTGGATTCAGGCCAACCATACTCAAAAAGTACCCTGTCCATTGGACAATGAAGAAGAGTTGTCGAGCGTACCAACAACTTCCGGACAAGCTCCAGAATCAGAGAAGGAAGCTGGAGAATCAGAGACTGACTCTGAGCACATCGAAGAAAATCCAGACACTCCTGTGAGAGATGAAACAGAAGACCGACAGGAGAGTGACAGTGACCCGACCTCAACTGAGGTAACAGGAGAGTCTAGTCAGAGGAGGGCGCTCCCAGAAGCAGACGATCTTGGAAGACAAACAGAGCAAACTACAGACGCAGTGGAAGGAGTTGAGATGGATCAAAGTCAATACGATCTGACTCCTCAAAGAGAAGTCGCAGGTAAATTGAGTCAAAATCCTGCAGAACTAGAAAAAGCTGAAAGTCCAACTTTGAAAAGAGCATTAACCAAGGGTTCATTGATAGGTGATAAGTGGCCAAAATCACAAGCTAAGAGAAAATAATCTATTACAGTGTCAGCACGACAAGAAAGGAAGATTTGAGTGATGGAGAAATTAAATAGAAATCAAAGATTGAAAATAAAGAGAATTGCGAATAGACGATATGTAGGTCCTTAGTGGCATATGCAGCAACTAGTGATTGTCAAAGTTAAGTTTTGTCTGTTTGTTTTGATCCTGAAATTCCAGGTCAATACTTCGATACATGAAATAAGTCAGCGATCTGGCTTTGAAAATCTGCAACTGAAACAAAGAAAGTGACTATTGAAAGTAACCTAAAAAGACTTTTGAAAGAAAAACTGATTTTGACAAACTGCTAAACTAATCTTGACAAATTACCTATTTTGATGAGGAGTTCTGGAAAAGAGACTGAAAGCTGTACATATCTGCAAAGAAGATTTTTCTTTTGCTGCATAGATATTTTTTTTTCTTTTTCTTCTGCTTTCTTATTCGTTTCGGATCATGAATAATCATAGTGACCAGGTTAGAAAAAATAGATGATATAAATACATAGGTATTGGCTTACTTATTGTATGCATGATAGTATTTTTGTTATTGATGGTGAGTATGAGTTTATTGCATGGAGTTAGAGCCAATCATACCTCTGCTTTAAAAACTACTACTACACTGACAGAGTTAGACAAGTTTAGAAGGGATGAAATATACCTACACTCAGATAATTCACCAGGAGATCATTTGTCTAATGTTTTCTATCGTTTATTGCAGGGGTATGTTGAGACCATGGATGTGAGAGAATGTTATTTTTGCACGCACATTTTTTTGGTCAGTAGAGGAAGGGATTACCTATCACAGCTTGCCATTAATGCATGGAATTAGTTCCAGTCTTTTACTAACAAGGTTCTATAACCAAGAATACATCTAGTATTTTTATTCAAATCATGATTTGGTGTTTTCTTTTGTTCATATTATTAAATACTTGAGTAGAGAATCGAAGGAAAATAACAGAATTGGTGAGACGTTTCTTTGAACCCACATTAACCTTTGGCACAGCTTACGCATACAGGAATAATTAGACATGCTTGCTTACACCTATAGAAAAGAACTTCTAAGATCAAACTGATGACAGGAGAAAGGCATTGAAGGAGAAATTAGATAAGGGCTTAGTGAAAAGGACATTTAGAAATGATGATGCATTTAGTGTGACTAAAATACAAGGGAAGTTAGCTTTAGATGCACAACCCGTAGGGAAGCTTTGTGTGTGTGTGTGTGTGTGTATATCTATATATATATATATAGGCTCAAGTCTGGAACTGATACATTGTGAGTGAATGCAGGCATGTGTTCCTTTTCCAGAGTAAATGAGTAAATTAATTTTTATGTTACATGGACAAGACCCACCAATTCCACGGTTTTTTAACGTTTGTGGACCAAATGCTTATTACCGATGGCACATGTTATTTGAGAATAGTTTTCCCAAAGATTTACCAGCTTGAAAACGTAAATGAGACACTTAAACAAAATGAATTACACCTTGCTAGACCAAAGAGAGAATCTTACTCTGGCATAATTGGAGATATATTTGTAGCAATGATTCCCAAACTGGGAGTTATCCTAAATTCCATGAAAATTCAAAAGTTGTCTACTATTGTGGATAACCTGCTGACTATTTTTTTGCAAGAGCCATGATCCTAATGGACACAGAAATGGCTGTGGTACGATCTATGACTCTTCATAACCGCCTTGTGTTAGGCAGAGGGCGGAGTTTGTAAAATGATGAAATCGCAACATTGTTGCACATTTATACCTAACAATAGCAAGGAAATCAGAAGTTTTATTAACAATCTGACTAATATTAGCTCTGACTTAGAATTGCTGAAAGAACCTGGAGTTTGGGGAAAGGTTGGAAAAGACTTTGCTTCTGTGTGAAATTGTCTGGCCAACCTAGGGAAAGGTATAATTATGAAAATAATACAGACAATGTTGATTATTATGCTATGTGTAGTTGGATTAAGGGGAATTCGTAAGATGTATAATGTGACTAAAATAAAGAAATTGAAAAATGATCAGAGGAGGGAAGAAATTAAATTAGAAAGATAGTTTAGGGAACATTCGGTAAAGAAAAGAAATGTTAGGGTTATGGTGAGACAACATTTTAGGTAAACAAAAATTTGTGTCAAATGATGGAAGGTGTGATGACACATCAGAGGAAGGACTGTGAAAGCTAAATCAATTACTAATAAATTTGTATTGATTAATAATTGAGAATTTATGTGAATTAAGGCTAACATAAAAAATAACGTGTACTTTGGAAAATGTGCCCACTTGAGTGGTCATTATGATGCATGTAATAATTAATAATGAATTCACACATATTTTTATTGATTTACACACATATAATAAAGTGAAGCCTCATGTTAAGTTCCCTGGCCTAATAAATGTTCGTAAATATCTTGTGAAAGCAGAGAATTAATATTACTCATTGTTCACACTGCACTGATAAAAGTGATTTGTAAATGTCTTAAACTTTCTCATGAAAACTCTTTGTCGAAATATCCTTCGCTAGAAGTTGTTACTTTCTAAATTTGATGCATGAGAAAGAGATGTTCCCAGGAGCTAACAATGGACGCACTGACTACAGCTAGGACTGCAACAAAGAAGTTACCTGACAATGGGAACGGGAGAAGAGGAGCCAATAATCGACGTGTGAAGACTGTTTAGTTATGTTTTAGATTTAGGTTTTAATCACTGTTGGTCCTACTGCAGCCATACGATTTCCTGACCAATGATGGCGTGAGAAAATGTTTTGGGGGATTTAGTATATCCAGTCAGTACTTTGCAGAACAGTTAGCCATTTGCCATTTTTCCTTGCAACCTTAACGCATTCTGTTCATGTTCCAGACGTCTTTTTTCCCTTAACCATCTTCATAGAGAAATTATGTTAATGCTGATTTCTTTTCTATCATAACCATCCTCGTAGAGAGGTTGTGTTAATGCTGATTCCTAGCTTGATAACCATCCTCGTAGGAAGTAATGTTAATGCCGATTCCTTAGCTTATTGACTTTTGTGGTGCAGTTAACTTAGAGCCCAACCGTGTCTGAGCCATTTCCTTTCATTGCCAGTTGCGGACGCTGACCAGATGGATGTCCTACTGACAAAGAGATTGCAGCTTGCTGACCTATTTGAGGAGATGTATACTGAGATGCACTTACTTTTATTGAATCTTTTACTCTTTGAGGTCCCAACCATAATTTTGATAGAGCCCTAGTTAGTTGTTTTTCCAAATTAGCTTGTGACTAAAATTACTTTTGCATTAAGTCCAAACATGCCATTCTAATCAGAGGGTTAGTTAGAGTGTCATGCAATTACAAATGTCATTAATGAAAAATTGATGTTGTTCACCTGTAGAATCTAGATGTACGCTGTCTCTGTTGTTCAGTTATTGCTGCTATTAATTTGTACCGTAACTCTTGAGTGCCTAATTATCAATGCACTAATTAAATTTAGATTCTTTCGACATTTTGGTCACCAAGTGTTGTTTGTATATGCATATCATTTGGTTTTGAGACTAATTTATGTGATATTAGCATTGTTAATATAGGGAAATACATTTTTTAATGATACTAAAAGGCATGGTTATTCATGCCCACATGGGTCATTGTGCGTAAAGATTACTGACTCAGTTTTGATAAATTGATTTGATGATCATGTTATGTTGTTGCTGATCAGATTTGGAGTAAAGATCGTGAATATGGTGGAATCACTCTAAGCGTATTCAAAAGGTCCATCGAACCTCTAACGTGTCGCCTTATAAATAAATTATAAAAGACCAAATAAGGCCAGACGCACTCACACATCTGAGTGCCCAGGTCAGGTAGGTGCATCACAGCCCCCTCCCAATAGGTGGTCACCCTGCTAGGTGACTAATCCCCCCTCCTGGAAGATTTGAAGTACACGATTCCAGCAGGACTCCTCTGCATCGTTTACTTTATCTTTTGGCCACTGGAACTGCAACTGGACTCCAGAGGAACCAACAACCTGCAACTCAAACAACGACTCTGCTTTGCAACATTGTTTCTCCGGCTCCTTCCAGCAACTGCAACATTTTCCCAGCGGTGCATCCTCTGGGGTCGATGGGACTCCAGTCTGCACCAAGAAGTAAGAAGGAATTTCCCTTGGAGTCAAGGAGTCATTTCCCTGCATCTGCAGGCACCAACTGCAACGCCGACCAGCTGCTTGGATCTGGCCTCCTCTGTAACTCCATGGATCCTGCATCACAGGTGGTGGTCTGGAGCGGTCCCCTTTGTCCTCTCTGCCAGCAGTCCAACTTGGGAGATGGTAAGCCCTTGCCTCTCCTTGCAGGACAGTACTCCTGTGCACAGCAACTCTTGCAGCTACCAAGGTTTGTTTGCTCAACCTCCATGGGATCTTGAAGCTTTTTGTATCCCCTGCCCCTAGCACTTCTTCCTGCCAAGCACAGTCTCCTCTCTGCCGCTCCAGCGACGTGTGAATCATTTTCAGGTGTGCTGAGTGATCCTCACTGCAACTGCTATGCTTGCTGCCAGTGCCTATGGGGGCTGCCTCCTCTTCTAGAGACTCTCCCGGCTGCTGAGGGTCACCTCAAACTCCCCTCCTTGGGTCGAGTCCCTGGACCTTGATGGTCCTCTTCAGCCTTGCAACACTTCTTTGTCCTCTGTTGCATTAGCCAAGGCTTGTTGGTGGTCATCCTGCACCACTGACCCACTGCAACCCGACAGCTGATGTGGGGCACTGACTGCATCACTTCAGGGACTCCTCTTCAGCTCTGGTGCTGCACCCTGTCGACTTGGTCCTGCATTCACAGAATAGTGAGTAGTGGCTCCTGCCACAACCGGATTCTCCATCACAAACTCAACTTGGTCCTCTTCCTTGGCAGGTCCTCTTCTGCCAGAATCCACCTTTGGGTTCTTCCTGTCTTGTTTGTGTCTTGAACAATCTTTTTCCAAAGTCCACCTGTTGGGTTTAGGGAACAGATACCTGGGGGTCACTCTGGTACTCACCTCTTGGGGTTCCTAGTTCCTCCATCTCACCTCTAACAATTCCACATCCTTGGGTGGGGGACTGTATCTCACACACTACTTATTTAGTATATGATTTCCCCCCCCCGGGCCTACACTATTTTCTATTGCTTTTGCAAATGCTTATTGGTTTTTATGCTCTTTACTGCTTTACTGATTGCTAATGTGTATATAGCAGTGTGTTTACTTACCTCCAGTTGGGGGACTGCCTATTCAGTATTCTAGTATTTGTGTTACCATAATAAAGTATCTTTATTTTTGTAACATTGTGTGGTAGTGCTGTGCGACTATAGTGGTATTGCATAAGCTTTGCATGTCTCCTAGACGTCTTGGCTGCTCATCCACAGCTACCTCTAGAGAGCCCTGGCTTCCTAGACACTGCCTACACTTCACTAATAAGGGATACCTGGTATAAGGTGTTAACACCATAGGTGCTCACCAGACACCAGGCCAACTTCCTGTAGTGATGAGTTGGGAAAGGGTGGTGACAATGCTCTCCACTTCCTGATTGACATGGAGCCCGGGTGCCAAAGGGCTTCAGCCTGAAACGCCCGGTGCTAACTTTATCTCCACGTTGTCAGGAGATGGAGATCAGTTCTTGAGGATATGTCTTTGCTGAACTGATGACCTCACAGGTCTCTGAGACCATCAGCCTGGCAAATAGTCACTTCTGGCCTGAGGAGAGGGTCAGATGCAGAGGCAGGCTGCAGAAGAGAAGTGTGACTGGGGTGAGTGCAGCACACCCAGCCAGTAAGACTGACTGTGTGCAGGTACATTGTTTTTTATTATGTTTTTTAAAGCAAGTAATTTTAAATATGATTTTATATTGGCCTGCCATGGGTGAGGGGAGGGGGATAAAGAGGACGGAGTCCCGACGCCCTTGAACAGAAACAGCTCCTGAATGGTATATTGCTTTTGTAAATCGGCCATTGTGGTGAGATGTTATAAATGAAAATGTCACAAATTGATTTTTTTTTCCCTTCCAATTTTTTTTTTTTTTCTACAGTTAGGTTTGTTGTGGAAACCTTGAGGCATCTACACAAATGACTCCTTGCTGAATTCAGAATTGTATCTGCTCTTCAGGCATCTATAGTTCTCAAGGAGCACCTAAGGGTTTCACAGGGGTTTCCACCACAAGCTGGAAGTAGGTTGAAAGCACACAAATTAGGAAACATGAGCTACCTCTTTAAAAATGCCAAAACTCTGGTACAAACAATAGTTTTTTTGATTCAGCTTTGCAGGTTCTTGAAAGCCGGGGAAAATGGTGACTTCTGCACAGCAAACCTTTTGTTGATGCCATTATTAGTGGAAAAAACAGACACTTTTTTCCTATTTTAACCAAAAAACTCAAGATGTAACTATATTTTGCCTATTTTCTCGATCTGCACAAACCCTGCATTCCTTTAGAATCCCGAGGATGTTGGAAATAAATGACGCAAATTGTGAATGGATACCTTATTGGAAAAAAAGTTATGGATTCCTAAGCACTAACTGCCTCAATAGCCAAAAACAGGGCATAGCATTCTAGGTAAGGGGGGGCGAAGCTGAGCAGCCAAGGGGTTGAGGGGTAGAATTCCATTAAACTTCCCCTTGGACCTGGGGTCTGCTGGTGATACAGATTTGTTTGCTGTGTGAGATATTATTTAAATGATTTTTCCAATAAACCGAAATACATCTTTCAGTTTAGTATGTGCTTCTTGTTTGGGATGCGTGTGGTTGCTTGGTACCTTTGAGCCAAAAATGGTCGGTACCGCTTTGACTTTTTAAAAGAAGTGAGTGGACGCACATCACATAGTGTTTGCATTTGGGAATTTATTGTACCCGTTCATGGTTTACAAATTCAGGAACGATTCCGAAGACCTTTGCAGGAGGGGAAAAGAAAAAAAAATCATTTTTTTGTTCCTAATGGTTGCTGCATGGATATTTAGTTGGCAAGTGTATCGGTTTCTACTGTCCTTTGGCCTTAATTTATGTTATAGTGGTTTGTGTGTTGTGAGCTTCTTAGTGAATCATTTTACTGACCTTGTGTGGTATGGTGATGTCTGTGGCATTAGACAGCCTTTCATTGAATTTTGGAATTGCTGAAGTCATGCAGCTCAATGTTTTAAAAGCACGTTCATGCATGTTACTACTTTTTATAAGTTGTCCAGTCCAACTTTTTCCTGGTATGGTTTAGGGTTGCTTGATGAATGCATCCTTTGGAATTGCGATGTTCTGAAATTGTGATGCTGCAAATGAGCGCAAGATTGCTACTTCATATCCTGGCCCGATTTACTAACCTTTTTACTCAAAGCAATACAACAAGACAACTAACTATGCTGTGTAGCATGAAAGGGAGAGAGCATACATGTGCCACATCTACTAAGATATGGTGCATTTCTCTGCTTTCATTGTGCTGGTACACTTCCGGCAGCCTAGTGCCTAGGCGGGCCTTCTTGTGCTGTGGTGCAAGGGTGCTTGTGTTATGGGCAGGATTGTTTTTGTGCCGGAAAGGATACCTTTCTGAACAAAAACAATAATTTTAGGGTTATTCCTCTATGAATGTGTGTTACTTTTTTTTTTTTTACAAAACCACACAAGGCAACAAAATCTTCATGGTTGGTGAGATAAATAGGATGGCCGAGATTAGGTATTGTGAGGGTGCTGGGATAGGATTTTAAAGAAGAGCTTGTGATCTGTGAAATAAGATGTGTTATTTACAGAAATACGATAACAGATTAAAGCAATCGTGTCTGAGGGAAAGCTACCCTCAGAAAGCAGTGGCATGCAGAGGATGCAAGGAAAGTGGAGAGTCACTCTGAGGAAAGGAAGGAGTACTTGGCACAAGGGGAGTTGGTGTGGGCTCCTTCTTTAGGGAAAAGTCTCACTTAATGATGTTGCCTCACTGTTCTTACATCAAGGAGCTAAACGTTTGTTTTGCTTCCTGAAAAGGATTTATTTGCGTGTTGGAAAGATTTTCTCAGCCAGTGCAAGTCAGATTTGTAGTCCTTGTTACCTAATCTCATTCTATGTTGTTTTTTGAACAGAGGAATCGTAGACACAACGGTATCTAGTGCAAAACATCCCAAGTGTATCTTGTGAATATTTGTCCACGCAGCCTATACTGTACATGAATTGTGTGATTGAGTGACCCAGAGCAACAGAGGCCTGTGGGGCTCCATGTGTACGCCCTTGGCCCGCTCCTGCACACAAGACAAAGGTGAGGCCATGCTGCCAGACAGTGGAAGTGCATCGCTGACACCTAATTAGGGACAGAGGAAACAGCCCCCACTCAGCAATTCAAATTGCTCAGAGGAGCTGCTGACCAGTCCCCTCACAGCACTGCAACTTGGCAGAAGATGGGAGTGGTGAAGAGTGGAACTGCAGTTCCTGTTGGACATGCAGATTGCTCACACTTCTTTGTACTCCAGACTGGAGACGACCCAACTGTGAGGAGCAACACTCTAAACAAATGTAGTGTCCAGAAGACACATCCAGGAAGGATGCAGAATCAACTTCCCTAGTTCAAATATCTTAGTACACAGTGTTTGCAAAAGTGGTTGTTAAATCATTAGATCTATTTTATGAGGAAATTATAAACTGGTTGAATGTGAAAGGATTTTTGCAGTCAGCTGTTAGCCAAGAAATGCTTGATATAATTTTGGGCACTTTTTTCAACTGGAATTGTGTACCAAACATGTAGATGGAATAAGGAAAGTTATACTCCCAGTAACCAAGCAAGATGCAGTGCCACGTGCTCTGGATGACTGAATGCACATGCGCTGCAGCTCTGAAATTAATCACCTCAATGCACCATGAACTCAGATGAGTGGGTGCAGTGGAGACTGAGGGGGGAGAAGGTTATGTTTTTTAGAACTGCATACCAGCACAAAGACATGATGTGACTCACGGTAAATTGGATAGTTGGCACGGAATTAGGAGCCTTCGTGTCCAACTTTTCAACTGTATTAAAGCTGAGCATGGTCCGAGATGTCGAGGGTCTAGTCTGACCCACTTGGTTTGAAAGAGAGTGAAAGAATGCACCCAAGAGAGCAAAGAGAAAGAGATGGAGTAAGAGGATGAAGAAAAAAGATATGAGAGAAAGAGTGTGGTGAACCTCAAGAGGGAGAAGAAGAAAATGAACGAGGAGACAGGCTGTGAAAAAGAATAGTGACAACAAGCACTGGCAAAGCCAATAGGTTTCCCCTATGCAATATAGATTGGCTTTATCCATTTTTTTCATTGGTATTCACTGCTCCAGATCTAGATAAAACAAAATATATACAGGCAACCAAAATGCATATGCAACGCTGGTGCAGAGCCTTTAATGTAAGAGTTCTTCAATAAACAGTGCGGTCGTATTCATTTCAGCCTTCTCAAAGAGATACTGACATTTGAGATATAATGAATTTTAAGTAAGTAATCGTTTAGTTTATGATCAGAAACTTTAACATTGGTTTCTTTTTACGAGTTACAATAAAGAGACCTGATTGTGTCCAGTTTATTTATGACATAGTCGTACAAATATAATGAAACGTGAGCAAACAGATGGTTATGCACTACATCTACCATGATGCATCAGGAGAGGACTCTGCCGCAGCGTTGCCATCCATGCAGTGTGCAACACATCTGTTGACACCTTTATTGCCAATCCAGCTTCCCACTGCTTCGCCATAACAACACAGAAACATCTAGTTTGCTAACTTAAATCACACCTCATGAATGTCTCCAAATGTAAGTGCTTATGCTGCTCTGAGCAGTTTAGCAGGGCCTCTCAGTCACTCCTCACGTGTGCTGCGATGGAAAAAGGGACGATTTTTGTTTTGATCAAAACACTGAGGCTTTCCATGTGTTCCAGTAGCTAACCATGAAATAAACAAAGCTTCTGACATTCAAAAAAAAAAAAAAAAAAATCTCTTGACAAGCTTGTTTTAGTTGGCTGCATGTCTGTGCCTGACCGGACAGCTGAACATCAGCAAGAACTGGATTAACATTTATAACTGACTGAGTGGTAATTTTTGCTTCTGGGGATGGATTACTTTGTTTTCACTGGAGTCGTCTTTGACTGAATGCTCAGGATTGTACACACTGCACAGGTGTAATTTTGCGCTGATGTTTGCACCCTGGGATGTGGTCAAAACTGGCATGTGCACTGAGAGACCTGTGCAAATATTTTTTTCTTTGCATTAGTCTTTCAGTCCAAATGCCATGGAAAGAATGTGGTACAGTATGTAATAAATGGAACATGAAAATATCAGTGCAAAATTGCACCGCTGAAAAGCATGTAATCCCGTTCAACATACAGTGTCCCATACAGGATGCTTTGCATGTATTATCAGTCAAACAAAGTGCCCGGGGGAGCGAGTGACTGACTTCTGCTTCCTGTACACTCGTGGAGGGTTTGCTTGATTACTCCTGATCGGCCACTCACTGGAGCAGGACTTCACCATCCTGGTGAAAAATAAGGTGTTGATGCACCTTCCCACCTCAGGAGCTATCAGCATGAGCGGCATCGAGTAGCACTGTGGCCTGTTACAAGAAGAGGTTTGAACTATAAAGCACTTGGATCAGCTTCCTTAATTCAGAAACTATCAGAATGAGCAGCAGTGACTAGCAATGCTGCCTGACGCAAGCTGAGATGTGAAAGGCCACTGTCCGCCAGCCACCGACCGCCAACCGGAAAGGGTACTTGGCCCAAGCTCCCGGGACAAGCAGCCAAATCCGGGGAAGGAAAGGAAGTGCAGCTTGAAGACCTCAGAATCAGCTGCTGACCAGTGAGAAGAAGAAAAAACAAGAATTTGCAATGCAACGGTGTAGGAAGTTGGCTCTGTATATACTATTTCAAAGTAAGAAATAGTGTGCACAGAGTCCAAGGGTTCCCCTTAGAGGTAAGATAGTGGCAAAAAGAGATAATTCCAATGCTCTATTTTGTGGTAGTGTGGTCGAGCAGTAGGCTTATCAGAGGATAGTGTTAAGCATTTGTTGTACACACACAGGCAATAAATGAGGAACACACACTCAAAGACAATTCCAGGCCAATAGGTTTTTATATAGAAAAATATATTTTCTTAGTTTAATTTAAGAACCATAGGTTCAAGATTTACAAACAATACTTTATATGAAAGGTATTTCACTTAGGTATCTTAGGAACTTTGAATTATCACAATAGCATGTACAGTTTTGGCATGAATGGCAATAAGCTATTTTAAAAGTGGACACTGCAAAAATCAACAGTTCCCTGGGGAGGTAAGTAAATGTTAAGTTCACAGGTAAGTAAAACACTTACAGGCTTCAAAGTTGGGTCCAAGGTAGCCCACCGTTGGGGGTTCAAGGCAACCCGAAAGTTACCACACCAGCAGCTCAGGGCCGGTCAGGTGCAGAGGTCAGAAGTGGTGCCCAAAACACATAGGCTTCAATGGAAATAGAGGTGCCCCGGTTCCAGTCTGCCAGCAGGTAAGTACCCGTGACTTCGGAGGGCAGACCAGGGGGGGTTTTGTAGGGCACTGGGGGGGGACACAGGCATGCACAGAAAGTACACCCTCAGCGGCACAGGGGCGGCCGGGTGCAGAGTGCAAACAAGCGTCAGGTTTTCAATAGGAATCAAGGGGAAGACCCGGGGGTCTCTTCAATGATGCAGGCAGGCACGGGGGGGTTCCTCGTGGTAACCACCACCTGGGCTAGGCAGAAGGTCGCCTGGGGGTCGCTCCTGCACTGGAGTTCGGTTTCTTCAGGTCCTGGGGGCCGCAGGTGCAGTGTGTTTTACAGGCATTGGGTTCCTTGAAGTAGGCAGTCGCGGTCAGGGGGAGCCTCTGGATTTCCTCTGCAGGCGTCGCTGTGGGGGCTCAGGGGGTGTCAACTCTGGCTACTCACGGGCTCTCAGTCGCCAGGGAGTCCTCCCTGTAGTGTTTGTTTTCCGCAGGTCGAGCCGGGGGCGTCGGGTGCAGAGTGGAAAGTCTCACGCTTCCGGCGGAAAACGTGTGGTCTTTAAAAGTTGCTTCTTTGTTGCAAAGTGTTGCAGTTTCTTGAACAGGGCTGCTGTTCTCGGGAGCTTCTTGGTCCTTTTAGATGCAGGGCAGTCCTCTGAGGCTTCAGAGGTCGCTGGTCCCTGTGGGATGCGTCGCTGTTGCAGTTTTTCTTGAAGTGGGGAGACAGGCCGGTAGGGCTGGGGCCAAAGCAGTTGTCGTCTCCTTATTCTCTGCAGGGCTTCAGGTCAGCAACCCTTCTTCCTCTTCAGGTTACATGAATCTATCTTCCTTGGTTCTGGGAGCCCCTAAATACTCAATTTAGGGGGGTGTTTAGGTCTGGGAGGGCAGTAGCCAATGGCTTCTGGCCCCGAGGGTGGCTACACCCTCTTTGTGCCTCCTCCCTGTGGGGAGTGGGGCACATCCCTAATCCTATTGGGGGAATCCTCCATCTGCAAGATGTAGGATTTCTAAAAGTCAGAGTCACCTCAGCTCAGGACACCTTAGGGGTTGTCCTGACTGGGCAGTGACTCCTTCTTGTTTTTCTCATTATCTCCTCCAGCCTTGCCACCAAAAGTGGGGGCAGTGGCCGGAGGGGCTGGCATCTCCACTAGCTGGGATGCCCTGTGGTGCTGTAACAAAGGGGGTGAGCCTTTGAGGCTCACCACCAGGTCTTACAGTTCCTGCAGGGAGAGGTGAGAAGCACCTCCACCCAGTACAGGCTTTGTTCCTGGCCACAGAGTGACAAAGGCACTCTCCCCATGTGGCCAGCAACATGTCTGGTGTGTGGCAGGCTGGCAAAAACTAGTCAGCCCACACTGGAAGTCGGGTATGTTTTCAGGGGGCATCTCTAAGATGCCCTCTGCGTGTATTTCACAATAAAATGTACACTGGCATCAGTGTGCATTTATTGTGCTGAGGAGTTTGATACCAAACTTCCCAGTTTTCAGTGTAGCCATTATGGTGCTGTGGAGTTTGTGTATGACAGACTCCCAGACCGTATACTCTGTAAGTGCAGGGTAGCCATAAATGTCTAAGGTTTTGCTTAGACACTGTAGGGGCATAGTGCTCATGCACCTATGCCCTCACCTATGGTATAGTGCACCCTGCCTTAGGGCTGTAAGGCCTGCTAGAGGGGTGACGTATCTATGCCATAGGCAGTGTGAGGTTGGCATGGCACTCTGAGGGGAGTGCCATGTGGACTTAGTCTTTTTCTCCCCACCAGCACACAAAAGCTGGCAAGCAATGTGCATGTGCTGAGTAAGGGGTCCCCAGGGTGGCATAAGACATGCTGCAGGCCCTAGAGACCTTCCCTGGCATCAGGGCCCTTGGTACCAGGGGTACCAGTTACAAGGGACTTACCTGGGTGCCAGGGTTGTGCCAATTGTGGAGACAAAGGTACAGTTTAGGGAAAGAACACTGGCGCTGGGGCCTGGTTAGCAGGCCTCAGCACACTTTCAAATCATAACTTGGCATCAGCAAAGGCAAAACGTCAGGAGATAACCATGCCAAGGAGGCATTTCCTTACACAACCCCCCCCCCCCAAATGAAAGAGGATGAGACTAACCTTTCCCAAATGAGTCTTCATTTTCTAAGTGGAAGAACCTGGAAAGGCCATCTGCATTGGCATGGGCAGTCCCAGGTCTGTGTTCCACTATCAAGTCCATTCCCTGTAGGGAGATGGACCACCTCAACAGTTTTGGATTTTCACCTTTCATTTGCATTAGCCATCTGAGAGGTCTGTGGTCAGTCTGAACTACAAAGTGAGTACCAAAGAGGTATGGTCTCAGCTTCTTCAGGGACCAAACCACAGCAAAGGCCTCCCTCTCAATGGCACTCCAACGCTGCTCCCTGGGGAGTAACCTCCTGCTAATGAAAGCAACAGGCTGGTCAAGGCCATCATCATTTGTTTGGGACAAAACTGCCCCTATCCCATGTTCAGAGGCATCAGTCTGCACAATGAACTGCTTGGAGTAATCTGGAGCTTTGAGAACTGGTGCTGTGCACATAGCTTGTTTCAGGGTGTCCAGGGCCTGTTGGCATTCTATAGTTCAGTTTACCTTCTTAGGCATTTTCTTGGAGGTAAGTTCTGTGAGGGGTGTCACTATGGATCCATATCCCTTCACAAACCTCCTGTAGTACCCAGTCAAGCCAAGGAATGCCCTGACTTGAGTCTGGGTTTTTGGAGCTACCCAGTCCAGAATAGTCTGGATCTTGGGTTGTAGTGGCTGAACTTGGCCTCCACCTACAAGGTGTCCCAAGTAAACCACAGTACCCTGCCCTATCTGACATTTGGATGCCTTGATAGAGAGCCCTGCTGTGTGCAGGGCCTGCAAAACCTTCTTCGGGTGGACCAGGTGATCCTGCAAGCTGGAGCTAAAGACAGCAATATCATCAAGATAAGCTGCACTAAAGGACTCCAAGCCAGCAAGGACTTGATTCACCAACCTTTGAAAGGTGGCAGGGGCATTCTTTAAGCCAAAGGGCATTACAGTAAACTGATAATGCCCATCAGGCATGGAGAATGCTGTCTTTTCTTTTGCTCCTGGTGCCATTTTTATTTGCCAGTACCCTGCTGTCAAGTCAAAGGTACTCAAGTATCTGGCAGCACCCAATTTATCAATTAATTCATCTGCCCTTGGAATGGGATGGGCATCTGTCTTGGTGACAGAATTAAGTCCTCTGTAGTCCACACAAAACCTCATCTCTCTCTTGCCATCTTTGGTGTGAGGTTTGGGGACTAAGACCACTGGGCTAGCCCAGGGGCTGTCAGAGTGCTCAATGACTCCCAATTCCAGCATCTTGTGGACTTCCACTTTGATGCTTTCCTTAACTTGGTCAGACTGTCTAAAGATTTTGTTTTTGACAGGCATGCTGCCTCCTGTGTCCACGTCATGGGTACACAGGTGTGTCTGACCAGGGGTTAGGGAAAAGAGCTCAGCAAACTGTTGTAAGACTTTCCTACAGTCAGCTTGCTGTTGGCCAGAGAGGGTGTCTGAATAGATCACTCCATCTTCTGAGCCATCTTCAGGGTCAGTGGAGAGGAGATCAGGGAGAGTTTCACTCTCAGCTTCCTGGTCCTCATCTGTAACCATTAACATGTTTACATCTGCCCTGCCATGAAAGAGTTTAAGGCGGTTCACATGGATCACCCTTTCAGGGGTCCTGCTAGTGCCTAGGTCTACCAGGTAGGTGACGTGACTTTTTCTTTCAAGCACTGGGTAAGGGCCACTCTATCTGTCCTGAAGAGCCCTGGGAGCCACAGGCTCCAGAACCCAGACTTTCTGCCCTGGATGGAACTCAACCATAGCAGCCTTTTGGTCATACCATATCTTCTGGAGTTGTTGGCCTGCCTCAAGGTTTTTACTTGCCTTTTCCGTGTACTCTGCCATCCTGGAACGTAGGCCCAGTACATAGTCCACTATATCTTGTTTAGGCTCATGGAGAGGTCTCTCCCAGCCTTCTTTTACAAGAGCTAGTGGTCCCCTTACAGGATGGCCAAACAGAAGTTCAAAGGGGGAAAACCCTAGTCCCTTCTGAGGCACCTCTCTGTAGGCAAAAAGCAGACATGGCAAGAGAACATCCCATCTCCTTTTGAGCTTTTCAGGGAGCCCCATGATCATGCCCTTCAATGTCTTGTTGAATCTTTCCACAAGACCATTGGTTTGTGGATGGTATGGTGTGCTGAATTTGTAAGTCACCCCACACTCATTCCACATATGTTTCAGGTATGCTGACATGAAGTTGGTACCTCTGTCAGACACCAACTCCTTAGGAAATCCCACTCTGGTAAAGATACCAATGAGTGCTTTGGCTACTGCAGGGGCAGTAGTGGACCTAAGGGGAATTGCTTCAGGGTACCTAGTAGCATGATCCACTATCACTAGGATATACTGATTCCCTGAGACTGTGGGAGGATCAAGTGGACCCACTATGTCCACTCCCACTATTTCAAAGGGGACCCCCACCACTGGAAGTGGAATGAGGGGGGCCTTTGGATGGCCACCTGTCTTACCACTGGCTTGACTGGTGGCACAGGAGGCATAAAACGCCTTAACTTTCTGGGATATGTTGGGCCAATAGAAATAGTTGACTAACCTCTCCTAAGTCTTGGTTTGTCCAAAATGCCCAGCAAGTGGAATATCATGGGCTAAGGCCAGGATGAACTCCCTAAACTCCTGAGGCACTACCACTCTCCTAGTGGCACCAGGTTTGGGATCTCTTGCCTCAGTGTAAAGGAGTCCATCTTCCCAATAGACCCTACGTGGTCCACTGATTTTTCCTTTGGTTTCCTCAGCAGCTTGCTGCCTGAGGCCTTCAAGAGAGGGACAGGTTTCTTGCCCCTTACACAGCTGTTCCCTTGTGGGTCCCCCTGGGCCTAAGAGTTCAACCTGATAAGGTTCCAACTCCATGGGCTCAGTTCCCTCAGAGGGCAGAACTTCTTCCTGGGAAGAGAGGTTCTTTTTCTTTTGCTATGTTGAAGCTGGTTCCCCAGTCTTCTTTCCTTTTCTCTTGGAGGGTTGGGCCATTATTCCAGGCTCCAATACCTCTTTTTCACCCTGAGACTTGCACTGTGCCCTTGTCTTGACACACACCAGTTCAGGGATACGCAGCATGGCACATGGGTTTGAGTTCTACCTCAGCCCATGCTGAGGACTCCAGGTCATTTCCAAGCAAACAGTCTACTGGGATAGCAGAGGAGACTACCACCAGTTTCAGGCCAGTGACCCCTCCCCATTCTAAAGTTACCACAGCCATGGGATGTACTTTAGTCTGATTGTCAGTGTTGGTGACTGTATAAGTTTGTCCAGTCAGGTATTTCCTGGGGAAACCAGTTTGTCTGTCACCAGTGTGACACTGGCACCTGTATCCCTCAGGGCTTCTACACTAGTCCCATTAGTCAAGAGTTGCTGCCTGTATTTTTGCATATTAGGGGGCCAGGCAGCCAGTGTGGCTAAGTCCACCCCACCCTCAGAAACTAATGTAGCTTCAGTGTAAACCCTGATTTACTCTGGGCACACTGTTGATCCCACCTGGAGACTGGCTATTCCAGTGCTAACTGGAGTAGTAGTAGAAGTGGAACCTTTCTTGGGACAGGCCTTGTCTCCACAGTTTGTTGTCCCTGCTGATTACAGCTACGACACCAGGCCTTTTTGGGATCAAAGTCCTTACCCTTGTACCCAAAATTGGATTGTGAAGAGGCCTTGGACCCTCCCTCCTCAGCAGGTTTTTGGGGCCCTGTAGAAGACTCACTCTTTACTTTTACCCTTGGATGTCTCAACATTCTTTCCCTGGGGAGTCTTTGTGACCCCTTTCTTTTGGTCACCCCCTGTGGAAGTCTTGGTCACCCTAGTCTTGACCCAATGGTCTGCCTTCTTTCCCAATTCTTGGGAAGAAATTGTACCTAGGTCTACCAGATGCTGATGCAGTTTATCATTGAAACAATGACTTAAAAGGTGTTCTTTCATAAACAGATTGTACAGCCCATCATAATCATTTACACCACTGCCATTAATCCAGCCATCCAGTGTTTTGACTGAGAAGTCAACAAAATCAACCCAGGTCTGGCTGGAGGATTTTTGAGCCCCTCTGAACCTAATCCTGTGCCCCTCAGTTGAGAATCCAAAGCCCTCAATCAGGGTAGCCTTCATGAGGTCATAGGATTCTGCATCTTTTCCAGAGAGTGTGAGGAGTCTATCCCTACTCCTTCCAGTGAACATTTCCCAAAGGAGAGCACCCCAGTGAGATGTGTTTACTTTTCTGGTTGCACAAGCCCTCTCAAAAGCTGTGAACCATTTGGTGATGTCATCACCATCTTCATATTTTGTTACAATCCCTTTGGGGATTTTTAGCATGTCAGGAGTATCTCTGACCCTATTTAAATTGCTGCCACAATTGATGGTAGCTAAGCCCATCTCTTGTCTTTCTCTTTCTATGGCTAGGAGCTGTCTCTCCAAAGCCAATCTTTTGGCCACCCTGGCTAACAGGAGGTCATCTTAATTGCGGCTGCCCTCAATGCTTCCAGAGCTGATGGACTCTCCTGTGAGAGAAGCAACATCTCTGACTATCACTTGTGGAGTCAGGGTTGGAGGAACCCTGTTCTCCCTATCTAGGAGTGGAGGGGGCAAATTGTCCTCCACTTCACTAGCATCATCCACTGTAAGGACATCTTCAGAGGGGTTGTTTCTAGCAAACTCTGCCAAGAGCTCCTGGAGCTGTACTTTGGTAGGGTTTGAACCAGTTTTTAGTTTCTTGATTCTGCAGAGAGTCCTTTGCTCTAACATCCTAAGATGCAGGTAAGGTGTGAGGTTGAGCTCCATCACTGTCTCTTCTGCAGCAGACATTATTTCTCTAAAAGTTGGGATGCTTTTTAAGAATCTAAAACTATCTCTAGAACTTAATTGAAACTTTTACAACATTTTTAAACTCTAAAAGAAATGCTAACAGGGACTAACACAAGGCCCTAGCAGGACTTTTAAAAATTTAGAAAAATAGCTCAAATTTCAAAAATGTGTTTCTAATGACAATTTTTGGAATTTAGTCGTGTGATCAGGTATTGGCTGAGTAGTTCAGCAAATGCAAAGTCTTGTACCCCACCGCTGATCCACCAATGTAGGAAGTTGGCTCTGTATATACTATTTCAAAGTAAGAAATAGTGTGCACAGAGTCCAAGGGTTCCTCTTAGAGGTAAGATAGTGGCAAAAAGAGATAATTCCAATGCTCTATTTTGTGGTAGTGTGGTCGTGCTGTAGGCTTTTCAGAGGATAGTGTTAAGCATTTGTTGTACACACACAGGCAATAAATGAGGAACACACACTCAAAGACAATTCCAGACCAATAGGTTTTTATATAGAAATATATATTTTCTTAGTTTATTTTAAGAACCATAGGTTCAAGATTTACAATTCATACTTTAAATGAAAGGTATTTCACTTAGGTATCTTAGGAACTTTGAATTATCACAATAGCATGTACAGTTTTGGCATAAATGGCAATAAGCTATTTTAAAAGTGGACACTGCAAAAATCAACAGTTCCTGGGGGAGGTAAGTAAATGTTAAGTTCACAGGTAAGTAAAACACTTACAGGGTTCAAAGTTGGGTTCAAGGTAGCCCACCGTTGGGGGTTCCAGGCAACCCCAAAGTTACCACACCAGCAGCTCAGGGCCGGTCAGGTGCAGAGGTCAAAGTGGTGCCCAAAACACATAGGCTTCAATGGAAAAAGGAGTGCCTCGGTTCCAGTCTGCCAGCAGGTAAGTACCCGCGACTTCGGAGGGCAGACCAGGGGGGTTTTGTAGGGCACCGGGGGGGGGGGGGGGGCACAAGCAGGCACAGAAAGTACACCCTCAGCGGCACAGGGGCGGCCGGGTGCAGAGTGCAAACAGGTGTCGGGTTTTCAATAGGAATCAATGGGGAGACCCGGGGTCTCTTCAATGATGCAGGCAGGCACGGGGGGTTCCTCGGGGTAACCACCATCTGGGCTAGGCAGAGAGTCACCTGGGGGTCGCTCCTGCACTGTAGTTCGGTTCCTTCAGGTCCTGGGGGCCGCGGGGTGCAGTGTGTTTTCCAGGTGTCGGGTTCCTTGAAGCAGGCAGTCGCGGTCAGGGGGAGCCTCTGGATTTCCTCTGCAGGCATCACTGTGGGGTCTCAGGGGGGTCAATTCTGGCTACTCATGGGCTCGCAGTCGCCGGGGAGTTCTCCCTGTAGTGTTCGTTTTCCACAGGTCGAGCCGGGGGCGTCGGATGCAGAGTGGAAAGTCTCACGCTTCTGGCGGGAAACGTGTGGTCTTTAAAAGTTGCTTCTTTGTTGCAAAGTGTTGCAGTTTCTTGAACAGGGCCGCTGTTCTCGGGAGCTTCTTGTTCCTTTTAGATGCAGGGCAGTCCTCTGAGGCTTCAGAGGTCACTGGTCCCTGTTGGATGCGTCACTGTTGCAGTTTTTCTTGAAGTGGGGAGACAGGCCGGTAGGGGTGGGGCCAAAGCAGTTGTTGTCTCCGTCTTCTCTGCAGGGCTTCAGGTCAGCAGTCCTTCTTCGTCTTCAGGTTGCAGGAATCTATCTTCCTCGGTTCTGGTAGCCCCTAAATACTCAATTTAGGGGTGTGTTTAGGTCTGCGAGGGCAGTAGCCAATGGCTACTGGCCCTGAGGGTGGCTACACCCTCTTTGTGCCTCCACCCTGTGGGGAGAGGGGCACATTCCTAATCCTAATGGGGGAATCCTCCATCTGCAAGATAGAGGATTTCTAAAAGTCAGAGTCACCTCAGCTCAGGACACCTTAGGGGTTGTCCTGACTGGGCAGTGACTCCTCCTTGTTTTTCTCATTATCTCCTCCAGCCTTGCCGCCAAAAGTGGGAGCAGTGGCCGGAGGGGCGGGCATCTCCACTAACTGGGATGCCCTGTGGTGCTGTAACAAAGGGGGCGAGCCTTTGAGGCTCACCGCCAGGTGTTACAGTTCCTGCAGGGGGAGGTGAGAAGCACCTTCACCCAGTACAGGCTTTGTTCCTGGCCACAGAGTGACAAAGGCACTCTCCCCATGTGGCCAGCAACATGTCTGGTGTGTGGCAGGCTGGCAAAAACTAGTCAGCCCACACTGGAAGTCGGGTATGTTTTCAGGGGGCATCTCTAAGATGCCCTCTGGGTGTATTTCACAATAAAATGTACACTGGCATCAATACCAAACTTCCCAGTTTTCAGTGTAGCCATTATGGTGCTGTGGAGTCCGTGTATGACAGACTCCCACACCATATACTCTTATGGCTACCCTGCACCTAAGGTTTTGCTTAGACACTGTAGGGGCATAGTGCTCATGCACCTATGCCCTCACCTGTGGTATAGTGCACCCTGCCTTAGGGTTGTAAGGCCTGCTAGAGGGGTGACTTATCTATGCCATAGGCAGTGTGAGGTTGGCATGGCACTCTGAGGGGAGTGCCACGTCGACTTAGTCATTTTCTCCACACCAGCACACACAAGCTGGCAAGCAGTGTGCATGTGCTGAGTGAGGGGTCCCTAGAGTGGCATAAGACATGCTGCAGCCCTTAGAGACCTTCCCTGGCATCAGGGCCCTTGGTACCAGGGGTACCAGTTACAAGGGACCTACCTGGGTGCCAGGGTTGTGCCAATTGTGGAGACAAAGTTACAGTTTAGGGAAAGAACACTGGTGCTGGGGCCTGGTTAGCTTGCCTCAGCACACTTTCAAATCATAACTTGGCATCAACAAAGGCAAAAATTCAGGGGGTCACCATGCCAAGGAGGCATTTCCTTACAAACGGGTCTCGCATTTCTCCGAGTTAGAGCTATTAGCAGTTGTAAACTTCCAACCGGACTTTTCTTGCCTCATTAAATGGGGAAAAAATGAGCGAGATCGCGCTGAGAAAAATTAGTCCACAAACTGGACGGAAAACAGCGAGCCTCGTATGTTTTCAGCACTTGGTCGCTGCGCTCGAGGAGGGCTAACCACCGGAAAAGGCCTGACATATGCATGCCTTCTACTAATGAAAGCAAACAGATTTTAATAGGCAAGCCCACAAACCAATAAAAGACACTGATGTGATATGGGTGGGGCTCCAAGCCATTTTCTAACTACTATAGCATCTCGCAAGCGATACGCAGGCTCGACCATAAAAAGTAGAGTGACCAGTGAAGCCTACCACTGCACTGTGGAGGTGAAACCTAACAAAGGAAAATGAATCCAAAGTATAGAGTTACAGAGGAAGGACGAATGGACTGGAAGGAGTGATGAAGGGGGCAGGAAAAACAGAAAGAAGATAGAAACAATCAAGTGAGTTGCAAAGGTGAGAGGCTAGGCGATGGTGAGAGGTGAACATGGGTATGAAAAGGTCGGCAAGATGAGAGGAAGAAGGAAAATAATTACATGTGAGTAGAATGAGGAACATAGAAGTAAAAGTCAGATGAGAAGGAAAGGTTGACAGGGTAAATGCAGATGGAGAGGAAGCGAAAAAGGCTGATTGAAATTAATATCTTGAGCTACTGCCTATGTCACAAGGCCACTGCCCTGAGAGCCACTTCACCGTCTAATGCTCCTTCACTCTCTCCACATTACAGGTGTTTGTGGTTCCGCTTGGGGTTACCAGCTGCTCACACAAAACTGTCTTCTAAGGCCAACACAACAAACTTTGCTGGAACAATATGGTTTGGGTGGCTCAGACAGAGGATTGTCACAGATATTGATTATGAAGGAGGTCTTTTGAGGTGGTGGACAGACATTAGGAAGGAGTATATTGAGTTGTAGAACAATGGTGTTAGAAATTGGATCTCTAGTTGGCAGAGGTCTACACCCTTGTCCAAGTAGGGACCACATTCCTAGTCAGGGTAAGTCACAACACAATCCAAATTATCCTGTGCTCACCCTCTGGTAGCTTGGCACAGAGCAGGCAGGCTTAACTTAGAAAGCAATGTGTAAAGTATTTGTGCAATAACTCATCCAGTGAAAACACCACAAAAAGGACTCCACACCAGTTTAGGAAAATAGTAAATATATATCCTAATAAAATAAGATTAAAACAACACAAATCCAATATGCACAACTTGAGATATCACTTTTTAAAAGTTTAAATGAGTCTCAATCCGTAGGAAACAGTGATTGTATCCTTGTAACAGTACCTGGGATGCGTGAAAAATAACGACGAACAGAGGCCGCAGAGGAGGAGATGCGCTGGAAAATAAGGCGATCTGTCGGATTTTCTGGTACAGCACAGACAATGCGTCGCTTCTTTCCATGCGGTGAAGCATTGATTTCCAGAAGCACAGCCTTGGTTCCTCACAGCGATGGGGGATATTTTGAGGCCCAGGGACAATATGTTGAAAACCCTTGATGGGCTGATAGAAGGAACAGGTGCTGCATCGATTCGGTAAGCAAGGCAGTGAATTTTCAGCCACAAGGCACTGCGTCGATTTCTGCAGGCGTTGTGTCGATTTTCTGATGCACAGGAATTTTCTTCTTTTTGGTGACGTCTTTGTGGCCCTGACACTTCAGAACAGGAGGCAAGCTCAATCCAAGCCCTTGGAGAGCATTTGTGGGGAAGGCAGCGTCCTTCCAGCAGAGTCAGAGCCCAGCAGGCGGCAGGGCAACAATCAGGACAGCAGTCCTTCTCAGCAAAACAATCCAGATGAGTCCTTTGGGCAGCCAGGCAGTCCCTCTGACAGAGTCCAGGTGTAGACCCAGAAGTGTATTTTTTGGTGGGGTCAGAGACTCAGGATATGGAAAATGTCACTTACCTAGTGTACATCTGTTCATGGCATGTTCTGCTGCAGATTCACATGCTGTTCACATTCTACAAGGAAAAAAGGTGCAACAATGTTTTTTTTAGGGAATATACCAATGGCTGAAATATGTAAAGCAGTTACATGGTCAACACCACATACATTCACTAAACACTACTGTGTAGACGTATTATCACGACAACAAGCCACAGTAGGTCAAGCTGTTCTAAGAACATTATTTCAAACAACTTCAACTCCTACAGGCTGACCACCGCTAATTTATGGGAGGACAAACTGCTATGTAGTCTATGCACAGCATGTGTATCTGCAGCTACACATACCATTGAACGGAAAATGTCACTTACCCAGTGTACATCTGTTCGTGGCATGTACTGCTGAAGATTCACATGCACCCTCCCTCCTCCCTGGAAGCCTGTAGTTGTTTAAGTTACAAACATTTGTACATATTTATACATTTACATTTGCATGGACATATCTTACTTTATACCTAAATACTCTATCACTGCTTCCGTTATCCTCTGCGGGAAAACAATCTAAAAATGGATTCGATGCCCATGTGCAATGGAACCGAAAAGGATGAGTCACTCGATCCCGTGACTCGAAAATACTTCTTCGAAGAAAAACAACTTGTAACACTCGGAGCCCAACACTAGATGGTGGATTCATACACAGCATGTGTATCTGCAGCTACACATGCCATTGAACATATATATATATATATATATATACCCAAAAGTGCAGTTGAAGTGGGGGGAAACATCAATGAGTGGTTATGAAGTGCACAAGTTCCCCTTTCAGCCCAGGTCTGTCTGCCAGGATCCCTGTGGGGGTTATCAGTCCTTTCTGAGAGGGCAGGCCAATTTCCTTTGAAGAGTAGGAGAGAGCCCCTCCACCCTTCCCGCCCAAGGAGACCCTTTCAGAATGCAGATGTGACTGAGTGTCTTGTGTTTATTGCTTCTGGGTGCAATGCACGAGGGAAGCTGTCAACCAGCACAGACCAAACATGGATTGGAGACAGGCTGTAAGGCACAGATGGCAGGAAGTGCAGTGAAATGCACACTTTCTAAAAGTGGCATTTCTACAATAGTAATATTAAATCCATCTTCACAAGAAAGCAAGATTTTCTATTACCATTGTGGTCATACTACACATGAGAAGGCTACTGCTTTCAGATCAGAATCTACCACTTAAAAGTATATAAGAGCAGTTCTAATGTTGGCCTATGAGAGGAGCAGGCCTCACAGTAGTGGAAAACAAATTTGTGAGGTTTTCCCCTACCAGGACATGTAAAACATATAAGTACATATCCTGCCTTTTACTTACATAGTACCCTACCCTAGGGGGGGCCTACTTTAGGGGGTGACTTATATGTAGGTAGAAAAAAGAGGGTTTAAGGCTTGGCAAGTAGTTTTAAGTGCCAAGTCGAAGTGGCAGTGAAACTGTACACACAGGCCTTGAAATGGCAGGCCTGAGACATGGCTAAGGGGCTACCTATGTGGGTGGCACAACCAGTGCTGCAGGCCTACACGTAGCATTTAACTTGCAAGCCCTGGGCACCTCAATTGCACTTTCCTAGGGTCTTACAAGTGAATTATATATGCCATTTGGGTAGGAACCATGTTTAGGGGAGCAAGCACATGCACCTTAGCACTGGTCAGCAGTGGTAAGGTGTGCAGTGTCTTAAAGCCAGCAAAAACAGGGTCCGACAAATGAAGTGAGGCATGCAAAAAATTGGGGGATGACCACCCTAAGGCAGTCATCTCTAACAAATGGATATATATTTTACAAAGTGGCAGCTACCATTGTGAAGCAATGCCAACTTTACATTGAAAAGTTACTTTTCCATTAGCCTTAAACTTTGCTCCACATGGATGGATCTGCATCACATTTGTCACTCACTTAGAGTACGCAGCTTAAGTTTGGAGTACCTAACTAATTTAACAGCAAATTTGGCACAATTAAAATTCTTCACTCACAAACCGTTTTTTCCTTGGTTTGGTGTAATCTGTTCAGTAGACTGAAATATTAATGTTCAAGAAAGGTGCCACTTGTGATTGAAACAGTTAACACTTTTGTATATTTTGGCTGTTTAAAATAGCACTTTAAAAAATCATACTTACCATCAATCATATTTGAATTTATCAAAGAATATTTTTAGTTGACTGTAAGAAAGTGGATTAATAATTGAGGTGGATGGAAGTCCACCACAAGGAAAAGGGCCACACACTTGTTAAAGTAAAACACAGTTTTAATAATTTAAACCTGAGCTTAACTCCACTGGTGGCTATGCCACGGAGCAGACAGGCTTAACTTAGGAAAATGTGCTAAGTAATTAGCAGTAACAAAACAATTAAAACGTCAAAGCCCACACTGAAAAAAACCCACAACCAATCTAGAATATGATTGAAAACTTGAATAAGTACAGTGACAAAAATCCAATAATGAGAACTTGAAATATGGATTTTTAAAAATTTGGGACAAAAAGTTCCAAGATAAAAAAAGCATCAATCAGCAGTCACTGTTCGCAGTTGACCTTGATCTGTGTTCAATTTCAGGCCAACCGCGATGGAGCACTTGTCGGATACATCAAGCAAGTTCATTCCTGTCAAAGGTTACACTTTCTAACCTAAAATAAAAGTCGAAATCCTGCAGCGTGGTACGGTTGTCGGGTCTTCTCGAAGCTAGGTCAAGGTCCCACTGAAGCCACTGGGTTTGACAGAAAAAGCTCAGAAAGGAGAAATTCTAATTTCACTAGAGGTCAGGGACCCAACAATTGACAGAGCGATATAAATAATAATAAATATGGTACAGTATCTTCAAAGTTCAAAAAAGTGTATTTCTTACACATGTGGAAACTGATAATAATATGTCAAATTATAGCACTGAAACCACTTATTAAAAGTGAGTTTTTAAACAAGAACTTGGAACTAGTCGCACTCCTGCTCCTATCCTGGCAACAGTCCCATTAGTAAACTCAGAAGCAATACAGGTGTCCTGTGGATCCCTGTACATGGACCAGATTCTTATATGTAGCGCATTTAAATACTTGGCACCTGCAATGTTAGCCACAAAGCCTTCCTGGGGTCTATTTTCATGCATTATATACTGTTGCCTTACTGTAAGTTAAATATGGCAATAGTGCGCAGGGTTAAAAAACCAGCAATATGTCAGTATAAAATGGGGGTGAAAATGCAAAATAAAAGGCATTATATCCCGCTCACAAAAAGTATTAAAAAACAACTTTACTTCCACCATATTGAAAATTATAGCTTTGGTCAAAGTTGAGATATGAGTATTATGGAGAAAATACCACAGTAAAGGTGGGGTAGGTTACCCCACAGAAGTGTTAACAGGCACTCGGAGACATGGAAAATAGAGCTAATAGGTGGAAAACACGGACTTCGCCATGGGATTGTGTTTTTCCTTAAGATAAAACTCCTGCTGTCACCATTTTGTTTTAATAAACAGCTTAAAAATGTGAATTCTAAAATTCCAAATTTGTGAAAAAATGTGATTTTGAATTTTAAAAACATGAAACAAAGCCCACGTTGGCTGTACAGGTAGGTGGACATGTGCAGCAGGAGTTGATTGTCTGCAGAGGTTGGCCAGAGAGCCTGGCCAAAGGCCCTCTGGATAAACCCTGCTATGCATGGCTGTGAGCAGTGCTTATCTGTGCATGGAAGGTGAATGCAAGCAGCAGAAACCAAAAACCCTAGAAAGTCACTGGAAAAAAATAAAATCACAGTTAAAGGTTAGTTATGATTCAGCAAACATGTAAAACCCTTGAAATTGACCAATTATGGTAGGCAATGCATTATTGTATTGAACTTACACACCTCTGTATTATACTCTTGCTAGACAGCCTTTTTTCTGTGCCACTGGTAAAGTGGTTCAGTGAGCACGGAGACTGGTGTGAGTTATGTGGTACATTGTGCATCGCATACTATATTTACCATCAAGGGGTTCTGGTAATGAAAACCATGAGGCCGGAGACTGACTGATAATAAATGTCACCAGAACCATGAGGTGGCATTCCAGGAACATATTACACAAGATATCAGTTATGCATTTTTATACTATATGTTTATTTTGGTGCAATTAAAATGAACACTATTTCAAACAGGAAAAGTTTTAGTGAAAAAGGAAGTGAAATATTGGCTTTACTGTTTGTTTCAAAAAGTAATGTTGTAGGAAAATGCCCCTCATGGCATGGGTACCCACTAACTTTTTGCCTTTTGTTGATGCTAGTTATGATTGAAAGTGTGCTGGGACCCTGCTTACCAGGCCCCAGCACCAGTGTTCTTCCCCTAAACTTTACCTTTGTCTCCACAATTGGCACAGCCCTGGCACACAGATAAGTCACTTGTAAGTGGTACCCCTGGTACCAAGGGCCCTGTGGTCAGGGAAGGTCTCGAAGGGCTGCAGCATGTATTAAGCCACCCTTGGGACCCCTCACTCAGCACATGCACACTGCCTCACAGCTTGTGTGTGCTGGTGGGGAGAAAATGACTAAGTCGACATGGCATCTCTCAGAGTGCCATGCCCTCAACCCACTGCCTGTGGCATAGCTAAGTCACCCCTCTAGAAGGTCTTACAGTCCTAAGGCAGAGTGCCCTATACCACAGGTGAGGGCATAGTTGCATGAGCACTATGCCCCTACAGTGCATAAGCCAAATCTTAGACATTGTAAGTGCAGGGTAGCCATAAAGAATAAATGGTCTGGGAGTTGGTCAACCACGAGCTCCATAATTCCAAGATGGCTACACTGAATTCTGGGAAGTTTGGTATCAAATCTCTCAGTACAATAAATTCACAATGATGCCAGTGTGGGGCTTACTGAAAATGAACACAGAGTGCATCTTAGAGATGCCCCCAGTATACCAGTCCAAATGCTAGTGTTAGGCTGACCAGTTCCTGCCAGCCTGCCAAATCCAGAAGGGTTTCTGGCCACATAGAGTGAGTGCCTTCATCACTCAGTCCCAAGGAACAAAGTCTACACTGGGTGGAGGTGCTTCTCACCTCCCCCTGCAGGAACTGTAACACCTTGTGGTGAGCCTCAATCAGGCCCTAAGTCTTCTACAGGGCCCTGAAAACCTGCTCAGGAGGGTGGGCCTGAGCCTCTTCACAACCCACAAATGGGTATAAGGGTAAAAACTTTGATCCCAAGAAGGCCTGGTGTCACAACTGTAGACAGCATGGACACCAAACTGTAGACCAGGCCTGTCCAAAGACAAGTCCCACAAAAACTACTCCAGTTAGCACTGGAATAGCCAGTCTCCAAGTGGGATCAACAGTGTGCCCAGAGCAAATCAGGGTCCACACTGAAGCTACTTTAGTCTCAGAGGCGGGGGTGAATTTAGCTACACTTGCTGCTTGGCCGCCTAACATGCAAAAATACAGGCAGCAGCTCTTGATAAATGGGAATAAAGTAGAAGTCCTGGGTGATACAGGTGCCAGTGTCACCATGGTGACAGACAAACTGGTTTCCCCAGGACAGTACCTGGTTGGACAGACATATCCAGTCACAAATGCTGGCAGTCAAATTAAAGCCCATCCCATGGCAATGGTAACTTTAAAATGGGGGGGGGGTCACTGGCCTGAAACAGGTGGTGGAGTCCTCTGCAATTCCAGTAGAATGTCTGCTAGGCAGTGATCTGGAGTCCTCAGCATGGGCTAAGGTAGAGCTCAAGACCCATGCAGCCATGCTGGGCATCCCTGAACTGGTGTGTATCAAGACTAGAGAACAATGCATAGCACAGAGTGAAAAAAGAAGTGTTGGAGTCTGGAATAATGGCCCAACCTTCCAAGAGGAAAGGAAGGAACACTGGGGGACCAGCTTCTTCACAGCAAAAGAAACAGAACCTCTCTTCCCAGGAAGATGTTCTATCCCTTGAGGGAACTGAATCCATGGAGCTGGAGCCTTATCAGGCAGAGCTCTTGGGCCCAGGGGGACCCCCTAGGGAACAGCTGTATAAGGGACAAAAGAGTTGTTCCACTCTTGAAGGCCTAGGACAGCAAGCACCTGAGCTAGAAAAAGGTAATGTCAATGGGAAGATGGACTCCATCCAAAGGCACCCAGCATTCTACTTCCAGTGGTGGGGGTCCCATTTGAGAGAGTGAGAATGGACATAGTGGGTCAAGTTGAACCTCCCACAGCATCAGGGAACCAATATATATTGGTAGTAGAGGATCATGCTACCAGGTACCCTGAGGCAATTCCCCTTAGGTTCACTGCTGCCCCTGCAGTAGCCAAAGCACTCACAGGCTAGAACTTAAATCCTAACTTTTACAACCTTTTAAACTTCAAATGAAATGCTAACAGGGACTTACACAAGGCCCTGGCAGCACTTTGAAAATTTTTGAAAATAGTCAAATTGCAAAAATCTATTTCTACTGACAATTTTTGGAAATTTAGCAGTGTGATCAGGTATTGGCTGAGTAGTCCAGCAAATGCAAAGTCTTAGATCCCACTGCTGCCACCAAAGTAGGAAGTTGGCTCTGTATATACTATCTCAAAGTGAGAGATAGTGTACACAGAGTCCAAGAGTTCACCTTAGAGGTTGATAGTGGCAACATCAGATAATACTAATGCTCTAATTTGTGGTAGTGTGGTCGAGCAGTAGGCTCACCAGAGAGTAGTGTTAAGCACTGGTTCAATTGATCTAAATTCGGCTGCTCACTTGGTCTGTGATGTACCAAAATAACAACATAATTCTTCTTTAAAACTACTCGATTGGTTGCCTTTGTGTGAAAACATGTGTTCAAGACACTTGTAATTGGTCACAGAGCGGTTTATAAAATCACCATATTTTACAGCGTTAATAAGTTTCAGGAAACTCTTAAAACATACTCATTAAATAACAGTGGTTTAAGACAATGACAGGTTACATTTTGTTTGTGCAATTAACTTCCCAAATATTTTGAAAATTCTATGTGTGCTTTACACTTAGGGATAACCTAGATCAATGGTTTGGCTTTTGCTCAATTCCAAATTGTTTAAACTAGCATAAGGTTACTTACCTTAATGTTTCCTAAACTGTTGCCATGGGTTTTAAAATGTTTAGAAACATAATCATTGCTGAAGGGCACTAAATTAGTATTGAACAAGGACGTAATATGTGACACCTGAATGTAGCATACCAGGAGGCAATCCCAAAAAGACCACCGTGAAAAAATAGTGTTAGGATAAAAACAAAAAGCGTAAACAAATGCACTGATAACGTAAAGAGGTATCTCTTGGGTGTGTCTGGAAAACTGACGTTTGTTCTTGAATTTTTGCTCTGCATTTTGACCCTTTGTTTAGAACTATTTACAGTCCAGCCCAGAATTTGCCTCAATGCCAGGTGGTCACCCTACTGCCATCACCTGTGAAAATGTCCACATCACATTCTACCCTGGAAGGACAATGTAGTAATTCCAGGAAATCTTCCCAACCATGATCCAAAGTTTTTACCTGCTTGTCTCTTCCCCTCTAACTTTCCAATTTCTGTCATTACCTTTCCTCGGTAAAGCATTAACTGCAGAAATCAACCAGCAGTAGAGCTAACGGCCTTTCACTGGATGCAAGCAGTGTAGCAGCAGCTGATTGGCTGCTAACAAGTTCAGGCAGTCTCCGGTTGCTTAGGACTTTATTATTTTTCAGTGAACTTGGGCAGGATTTGCAGCAAGTTGCATGGGATTTAAAAAAAAAGTAGTAGGGATGCATGAAAAGCGGTAGTATACCTCCCCAGTCATTCGGGTTGGCAAGGGCTCTGTATAGAGATGTGACATCCAATGTCATGAGCAGATCATTATTCTCCCAAACAATGTCCTCAATCCTCGCCAGAAATTACTTAATGTACTTGCATAGGGAGGTCAGAACAGGTGTCAGAAAATGATCACTATACTTCGATGAATTTTCTAACAAACTTCTCGTTAATTAAACTATAGGTCTCCATGGAGGGTTCTTAGCATCGTTATTGCCATGGGTATATGTTAAGATAAAAAGTAGTAATTACTGGCATGGCGTAGGAACATGTGAACATTTTCTCAAGGCCAGGTTCATGTGTTAGTTTGTGCATACAGAAATGATTTTGAAGATGAATGAATTTTGTCTTGATAATATATTTTTATTTGAAAGCAGAATATATAGACAGATGTGATGGGCACCTGCTTGGCTTCAAACCTACACATATTTACTGAGGGGCAAGTATTCAAATCGCAAAGTCTAGCTGAATACACAAAACGTGGTATTCTGGCTCAGATTTATTAATGACCTTTATATCACCTGGAAAGGCCCTGAATGAATTGCCAGGCAATTTGCAGACGTTCAGTGTGAATTATATAAACCTTGGTTTTGCATGTGTTTTCAGCTAAAATCATTATATCAGAAAGGTACATCACAAGCCCACAGCTAGAAACAGTATCTTACATGCCCAGAGCGGCCGACCTGATCCCTTCAAGTGGGGTGCTCAACATGAGGACGATTATTGCTCAAGGAAGAACAAAATGTGATGCTTTAAATGTTTAAAAAGAGATCGTATCCATCACGAGTTCTCGTAAGATCAGTGAAAAGAGTGAACAGGAACCCACGAGAGGATGTCCTGCACGTGAGAACAGAAAAGAGCGATATGAATGCACTTGAGGAAATAAGATGATCATAACATGTAACAGTCAACCCATGAATGTAATAGGTCTACTCATGAGACGCTGGGGTATCCGTAGCAGTGATAGCACCAAATGGGCATATTCAGTGAACTAAAGGTCACATACAGTCAATCACTTAGAGAAAGTAAGGAAATGCCACTTTTTTACATGATCACACCCCAAAGTTTTAGACTGATGGTGCTAGTTTTTCGAATCGGAGGGCACTGAGGCCTGTTAGCCAGACCTCAGTGCCAGTGCTCTGACTTTAGTAGTATCTGCTTGATTAGACTATAACTACGTTAATCTATGCCAACTGGGTATAAGCCTCTAGTGTATGGTACCAGGGGTACCCAGGGCCTGTATGTTGAGGTCTCCAGGGCATGCAGTACTTATTGTGCCACCCTCAGAATGACAAAGTGAAACATGGCTCCCAGCCTCCCAATGCAGATTGGAATAGCAGTTTTAAACTGCTAACTCAACTTTGTCATTTAAACCAATGACAAAGTCCACACCTCCCTTTATAATGTATTGTATTGTAATAGTATTTATATAGCGCTTACTACCCCTGACGAGGTGTCGAAGCGCTTTTCGGCGAGTAGCACGCTACTCTGGAACCCAAGAGGAATTAGTGGTGGATTGGTATAGAGAAATATGAGTACAGTTTTAGTATTATTATGAGTTAATTTGAGCCGCAGATATGTTAGTTTGTTAGTTAGATTGACTGGAGTAATGGAGTGGTGGAGGAGGGAAGAATCCAGAAGTGTTAATTGGGAGTTTATGGTAATAGGATTAAGGCTTGGGATGAGTAAAGGGGGATGGAGGAGGGAAGAATCAGTGGAAAGGGTTAGGGAGATCATAGTATCAGGGTGAGATAAATGAGGGAGAATATTGTAGGGTTGTTTGAGAGATCATGGTAGTAAATTGAGGTTTGGGTGAGTTAGATGTGGAAGCGGAGGGAAGAGCTTAGGCAGTTATTTAGGAGCTGAAAGTAGTAGAATGGATTTGGGATGAGTCAGAGTGGGAATGGAGGATAGATTGATAGAGACATGACATATGGTGATGGGTAGATAAGTTTGATATAAAATGAGAGCAGGGATTCATAAGTATCTAGTATAACAACTTATCTAGGAGTTTTGCAATGACCTATGAACATACACACATATATATATATATATATATATATATTTATAATGTCACTTACCCAGTGTACATCTGTTCGTGGCATGTTCCGCTGCAGATTCACATGCTATGCATAGTCTGCCATCTAGTGTTGGGCTTGGAGTGTTACAAGTTGTTTTTCTTCGAAGAAGTGTTTTCGAGTCACGGGATCGAGTGACGACTCCTCTTCGGTTCCATTGTGCATGGGCATCGACTCCATGTTAGATTGTTTTCCCACAGAGGGTAAGGTAGGAGCGATAGAGTATAAAGAAAAGAGATGTCCATGCAAATGTAATATATGGAAAATGTCACTTACCCAGTGTACATCTGTTCGTGGCATGTTCCGCTGCTGATTCACATGCTGTGCACTGTTCCTGCCATCTAGTGTTGGGCTCGGAGTGTTACAAGTTGTTTTTCTTCAAAGAAGTCTTTTCGAGTCACTGGACCGAGTGACTCCTCCCTTTCGGCTCCATTGCGCATGGGCATCGACTCCATCTTAGATTGTTTTCCCGCAGAGGGTGAGGTAGGAGTGGTAGAATGAGAATAGTAAAGATGTCCATGCAATGGAATAGATATGTATGTACATAGTTTGCGCTAAAGTAGTGTTTATTTACATATATACAATTTTTAATTGCAACTTAAATGGCTACAGGCTCCCGGGGAGGTGGGAGGGCGCATGTGAATCTGCAGCGGAACATGTCACGAACAGATGTACTGGGTAAGTGACATTTTCTATTCTATGGCATATGTAGCTGCAGATACACATGCTGTGCATAGACTACAAAGCAGTAATCCTCCCAAAAGCGGTGGTCAGCCTGTAGGAGTTGAGGTTGTTTGAAATAATGTTCTTAATACAGCCTGTCCTACTGTGGCTTGTTGTGTTGCTAACACATCTACACAGTAGTGTTTGGTAAAAGTATGAGGTGTGGACCAAGTGGCTACCTTACAAATTTCTGTCATTGGTATGTTACCTAGAAAGGCCATTGTTGCTCCCTTCTTTCTAGTGGAGTGTGCCTTTGGTGTAATGAGTAGCTCTCTGTTAGCTTTTAGGTAACAAGTTTGTATGCATTTAACTATCCATCTGGCTTTGCCCTGTTTGGATATAGGGTTACCAGCATGGGGTTTCTGGAATGCGATGAACAATTGTTTAGTTTTACAAAATGGTTTTGTTCTGTCTATATAATACATTAGAGCTCTATTTATGTCTAATGTATGCAGCGCTCTTTCTGCTACTGAATCTGGCTGTGGGAAGAAGACTGGGACTTCCACTGTTTGGTTTAAATGAAACGGTGAAATGACTTGGTAGAAATTTTGGATTTGTGCGGAGAACTATTTTATGTTTGTGCACTTGTATAAAGGGTTCCTCAATAGTGAAAGCTTGTATTTCACTAACTCTTCATAGTGAAGTGATAGCTACTAGAAATGCCACTGTCCAAGTTAAGAATTGGATTTGACAAGAATGCACGGGTTCAAATGGTGGACCCATGAGTCGTGTAAGTACAATATTAAGATTCTACGAGGGTACTGGTGGAGTTCTTGGAGGTATGATCCTCTTTAGTCCTTCCATGAAGGCTTTAATGACTGGTATTCTGAATAGTGATTTTGTGTGTTTAATTTGCAAGATTGCAGTGAGGTGTATTTTGATGGATGAAAAAGCAAGATTTGCTTTTTGTAGGTGTAGTAAATAGCCTACGATGTCTTGTATGGATGCATCTAACGGTGTGATGTGTTTTGCTTGGCAGTAGAAAACAAATCTTTTCCATTTATTAGCATAGCAGTGCCTGGTGGTAGGTTTTCTTGCCTGTTTAATGACCTCCATACACTCATTTGGAAGGTTTAGATAGCCAAACTCTAAGATTTCAGGAGCCAGATTGCTAGATTGAGCATTGCTGGATTGGGGTGCCTGATCTGTTATTTGTGTTGCGTTACAGGTCTGGTCTGTTTGGAAGTTTGATGTGAGGTACTACTGAGAGGTCCAACAGTGTGGTGTACCACGGGTGGCGTGCCCACGTTGGTGCTATGAGTATTAGTTTGAGTTTGTTTGACTCAGTTTGTTGACTAGAAAATGAATGAGTGGGAGAAGGGGAAAAGCATAAGCACATATCCCTGACCAATTGATCCATAGAGCATTGTCCTTGGACTGAGGGTGCGGGTACCTGGACGCGAAGTTTTGGCATTTTGCGTTTTGTTTTGTGGCAAACAGATCTATGTCTGGTGTTCCCCACTGGTGGAAGTATTTTTGTAGTATCTGGGGATGTATTTCCCACTCATGAGTTTGCTGCTGATCTCGACTGAGATTGTCCGCTAATTAATTGTGAATGCCTGGGATGTATTGCACTATTAGGCGAATATTGTTGTGAATTGCCCAATGCCATATTTTTTGTGCTAGAAGGCAGAGTTGTGATGAGTGTGTTCCCCCCTGTTTGTTGAAGTAGTACATTATTGTCATATTGTCTTTTTTGACAAGAATGTGTTTGTGAGCTAGAAGACGCTGAAAAGCTTTTGGTGCTAGAAAGACTGCTAGCAGCTCTAAGTGATTTATGTGTAGTTGTTTCTGCTGGTTGTCCCACTGTCCTTGTATATTGTGATTGTTGAGGTGTGCTCCCTACCCAATCATTGATGCATCTGTTGTGAGAATGGCGTGAGGCACAGGGTCTTGAAAAGGCCGCCCTTTGTTTAAATTTACGGGGTTCCACCACTGAAGCGAATAGTGTGTTTGGCGGTCTATCAACACTAGGTCTTGGAGATGACCCTGTGCCTCCGTCCATTGTTTTGCAAGGCACTGCTGTAAGGGCCGCATGTGTAACCGTGCGTTTGGGACAATTGCGATGCATGATGCCATCATGCCTAGGACTTTCATCACAAATCTGACTGTGCAGTGCTAATTTGGTTGTATTTTTGGCATTATGGGGTGGAATGATTGTACTCTTTGTGGGCTTGGACTTGCAATCACTTTTTGAGCGTTGAGTGGAGCTCCCAAGTATTGTTGAATTGAATTTGTTGAATTTGGGATGGTTGCAGGTGTGATTTTTGGTAACTTATAGAAAACCCTAGTGTGTGTAGGGTATCTATTACGTAACATGTGTGAATTTGATACTGTTGTTGAGTGTTGGCCTTTATTAGCCAATCGTTGAGATATGGGAATACATGCATGTGTTGTCTCCTTATGTATGCTGTTACTACTGCAAGGCATTTTGTAAATAATCTGGGGGCTGTTGTTATCCCGAAGAGTAATACCTTGAATTGGTAATGTTTTCCTTGTATAACAAACCTGAGGTATTTTCAGTGAGATGGATGAATGGGTATATGAAAATACGCATCTTTTAAATCCAGTGTTGACATGTATTCTCCCTGTTTTAGTAAAGGGACTACATCTTGTAGTTTCACCATGTGAAAGTGTTCTGATTTGATGAATAGGTTGCGAGTCCTGAGATCTAAAATTGGTCTTAGTGTTTCGTCCTTTTTGGGAATAAGGAAATATAGAGAATAGACCCCTGTTCCTTTTTGTTGATGAGGTACTAGTTCTATGGCCTGTTTTGTTAATAGCGCCTGCACCTCTGTTTGTAACATTGTTAGATGTTGCGATGACAGTTTGTGCGCTCTTGGGGGAATATCTGGAGGAAAATGTGTGAATTCTATGCAGTAACCATGTTGGATAATTGACAGAACCCATGTGTCCGTTGTTATGTGTGACCATTGATTGTGGAGCATTCCCAGTCTTCCTCCCACAGGGGGGGGTGTTGGGAGCGGGTGATGGGCAAGTCACTGCTTGGTATTAGTGGCCTGCTTTGGAATTTTCCCCTGGACCTTGGGAATTGTCCCCTGAAGGACACGCAAAACCCCCCTCTCTGATATTGTGATTGGTAGGAGGGTTTTGTTTGAGTGGTGGATGTTTCTGATGACTGTGGTCTAAAACCTCCCCTATACTGCGGTTTTCCGAATGTCCCTCTGTATTGGGACGAGTAGAGCGTTCCCATTGCTTTGCCCGTATCAGTGTCCTTTTTCATTTTTTTCGATGGCTGTGTCCACTTGTGTGTCAAATAGTTGTTGCTGATTGAATGGCATGTTGAGGACAGCCTGTTGAATCTCTGGTTTGAAACCTGAGGATCTCAGCCAAGCATGCCGTCTAATTGTCACTGCAGTGTTCACTGTTCTTGCAGCAGTGTCGGCGGAGTCTAATGCAGATCGTATTTGGTTATTAGATATTGCTTGTCCCTCCTCTACCACTTGCTGAGCTCTTTTTTGGTATTCCTTGGGGAGATGTTGGATGATATCGCTCATCTCGTCCCAATGAGCTCGGTCATATCGTGCGAGGAGGGCTTGAGAGTTTGCTATGCGCCACTGATTGGCAGCTTGTGACGCTACCCTCTTTCCTGCCGCGTCGTACTTCTTACTCTCCTTATCTGGAGGTGGTGCATCTCCAGATGACTGCGAGTTGGCTCTCTTTCTCGCAGCTCCAACCACTATCGAGTCTGGGGGCAGTTGCTGTGTTATGAACACTGGGTCTGACGGTGGTGGTTTGTATTTGTTTTCCACTCATGGTGTAATGGGTCTTCCTTTCACGGGCTCCTGAAAAATCTGTTGGGCATGTTTAAGCATGTTTAAGCATGCCTGGGAGCATAGGCAGACTTTGGCAGGAAGCATGCGTCGAGGACAAAGTATTAACCCCTAGTGTGCCTTGGACGAGGTGATCTCGTCCAAGGCGCTGGTTCCCCGGTGCCTTGGACGAGAACACCTCGTCCTTTTAGGGGCCCCCGGAGGGAGCGCTAGCGCTCCCCCGATGGCCAGGCACACCCCTCCCCTAGGCAGGGATGGAAGGGTAATCGCTTCCCCTTCCGCCCCTACCCCCCCGTGGCGTCTGATGATGTCAGACCTCATCAGAGGCCTTACCTTCCAGCGCCGGATTGATCACGTGGAGGGGGTCAGAGAAGCCTGGAAGGAGAGGAAAGGCCTTTCCTCTCCTTTCAGGCTTCTCTGAGCATTTCTGACATTAGGGATTTTTTTTTTTTGATTATTGGATAAGGAGAGCGGCCCCTTTGGCAAGGGCCGCTCACCAGGGGGGCAATTTGTTTTTTGGCTGTTTCTGCCCCCCCAGACACCAGGGATTGTTTTTTTTTTTGTTTGTTGTGTTTTTTTTATTTGTGGGGAGCGACCCCTTAGGCAAGGGTCGCTCCCCTGGGGACAACATTTTTTCTAGGCCATTTCTGCCCCCTTGGGGGGGAGATCAGCCTATTTTTATTAGGCCAATCTGCCCCCAAGGGGTGCAGAAACCACTACACACCAGGGATTATTTTATTTATATATCTACACATAAGGGGAACGCCCCTTGGGCAAGGGCCGCTCCCTAGGGGGGCAAATAATTTTATGGCTGTTTCTGCCCCCCCTGGGGGCAGATCGGCCTAAAATGATTAGGCCGATCTGCCTCCATGGGGGGCAGAAATCCACTAGACACCAGGAAAAATGTTCTATATTTTTCTTGTGTTTTTTTTATTTTTGGGTCGCTCCATGGGGGGTGGCGGGGGGGGGGGGGGAATTATTATTAGGCCATTTTTTTTTTATACTAACGCATAAGGGGAGAGGCCCCTTTGGCAAGGGCCACTCCCCGGGGGGGGGCAAAATATTTTTAGGCCTTTTCTGCCGACCCTGGAGGCAGATCGGCCTAATATAATTAGGCGGATCTGCCCCCGGGGGGGGCAGAAACCTCTAGACACCAGGGATATATATATTTTTTATTTACTGTATGTTTTTATGTATGGGGAGCGACCCCTTAGGCAAGGGTCGCTCCTTGGGGGGGGCAAATTGTATTTAGGCCGCCTATTTTTGTTAGACCAATCTGCCCCCAAAGGGGGCAGAAACCTCTAGACACCATGGATTGGTGTGTGTATGTGTGTGTTTTGTTTGGAGGGGGCAGCCCCTTGGGCAAGGGTCTCTCCCCTTGGGGGCACATTACTGTTGGCCATAACTGCCCCCCTTGGGGGGCAGAAAGCCCACCAGGGAAGATTTTTTTTTTCAAAATAGGTTGGGGGTATGGCCATACCCCACCCCAAATAAATGGGGCCAAAGTTGTTCTGCTCACCAGTGGGTAGATTGGGCAATTACCCCCGATCCACACCCCGGGGGGGGACAGAAAGTCGACTAGATGCCAGGGAATAAAAAAAAAAAAGAAAATAGTGGGGTGGTGGCTACCAACCAGTATGGGCCTGGTTATGGCCCCACCCGAACTGAAGGGGCTAACAGTCTTTCAGCTCTCCCCCGCACACTAAAACATCTTATCCCATGGCAAGAAGACATTTGATTATTTTTGTTTTTTGTTTTATATTTGGGCCACGAGAGCTTGGTAACTCTCAAAATCGTCCCACTTGGAATGGTGAGGGCTGCACTTTTTTTTAACTTTCGGACGCTGCCATGTTCAAAAATCCACAAGACCTAGACACATCTGAAAACTAAACATCTAGTTGATTCCAGGGTGGTGTGCTTCACTTGCACCCCGCACCATTTCCTTACCCACAATGCCCTGCAAACCTGCAACTTTGCTGGAAAGCACACATTTTTGTGATGGAACCTTCCGGAATCTGCAGTAATCCACAAAATTCCTACCACCCAGCATTGTCTCATCTATACTGATAAAATTTCTGCTGCACTTGTCAGCCTAAAAATGTTTTTTTTCATACTGCCCTTTTGGACCCACTTTGGTTCCCCCTCAATTTCGATGTGTTTTTGGCTCTTCCCTAGCACAAACACTTGGCCCACCTACACAAGTGAGGTATAATTCTTTACCAAGAGACTGAGGGGAACGTCGGGTGGTAGGAAATTTGTCCCGGTGCAGTGATTCCACACAGAAATGTGGGGAAAATTTGATTTTTTTTAGCTAGATTTGCGGTTTGCTGAGGATTCTGGGTAAGAAAATATTGGGGGATCCACGCAAGTCACACCTCCCTTGACTCCCTCGGGTGTCTAGTTTTCAGAAAGGTCTGGGTTTGGTAGGTTTCCCTAGATGGCTGCTGAGCCCAGGACCAAAAACCCAGGTGCCCCCCACCTGCAAAAACAGGTCGTTTTCTATTTGCTAATTTCGATGTGTCCAGATAGTGTTTTGGGGCACTTCCTGTTGCGAGCACAAGGCCTACCCACACAAGTGAGGTACCATATTTATCGGTAGACTTGGGAGAACGCTGGGTGGTAGGAAATTTGTGGCTCCTCTCAGATTCCAGAACTTTCTGTCACCGAAATGTAAGGAAAAAGTGTTTTTTTAAAACACATTTTCAGGTTTGCAAAGGATTCTGGGTAACAGAACCTGGTGAGAGCATGACAAGTCACCCCGTCCTGGATTTCCCTAGGTCTCTAGTTTTAAAAAATGTACAGGTTTGGTAGGTTTCCCTAGGTGGCGGCTGAGCTAGAGGCCAAAATCCACAGGTAGGCACTTTGCAAAAAACACCTCTGTTTTCTGTAGAAAAATATGATGTGTCCACGTTGTGTTTTGGAGCATTTCCTGTCGCGGGCACTATGTCTACCCACACAAGTGAGGTACAATTTTTATCAGGAGACTTGGGGGAACGCTGGGGTGGAAAGAAATTTGTGGCTCCTCAGATTCCAGAACTCTCTGTCACCGAAATGTGAGGAAAAAGTGTTTTTTTAGACAAATTTTGAGGTTTGCAAAGGATTCTTGGTAACAGAACCTGGTGAGAGCCCCACAAGTCACCCCGTCTTGGATTCCCCTAGGTCTCTAGTTTAAAAAAATGCACAGGTTTGGTAGGTTTCCCTAGGTGCTGGCTAAGCTAGTGGCCAAAATGCACAGGTAGGCACTTTGCAAAAAACACCTCTGTGTTCTGTAGAAAAATGTGATGTGTCCATGTTGTGTTTTGGAGCATTTCCTGTTGCGGGCTCTATGCCTACCCACACAAGTGAGGTACCATTTTTATCAGGAGACTTGGGGGAACATAGAATAGCAAAACAAGTGTTATTGCCCCTTGTCTTTCTCTACATTTTTTCCTTCCAAAGATAAGACAGTGTGTAAAAAAGACGTCTACTTGAGAAATGCCCTGTAATTCACATGCTACTATGGGCACCCCAGAATTCAGAGATGTGCAAATAACCACTGCTCCTCAACACCTTATCTTGTGCCCGTTTTGTAAATTCAAAGGTTTTCTTGATACCTATTTTTGACTCTCTATATTTCAGCAAATGAATTGCTGTATACCCGGTATAGAATGAAAACCCACTGCAAGGTGCAGCTCATTTATTGGCTCTGGGTACCTAGGGTTCTTGATGAACCTACAAGCTCTATATATCCCCGCAACCAGAAGAGTCCAGCGGACGTAACAGTATATTGCTTTCAAAAATCTGACATTGCAGGAAAAAGTTAGAGTAAAACATAGAGAAAAATGGCTGTTTTTTTCACCTCAATTTCAATATTTTTTTATTTCCGTTGTTATTTTCTGCAGGAAACCCTTGTAGGATCTACACAAATTACCCATTGCTGAATTCAGAATTATGTCTACTTTTCAGAAATGTTTAGGTTTCTGGGATCCAGCATTGGTTTCACACCCATTTCTGTCACTGACTGGAAGGAGGCTGAAAGCACAAAAAATCATAAAAATGGGGTATGTCCCAGTAAAATGACACAATTGTGTTGAAAAATTGGGTTTTCTGATTCATGTCTGCCTGTTCCTGAAAGCTGGCAAGCTGGTGATTTTAGCACCGCAAACCGTTTGTTGATGCCATTTTCAGGGGAAAAAACACAAGCCTTCTTCTGCAGCACTTTTTTCCCATTTCTTTTTAAAAAAACGACATTTTCACTGTATTTTGGCAAATTTTTTGGCCTCCTTCAGGGAAACCCACAAAGTCTGGGTACCTCTAGAATCCCTAGGATGTTGGAAAAAAGGACGCAAATTTGGCGTGGGTAGCTTATGTGGACAAAACGTTATGAGGGCCTAAGCGAGTACTATTCCAAATAGGCAAAAAAAGGCCTGGCACAGGAGGGGGAAAAGGCCTGGCAGCGAAGGGGTTAAAGAGAAAGTCATCCTCCAATGGCTCTGTGTGCATGCCCACATTGTGCAATGCAGCAGCCCTAGCCAAGACCTGAGTGTATGAGGTGCTATCTTCGGGTGGAGAGGGTTCAGAAGGATAGCACTCCGGGCTATTGTCCAACACAGGGTCATCATAGAGGTCCCAGTGGTCTGTATCTTGTTGCGACTGCACAGTGTGAGTGGGTGACTATGCAGTGGGTGTGGCAAGAGGTGAAATTGTTCTTTGAGGAGAATGTTCTGGGGAAAACTGGCGTGACGGAGATTTTTCTCTGGGCGCTTTAGCCTTTGGCTGCTCAGTGTCTGAACGTCCTAGGAAAGCCAGTTTCCTTTTGAATTTGAGAGGAGGTGCCTTTTGGGTCTTCCCAGTATCCTTATGGATCTGTATCCTTGCCTGTGTTTCATCAAACTCCTCCATTTGGTGAAGTTCCTCCTCAAATCTGTGTCTCTCTTTCAATTGTTTTGCGAGTCCATGTTCCTCGGTGTACGAGGCTTTTTTCGGCACCAAAATGCCCATGCTGACAGTAGGCCTCGGCTCCGAAAGACTTTCTCGGACACGGTTTCTCAGCTCGAGTCCGAAGACTTCGGCACAGGTTTGGCCTTTTTCGGTGCCGAAGGTGTTGCTTGGTCACCGCTTGATTTCTTGTGGGTCGAGCCATGGGCTTCCGGCAGTGGCGTCCCCGAGGCCTTTACTTTTGTTTTGGACTGACTCTGGACTTGGGTCGGGGCAGGCGTACTCACGTGCTGGACTCCTGTGTGTTGTCGGTCGGCGTCGGAGTCGTCCGAATCGGAACCTTGGATGTAGATGGTCATCTCCTCTTCCTCGACGTCGAGGTGCTCAGAACTCTTTGACGCCACTTGCAGTCGTCTCGCCCTTCGATCCCTCAAGGTCTTCTTCGATCGAAAGGACCTGCAGGCCTCGCAAGTATCCTCTCGGTGGTCCAGTGACAAACACAGATTACAGACCCGGTGTTGGTCTGTCTAGGGATACTTGGCGTGGCACTGTGGGCAGAATCGGAACGGGGTCTGGTCCATTAGGCTTCGACGTTTTCTGCGGTCGGGCCGACCAGGCCCTGGCTGGGCGCGGGAGCCCCAAAGGGCAACCGAAGGTGTGTTTCGCTGGTGTTGAGGTGTCGATGCAAGATTTTTCACGATCGAAAACAATACAGACGATTTTCAGTGAATTTAGTCTTTTTCCGACTCGAATCACTGGAACGAAGAGGAACACGTCCGAACCCGATGGCGGAAAGAAAACAATCTAAGAAGGAGTCAATGCCCATGCGCAATGGAGCCGAAAGGGAGGAGTCACTCGGTCGCGTGACTCGAAAAGACTTCTTCGAAGAAAAACAACTTGTAACACTCCAAACACTAGATGGCAGGAACAGTGCAAAGCATGTGTATCTGCAGCTACGCATGCCATCGAACATATATATATATATATATATATATATATATATATACACCCACACATATGTAGAAGTGAATGTTGAACTTAAACGGCTACAGGTTCCCGGAGAGGTGGGAGGGTGCATGTGAATCTGCAGCGGAACATGCCACGAACAGATGTACACTGGGTAAGTGACATTGTCCATTCTATGGCATGTGTAGCTGCAGATACACATGCTATGCATAGACTACAAAGCAGTTTTACCTCCCATTAAAGCGGTGGTTAGCCTGTAGGAGTTGAAGTTGTTTGAAATAGTGTTCTTAGTACAGCTTGACCTACTGTGGCTTGCTGTGTTGCTAACACATCTACACAGTAATGCTTGGTAAAGGTATGCGGTGTTGACCAAGTGGCTGCTTTACAAATTTTGGACATTGGTATATTTCTTAAGAAAGCCATTGTAGCCTCTTTTTTCTGTGTGGAATGTGCCTTAGGTGTAACTAAGAGCTGCATTTCAGCTGTAAGGTAATATGTCTGGATGCCTTTTACTATCCAACTTGCTAAACCTTGTTTTGAAATAGGGTTACCGGTATGTGGTTTTTGGAACACCACAAATAACTGTTTGATTTTCCTAAATGATTTTGTTCTATGTAATAGATTAAGGCTCTTTTAATATCTAATGTATGTAGGGCTCTTTCTGTTACAGAGTCTGGCTGTGGGAAAAAGACTGGTAGTTCCACTGTTTGATTGATATGAAACGGTGATATAACTTTTGGGAGAAATTTTGGGTTCGTTCGAAGTACAACTTTATGTTTGTGTACTTGTATGAACGGTTCTTGAATTGTGAAAGCTTGGATTTCACTAACTCTTCTTAATGAAGTAATTGTGACTAGTAAGGCAACTTTCCATGTTAGGTACTGAATTTGGCATGAGTGCATAGGTTCAAATGGTGGACCCATAAGTTGTATGAGCACTATGTTTAGATTCCACAAAGGCACTGGAGGCGTTCTAGGTGGAATGATGTGTTTTAATCCTTCCATGAAGGCTTTGATAACAGGGACTCTAAACAAAGAGCTGTGTTGTATATTTTGCAAGTACGCAGAGATTGAAGTGAGATGTATTTTTATGGATGAAAAAGCTAAGTTTGCTTTTTGCAAATGAAGCAAATAACATACAATGTCTTGTATTGATGCTGAAAGAGGGGTAACTTGTTTAGATTGACAGTAATACACAAATCTTTTCCATTTGTTTGCATAGCACTGCCTGGAAGTGGGTTTTCTTGCTTGTTTAATTACTTCCATACATTCAGTTGGTAGTTGCAGATACCCAAACTCTATGACTTCAGGAGCCAAATCGCTAGATTGAGTATGTTGGGATTTGGATGCCTGATCAGTTGTTTGTTTTGTGTTAACAGATCTGGTCTGTTTGGCAGTTTGATATGTGGTACTACTGACAGGTCTAATAGTGTTGTGTACCAGGGTTGACGTGCCCACGTTGGCGCTATGAGTACGAGTTTGAGCTTGTTTTGACATAGTTTGTTGACTAGAAATGGAATGAGCGGGAGAGGGGGAAAAGCGTAAGCAAATATCCCTGACCAATTCATCCATAGAGCATTGCCCTTGGATAGGGGATGTGGGTACCTGGATGCGAAGTTTTGACATTTTGCGTTTCCGCTAGCGGCGAATAGATCCATGTCTGGTGTTCCCCAATGGTGAAAGTATAGCTGAAGCACTTGAGAATGAATCTCCCACTCGTGTGTTTGTTGATGATCTCAGGTGAGAACATCTGCTAATTGGTTGTGTATCCCTGGAATGTACTGTGCTACCAGGTGAATCTTGTTGTGGATTGCCCATTGCCAAATCTTTTCGGCTAGGAGAGAGAGTTGGGATGAATGGGTCCCTCCTTGTTTGTTTAAGTAATACATTGTTGTCATGTTGTCTGTTTTGATAAGGATGTTCTTGTGAGTGAGAAGAGGCTGAAAAGCTTTGAGTGCTAGAAATACAGCTAGCAATTCTAGGTGATTTATGAGTAACTGTTTGTGTTTGGCGTCCCATTGTCCTTGAATGTTGTATTGTTGAGGTGCGCCCCCCAGCCAATCATTGATGCATCTGTTGTAAGTATGGACTGAGGCACGGGGTCTTGAAATGGCCACCCTTTGTTTAGGTTTGTGGAATTCCACCACTGAAGTGATATGCGTGTTTGGCGGTCTATCAACACTAGATCGTGAAGTTGACCCTGTGACCACTGCTGTGCAAGCCACTGTTGTAAAGGCCGCATGTTTCGTTTTGGATGTGGGACAATGGCGATACAGGATGCCATCATGCCCAACAGTTTCATGATGAACTTGACAGTGTGCTGTTGGGCTGGCTGTATTTGTGGCAATATATTGCGAAATGCTTGTATTCTTTGTGGACTTGGGCTTGCAAGCGCTGTTTGCGTATTTAGTGTGGCTCCTAAATAATGTTAAATTTGCGCAGGTTGTAGGTGTGATTTTTGGTAGTTTATGGAGAACCCTAGGTTGTGTAGGGTTTGTATTACATAATGCGTATGTTTTTGACACTGTGTATGACTGCTGGATTTTATTAGCCAATCGTCGAGAAATGGGAAGACATGAATGTGTGGCCTTCTTAGGTAGGCTGCAACTACCGCCAGGCATTTTATTCCGAAGGGTAACACTTTGAACTGATAATGCTTTCCTTGAATCACAAACCTGAGATATTTTCTGTGCGCTGGATGGAGGGGTATGTGAAAATACGCATCTTTGAGGTCTAATGTTGCCATGAAATCGTGATGTTGAAGTAGTGGGACAACATCCTGTAGTGTTACCATGTGAAAGTGTTCTGACAGGATGTAAAGATTGAGGGTTCTGAGATCTAATATTGGCCTTAAGGTTCCGTCCTTTTTGGGAATGAGGAAATACAGTGAGTAAACTCCTGTTCATAGTTGATTTTGTGTCACTGGCTCTATTGCTTGTTTGAGTAATAGAGATTTTACTTCCTCTTGCAACAGGGTGAAATGTTGTGTGGAGAGGTTGTGTGGTTTTGGTGGAATATTTGGTGGAGTTTTTGCCAATTCTATGCAATAGCCATTGCGGATAATTGATAATACCCAGTTGTCTGTTGTAATGGGTAGCCAATTGGTGTGGAACCTTTGCAGTCTTCCCCCCACAGGTGAGGTGAGAGTTGGGAAGGGATGGATTAAGTCACTGCTTTGGCTGTTGTGAGGGTTGTTTTGTTGACTGATGTTTTCCCCTGTCTCTGGGGTACTGACCTAAGTGCCTTTGAACCCACCTCTTTGATATTGAGGCTGGTATGCCGACTTTGTTTGTGAGGTGGATGCCTCAGATGTTTGGGTTCTAAATCCACCTCTGTATTGGGGCTTACGAAAGGACCCCCTGTATTGCGTTGTATACAAAGCACCCATGGCTTTAGCTGTGTCCAAATCTTTTTTCTTTTTTTCAGTAGCCGTGTCTACCTTGGGGCCAAAAAGCTGTTTTTGGTTAAAGGGCATATTGAGGACCGCCTGTTGTATTTCAGGCTTAAATCCTGAAGACCTAAGCCATGCGTGTCTTATTATGGTGACAGCAGTGTTGATTGTTCTAGCAGCTGTGTCTGCAGAGTCTAGGGCTGACCTGATATGATTGTTTGTGATAGCTTGCCCTTCCTCGACTATTTGTTGCGCCCTTTTCTGTTGTTCTTTGGGGAGATGTTGTATTATATCTTTCATCTCATCCCTGTGGGCTCTATTATATCTAGTCAACAAAGCCTGGGAGTTGGCTATCCTCCACTGGTTGGCTGCCTGAGATGCCACCCTTATGCCCGCAGCATCAAACTTTCTGCTGTCCTTGTCTTGTGGGGGTGCATCCCCTGATGACTGCGAGTTTGCTCTTTTCCTGGCTGCGCTTACAACTACAGTCTCTGGAGGCAATTGTTGTTTGATAAAGCCAGGATCAGAGGGAGGTGGCTTATATTTTTTCTCCACCCTAGGAGTAATTATTCTAGCTTTCACTGGCTCCTGGAATATTAGGTCTGCATGCTTTAACATGCCTGGAAGCATGGGAAGCGACTGATAGGTGGCATGTGTAGAGGAGAGTATGTTAAAAAGGAAGTTATCCTCTAACGGCTCAGTGTGCATGGCGACATCGTGATAGGATGCCGCCCTAGCTTTGACCGAAGTGTAGCCTGTACTATCCTCTGGTGGTGATGGCTTAGAGGGATAGCAGTCTGAGTTGTTATCTGGAATGGGATCTGGATCATGAAGATCCCATGGATCCACACTGTCGTGCTGTGAATCAAATGAATGTACAGGAGATTGTACAGGTATGGGACTAGTAGGGGGAGAGATAAGCAAATGAGGAGAGTGAGGAGGAGACTGAGGAGGAGAAAATTGAGGAGGTGGAGGTTTCTCTTTAGTTTCTGGCACTTTAGCCGGTGGCTGAGCAGTGTCCAATTCTTCTTGAAAGGCTAATTTCCTCTTAGGCTTTAGAGGAGGTGCTGTTATAATTCTGCCAGTGTCTTTGTGGATGTGAATCCTGGCTTGCCTTTCATCTATTGCCTCCATTTGTGAATGTTCCTCAGTCATTTTATGGCTTTCTTTGAGTACTTGCGAAAGTCCATGTTCCTCTGTATAAATTGGCCTTTTCGGCTCAGAAGCTGTTTTTTTGGTATCGAAAGGCTGGGAGTGGATGATAGCCTCTGAGTCGAAAACTCAAAAATCGTTTTCGGAACCAAGGATCGATGCTTGGTGGTCTCGGAGACAGAGCTTCGGCTCGAGTCCGAATGCTTAGGTGGCGTGGCCTTTTTTGGTGCCTTAGTGGTTAGTTGGTGACCGAAGGTCTTTTTACTGGTCGAGCCGTGGCCTTCCGGCAGTGGCGTTCCCAAGGCCTTATGTTTGGGCTTGGCAGGGGCAGGCGTACTCATGTGCTGTCCTGCCATGACCGGTCTGTCCTCCTCAGACTCCTGCTCAGAGTCGGATCCTCGAACGGAGATAGCTGTTTGCATGATCTCCTCCTCCTTGACGTTGAGACGTTCGGTGCTCTTGGAAGCCATCTCGAGTCTCCATGCTCTTCTGTCTCCGAGCATTTTCTTTGAATGGAAGGATCTGCAGGCCTCGCAATTTTCTTCCCGATGGTCTAGGGAAAGACAGAGATTACAGACAAGATGTTGGTCTGTGTAGGGAAATTTTGCGTGGCACCAAGGACAAAAGCGGAATGGGGTCCGGTCCATGAGGCTTCCACGTGGTCGGCCCGACCAGGGCTAAGTTGGGCGCGGGTGCCCCGAAGGGCAAGCAAAGATGTTTGACCCGACGGTACCGAGTGTCGATGGATGACGGTACGCGATCGAAACAATACCGACGAGAATTAGAAAATTTAAAAACTTTTCCGACTCGAACTATCGGAGCGAAAAGAAACACGTCCGAACCCAATGGCGGAAAGAAAACAATCTAAGATGGAGTCGACGCCCATGCGCAATGGAGCTGAAAGGGGAGGAGTCCCTCGATCTCGTGACTCGAAAAAGACTTCTTCGAAGAAAAACAACTTGTAACACTCCAAGCCCAAAACTAGATGGCAGGATGGGCACAGCATGTGTATCTGCAGCTACACATGCCATCGAACATATATATATATATATATATACACACACACACACATGAATACACACACATATGCACACTTATATGTACATACATATACATGTTTATACCATGAGTAAATACACTTAGTTAAACAGGTTTAAAGAGTGTGTGTGTGTGTAGTTTATTGTTATGACATAGTAGCGATACATATTTTCTAAAGAACTATATATAACTAGAATATACACATAATCAGAAAAAAAATATTTATCAACATAGGCATATGAAGTCCATAGTAGTTTGAATATGGTGGTTATGAAGGAAAGAGACAACTCTTGAGTAGTTTTCTGAAGACAAGATAGTTATCTGTGGCTTTTATAGTTGGGGGTAATAAATTCCATAGTTTGGCTGCTTGAACAGAGAAGGATGTACCACCTATAGTCTTTTTCTTGTATGGTGGTGTTCCAAGGCGGGGTGCCAATCTTGTGCGGAGGTTTCTTTGTTGAATGTATTTGGTTATTTTGTTTCTGATAAAAAGCGGTCCTGTTCCATGTATAGCTTTGTGGGTGATACAAAGCAGCTTGAAAGTGCATCTTCTGGCAATGGGTAACCAGTGTAGTGCTCTCAAGGCAGGGGAGATGTGGGCTTGTGGCTTTACATGTAATAGTAGTCTGGCTGCGGAGTTCTGAATACGTTGTAGTTTTTTCATAATAGATAGAAATGATCCATGGTAGAGGCCATTGGCATAATCCAGTTTGGATACAAGCGAGATATTAGCTTGCACCTTGTATGGAAATCCGAGGTGGGGGAATATGCGTTGTATAGTCTTCAGGGTGATGAAGCTTGTTCATGGTAATTTGTCCACTTGGGCATTCATAGTTAACTTGGAGTCCATGGTGATTCCAAGGTTTTTAACTTCCTTGGATAATTGAGGAGGTGGTACAAGATCGTCAGGCCAGGCACACAGTGGGTCATAACTTTTCCAGTCACCACATGAGTATTTCTGTTTTGGAGGCATTTCGTTTGAGATGGTTCCAGGTCATCTACTGATCAACGGCTCTGAGGCAACTGAAGATTTCTGAGTTTTCAATATTTTTTGGGCGTTCTAATTTTACTAGTATTTGTGTGTCATCTGCAAGTTGTAGCTTGTGAGATGAAAATCATTGATAAGTTCTGGTAATATCATGTAGATGTTGAAAAGCAAAGGTGAGATGATTGATCCTTGGGGGACCACTGCTTTTGTGAGGTAGGGTTTGGACAAGAAGGGGGGAGAATAAATGATATTAGATCTTTTTTGAAGGTAGGATGTAATCCACTCGAGAGCAGTCCCTTCTATGCCGGCTTCGTGGAGTCTTTGAATTAGGGTGTCATGGTCAACCGTATTAAAGGGAGACGAGAGGTCCAAGAGAAGTAGTGCAGCAACTCCATTGCGGTCGACTGTGTTTTTAAGATCATCCCAGATTGCTATGAGTGCCAATTCAGTGCCTCTTCCTGGGCGGAATTCAGTTTGGAAATCTGAAAGTATAGGATTGTCTTCAATGAATTGTGACATCTGGGCGAATGCTGCCCTTTCTATCAGTTTGCCCAGGAAAGGTCCATTTGTGATTGGTCTGTAGTTGTTGGGGTCGTGCGTATCTAGGTTTGTTTCCTTTAATAACTGTCGTATGTATGCTTTTTTCTGGTCTACAGAAAAAGTTCCTGTAGTTAAAGAGTTGTTAATGATTTTTCTTACAGGTGTGGCAGCAGAAGTAGATAAAAGAATTTTCTTGAAGATGTGTGGAGGACAAGGGTCAAAAGGGCAACCGGAAGGTCTGCTTGCATTGACCAAATCCATAAATTCAGCTTGGGATATTTGTTTGAAGGACTGTAGAGGCTGGGTTGGTTTATTCTTAGAGGGTATGTTAGGAAAGGAGTTAGTGCTGATGGTTTTCTTCCGTTTTAAATAGGAGTCCAATGTGTCTGCCTTGATTCTGTAATGAGTTGCCAGTTTGTTTGTGAAATCTTGAGTAGTGGGATGAGTTCCTTCCATACACGTAGGTTTTTTTAATTCATTGAGAATTTTATAAAATTCTTTGGTTGCAGATTTAGCATTTTGAATTCTGTCTAAGTAGTACCTTTTTTTAGCTTTTTTGATTGACAATTTGTATATTCTGTTACGTTTGTGTAGGTGCAGTTTGTCTTGACTGATGTTTGTTTTGAGCCAGGTCCGCTGCAACTTTCTGATTTGTTGCTTTATCTTTTTAAGTTCTGTGTTTCTCAAAGGTGTTGGCTTTCTTTTGTCGTGTTTAGTTTTTCTGAGTGGTATTAGGATATCAAAAGCTTCCTGTAGCCACTCAAAGTTTTGGAACAGAATTAATTGTATCTAGATCTGTGTTGGCTGTTAGTTGTGTTTCTAAGTCATCAAAATTAAGTTTGCTTTAAGGTCGATAGGTGCATGCATGTATGTAAGTAGTTGTGGGGTGTGTTGATTTGTGGAGTTTTATGTTGGAAAGTTATCAAATGGTGGTCTGACCATGTGATTGGCGTGATGCTATGAACGGTAATTAGTTCAGGCTTAGCAAAAATGACATCTAGGATGTGTCAAGCGATGTGTGTGGGATTGTGTACAATCGGAAGTAGGTTCAATGCAACTAGGCCAGTGGTGATAGCTTTTGAATGGGGCATATTGGGTTTGTCAAACCAAATGTCTAGGTCCCCAAGAATGTATAGGTTTGAGTATAATGTAATTAGGTTTGAGACTGTATCTAGAAAAGCATCTGGGAATGTTGAGTTGTTAGGTGGAGGTCTGTAAAGGAGGAGAAAATTACAGGAGGAAGTTGGAGTAGGGTGGCATCCGGTGAGGAGGGCTTCACAACCTTGTATGGAAATGTCTGTTTTACTGAGATTTATTGCCTGTTTGAATATAATAGCTAGTCCACCACCTCTCTTGCCTATACGGTTTTGTGAGATAGTTTGATAGTCCGGAGGAAGGGCTTCGTGCAACACTGGGGCCATGTCATCTACCAACCATGATTCTGTTATGAATAGTAAGTCAGGTTGTGTGTCTGAGCAAGTGGTAGATGTGGTGCTTGTTTTTTTTTTAGAGTAACCGAGCATTTATGAGCTGGCAGCTAGAAAAAGTGTGTTAGTGGCGGTGTTGTTTTGCTTAGGAGAAAGGTAAGCAGTATAATTTGAGCTTGAAGAAGGTGTGTTGTTAGTTGTGATAACTGTGTGAGGGTCTCAATAGCCTTGTGTTTTGATATAGTGCTCCTCTTCCAGCAGGTTTAGGAGGCATTTTTTTGGGTCTGTGTGTGTGGGTGGTGGACTTGGTGGCTGAGAGAGACATGAAGAGTGTACTGTTTTTTGTAGGGTAGCCTTTTTATGTAATAGATAAGGAGATGCGAAGTTGTTAGGAGTGGCATGTTCTTTATTTTGTTTGTGTCTGTTTAGCATGGATGGAGTATGGGTTAGGGGTGGTGAAGGAGCATGTGGATCATGATGTAAGGCTCTAAATTGTGCAATAGAGGAGAGGCGAGTGAATGAAAGTTGCTCGGTTGGGGTGCTTGTGGTAGGTGTTTGTGAAGAGATGGGGTAAAGATAGGATGGGATTTGTATTCTTTGTGCAGTCATGAGGGTGGGAGTGGGTGTCATGATAAGTTTGTGTTGATTTGATGTGCTGATGTGTGTGGTCTGTATTGTTTTTGTGGAATAGTGAGAGGGGATGTTGATGTAGTTGTTTTCGGTGAGGGATTTGTATGTGAGTTAGTGCTGGTGAGTGGAATTATAGTCTTACAGGGGGTGTTGATGTGTTTTGGAGATGAATGTATGAGGTGTGTTAGAGGGGATGGATGTGTGTCAATGGAGTTTGTGTTAGTTGTGATGACTGGAAGAGGTAATATGTATGGTGGAGTGGAGTGTGAGGATTTTATGGTTGTGTGTAATTGGTGAAGAGAGGGGAAGGGTGTTTGTAGATGGTGTGTGGGAGGGCTGGGTTTGGGAATTGTTATGATGAAAGGTAGTCTGTGTGGAGCAAACAGAGGATAGTGTTGTTGGTTTGTATGAACAGGGAGTGTGTATCTGGAAGGCTGAAAGTAATGTATAGTGTGGTTTTGTGTTGTGTGAGTGATGGCAGGTTGTGTTAGTGGGAGTGGACAGAGTAGTGTTTGCTGTGAGAATGCAGGGGTTTGACTGTTGTAGTTGTGGAGGATATGTATATATGTGTTGTATAAGGGGTATTGTGTTGGATGATGGGACATTGCAATCTGTCTGCGGTCAGTTTGTGATGCAGGAGTTGGATGTCTTTGCAGATAATGTCTTTGCATGTTGATGGATGTGTAGGGTGTAAAGTCCTTTTTGGTAAATGGATAATTGGGCAGCATATCTGGCCCTAGGCCCTACCAGGTATAAACAGGCAACTGCCCTTGTCCTCTCCGCCTTTAGCCACGACGCCCGGTCTAAAGACGCCCTGAGCCCTTTGCTTAAATAGCCCTATTGGCCAATAGAAACCTAGTCCTAACCCTAACCAATCAGATTTGTAATCCTGATTCAAACAAACAATGGGAGACCCAAGCCCTAATCACCAATCATACCCCTTATCCTGACAACCATTCACAACCCCAACCCTGAAAACCAGGAATCAATTAGAATCTCAGCCCTACTACCAATCACAATCACAACCCCAGCCCTAGAACCAGGAACCAATCAATCTCAACCCTACTACCAATCACAACCCCAGCCTTAGAGACAGGAACCAATCAGAATCTATGTAACCCCTAAGGTAGGCCTATTGAGTCCTAAGGTAGGGTGCTGCAGAAGAGTGCACCCTGGGATAGTTAGTTGCCAAAGAAGCCCTCCCTTGCTGCTCCCTGGACCTGGCAAGAGAGGCTGCACTAAAGACTGGACTGCACCAAATGTTCCTTGAGCCAGCAAAGAGAGGACTGTGTCTGTAGTGTCTGGCTTGAGGAAGTCCCCCCAGATGGAAATTGTGAACTCCAAGAGTCAGTTGGCTAACGTACAGCTCCGGGGCAATAAACGTTGAAGAATCCCACCTTCACTAGTCAGTAGCCACAATCGCTTGATTGCCACTGACCACCAGTGGGTAGCCTGGGACACCACGTCTTAATGTTGAAAAGTTGCACTGAGTCTGATGGACCTGGGAGAGTCATCAGAGTGCAATTTGGTCACCCAAGACAGATAACAGCCTTCACCAAAGTGAACTGCTGGTTTTGCTGTGACCAGACATCAGTAGTCCAGTGGCAGCTTACCTTTTGCTGGACCAACCAGGACTTTGAGAAGCATTGACTCCTTTGGCCAGTCACCCCACCAGGACTGCGGACAGAGTCGCCGCCTCAGGAAGCCCCCGTCGACTTCACAGCATCTTGCAGCTTCTCCAGCATCCTGTATCCCTTGCATCAGAACCACTCAATTGGACGTCTATTGTGGTTCACCCATAGAGCTGGGACCAGGGCTCGAAACTTCTTTGTTGACAAAGTAACTGTTCTACAAACCCTTGTCAATGCTGGTTGATGATTTCAGTGAAAAGCAGTGATTTACATTTTACTTAAAAATCCATACCTCCGCCACAACCACTCAGGGTTGAGCTAATAATATTACAAATGAGCCGGACAGGACCCAAGATGGTACTGAGTGTATTACACAGTGAGAGCTCTCAACCACACCATGTAATACACCACTTTCATCATACAAACAAACTGATGAGGAGCGACGCAATGGAGAATATTGCATCACTCATCACCATGACCATTTCACTGATGAATGCATCTTAATATTTAGCAATCATATAAGAATAGTAAAAAAGTTTGTGAGTGAAGTATCTTACGAAAAGGAAAGAAAATTGATGCAACAATTTTGTAACAAAAAAAGGATTCGGTCCTGAGAAGAAAGTTAGGGTCATTCTACAAGATCTAGAACAGAGGTTAGGGTGACAGTGTCTTGTACTCTTGGATCCAGTGTACATTCATTACACTGAAGTGGCCACCCAATAAGGCTGCTGTGGCTTGCTAGCCCACAGGGAGAACTTTGCAGGGTACCAGTCTCGTACACTTTTTTACTGTGCATCACATACCGCAGGGGCACTGTGCACCCAAACAAACCAATTGTTTGTTCACCGGCTTCTTCCTACACATCCTCCTGCAACAAGCATGGGTAGGGTTTAGCTGCAGTGACAAAGGAGTCTGGGAGATAGCCTGACCTGTCAGGAAAACAAAAGAGGGTAATATCCAGAGTAAATAGAATTTCCGCAGATCCACTGCAAAAAGGAAGATTTGCTCAAACCTCTCACTGCAACAGACCTGCCACATGCTCAAGCCTGAAGTGCAACTTGGGATCCCTTTGCCAAAGAGGGTAGTTCAGTAACAGTGCAACTCACGCTTTACCACTTGACAGCTTCATGTTGTCCAAGTGGGCCCACTGGACCCGTTCTGTGCACTTCAACAGTCAGATTTGGCTGAAACAAATTTCCAGGCTCTGAGTGGAGGGACAGTCGTAGGACCAGGTGCTTTTTACTTACAGTTGTAACACCATTTCGAGACCAATGTCCAAAGGAGAAGGGTCCATGTGTAATTTGACTTGCTACGCTAGGTCACTTCCAAGATAATTATCCAGAACTATGATAAGTGGCAGGGATCGTAGGCTTAGAGTTTGACTCTTCGTCCTGTTGAATTTAAAAAATGTATCCTGCGCGGTGGGTGCACCGTTAACTGTGTGTGCATCAGGTGTAGGAAAGTAGCCTCATTTTAGCATGGTTACCCCCCACTTTTTTCCTGTTTGGCAGTGTGTTTGACTTTGTTCACTGAGATCCTGCAAACCAGGATCCCAGTGACTGTGCTCTCTCCCTTTAGATTTGGTTGCTTGGACCTCACACACCCCACATATGGCATACTGGTGCTCCCATTTAAGTCCCTAGCATATGGTACCCAGGGCACTGGGGGCACCAGGGGTCCCCCACGGGCTGCAGCATGTATTATGCCACCCATGGGGAGCTCATACAAAGTGTATCTGAAGGCCTGCCATTGCAGCCTCCATTAAAGGGTGCATGTACCCTTATCACTACAGGTCACTGCACCAGGTCATTATAAGTCACCCCTATGGTAGGCCCTCCTAGCCCAGAGGACAAGGTGCAAGTACCAGAGTGTGAGGGCACCCCTGCATGCAAAGGTGCCCCTACTATTTCCAGCTTCTTTTTCATTGACTCTGCAAGTCGGGGACACCATTTTACACGTGCACTGGACATAGGTCACTACCTATGTCCATTCACATAATGGTAACTCCGAACCAAGGCATGTTTGGTATCAAACATGTCAGAATCATACCCATTTACTGTTGCCAGTATTGGAAGTATGATTCCATGCACTATGGGGGCTCCTTAGAGGACCCCCAGTGTTGCTCCTACAAGCCTTCTGGGGTTGTCTGGGCAGCCCAAGCTGTTGCAACCCCTCAGACAGGTTTCTTCCATCCAACGTCTTGATCAGCTTAAGCCCAGGAATGCAGAACAAAGGATTTCCTTTGGGAGGCAGGGGGTAACACCCTCTTCCTTTGGAAATAGATGTTACATGGCTTGGGAGGGGTAGCCTCCCCAAGCCACTGGTATGCTTTGAAAGGCACATTTGGTGCCCTCTTTGTATAAACCAGTGTACACTGGTTCAGGGACCCCCTCCAGTCCATGCTCTGGCGTGAAACTGGACAATGGAAAGGGGAGTGACCACTCCCCTGTCCATCACCACCCCAGGGGTGGTGCCCAGAGCTCCTCTCCAAAGGGTCCCTTGATTCTGACATCTTGAATCCAGGACGGGCAGAGGCCTCTGGGAGCATCTGAGTGACCAGGTCGGGCAGGTGATTTCAGAGCCCCGTCCAGGTAGGTGGTCACCTGGCTAGGTGACCAATCCACCTTTCAGGGTTATTTAGAGTCTTCCTCTGAGGTAGGTCCTCAGATGTGGCTTGCAAGATTCCAGCAGGACTCCTCTGCACCTCTACTTCTAGCAACTGGAACTGCAACTGGACCCTCCAGGAACCAACAATCTACACCCACGATGAAGACTCTGCTTGCAACATTGTTTGCAGCGCTCCATACATCTTCTGCAACATTTGCCCGGCTGTGCATCCTCTGAGGGTGGCAAGCTTTCAGTCTGCGCAAGAAGGAATCTCCCTTAGAGTGAAGGAGTCACTCCCTACATTGACTACCATCTGAGTGGATCTCCTCTCATCCTGAGCTTTGTGCATCCTGCATCACGGGTGGTTGTCTGGAGGAGTCCTCTTGGTCCTCTGTGCCAGCTGGCCAACTTTGGTGGAGGTAAGCCCTTGTTTTCCCATGCAGGAAAGTACCCCCTTGTACCCCATCTCTTGCAACTACCAAGGTTTCTCCCATGGGAACCCATGTAAAATGTGTCTGCAGGCCTGCCATTGAGCCTGTGTGAAAAGGTGCATGCACCTTTTAACACCAGGTCACTGTAAGTTAACCCTGTCATAGGCCCTCATAGCCCAGAGGGCAGGATGCAGGTCCCTGCGTGTGAGGTCACCTCCGGATGAGCAGAGGTGCCCCTACGAACTCCAGCTCCATTACACTTGACTTTGTAAGTGCAGGGAAGCCATTTTACCCAAGTACTGGACACAAGTTACTACCTGTGTCCAGCTACATAATGGTAACTCCGAACCTGGGCATGTTTGGTATCAGTATTTGTTGTAATATTTTATTCACTCTGGGGCTCCTTAGAGGACCCTCAGTATTGCTCCTACCAGTCTTCTGGGGTTTTCCAGGTAGCCCGCGCTGCTGCCACCCCTCACATAGGTTTCTGCCCTCCTGCTGCTTGAGCAGCTCAGGCAGAGGAAGGCAGAACAAAGGATTTCCTGTAGGAGAGGGAGTTAAGACACTCTTCCTTGGAAATAAGTGTTACAAGGCTTGGGAGGGGTAGCATCACCAAGCAACCGGTATGCTTTGAAAGGTACATTTGGTGCCCTCCTTGCATAAACCAGTTTGCACCAGTCCAGAGCGCTCCGGTCCCTGCTCTGGCGTGAAATTAGTAAAAGGAAAGGAGAGTAACCACTCCCCTGTTCCTCCCCAACCCAGGGGTAGTGCCTACAGCTTTTTTCAGGTGGCCACCTGATTCTGCCATCTTGAATCCAAGATGTGCAGAGGCCCCTGGGAGCATCTGAGTTGCCAGGTCAGGCAGGTGACGTCACAGTCCCCCCTCCTGATAGGTGGTCACCTTGCAGGTACCAAACCTCCTTTTAGGGCTATTTAGGGTCTCCCTCTTGGGTGGGTCCTCAGATTCGATGCGCAGGACTCCTCTGCATAGTTTACTTCATCTTCTGGCCACTGGAACCGCAACTGGACTCTTCAGGAACCAACAATCTCCAACTTCAGCAACGTCTCGGCTTTGCAACATTGTTTCCCCGGCTCCTTCCAGCAACTGCAACATTTCCCCAGCTGTGCATCCCCTGAGGCCGGCGAGACGTCAGTCTGAACTAAGAAGTAGGAAGGAACCTCCCTTGGAGGGGAGTCACTCCCCTGCATCTGCAGGCAACAACTGCAATAATGACCGGCTGCGTGGATCTTCTCTCCTCTGGAACTGCGTGGATCCTGCGTCATAGGTGGTGGTCTAGAGTGGTACCCTTGGTCCTCCCTGCCAGCTTTCCAAATTGGGAGACAGTAAGCCTTGCCATTCCTTTCACGGCAGAACCCCTCTGCACCATGACTCTTGCAGCTACCACGGCTTGTTTGTTCCTACTCCAAGGGATCTTTATGCTACGAGTAGCCCCAGCCCCCACACTTCTTCCTACAAACACAGTCTCCTCTCTGCTGCTCCAGCAAAGTGGGACTCCTCTTCAGGTATGCTGATTGGGCCTCACTGCGAATTACAGTGCCTGCTGCCAGTGGGTTGCCTGTGGGGGCTGCGACTGCTTCTGTTGGCTCTCCCGACTGTGGAGGGTCACCTCAGACTTCCCTCCAAGGGGTCGAGTCCCTGGGCCTTGCTGGTCCTCTTCAGCGTTGCAACTCTCCTTTTTCTTTGCTTGCATTTGCCACGGCTTGTTAGTGGTTCTCCAACACCACAGACCATCTGCAACTCGCCAACCAACATGGGACTCCATCTGCACCATGCCTCTTCAGCTCCTGGGCTTCACAGCTGGTCGTCTTCATCCCTCGTCGACCTGGTCCAGCATCCAAGAAGAGTGGGATCCTGCCACAACCGGGCACTCCATCACAAACTGAACTTGGTCCCCTTCCTTTGCAGATCCTCTTCTGCCAGAATCTACCTTTGGGTTCTTCCAGTCTGGTGTGGTCCTTGCACAATCCTTTTTCGAAGTCCTCCTGTTGGTTTTGGGGAAATCCAGGTACGTACCCCTGCTCTCCTTGGTGGTCACTATGGTACTAACCTCTTGGGATTCCTAGTTCCTCCAGCTGCCCTCTAACGATTCCACATACTTGGGTGGGGGACTGAAACGTGCATTCCACGTATTTAGCATATGGTTTGTCCCTCCCTATTTCCTAATACTTTTGCCAATGCTTGTTTTTATGCTCCTTACTGATTGCTACTGCGTGTCTAATTAGTGTGTTTACTTACCTTCAGTTGGGGGTGGAAGGACTGCCTATTAGTATTCTAGTAATTGTGTTACCATAATAAAGTCCCTTTATTTTTGTAACACTGTGTGGTCCTTTCATGTGCGTCAATGCTTCGTGACTATAGTGGTATTGCGTACGCTTTGCATGTTATCTAGATAAGTCTTTTGCTGCTCAGCCACAGCTACCTCTAGAGAGCCCTGGCTTCCTAGACACTGCCTACACTTTACTAATAATGGATACCTGGAATAGGGTGATAACCACATAGGTGTCCACCACACACCAGGCCAGCTTCCTACATTGGTGATGCAACGGTGGGATATGACACTTGCAATTGCCTTACCACTTTGTCACTGGTCACTTTCCACAGGAAAGACCATTACTAGTTGCTAGGTACACACTGCACTTAGTGATCAGGATGTCTAGTCTCCTATTTTGGGCAAGTTGGGGGTCTATCATAGACCTTTCTCCAAACTTTTAGGGAGCCTAGTTGTTGGAGTAGTTAGGTGCACCCACACCGATCTAGCAAGATGTCTTCAGTGGAAAGCACACCTCAGGTCCCATCCTCTCAATACGAGGGGTGCACTTTATAAGAGTTGAGAGATGTGTGCTTCCAGGAAGCTGGTGACAGGGAGAAATCACAATAAGAGTCTACTTCTGGGGTTACTGCTCCAGGCTGACCAGGACATCACAGGTAGCCAGAGGGAGGAAGAAGTAGAGGATGACGCTCCCATCTTAAACAGGGTAGATTTAGGCTACACTGGGGATGGTCAGAAAAAATCTGGGGTACACCACAGCCCTGTTAGGAGTACTGCAGGTACAGAAAGGGGGGGTCACTCCATTAGGCCCACTTTTACTCCTTGAGGGTTGGTTCAGAGAGTCCCCAGAAAGAGGGATAGGTCCTCCTCTGTCAACACCCATGTCTCCTCAGTATCTGGGGGGACCCACTGCTCCAACTCAGGGGAAGATTCCTTAGATAGGGAACTTAGGAAACTGAGATTAGAGGAGGCCAGGCTAAAACTGTAGAAGCAGCAGCTAGCCCTGGGTAGGGAGGCCTTAGCAGTGGAGAGGAAGAGAGAGGATTTGGGGGTTAGCTCCTCGTGGTTGCATCAATCTTAGCTCTAGGGACACCAGGGTCAGGGAAGACTCCTATGATTCTAGGAACCTAAGCAAGCTAGTCTCACCTTACAAGGTGGGAGATTTTATTCACAAATGGTTCACTGCCTTGAAGAGGGTCAGTAAAGTACAAAGGGTCCCTCAGAGATAATGGGCAGCAATCTTCTGGCTCTCATTCTGAGACAAAGGCAGAGACAAACTCCTCTCTGTCAGAGAAGAAAATGCAGATAATTATACAGCACTCCAAAATACACTCAAAGATGGATTTGGCCTACCCACTGAGTAATATATGATCAAGTTCAAGGGGACCAAAAAGGAGTCCTCCCAGGATTGGATAGATTTTGTGGACTGCTCAGTTAATGCTCTGGAAGGCTGGTTGCATGGGAGCAAAGTAAGTGACAACCAGGGATTATATAATCTGATTCTGACAACACATTTTGAATAACTGCATTTCTGACGAGCTGCATCAATACCCGGTGGACTCTGATATGACCGCCCCAAGAATTGGGAAAGAAGGCAGACACATGGGTCCACACCAGAGTGGGTAGAAAAACTCACAGTGAGGGTGACAACAAAAAGAAGGCTTCAGGTAAGCATCAGGGCAATGGTGGGGACAAAAACAAAGAGCCTTCATCAGGCCAACAAAAAACGTCTGGGTTGCTTTAAGTCCTCCTCTTCTTCCCTCAAGAAACCATAATCCTACATTTGTAGAAAACCAGGCCATAGGGCAGGGGATAGCACTTGCCCTAAGAATACCACCAAGCCTGCTACCACTACTACCCCTAGTACTCCTAACAGTAGCAGCAATAGTGGCAGCAGTGCTCAGCCCTAGAGTGTAGTTGGGTTCAACTCTGGGTGACCTTGTCACCCCAGCAGCTTGTCCCCTTAATATGGGTAAGTACAAGCAGCATCCCCCAGCATTTCTTCCTGCAAAGCATAGTCCCCTCTCTGCTGCTCCAGTGACGACTCTTCAGGTGTGCTGATTGGGCTTCACTGCGACTTACAGTGCCTGCTGCCAGTGGGTTGCCTATGGGGGCTGCAACTGCTTCTTTTGGTTCTCCCAACTGCTGAGGGTCACCTCGGACACCTCTCTAATGGTCGAGTCCCCTGGGTGTTGCTGGTCCTCTTCAGCCTTACAACTCTCCTTTTTCTTCAATTGCATTTGCCAAGGCTTGGTGGTTCTCCAACACCACTGACCACCTGCAACCTGACAACTGACATTGGATACCATCTGGACCACACTAAGGAATCCTCTTCAGCTCCTGGGCTCCACAGCTGGTCTTCATCCCTCATCTACCTGGTCCTGCATCCACAGAAGGGTGTGTAATGGTTCCTGGCAGTACTTGACACTCCATAACGAACTGGACTTGGTCCACTTCCTTTGCAGGTCCCCCTTCTGCCAGAATCCACGTTGGGTTCTTCCAGTCTGGTCTGGGTCTTGCACAGTCCTTTTCCTAAGTCCTCCTGTTGTTTTGGGGGAAAATCATGTACACCCCACTGCTCTCCTGGTTGCTGGGGGGTCACTCTGGTACTCACCTCTTGGGGTTCCTAGTTCCTCCGGCTTCCCTGTAACTAATCCACATCCTTGGATGGGGGACTGGAACTCACATTCCACTTATTTAATATATGGTTTGGCCCTCACTATTTTCTAATACTTTTGTCAATGCTTGTTTTTATGCTCCTTACTGATTGCTATTGTGTACATAATTAGTGTGTTTACTTACCTCCAGCTGGGGGGACTGCCTATTAGTGTTTGTGTTACCGTAATAAAGTCCCTTTATTTTCTAACACTGTGTGGTCCTTTCATGTGTGACAGTGCTGTGTGACTATAGTGGTATTGCATATTGTTTGCATGTCTCCTACATAAGTCTTGGCTGCTCATCCACAGCTACCTCTAGAGAGCCCTGGCTTCCTAGATACTGCCTACACTTCCCTAATAGAGGATACCTGGACCTGTTATAGGATGATAACACCATAGGTGTCCACCACACACCAGGCCAGCTTCCTACACACATTAACAGTACAATGGCCTCAGACGGTCGTTGTAGGGCAGGTTGTGTCCATTACAAAAGTTCCAAACGCACACAAGGTACTGTTCTTATTGGTCGAAGTGTGGATTAACCCCTTCTGTGCCCAGGACGTAATGGTTACGTCCTGAGGCACAGTGCTGCTGTGCCCAGGACGTAACCATTACGTCCTGTGCACAGAGCCCAGAGGGAGCGCTCTCGCTCCCTCTGTGGGGTTCCCCCCCACCCCCCCAAGTCAGGGATGGAAGGGGAAGCCCTTCCCCTCCCACCCCCGACCCACCCAACCCCCCCCCTGTGACGTCAGCGCGCGAGCGCGCGCTGATTAGTCACAGGGTCTCCCCCATCGCGCTGAGCTTCCAGCGCGATTGAAAAAGAAATGCTTTTGCATTTCTTTTTCAATCCCATGGGGGAGGCCCCGAGAGGCTTCAAAGGGAAGGAAATGTATTTCCTTCCCTTTGAAGTCTCTCACAGGTTTCAAAAGCCGGATTGCTTGCAATCCGGCTTTTGAAACCCCACTAGACACCAGGGATTTTTTTTTTTTTCAGTGAAATTGGCAAAAGGGAGCGACCCCTTGGGCAAGGGTCGCTCCCGGGGGGGCATTTTTTTAGGAAGGCCTTTTCTGCCCCCCCTGGGGGCAGATTGGCCTATTATTAGGCCGATCTGCCCCCGGGGGGGGGGCAGAAACCTCTAGGCACAAGGGACCTTTTTTTTTGTGATGATTTCTTTTTTTTTTAGGTGGGGAGCGATCCCTTAGACAAGGGTCGCTCCCCTACGGGGCAATATATATTTAGGCCATTTCTGCCCCCCTTGGGGGCAGATTGGCCTATTTTGATGAGGCCAATCTGCCCCCAAGGGGGGCAGAAACCATTAGACACCAGGGAGTTTGTTTTTGCGCGCGAATTTCACGCAACAGGAGCGACCCCTTTGGCAAGGGTCGCTCCCAGGGGGGGCATTTTTTTGGGAAGGCCTTTTCTGCCCCCCCTGGGGACAGATCGGCCTATTATTAGGCCGATCTGCCCCCAGGGGGGGCAGAAACCTCTAGGCACCAGGGATCTTTTTTTTGTTTTGTTTTTGTTATGTTTTCTTTTTTTTTAGGTGGGGAGCGACCCCTTAGGCAAGGGTCGCTCCCCTAGGGGGCAAATTATATTTAGGCCATTTCTGCCCCCCTTGGGGGCAGATTGGCCTATTTTGATGAGGCCAATCTGCCCCCAAGGGGGGCAGAAACCATTAGACACCAGGGAGTTTTCTTTTTGCGTGAATTTCACGCAAGGGGAGCGACCCCTTAGGCAAGGGTCGCTCCCTGGGGGGGGGATTATTTTAGGCCATTTCTGCCCCCCTGGGGGGGGGGTAGATCAGCCTATTTTGATTCGGCTGATCTGCCCCCAAGGGGGGCAGAAACCACTAGGCACCAGGGATTTTTTTGTTTTTCTGTTTTACAGATGGGGAGCGACCCCCTTGGACAAGGGTCGCTCCCCTGGAGGGGCAAAATGTATTTAGGCCATTTCTGCCCGCTTTGGGGGCAGATCAGCCGATTTTAGGTCAATCTGCCCCCAAGGGGGGCAGAAACCACTAGGCACCAGGGATCTTTTTTTTGCGCCGTCACACAAGGGGAGCGACCTTGTAGTCAAGGGTCGCTCCCCGGGGGGGTGCAAATTATTTTAGGCCATATATTGGTATTAGGCCGATCTACCCCCAGGGGGGGCAGAAACCTCTAGGCGCCAGGGCAAAAAAAAAATTTGTGTTTTTTTTTTGGTTTGGTTTTTTTTTTTAGAGATGGGCAGCGACCCATCAGGCAAGGGTCGCTCCCCTGGGGGGCAAATTGTATTTAGACCATTTCTGCCCCCCTTGGGGGCAGATTGGTCGATTTTAGGTCAATCTGCCCCAAGGGGGCAGAAACCACTAGGCCCCGGGATTTGTTTTTTGGCGCCAATGTCACGCAGGGGGAGCGACCCCGTAGGCAATGGTTGCTCTGGGGGGGGGGGGGGGGGGGGGGGGGGTCAGGGGGCAAATTTATTTTAGGCCATTTCTGCCCCCCCTGGGGGCAGATCGGCCTATTATTAGGCCGATCGGCCCCCAGGGGGGGCAGAAACCTCTTGTTGCCTTGCCAGAGCAAATTTTTTTTTTGTGTTTTTTTTTTGTTTGTTTGTTTTTTTTTTTTTAGAGATGGGGAGCGACCCATCAGGCAAGGGTCGCTCCCCTGGGGGGCAAATTGTGTTTAGACCATTTCTGCCCCCCTTGGGGGCAGATTGGTCGATTTTAGGTCAATCTGCCCCAAGGGGGCAGAAACCACTAGGCACCGGGGATTTGTTTTTTGGCCCCAATGTCACGCAGGGGGAGCGACCCCGTAGGCAAGGGTCGCTCCGGGGGGGGGGGGGGGGGGGGGGGCGGGAGACAGGGGGGGTGTTCGGGGGGCAAATTTATTTTAGGCCATTTCTGCCCCCCCTGGGGGCAGATCGGCCTATAATTAGGCCGATCTGCCCCGAGGGGGGGCAGAAACCTGTTGTTGCCAGGGCAAATTTTTTTTTGTGTTTTTTTTTTTAGTTTGTTTGTTTTTTTAGAGATGGGGAGCGACCCATCAGACAAGGGTCGCTCCCCTGGGGGGTAAACTGTGTTTAGACCATTTCTGCCCCCTTTGGGGGCAGATTGGTCGATTTTAGGGCAATCTGCCCCCAAGGGGGCAGAAACCACTAGGCACCGGGAATTTGTTTTTTGGCGCCAATGTCACGCAAGGGTAGCGACCCCGTAGGCAAGGGTCGCACCTGGGCAGGGGGAGTTTGGGGGGTGGGAGGTCAAATTTATTTTAGGGCATTTCCCCCCCCCCCTGGGGCCGGCTGAGCTAGAGCCCAAAATCCACATGTAGGCACTTTGCAAAAAACACCTCTGTTTTCTGTGAAAAAATATGTTGTGTCCACGTTGTGTTTTGGGCCATTTCCTTTCGTGGGCGCTAGGCCTACCCACACAAGTGAGGTACCATTTTTATGGAGAGACTTAGGGGAACGCTGGGTGGAAGGAAATTTGTGGCTCCTCTCAGATTCCAGAACTTTCTGTCACCGAAATGAGAGGAAAAAGTGTTTTTTTGGCCAGATTTTGATGTTTGCAAAGGATTCTGGGTAACAGAACCTGGTCAGAGCCCCGCAAATCACCCCATCTTGGATTCCCCTAGGTCTCTAGTTTTCAAAAATGCGCTGGTTTGCTAGGTTTCCCCAGGTGCCGGCTGAGCTAGAGGCCAAAATCCACACGTAGGCACTGTTTTCTATGAAAAAATGTGATGTGTCCACGTTGTGTTTTGGGCCATTTCCTGTCGCGAGCGCTAGGCCTACCCACACAAGTGAGGTATCATTTTTATCGGGAGACGTGGGGGAACGCTGGGTGGAAGGAAATTTGTGGCTCCTCTCAGATTCCAGAACTTTCTGCCACAGAAATGTGAGGAACATGTGTTTTTTTAGCCAAATTTTGAGGTTTGCAAAGGATTCTGGGTAACAGAACCTGGTCCGAGCCACACAAATCACCCCATCTTGGATTCCCCTAGGTCTCTAGTTTTCAGAAATGCACAGGTTTGGTAGGTTTCCCTAGGTGGCGGCTGAGCTAGAGGCCAAAATCTACAGGTAGGCACTTTGCTAAAAACAGGTCTATTTTCTGTGATGTGTCCACGTTGCACTTTGGGGCGTTTCCTGTCGCGGGCGCTAGGCCTACCCACACAAGTGAGGTATCATTTTTATCGGGAGACATGGGGGAACGCTGGGTGGAAGGAAATTTGTGGCTCCTCTCAGATTGTAGAACTTTCTGCCACAGAAATGTGAGGAACATGTGTTTTTTTAGCCAAATTTTGAGGTTTGCAAAGGATTCTGGGTAACAGAACCTGGTCCGAGCCACACAAGTCACCCCATCTTGGATTCCCCTAGGTCTCTAGTTTTCAGAAATGCACAGGTTTGGTAGGTTTCCCTAGGTGGCGGCTGAGCTACAGGCCAAAATCTACAGGTAGGCACTTTGCAAAAAACACCTCTGTTTTCCTTCAAAAATGTGGTTGTGTCCACGTTGCGCTTTGGGGCGTTTCCTGTCGTGGGCGCTAGGCCTACCCACACAAGTGAGGTATCATTTTTATCGGGAGACGTGGGGGAACGCTGGGTGGAAGGAAATTTGGGGCTCCTCTCAGATTCCAGAACTTTCTGCCACAGAAATGTGAGGAACATGTGTTTTTTTAGCCAAATTTTGAGGTTTGCAAAGGAGTGTGGGTAACAGAACCTGGTCCCAGCCACACAAGTCACCCCATCTTGGATTCCCCTAGGTCTCTAGTTTTCAGAAATGCACAGGTTTGGTAGGTTTCCCTAGGTGGCGGCTGAGCTACAGGCCAAAATCCACAGGTAGGCACTTTGCTAAAAACAGGTCTGTTTTCTGTGATGTGTCCACGTTGCGCTTTGGGGCGTTTCCTGTCGCGGGCGCTAGGCCTACCCACACAAGTGAGGTATCATTTTTATCGGGAGACGTGGGGGAATGCTGGGTGGAAGGAAATTTGTGGCTCCTCTCAGATTCCAGAACTTTCTGCCACAGAAATGTGAGGAACATGTGTTTTTTTAGCCACATTTTGAGGGTTGCAAAGGATTCTGGGTAACAGAACCTGGTCCCAGCCACACAAGTCACCCCATCTTTGATTCCCCTAGGTCTCTAGTTTTCAGAAATGCACAGGTTTGGTAGGTTTCCCTAGGTGGCGGCTGAGCTACAGGCCAAAATCTACAGGTAGGCACTTTGCAAAAACCACTTCTGTTTTTCTTAAAAAATTTGGCTGTGTCCACGTTGCGCTTTGGGGCGTTTCCTGCCGCGGGCGCTAGGCCTACCCACACAAGTGAGGTATCATTTTTATCGGGAGACTTGGGGGAACATAGAATAGCAAAACAAGTGTTATTGCCCCTTGTCTTTCTCTACATTTTTCCCTTCCAAATGTAAGACAGTGTGTAAAAAAGACATCTATTTGAGAAATGCCCTGTAATTCACATGCTAGTATGGGCACCCTGGAATTCAGAGATGTTCAAATAACCACTGCTTCTCAACACCTTATCTTGTGCCCATTTTGGAAATACAAAGGTTTTCTTGATAGCTATTTTTTACTCTTTATATTTCAGCAAATGAATTGCTGTATACCCGGCATAGAATGAAAACCCACTGCAGGGTGCAGGTCATTTATTGGCTCTGGGTACCTAGAGTTCTTGATGAACCTACAAGCCCTATATATCCCTGCAACCAGAAGAGTCCAGCAGACGTAACGGTATATTGCTTTCGAAAATCTGACATTGCAGGAAAAAATTACAGAGTAAAACTTAGAGAAAAATGGATGTTTTTTTCACCTCAATTTCAATATTTTTCTTTTTCAGTTGTTATTTTCTGTAGGAAACCCTTGTAGGATCTACACAAATTACCCCTTGCTGAATTCAGAATTTTGTCTACTTTTCAGAAATGTTGCGGTTTCTGGGATCCAGCATTGGTTTCATGCCCATTTCTGTCACTGACTGGAAGGAGGCTGAAAGCACAAAAAATCGTTAAAATGGGGTATGTCCCAGTAAAATGCCAAAATTGTGTTGATAAATTGGGTTTTCTGATTCAAGTCTGCCTGTTCCTGAAAGCTGGGAAGCTGGTGATTTTATCACCGCAAACCCTTTGTTGATGCCCTTTTCAGGGAAAAAAACCACAAGCCTTCTTCTGCAGCCCATTTTTCCAATTTTTTTTAAAAAAACGAAATTTTCACAGTTTTTTGGCTAATTTCTTGGCCTCCTTCTGGGGAACCCACAAAGTCTGGGTACCTCTAGAATCCCTAGGATGTTGGAAAAAAAGGACGCAAATTTGGCGTGGGTAGCTTACGTGAACAAAAAGTTATGAGGGCCTAAGCGCGAACTGCTCCAAATAGCCAAAAAAAGGCTCGGCACAGGAGGGGGAAAAGGCCTGGCAGCGAAGGGGTTAATGGATAGTAGTGCTTTTGCTGTTCTCCCACATATTGTGGAACTTTCCATCAGTCTGTTGTTTGAAGGCACTCTGAATGAGAAAATATAGTGGCAGTCATTAAAACACAGACAAGGGCTTCCCTCTGTGTGTAGTTCTAAAAAATTTATGGGGCGGTTAGGTTTTCCTGGGAGTCAACCAATGTGAGCCCCAAATACTGCAGCCATCCACTTCTCAAAAGTCAACCTCATTGAAAGCATCATTCTCTTGCTTTCCATGGTCATGTTCTTGAGTCTGTCTAGCCCCAGACTATAGTCGCACCCACTCTTTGGGGTACTAATTTAAATGGGAGGAATGCAGATGTATCAGTTATCTATTTTGCGATTATCTATTGTTAGGACAGAAAAGTCTTCTGCGTAGTAATGGATGTGCACCCCTACCCTGAGTGCCCAACTGTACTGTTGTCTGGATCCCTAATGCAAATTTTTGTTATTGTAAGCAAGCACAGATCATGTGTACACCATTATATGGCCATGTCTGATGGATTGCAGACTTGTTGGACCAGGACCACCACCATGAATGAGGAGCACTGGAACACCTCCAAGCACTGTCGGAGATAACCACATAGGCTCAGGGAAAAGAATGCAATTGCTGCGTGCTGCTGTTCCTCCCAAGTGCAGCTGACTCTCTAAGTAGATCTGGGGCCTTGCATGTGCTCTTGGATGGGGCACCCACTGAGATGCTGTGGGCTTCCTCTCTGGTGGAGCAATCAAGACTGGTAATCTGCCTACCAGGCCCCAGTGGACTAGCTGCTAAGAGCGCTGCAGGGCCAAGACGCAACTATTTTGACGCTGATTCTAGTTAAGGCCTAATAGTGAGCATTCCCTGGATGCAGCCATCAGTGAATGAGTAATAATCCCGAGCACATTGAAAGAGTAGGTGGGACAGGATTTGCCAGTGAAACACTAGGACTACAAGTGGAAAGTGTGATGTTGTCTATTAATCTTGTAATCTGCCTTTAAACATATACAGTTAGAAATCATTTTAATAATAAATAAGTATGTTGACTGTTTGGACACTGATTTATTGCTACTGCAGTGAATTTTTTGTGTTAGGAGTCATGTTCACTAATCTGAATTCACACTTCCGACCCCCAAAGGAGCCTTTCACTGCTTGTCCACAACTACCACTGAGAGTCAAGTGCTGAAGGGATACTTGGCCCAGTTGCCCGGATCCATAGTAAGTCAGGCCCACAGACAAGAATAAAAGGCTCAACCATCACAGTTGGGCCCAATAATCCCTGCATTCCCTGTAGCCCTCAGAAAGGGGTTTTGGCATCTACTGAATATCCCAATCATTTTTGGGCGTCTGTGTCTGCAAAATCTTTAAACAAAACTCCCTTGCTCTAGGAGTACTCCAGCATCAAATGACACCTTATCCCTAAACTCAGATTCTTTCAACATTCCAATTTGTAATCATTGTTTCCATTATCAAACATCATTAACCACAGCTGAATGTTTGGCTCTCGGTATGATGGGCTTTTGAACGATGAGAAGAGTCTAAAAGACATTGTGGTATATTATCATTGTAGATCAACCTTCTCACCAAAAAGTTATAGTTCAAAGCCTGGTAACCCCCCCACCCCCCCTCATTTGTAGTCACTATTTTTTAAATCTATTAGTCTTGGGGAAATCACTGAATAATCTAAACAAATGACCCCTTGGACAATTACAAATTCAGTCTACTTTTTAGCACTCCATTACTCTCTGGGGTTGCCCCAAAACCTTTACACCAGTTTTCACCACAAATTACAAGTAGGTATAAAGAACAAATATGTTTTCTTACGCTAAACAAAACTTTAACACACATTGGTGCCATGCATTGAGATGATAAATGACAGCACTCTCATATCAGAGGTCAATATATGTTAGGGTTCATATTACATTGGCTGTGAATTCTAGCAATGCCCTGACACTTTTCCGCAAACCTACATGGGCGTTAGGGGAGGGGGGGAATGAAGTTAAGAATGTTAGGGGTTATTGTGCCCTGGGAGTCCATGCACACCCACGAACGGTTTGTACAGGTATCAACTCCCCACCAATATTTTCTACCTAAAGAAACGGCTGGAAATGTATTCTTGACACACAGAGGAATAATACTTTTTAAAGATAGGAAAAAAAGAGGGTGTAGGAAAAGTGACTTTGTAGCCGCTCTGCATATTTCTTTTGCAGGACCAAATCTCTAAAGGTGTTCATTTGGTGATATGACACTAGAATTAACTACTTTGCGGAGTTCACTTTCGAAGCCTACTTCTTTCAACTCTTCTGAATTATTAAAAGTCGTAGTTCCAAACCAGTGCAAGGACATATACCTGCTGGTGCACTTGAGACTTTAAGAATCGGGTCCCCAGCTTATTTTAATGTTGCCCATGAGGATTTTTACTGAGATTCTCCAGTGGCAATCTGTTTTAAACACAAGCAAGTATCATTAGTTATTTAAAATTGTACTATAGTTTAGAAAAAAAGTGTTCACCATGCAAACTTTTTTAAAGTACATTTTATTTTGAAAGCAAGCAATCGTTATTCTTGCTTTTACGGTTTAGCACGTGCACAGGCAAATTGTTCATTTTTGCAAAAATGTATACATCTTTTGTACCAGTGACGGAAAAAGGGTTCACCGTACCTCCTTGGAGAGCTTACTCCAATAGTAAAGGGTTTGGATACTGACGTGAACTTGTCTTGTTAGCAGACAATCCTCTTTCACAGATCCATACTGTGGGATTATAAACTGGCAATCCAGGAGTTTATGCTAAAGTGGGTTAGGCCCATTTGTCTGGCGGACAAAAAAACTTCAAAACTTGTCCTTGACAAAGAACAATGTCCTAGCGTCTGGCTCCTTTCTTTGGTACATACACACATCATTCCTCCCCCAATGGTTCTAATGAAAGATAGGCACCGTGAAAGGAAGGGCCTGTACCTCATGCAAGTAGGTAGCCTGTTTGGATTTTTTTTTCTTAGGCCTTGAAGAAAATCTCAACCAAATCTGACTACTTGCTGGAGAACATAGTTGCAGATTTTGGGGGCACAGAAGGCTCCTACTTGACAGAAAAATATTTAGAAACGAAGGAGCTGTATGAAATGAACTAGAAAATAAACGTTACTAGAACAACCCTAGTGCCTCTTGCAGTTGATTGATTTATTCTGTTGGTGAGGTGGGAATGGTGATGAAGAGGGAGAACAGCACTGCTCCACTCCACACTCAAGCCATACTTCCAGAACAAAAGTGAATCAAGCATGTGGGAATTGCAGCTAGAGAGCAGCTGGGTGCAGGAATATTAGTTTTTGGCACTTTTGGAGCTCTTCCAACTGTCTTGGGAGGGGTTAAAGAACCCCTCTTCCAGGTCCATCTGTTGTGTAACATCACATGCATAGTATTAGGGCAACTTACAAAGGAGAAACGGGTTTCCTTTTTCAGGAGTCGGGCAGTGCCCAGAAGGAATGACCCACTGGCAAACCCTTTTTCTCCCAGCACCAGGAGTTTGAATCCAATCATGTCACCAAATATGGAAAATGTCACTTACCCAGGGTACATCTGTTCATGGCATGTTCGGCTGCAGATTCACATGCTGTGCACTGTTCCTGCCATCTAGCGTTGGGCTCGGAGTGTTAAAAGTTGTTTTTCTTCGAAGAAGTCTTTTTGAGTCACGGGACCGAGTGACTCCTCCCTTTCGGCTCCACTGCGCATGGGCATCGACTCCATCTTAGATTGATTTCCCGCATAGGGTGAGGTAGGAGTGGTAGAATGAGAATAGTAAAGCTGTCCATGCAATGGAATAGATATGAATGTACATAGTTTGCACTAAAGGAATGTTTGTATACATATATACAATTTCTAATTGCAACTTAAACGGCTACAGGCTCCCGGGGAGGTGGGAAGGCGCATGTGAATCTGCAGCGGAACATGCCATGAACAGATGTACACTGGGTAAGTGACATTTTCCGTTCAATGGCATGTGGAGCTGCAGATACACATGCTGTGCATAGACTACGAAGCAGTAATGCTCCCAAAAGCGGTGGTCAGCCTGTAGGAGTTGAAGTTGTTTGAAATAATGTTCTTAGTACAGCCTGTCTTACTGTGGCTTGTTGTGTTGCTAACACATCTACACAGTAGTGTTTGGTAAACGTATGAGGTGTGGACCAAGTGGCTGCCTTACAAATCTCTGTCATTGGTATGTTACCTAGAAAGGCCATTGTTGCTCCTTTATTTCTAGTGGAGTGTGCCTTTGGTGTAATGACTAGTTCTCTTTTAGCTTTTAGGTAACAAGTCTGTATGCATTTAACTATCCATCTGGCTATACCTTGTTTGGATATAGGTTTACCAGCATGGGGTTTCTGGAATGCGACAAACAATTGTTTAGTTTTACCAAATGGTTTTGTTCTGTCTATGTAGTACATTAGAGCTCTTTTTATGTCTAATGTATGCAGTGCTCTTTCTGCTACAGAGTCTGGCTGTGGGAAGAAGACTGGAAGTTCCACTGTTTGGTTTAAATTAAACGGTGAAATGATCTTTGGTAGAAATTTTGGATTTGTGCGGAGAACCACTTTATGTTTGTGTACTTGTATAAAGGGTTCCTCAATATTGAAAGCCTGTATTTCGCTAACTCTTCGTAGTGAAGTGATAGCCTCTAGAAATGCCACTTTCCAAGTTAAGAATTGGATTTGACAAGAATGCATGGGTTCAAAAGGTGGGCCCATGAGTCGTGTAAGTACAATATTAAGATTCCACAAGGGTACTGGTGGTGTTCTTGGCGGTATGATCCGCTTTAGTCCTTCCATGAAGGCTTTAATGACTAGTATTTGAAATAGTGATTTTGTGTGTTTAATTTGCAAGTAAGCTGAAATTGCAGTGAGGTGTATTTTGATGGATGAAAAAGCAAGATTTGCTTTTTGTAAGTGTAGTAAATAGCCTACGATGTCCTGTATGGACACGTCTAACGGTGTGATGTGTTTTGCTTGGCAGTAGAAAACAAATCTTTTCCATTTATTAGCATAGCAATGCCTGGTAGTAGGTTTTCTTGCCTGTTTAATGACTTCCATACATTTGTTTGGAAGATTTAGATAGCCAAACTCTAAGACTACAGGAGCCAAATTGCGAGGTTGAGCGTCTCTGGATTGGGGTGCCTGATCTGTTAATTGTGTTCTGTAAACAGATCTGGTCTGTTTGGAAGTTTGATGTGAGGTACTACTGAGAGGTCCAACAGTGTGGTGTACCACTGTTGGTATGCCCACGTTAGTGCTATGAGTATTAGTTTGAGTTTGTTTTGACTCAGTTTGTTGACCATAAAAGGAATGAGTGGGAAAAGCGTAATCAAATATCCCTGACCAATTGATCCATAGAGCATTGCCCTTGGACTGAGGGTGTGGGTATCTGGACGTGAAGTTTTGGCATTTTGTGTTTTGTTTTGTGGCGAACAGATCCATGTCTGGTGTCCCCCACTGGCAAAAATAATTTTGTAGTATCTGGGGATGTATTTCCCACTCGTGAGTTTGCTGGTGATCTTGACTGAGATTGTCCGCTAATTGATTGTGAATGCCTGGAATATATTGCGCTATTAGGCGAATGTTGTTTTGAATTGCCTAATGCCAATTTTTTTGTGTTAGGAGGCATAGTTGTGATGAGTGTGTTCCTCCTTGTTTGTTTAGGTAGTACATGGTTGTCATATTGTCTGTTTTGACAAGAATGTGTTTATGAGCCAGAAGAGGTTGAAATGTTTTTAGTGCTAGGAAGACTGCCAGCAGCTCTAAGTGATTTATGTGTAGTTGTTTCTGTTGACTGTCCCATTGTCCTTGTATATTGTGATTGTTGAGGTGTGCTCCCCACCCGATCATTGATGCATCTGTTGTGAGAATGGCGTGAGGCACAGGGTCTTGAAAAGGCCGCCCTTTGTTTAAATTTACGGGGTTCCACCATTGAAGCGAGTAGTGTGTTTGGCGGTCTATCAACACTAGATCTTGTAGTTGACCCTGTTCCTGCGTCCATTGTTTTGCAAGGCACTGCTGTAAGGGCCGCATGTGTAGCCGCGCGTTTGGGACGATTGCGATGCATGATACCATCATGCCTAGGAGTTTCATGACAAATCTGACTGTGTAGTGCTGATTTGGTTGTATTTTTGGTACCATGGTGTGGAATGATTGTACCCTTTGTGGGCTTGGACTGGCAATCGGTTTTTGAGTGCTGAGTGTTGATCCCAAGTATTGTTGAACTTGGGCCGGTTGCAAGTGTGATTTTAGGTAATTTATAGAAAACCCTAGTGTGTGTAGGGTATCTATGACGTGACGTGTGTGATTTTGACACTGCTGTTGAGTGTTCGCTTTTATTAGCCAATTGTCGAGGTATGGGAATACATGCATGTGTTGTCTCCTTATATGGGCTGCTACTACTGCGAGGCATTTTGTAAATACTCTCGGGCTGTTGTTATCCCAAAGGGTAATACCTTGAATTGGTAATGTTTTACTTGTATGACAAATCTGAGGTATTTTCTGTGAGATGGATGGATGGGTATATGAAAATACGCATCTTTTAAATCCAGTGTTGACATGTATTCTCCCTGTTTTAGTAATGGGACTACATCTTGTAGTGTCACCATGTGAAAATGTTCTGATTTGATGAATAGGTTGAGAGTCCTGAGATCTAAAAATTGTCTTAGTGTTTTGTCCTTTCTGGGAATAAGGAAATATAGGGAAAAAACCCTGTTCCTTTTTTTTTTGGTGAGGTACTAGTTCTATGGCTTGTTTTGTTAATAGTGCCTGCACCTCGGTTTGTAACATTGCTAGATGTTGCGACGACAGTTTGTGTGCTCTTGGTGGAATATCTGGAGGAAAATGTGTGAATTCTATACAGTAACCATGTTGGAGAATTGACAGGACCCATGTGTCCGTGGTTATGTCTGACCAATGTTTGTGGTAAAATCTCAGTCTTCCTCCCACAGGTGATGTGTGTTGGGGGAGGCTGACGGGCAAGTCACTGCTTGTTATTAGTGGCCTGCTTAGTGGGCTGAAATTTTCCCCTTGACCTTGGGAACTGTCCCCTGAAGGACCCTCGAAACCCCCCTCTCTGATATTGTGACTGGTAGGTGGGTTTTATTTGAGAGGTGGATGTTTCTATAGACTGTTGTCTGAAACCTCCCCTATATTGCAGCTTCTTGAATGTCCCTCGATATTGATACGAGTAGAGCGTGCCCATGGCTTTGGCCGTATCAGTGTGTTTCTTCATCTTTTCGATGGCTGTGTCCACTTGTGGCCCAAACAGTTGTTGTTGGTTAAATGGCATGTTTAAGACTGCTTGTTGTATCTCAGGTTTGAAGCCTGAGGATCTCAACCAAGCATGACGTCTAATCGTGATAGCAGTGTTCACTGTTCTTGCGGCAGTGTCGGCAGAGTCTAATGCAGATCGTATCTGATTATTAGATATTGCTTGTCCCTCCTCTACCACCTGCTGAGCTCTTTTCTGATATTCCTTGGGGAGATGTTGGATGATATCACTCATCTCGTCCCAGTGAGCTCGATCATAACGTCCAAGAAGGGCCTGCAAGTTTGCGATCCGCCCTTGATTGGCAGCCTGTGACGCTACCCTTTTTCCTGCTGCGTCGAACTTCCGACTCTCCTTATCTGGAGGTGGTGCATCTCCAGATGACTGAGTTGGCTCTCTTTCTTGCAGCTCCAACTACTACAGAGTCCGGGGGCAACTGTTGTGTAATGAACACTGGATCAGACGGTGGTGGCTTGTACTTCTTTTTCACCCGCGGTGTGATGGGTCTCCCTTTCACAGGCTCCTGAAAAACTTGTTGGGCATGTTTAAGCATGCCTGGGAGCATAGACAAGCTTTGGTAGGAAGCATGCGTTGTGGACAAAGTATTAAAGAGAAAATCGTCCTCCAATGGCTTTGAATGCATGCTTACATTATGGAATGCAGCAGCCCTGGCCAAGACTTGGGTGTACGAGGTGCTATCCTCAGGTGGAGAGGGTTTCGAAGGGTAGCACTCAGGGCCATTGTCCAACACAGGGGGATCGTAGAGGTCCCAGGGGTCTGCATCATCTTGCTACTGCACAGTGTGTGTGGGTGACTGTGCAGTGGGCGTGGCAAGAGGAAACACTGTTCTTTGTGGTGACTGTGGAGGAGAAAGTTCCGGTGAAAAATGGCGAGTGGGCGATTTTTCCCTGGGCACTTTAGCCTTTGGCTGTTCAGTCTCTGATCATCCCTGGAAAGCCAGTTTTCTTTTTAATTTGAGAGGAGGGGCAGTTTGGATCTTCCCAGTATCCTTATGGATCTGTATCCTTGCCTGTGTTTCGTCAAACTCTTCCATTTGAAGTTCCTCCTCAAATCTGTGTCTCTCCTTTAGTTGTTTAGAGTCTCCATGTTCCTCGGTGTACGAGGCTTTTTTCGGCTCCGAAGCCGCTTTTTTTGGCACCGAAATGCCCACGCTGATGGAAGGCCTCAGCTCCGAAAAGCTTTTTCGAGGCTTTGTCGACTCGACGAGTCGTTACCGAGTTTTTTCGGTGGCGGATTCTCGGCTCGAGTCCCAAGACTTCGGCATGATTTTTGCCTTTTTCGGTGCCAAAGGTGTAACTTGGTCACCGGTTGATTTTTTATGGGTCGAGCCATGGCCTTCCGGCAGTGGCGTCCCCGAGGCCTTATGCTTTTTAGGCTGACTGTGGGCTTGGGTTGGGGCAGGCGTACGCACGTCTTGGTCTGCTGTAGGCGGTCGGTCTACGTCAGAGTCCGAGTCCAATCCTTGGATGGAGATAGCCATCTCCTCCTCTTCGACGTCGAGGTGTTCTGAACTTTTCGACGCCATCTGCTTCCGCCTCGCCCTCCGATACCTCAAGGTCTTCTTCGGTCAAAAGGACTTGCAGGCCTCGCAAGTATCTTCCATGTGCTCCGGTGACAAGCACAGATTACAGACCTGATGTTGGTCTGTATATGGATACTTGGCGTGGCACTGTGGGCAGAAACGGAAAGGGGTCTGGTCCATTAGGCTTCAACGTCTTCTACGGTCGGGCCGACCAGGCCCCGGTTGGGCGCGGGAGCCCCGAAGGGCCACCGAAGCTGTGTTTTGCCGGTGTTGATGTGTTGATGCAAGATGTTTCCCGATCGAAAACAATACCGATGCTTTTCGGTGAAATCTAGTCTTTTTCCGATTCGAATAACGGAGCGAAGAGAAACACGTCCAAACCTGATGGCGGAAAGAAAACAATCTAAGATGAAGTCGATACCCATGCGCAATGGAGCCGAAAGCAGGAGTCACTTGCTCCTGTGACTCGAAAAGACTTCTTCGAAGAAAAACAACCTGTAACACTCACAGATGGCAGGAACAGTGCACAGTATGTGTATCTGCAGCTACACATGCCAAACATATGGAAAATGTCACTTACCCAGTGTACATCTGTTCGTGGCATGAGACGCTGCAGATTCACATGCTGTGCATTATCCTGCCATCTAGTGTTGGGCTCGGAGTGTTACAAGTTGTTTTTCTTCGAAGAAGTCTTTTCGAGTCACGAGACCAAGGGACTCCCCCCTTTACGGCTCCATTGCGCATGGGCGTCGACTCCATCTTAGATTGTTTTCCCCGCAGAGGGTGAGGTAGGAGTTGTGAATATACTAGATATACCCATGCAATGGAGTAGGTATGTATGTAAATAATGTGTATTAAAAGAATATTTATTTACAAATTTACAATTTTCATTCAACTTATAACGGCTACAGGCTCCCGGGGGTGGGAGGGCACATGTGAATCTGCAGCGTCTCATGCCACGAACAGATGTACACTGGGTAAGTGACATTTTCCATTCGGTGGCATGTGTAGCTGCAGATACACATGCTGTGCATAGACTAATAAGCAGTAATCTCTCCAAAAAGCGGTGGCTTAGGCTGTAGGAGTTGAAGTTGTCTGAAATAATGTTCTTAATACAGCCTGTCCTACTGTGGCTTGTTGTGTTGTTAACACATCTACACAGTAATGCTTCGTGAATGTATCAGGCGTAGACCAGGTGGCTGCCTTACAAATTTCTGTCATAGGTATATTCCCCAGAAAAGCCATTGTGGTGCCTTTTTTCCTAGTGGAATACGCTCTTAGTGCAATAGGTAGATCTCTTTTTGCTTTAATATAGCAAGTTTGAATACATTTAACTATCCATCTGGCAATGCCTTGTTTGGATATAGGATTACCTGCATGAAGTTTTTGGAAGGCTACGAACAATTGTTTTGTTTTACGAAATTGTTTTGTTCTGTCAATGTAATACATTAGTGCTCTTTTTATGTCTAATGTATGTAAGGCTCTTTCGGCTACTGAGTCTGGTTGTGGAAAGAAGACTGGGAGTTCCACTGTTTGGTTTAGGTGGAATGGCGATATGACCTTTGGTAGGAATTTGAACGGAGAACCACTTTATGTTTATGTATTTGTATAAAGGGTTCTTGTATAGTAAATGCTTGTATCTCACTTACTCTTCTAAGTGATGTGATAGCTATTAGAAAGGCTACTTTCCAAGTTAAGTATTGCATTTCACAAGAGTGCATGGGTTCGAATGGTGGTCCCATGAGTCATGTTAATACAATATTAAGGTTCCACGAAGGTACTGGTGGTGTTCTTGGGGGTATGATTCTTTTTAGTCCCTCCATAAATGCTTTGATGACTGGGATTCTAAAAATCGATGTTGAATGTGTAATCCGCAGATAGGCAGATATTGCTGTGAGATGTATTTTAATTGAAGAGAATGCTAGCTTAGACTTTTGTAAGTGTAATAAGGAGCTTACAATGTCCTTTGCGGAAGCATGTAGTGGTTGAATTTGATTAGTGTGGCAGTAGTAAATAAATATTTTCCATTTGTTTGCGTAACAATGTCTTGTAGTAGGTTTTCTAGCTTATTTAATGACCTCCATACATTTTGGAGTAAGGTCTAAGTGTCCAAATTCTAAGACTTCAGGAGCCAGATTGCTAGATTGAGCGATGCTGGATTCGGGTGTCTGATCTGTTGTTTGTGTTGAGTTAACGGATCTGGCCTGTTTGGTAATTTGATGTGAGGTACTACTGATAGGTCCAGCAGTGTTGTGTACCACGGTTGGCGAGCCCAGGTTGGTGCTATGAGTATTAGTTTGAGTCTGTTATGACTTAGTTTGTTTACCAGATAAGGAATGAGTGGGAGAGTTGGAAAAGCGTAAGCAAATATCCCTGACCAACTGATCCATAACGCATTGCCCTTGGATTGAGGGTGTGGGTACCTGGACGCGAAGTTTTGGCATTTTGTGTTTTCTTTTGTTGCGAATAGGTCTATTTTTGGTGTTCCCCAGCGTAGGAAGTAATCCTGTAGGATCTGGGGATTCATTTCCCATTCGTGTGTTTGCTGGTTATCTCGACTGAGATTGTCGGCCAACTGGTTCTGAATGCCTGGGATGTATTGTGCTATTAGGCGAATGTGATTGTGAATTGCCCAATGCCAAATTTTTTGTGCTAAGAGACACAGTTGTGACAAGTGTGTCCCTCCTTGTTTGTTGAGATAATACATTGTTGTCGGTTTTGACAAGAATGTGTTTGTGGGCTATTAGTGGTTGAAATGCTTTTAATGCTAGAAACACTGCCATCAGTTCTACATAATTTATGTGGAGTTGTTTTTGTTGATTGTCCCATTGTCCCTGTATGCTGTGCTTGTTGAGGTGTGCTCCCCACCCCATCATGGAAGCATCTGTTGTGATCACATCTTGAGGCATTGGGTCCTGGAATGGCCGCCCTTGGTTTAAATTTATATGGTTCCACCATTGAAGCGAGAAGTCAACACTAAATCTTGGAGTTGACCCTGTGCTTGTGTCCATTGTTTTCCTATGCACTGTTGTAAGGGCCGCATGTGTAATCTCGCGTTTGGGACAATGGCTATGCATGAAGACATCATGCCTAGAAGTTTCATTACAAACCTTACTGGGTAGTGTTGGTTTGGCTGTATGCTTGATGTTATATTTTGGAACGCTTGGACCCTTTCTGGACTTGGAGTGGCAATTGCTTTTTGTGTGTTGAGTGTTGCTCCCAAGTATTGTTGTATTTGGGATGGCTGCAGATGTGATTTCTGGTAATTTATAGAAAACCCTAGTTTGTGTAGAGTTTCTATAACGTATTGCGTGTGAAAACACTGTTGTTGAGTGCTGGTTTTTATTAGCCAGTCGTCTAAGTATGGGAATACGTGCATATGCTGTCTCCTTGTGTAAGCGGCTACTACTGCAAGGCATTTTGTGAATACCCTTGGGGCTGTTGTTATCCCGAACGGTAACACTTTGAATTGATAGTGTACGCCGTGTATTACAAACCTTAAGTATTTTCTGTGATAAGGATGGATGGGTATGTGAAAGTAGGCATCCTTGAGATCTAACGTTGACATGTAGTCCTCCTTTTTTAGTAAGGGAACCACGTCTTGAAGTGTTACCATGTGGAAGTGATCCGACTTGAAGAGATTCAGTGTTCTGAGGTCTAATATAGGTCTTAACGTTTTGTCCTTCTTTGGAATTAGGAAATATAGTTAGTAGACGCATGTTCCTTTCTGATGGTTGGGTACTAACTCTATTGCTTGTTTTTGTAATAATGCTTGGACCTCTAGTTGTAATAGGTCTAAGTGTTGTTTGGACATATTGTGTGCCCTTGGGGGCACATCTGGCGGGAAATTTGTGAATTCTATGCAATAACCATGTTGGATAATGGCTAGGACCCATGCGTCCGTAGTAATGTGTCTCCAGTTTTGATAGTATGCGGTAAGTCTCCCCCCCACTGGTGCTAAGTGTTGGGGTTTTGTGACATTGAAGTCACTGTTTGGTTTGGCTTGTTTTAGGTGTCTGGGACTTACCCCTTCCTCTTGGGAATTGTCCACCTCTATATGAGCCACGAAACCCTCCCCTCTGGTATTGTGCCTGATAGGTGGGTCTGGTTTGCGAGGTGGAAGACTCTGGTGTTTTCATTCAAAACCCCCATCTAAATTGGGGCTTTCTAAATGTGCCTCTGCCCTTAGGGGAGAAGAGCGCGCCCATGGCTTTGGCCGTGTCCGTGTCCTTCTTTAATTTTTCAATTGCTGTGTCCACTTCCGGCCCAAACAATTGTTCCTGGTTAAAAGGCATGTTCAACACTGCTTCTTGGATTTCTGGCTTGAATCCAGAGCTTCGTAACCATGCATGCCTGCGAATGGTTACCGCAGTGTTGACCGTTCGTGCTGCCATGTCTTCCGAGTCTAATGCGGACCTTATTTGGTTGTTGGAAATTGCTTGTCCTCCTTCCACAACTTGCTGGGCACGTTTCTGGTGTTCTTTAGGCAAGTGTTGTATAATGTGTTGCATCTCGTCCCAGTGTGCCCTGTCATAGCGAGCAAGTAGGGCTTGTGAGTTTGCGATCCGCCATTGATTGCCTGCCTGTGCTGCCACTCGTTTGCCCGCTGCGTCAAACTTCCTACTCTCTTTGTCAGACGGTGGAGTGTCTCCTGACGATTGAGAGTTTGCCCTCTTTCTTGCTGCTCCTACAACCACCGAGTCTGGTGTAAGTTGCTGTGTTATAAACACAGGATCCGTTGGGGGAGGCTTGTATTTTTTCTCCACCCTAGGCGTGATAGCCCTTCCTTTGACTGTCTCCTGGAATACCTGTTTTGCATGTTTGAGCATGCCCGGGAGCATTGGCAGACTCTGGTAGGAAGGATGGGTGGATGCCAAGGTGTTGAACAGGAAATCATCTTCTATTGGCTCAGAGTGCATTGCTACATTATGGAACGTAGCTGCCCTTGAAAGTACCTGCGTATATGCACTACTGTCCTCTGGAGGTGACGGCTTTGTTGGGTAACAGTCCGGACTGTTGTCTGATACTGGTGCATCATACAAGTCCCATGCATCAGGATCATCCTGCATCATCCCTGTATGCGTAGGTGAATGCATAGGAGGTGTTCCCACCAGAGACAACTGTGGTGAGTGTAGTGGGGAAGGTTGTGGAGAAAAACTTGGTGGTGGTGTTTTTTCTCTGGCCACCTTCGGCTGCATTTCTGACTCTTGAAATGCCAGCTTTCTTTTTGTTTTAATTGGAGGAAGAGTTTGTATTTTCCCAGTCTCTTTCTGGATATGCAACCTCCTTTGCGTATGGTCTGGCTCAACTATACTTATTTCCTGCTCAAATCTGTGCTTTTCATGCATATGGCTGAAAAGTCCTTGCTCTTACGTGTAAGAGCTTCTTCTCGGCTCCGAAGCCGCTTTTTCGGTACCAATGTTTCCGATAAAGTCTTTTTCGGTTCCGAAGTTATTTTCCTCACCTTGGGTGAGTCGAACTCTCGGTGTCGAGATCGTTCGGTGCTGGAATCTCAACCGGAGTCGGAAGTCTTCGGCAAATCTCTGGCCTTTTTCGGTGCCGATGTTTGGTCACCTTCTTTTCGATGGGTTAAGCCATGGCCTGCTGGCGTCCCCTTGGCCTTAACGATCTTTGTGTGAGTTTTGGACGGGGCAGTTTTACTCTCTGTGTTCTGCATCATCGTGGTTCTTTCACTTTCGGAATTGTCAGAGTCCGTCCCCTGGAAAGAAAATTCTTTCCTCCTCCTCCTCGGCGTCGAGTTGTTCTCTGTGTCGACGCCATTTGTCTTCTCACTCGTCGATCACAAAGGGTCTTTTTTGATCGAAACGCCAGACAGGCCTCACAAGTATCCTCCCTGTGTTCTGGTGATAAACACAGATTACAGACCAGGTGTTGGTCTGTATAAGGATACTTAGAGTGGCACTTCAGACAGAAGCGGAAGGGGGTCCGATCCATTAGTCTTCGTTGATGGATGCGTTCGGGCCGACCAGGCCCCGCTGAAGAGCGGAAGCGCTGAACGGCTGCCAGAGCACCTCTGCGATCGGTGCCGATACGATAACACTAACCTGGTACCGAGCGATAACAATACCGTCGAATTTTTGATATTTAGATAACTTACCCGATTCGAAATTCCGGAGCGAAGAGGAACACGTCCGAACTCGATGGCGGAAAGAAAACAATCTAAGATGGAGTCAACACCCATGCGCAATGGAGCCGAAAAGGGAGGAGTCCCTCGGTCTCGTGGCTCGAAAATACTTTTTCGAAGAAAAACAACTTGTAACACTCCGAGCCCAACACTAGATGGCAGGATAATGCACAGCATCTGTATCTGCAGCTACACATGCCACCGAACATATATGGAAAATGTCACTTACCCACTGTACATCTGTTCGTGGCATGAGACGCTGCAGATTCACATGCTGTGCATATCCCGCCATCTAGTGTTGGGCTCGGAGTGTTACAAGTTGTTTTTCTTCGAAGAAGTCTTTTCGAGTCACGAGATCGAGGGACTCCTACCATTTCGGCTCCATTGCGCATGGGCATCGACTCCATCTTAGATTGTTTTCCCCGCAGAGGGTGAGGTAGGAGTTGTGTATATAGTAATAGTGCCCATGCAATGGAGTAAGTATGTATGTACATAATGTGTCTAAAAGTGATATATATATATTTACAAATTTACAAATGTACAGGTTTATTTTTATCAACTTATAACGGCTACAGGCTCCCGGGGAGGTGGGAGGGCGCATGTGAATCTGCAGCGTCTCATGCCACGAACAGATGTACACTGGGTAAGTGACATTTTCCGTTCGATGGCATGTGTAGCTGCAGATACACATGCTGTGCATAGACTAGTAAGCAGTTATCTCCCCAAAAGCGGTGGTCTCGCCTGTAGGAGTTGAAGTTGTTTGAAATAATGTTCGTAATACTGCCTGTCCTACTGTGGCTTGTTGTGTTGTTAACACATCCACACAGTAATGTTTAGTGAATGTATGAGGCGTAGAACATGTGGCTGCCTTACAGATTTCTGTCATTGGTATATTTCCTAGAAAGGCCATGGTGGCGCCTTTCTTTCTAGTGGAGTGTGCCTTTGGTGTAATAGGCAGTTCTCTCTTTGCTTTAACATAACAGGTTTGAATACACTTAACTATCCATCTGGCAATGCCTTGTTTGGATATTGGATTCCCTGCATGAGGTTTTTGAAAAGCTACAAACAATTGTTTTGTTTTGCGAAATTGTTTGGTTCTATCAACGTAATACATTAGTGCTCTTTTTATGTCTAATGTATGTAATGCCCTTTCAGCTACAGAGTCTGATTGTGGAAAGAAGACTGGGAGTTCCACTGTTTGATTTAAGTGGTACGGTGATATAACTTTTGGTAAAAATTTGGGGTTTGTGCGTAGAACCACTTTATGTTTGTGTATTTGTATAAAGGGTTCCTGTATGGTAAAGGCTTGTATTTCACTTACTCTCCTAAGAGATGTGATAGCTATTAGAAAGGCTACTTTCCATGTTAAGTATTGCATCTCACAAGAGTGCATGGGTTCAAATGGTGGACCCACGAGTCGTGTTAATACAATATGGAGGTTCCACGAAGGAACTGGTGGTGTTCTTGGTGGAATGATCCTTTTTAGACCCTCCGTAAATGCTTTTATGACTGGGATTCTAAATAATGAGGTTGAATGTGTAGTTTGCAGATAGGCAGAAATTGCTGTGATATGTATTTTAATGGATGAAAAGGCTAACTTAGACTTTTGCAAGTGTAGTAAGTAGCTTACAATGTTTGTCATGGACGCGTGTAATGGTTGAATTTGATTATTATGACAGTAATAAACAAATCGTTTCCATTTATTTGCGTAGCAATGTCTTGTAGTAGGTTTCCTCGCCTGTTTGATGACCTCCATACATTCTTGTGTAAGGTCTAGATGTCCAAATTCTAAGACTTCAGGAGCCAGATTGCTAGATTGAGCGATGCTGGATTCGGGTGTCTGATCTGTTGTTTGTGTTGAGTTAACAGATCTGGTTTGTTTGGTAGCTTGATATGAGGCACTACTGAAAGGTCTAGTAGTGTTGTATACCATGGTTGGCGTGCCTAAGTTGATGCTACTAGTATTAGTTTGAGTTTGTTTTGACTTAATTTGTTTACTAGATACGGAAGGAGTGGGAGAGGGGGAAAAGCGTAAGCAAATATCCCTGACCAACTCATCCATAACGCATTGCCCTTGGAGTGAGGGTGTGGGTACCTGGATGCGAAGTTTTGGCATTTTGCTTTTTCTTTTGTTGCGAATAGGTCTATTTGCGGTGTTCCCCAGTTTAGGAAGTAGGTTTGTAGTATCTGGGGATGAATTTCCCATTTGTGGATCTGTTGGTGATCTCGACAGATTGTCGGCTAACTGGTTCTGAATTCCTGGTATATATTGCACTATTAGGCGAATGAGAGTGTGAATCGCCCAATGCCAAATCCTTTGTGCTAAGAGACACAACTGTGATGAGTGTGTCCTTCCCTGTTTGTTTAGGTAATACATTGTTGTCATGTTGTCTGTTTTGACAAGAATGTGTTTGTGGGCTATTAGTGGTTGAAATGCCTTTAGTGCTAGAAACACTGCTAGTAGTTCTAGTTGATTTACATGAAGTTGTTTTTGCTGAGTGTCCCATTGTCCCTGGATGCTGTGTTGGTTGAGGTGTGCTCCCCACCCTACCATGGAAGCATCTGTTGCGATCACGTATTGAGGCACTGAGTCTTGGAAGGGCCGCCCTTGGTTTAAATTTATAGGATTCCACCATTGAAGCGAGGTGTGTGTTTGGCGTTCTATCAACACTAGATCCTGAAGTTGACCCTGTGCTTGTGTCCATTGTGTCGCTGGGCACTGTTGTAAGGGCCGCATGTGTAATCTTGCGTTTGGGACAATGGCTATGCATGAAGACATCATGCCTAGAAGTTTCATCACTAATTTTACTTGATATTGTTGGTTTGGGTGCATGCTTTGTATTACGTTTTGGAATGCTTGTACCCTTTGTGGACTTGGAGTGGCAATCCCTTTTTTTGTGTTGATTGTTGCTCCTAAGTATTGTTGTATTTGACATGGTTGTAAGTGTGATTTTAGGTAGTTTATTGAGAACCCTAGTTTGTGAAGGGTTTCTATGACGTATTTTGTGTGTTGAAGGCATTGTTTCGGAGTGTTGGTTTTTTATTAACCAATCGTCTAGATACAGGAATACGTGTATGTGCTGCCTTCTGATATGTGGTATTTCCTGTGTGAAGGATGTATGGGTATATGGAAGTACGCATCCTTGAGATCTAATGTTGACATGTAGTCTTGTTGTTTGAGCAAGGGGATTACGTCTTGAAGTGTTACTATGTGAAAGTGATCTGATTTGATGTAAAGATTTAGTGTTCTGAGATCGAAGATGGGTCTCAGAGTTTTGTCCTTTTTGGGTATTAGAAAATACAGGGAATAAACCCCTGTTCCTTTTTGATGGTTGGGTACCAGTTCTATTGCGTCTTTTTGTAACAACGCTTGGACTTCTAGTTGTAATAGGTCCAAGTGCTGTTTGGACATGTTGTGTGTTCTTGGAGGCACATTTGGTGGTAATTGTAGGAATTCTATGCAATAACCATGTTGGATAATGGCTAGGACCCACAAGTCTGTAGTTATTTCCTCCCAATTTTGGTAATCTGTGAGTCTTTCCCCCACTGGTGTTATGTGTTGGGGATTTGTGACGTTGAAGTCACTGTTTAGTTTGTGGGGTTTTTGGGCTTTGGAATTTCCCTCTGGTTTTAGGGAACAGTCCACCTCTATATTGTCCCCGAAAGCCTCCTCTTTGGTACTGGCCCTGGTATGTGGGTCTGGCTTGTGAGGTTGAGGGTTCTGTGCCTTGGCCTCGAAACCCCCCCTCTAAAGTGTGGCTTCCTGAATGTGCCTCTGCTCTGTGGTGAGTAGAGCGCGCCCATGGCTTTGGCCGTGTCAGTGTCCTTTTTTAGCTTTTCTATAGCTGTATCCACCTCCAGCCCAAACAACTGTTGTCCATTAAAAGGCATATTAAGCACAGCCTGTTGGATCTCGGGCTTAAATCCGGAGGTGCGGAGCCATGCGTGACTCCGAATAGTCACTGCTGGGTTCACAGTGCTGGCGGCTGTGTCCGCTGCGTCCATTGCCGATCGTATCTGGTTGTTGGAGATACTTTGGCCCTCCTCCACCAATTGCTATGCACACTTTTGAAACTCCTTGGGAAGATGTTCAATAAAATGCTGCATTTAATCCCAATGAGCCCTGTCATATCTTGCCAATAAAGCTTGTGAATTGGCAATGCGCCATTGATTGGCTGCAACTCTTTTCCCCGCTGCATCAAACTTTTGACTTTCTTTGTCGGGTGGTGGTGCATCCCCAGAAGTCTGTGAGTTTGCCCTTTTGCGTGCTGCGCCTACTACCACTGAGTCAGGTGTTAGTTGTTGCGTGATGTACACGGGGTCCGTAGGTGGAGGCTTGTACTTTTTTTTCACTCTAGGTGTAATAGCTCTGCATTTGACGGGTCTTGAAACACTTGTTTTGCGTGTTTTAACATCCCTGGTAACATCGGCAGACTCTGGTACTGGCTGTGTGTTGACGACAAAGTATTAAATAAAAATTCATCCTCGATAGGTTCAGCATGCAGTGCTACATTGTGAAAAGTAGCTGCTCTGGACACCACCTGCATGTAAGCAGTACTATCTTCAGGTGGTGACGGTCTTGCCGGGTAGCAGTCTGGACTTTTGTCAGATACTGGTGCATCGTAGAGATCACATGCATCTGGGTCAGCCTGGGACATCCCTGTGTGCGTTGGAGATTGCATCATAGGGGGTGTTGCTATTGGTGACAGTTGCGGCGAGTGCAGTGGCGATGGTTGTGGCGAAAAATGTGGTGGAGTTTTCTGTTTTGCCACCCTTGCCTTAGGCTGTTTCTCTGTTTCTTGGAAAGCAAGTTTCCTTTTCATTTTAATAGGGGGAAGAGTTCTTATTTTCCCTGTGTCTTCTTGAATACGGAGCCTTCTTTGTGTATAATCTGGCTCTCCCAGCTCCAATTCTTGTTCAAACCTATGGCCTTGAAGTTGGGATGACAGGCCTTGTTCCTCAGAATAGGAACTCAGTTTCGGCTCTGTTGCTGGATGTTTCGGCAACAAAACTTTTTCTGTAGTCTTTTTCGGCTCCGAAGCCACCTTTTTCGGTTTTGGGGTGCCGATCTCTCGGTGCCGACTTTGCTCGGAGCCGGTATCTCGGTGTCGAGTCTGGTCGGAGCCAGTATCTCGGTGACGAGTATACTCTGTGCCAGTATCTCGACCGGAGTCGGATGTCTTCGACACGTGTGTGCCCTTTTTCGGTGCCAATGGTTGGTCACCGTGTTTACGGGTTAAGCCATGGCCTGCAGGCGGTGGCGTCCCCTGGGCTTTCATTATCTTGGTGTGAGTTTTAGCCGGGGCAGTTTTACTCACGGTTTTCGCCGGCTGCTCACTTTCAGCCTCGTCCGAGTCCGGAATGGAGTAAGTCTCCACCTCTTCGACGTCGTGTTGTCCTCACGGCGTCTACGCCATTTGAAGCCTTCGAGCTCTCCGGTCCCATAGCGTCTTTTTCAACGAAGGTCTCGCAGGTATCCTCTTTAAGTTCGGGGGACAAACACAAATTACAGACCAAATGCTGGTCTGTGTAAGGATACTTATTGTGGCATTCGGGGCAGAAGCGGAATGGGGTGCGTTCCATTAGCCTTAAAGACGCACGCGGTCGGGCCGGCCAGGCCCTGCCGGGGAATGGAAGCCCCGAAGGGCTACCAGAGCTCTTCTTTTATTCGGTGTTGATCTGCTATAACTAACCCGATACCAAACGCAAACAATACCGTCGAGTTTTCCGAGATTTAACTAACTTTCCGAACCGAAACACGGAGTGAAGAGGAACACGTCCGAACCCCATGGCGGAAAGAAAACAATCTAAGATGGAGTCGACGCCCATGCGCAATGGAGCCGAAAAGGGAGGAGTCCCTCGATATCGTGACTCGAAAAGACTTCTTCGAAGAAAAACAACTTGTAACACTCCGAGCCCAACACTAGATGGCGGGATATGCACAGCATGTGTATCTGCAACTACACATGCCATCGAACATATATATACACACACACTCCCTTTGACATGTCATCAGGACACTCTAGAGATAATGTTTCATGATTTATACATCCCTGAATTGGGCAGCCAGAAAAATAACAGAACACTGATTTCAGAAACCCAAACATGTAAAGCACATACATGCCAATTATTTAAATTAAAAGAAACATAAAAAACTGAAATGAAATTAAACCCATGAGGGGAATTAAAACTCACCTATTAACAGATAGCAGCATTACTGACCTAACGTTTATTTTGCCCCTTCTATAAAAGAACAAAGAAAAATGGACACACAAGAAAGTTGAGGGACCTAAGCAAGATGACGCAAGAGCTGGGGCTAGTAGGATCAAGCTCTGTCTGAAGGGTCGCTTAGCAAACAGTCCTGCTCAACCCCTCCAACTCCCCGTATAAAACAACACAATTTGCCTTTACTATCATTTAGTTAAGACATATGATTTAAATTAGAGAGCTCCAACTCTTACCCGACAGAAAAAATGTCATGCTAGAGTGGGATTTCCCTTTCCCTTCATGTTTTCTGTTCAATTGAAGATATTCTGAAAGAACGCGGCCAAGGTCAGGCAAGATGTAATTTTTTCTTAATTTAACATAAATACAACCGTAATTATCAATTTTGCCCAATCTTTGTACAGGCTTAAATTCATGGCATAATAGGTACTAGCTTTCAACGATCCAGCTTCAATATATACAGACATATTCGCTATTGTACACATTCTAAAATAATTAAGAACCAGACAATGGACCATGTGATAAACATTCATCTAAATTGCCAAACAAAAATATAAAATGATTAAAACTCAATTTCCCAATGAAGTCTCAAAGTTGTAATTGCCCAACTTGAGTTGCTCTTTAATTCATAATTCTAACAATATATTTTAATTATGATCAAACAGCACTAACATGAATTGTACTAAACCCAACCAATGAGATATGCAAGTTACCTTCCTATGCTCCATGGTGGCAATACTTGCTTTACTTTTACAATTCCAAATCACTAAATCACCATGCTGGGTAATTTGAACTTCTTATATACTGGGATCCTGGATTGAGAATTGTATTCAGTACTTGGGCGCACTGATCAGTAAAAAGCTCAATAGTGACACCCACAAGGGGCAGACTGATTCTTTCCAGATCAAAAATAGATTTTACCATGCCATTACATATATTAAGTCCAAGTTTCAGGTGTACTTCTCAGGATAGATAAATTCTGTATTTGCATAGTTTATCAAAACAATTACAATAAAACCAACATTCACAGCTAAGCACAAAAAAGTCTAGTAAAGTGCATTGAGTTTTTTTTTTTTTTTTTTAAATGGTAGTTGCATTTTGAGCTAACAAAATTTTATTTTGTAGTTTTTGTTAAAAAGAAGAAAAGATTTCTAAAAGCAGCCCATCACTTAATGTGTACATCAATGAAAGCATCAGTCAGTAGCAAAGAGAAACAGTGTCATGATGACTGTTTGCAACCAGAAATGCAAGGGTGTGTAAATAACTCATTGACTATAACGGGTTACCTGACCAGAATTATAGTAGTCGCCCTTGTTGCTTCTTTATTGCTAGTGTTAAAATTTTTACTAGCCGACAGTTTAGCTGTAAGTCCCCTGAGGCAAAGCAGACCAGCACAGCTTGTCTCCTTGTGCGTATAACCCTTTCATTAATTTTTTTTTTTTTTTTTTTAAGAAGTATTTTCCTTTCTATAATACGTTTTTCACAAGTACTGAGCAGAAGCTGAATGTCTTCTATACAGGTGGCACACAGGCAACAGGACTTATTTGCCAAGTCTCTCAGCCACGGAGACATATTTAGTGCTCAAGGTAACAACCCCAAACGGTGCCACAAAAGCTGCTCTTTAATGTATTGTGGGAACCCAGGCCGAGATACGTCTGTGGTGCCAAAGTCATGTACAAATTCAGTGTCATCCAGGCATGAGCCTTCCTTGAAAAGGTTGCCTTATCCTCCACTAAGGATTGGAGCCTAATCAACTTCCAAACTGTTTATTTTTTTTTATTTTTTTATTTTCGAAAGTGCAGTGGCTGGTTTGCATCCTCCCATAGGAAGGTGAACCCCGTCTTCGCCAGGGATCTTCTAGATAGGTTCTGGCCGGTGAGGCATCCTTCTGCTGAAGCTCCCGCTATAAATGGTGATTAAGAGTGCCGGGAGCCCTAATTTTGCGCCAAAAGATTATGTATGCACCTTGTCTCACCAGGGATTGTTTTAAAAGGCCAAACTTCAGTCTAACTTGGGCAGGAGAAGTGTTTTTCAGTAGACTGAAGATGATTGTAGGAAAATTGCTCCTTGTTGCAATTACCCCCCACTTTTTTGCCTGATATTGATGCTGACTTGACAGTGTGTGTTGGGACCCTGCTAACCAGGCCCCAGCACTAGTTTTCTTTCACTAAAGATGTACCATTGTTTCAACGAATGGCACACCCCTGGCACACAGATAAGGCCCTTGTAAAAGGTACCATTGCTACCAAGTGCTTTGTGACCAGGGAAGGTCCCTAAGGGTTGCAGCATGTGTTGTGCCACCGTGAGGGACCCCTCACCTAGCACACTGCCATTGCAGATTATGTGTGTTAGCAGGGAGAAAAAGGCAAAGTCGACATGGCATCCACCTCATGGTGCCATGCCCACAAAACACTGCCTGTTGCATAGGTAAGTCACCCCTCTAGCAGGCCTTAAAGCCCTAAGGCAGGGTGCACTATACAACAGGCGGGGGCATAGCTGCATGAGCAATATGCCCCTATAGTGTCCAAGTCCATTCTTAGACATTGTAAGTACAGTTTGGCCATATTCAGTATATGGTCTGAGAGTTTGTTCAAACAAACCCCACAGTTCCATAATGGCTACACTGAATACTGGGGAGTTTGGTATCAAACTTCTCAGACTAATAAACCCACACTGATGGCAGTGTTGGATTTTTAAAACAAAAATGCACACAGAGCATCTTAGAGATGCCCCCTGTATTTTACCCAATCCTTCAGTGCAGGACTGACTGGTCTGTGCCAGCCTGCTACTGAGAGACAAGTTTCTGACCCCTCTGGGGTGGGAGCCTTTGTGCTCTTCGAAGCCAGAAACAAAGCCTACACTGGCTGGATGTGCTTCACACCTCCCCCCTGCAAGAACTGTAACACCTGGCTGTGAGCCTCAAAGGCTCAGGCCTGGTGTTACAATGCCCCCAGGGCACTCCAGCCAGTGGAGATGCCCTCCCCTCCCGGACAAGCCCCCACTTTTGGCAGAAAGTCCAGAGGGATAATCAGAAAAACAAGGAGTCACCCCTCCAGCCAGGTCCACCGCTAATGTGAGCAGAGCTGAAGTGACCCCCCTCCTTGAGAAATCCTCTATCTTGCTTTGGAGGAGTAGGACCAATAAGGATAGGGATGTGCCCCCCTCCCCAGAGGGAGTGGGCACAAGGAGGGTGTAGCCACCCTCAGTGACAGTGGCCATTAGCTACTGACCCCAACAGACGCCTAAGTTTAGTATTTAGGGGCAACCCTGAACCCAGATCATCAGATTACTGACGAAGCCACAGGAAGAAAAAGGACTGCCAAGCTGAAAACCCTGCAGAGACGAGAAGGAGACGACAACTGACTTTGCCCCAGCCCTACCGGCCTGTCTCCAGCTTCAAGGACCCAGCAGCCGAAAAGCGACACGCTCTACAGGACCAGCAACCCCTGAAAAGCCTCCAGGGAACTGCCTGCAACAACGAGGACCAAGAACTCCTGTGGGCAGCGGCTCAGTCCAACCAGAAGAAAAGACATCAATCTTTAAAGGGACTCCCACCTCACTCCAGAAGCGTGAGTCCCCACTACCCTGCACCCAATGCCCCCTGCCCGTGTCCAGAGAAACCAATTATCCATAAAGGACCACCCCCCAGGCAACCTTTCCGCCCTGGGCTGACCCCTCTGCATCCCCACGTCGAAGCCTCCAGAGGGAATCCAGAGGACCCCCCTGACAGCGACTGCCCAGGACAAAGATATCCGACACCTGGAGAAGCACTGCAGCCCCCAGGCCCATGAGAAACTGACCACCGGTGAAGCAATGACCAGCAGGTGGCCCTCACCCTTGCCCAGTCTGTGGCTTGCCCATGAGGCCCCCCTGTGCCCTGCCTGTAGCGCCTAAGTTACCCCCGGGTCCCTCCATAGAGTTCTATTGAGAACCCGATGCCCTGTTTGCACACTGTGCCCAGCTGCCCCGTGCTGCTGAGGGTGTGTTTTTTGTACCCTCCAGTACTCCCCCAACACCCCCTTGTCTGCCCTCCGACAACACAGGTACTTACCTGCAAGCAGACTGGAACCAGAGTACCCAGTCTCCATAGGCGCCCACGTTATTTTGGCTCCTGTTTGATCTCTGCACCTGACCAGCCCTGTGTTGCTGAGTGTTTGGGGTTGCCTTGAACCCCTAACGGTGGGCCACCTATGTCCCTGTGACTGACCCAGTAAGTGTGGTACTTACCTCTGAAACTGTACTGTACTTACCTCCTCCAGGAACTGTTGAAAATTGCAGTGTGTCCACTTTTAAAATAGCTTTTTGCCATTTTAATGAAAACTGTGTACAATATTGATTTGATTCAAAGTCCTAACTATTACTATGCAAAGTACCTTTCATTTAATGTACTTACCTGCTAAATGAATCTTGTGGTTCTAAAAATATTTTTCTATATAAAAACCTATTGGCCTGGAGTTAAGTCATTGAGTGTGTGGTTTCACTTATTGTTTGTGTGTGTACAACAAATGCTTAACACTACCCTCTGACAAGCCTAACTATTCAACCACAAATAGAGCATTAGTATTATCCATTATTGCCTCTGTCAAGCCTCTTAGGGAACCCCTGGACTACGAGCACACTGTATCTCATTTTGATATAGTATATACAGAGCCAACTTCCTACAATGATCCTGTAGACTTTTGCTACTGTGCAATCTAGAGTTAGCACATCCCTTCCTCTTTGAATCTCACTGCCGTAAGTTACTGTAGGCAGGAGCTCAGCTTTCATTACCTGTAAAGGGGGGGGGGGTGGGATGACGGCCCATTCATTTGCCTTTTTAATCTTTTTAGGAATACTGCTATGGCCAAGCCTTCTCCTGTGATGGTACCCCTTTGTTGGGCAAAGTTACTTAATTTGTCAGCAATCACCCCCAAGATACTTATATTCATGTGCTTGCTGAAGGGGTCTCACCCAGTACTACAACAGGGGAGGCTTCTTCCTGTTGTTGATTGTATGAGTTTTTTTCAAAATTGACAGTTAAAGTGTTGTCTTCCGAGTACAGCTGAGTTGCAATAAATAGCCTAAGGAGCCCTACCTTGGAATGGATTAGTACAAGGACATGTGCGTACATGAGCCACACAAACAACTGGACTCCCAAGCCTCAGAGCATGTGGGTTACTGGCATCAAGGATCCCCACCAGATCAGCTAAGTACAGGTTGCTACGCAAACCTACTTCAGCCCTTTGGTGTAAATATTCGCCTCAAGAGATGTGTGCCCACGCTCAGTTTCACCTGTACCCAGGTTTCAGTGTGGAGGGCTATTATCAGGTCCAAAAGGGGCTGAGGGATGCCGCAGTGATATAATTTCCTCCAAAGCCTCTTCCTCTCCACGTGGTAAGATGCACTACTTAGATTGTTTTTCCTTTGCAAGAATGATTTACATTTAATTTTGTAGATATCACTGGAACAACTTGAAAAATGCAATCTAACATTTTCCCCAAGAACGCAGGGTAACACCTGTTCTATGCCAACAGCAACTGTTAAGTTTTCCATCAAATAGGCTCAACATCTACCAAATATAGGTTAAACAATAAAGGTGCCAAATGGCAAACTTATTGGTCTCTCTTCACAAGAATTTTAGAGAGAAAGCTTTTTTTCTACACACACCAAACAACAGACTGTTTTAATATTGGATTTGAACTGTGCCAAATAGTGCAAAATACCTTTTCACATTTTTCCCCAAAATAAACTATACATGCACTAAACCAAACTCAACAAAAAGGGGTTCTACAACTGATATTAAGACTTTATGTGCCAGGACAGCTAATGGAAGACACAAGTGAGTGGTGGAGTTCTGCTTCCTAAATCCAAACGTCATGGAATTTACTAACATATCTAAATATAGACAAACTAATTGGAAGGATTATTCCCATCACCCTTTTTGAAAAGCAGCACTAATAATGCCCCATAACTGAAGTAGTGTATGGAATGCAGTGGCATTGAATTCAGCGGTGAACAAAGCAGTGTCACAGAATACAGCAACAGATTAGAGTGATGCATACCAAAGTACAGTGGCACAATAGAGTGCTGTGTCAGTAGAGGGACAGTGGTGTGAAGTGACAGTTGTGTGATGCAGAAAGCAGTGACGCAGTCAAGTGTCGTAGAGTTCAGTGGCACAGTACAGTGTTGCAGAGAATTGGGTCAGTGGAGTAGTGTAGAAAGCATTGGCTTATTTGGGTGGTGTATAGTACCATAGTGTAAGAAACTGGGTTCTGGTTGCAACTTTGACAGAAGTGCACCTGGTTCCTGAAAACGAGGACTTTAGTGCCAGTGTTCCTTCTCCAAAACAAGGCACCTGGTCACTTAATTCCCAAGAGGCCAAGCCCTTTAGCACCTCTTTCAGTCTCTAGTAAATGGTGCCTCTGTTACCTAGGGAAGAGGTACTAAAGAGGATCCCCAAGAGTTGCAGCACAGCTTGTGCCACACTAAGGGACCCAGCACCAACTCATACAGACTGGCACTGCAGGCTGTGTGACAAGGTGCTCCAAAAAGTGAAAACACAACATGGGACACACTTGTGTGCCCTGTAATACTAGTCACCCCTACAGCAGGCCTTACAGCCTTAAGGCAGGATGCTTTAGATTACAAGTGAAGGCATATCTGCATGAGCAAATGTACCCCTACTATGTCTGTCAATTCTTAGACCTATTAGACCTAGTAAGTGAATAGAGAAACCATTTTAAATCCGTGTTGGCTACTGGTCAATATGAGTTCCCCAGCTACATGATGGCTTCACTGAAAAGAGGGATGTTTAGTATTAATCATCTTGCATTAATAAACCCATCACTGATTCCAGTGATGGGTTTATTAATACATGCAACCCAGAGGGCACCTTAGAGGAGCCTCCCTGAAAACATACCAACTGCTGGTGGGCTGACTAGTTTCCACCAGTCTGCCACCAACAGACGAGTTTCTGACCCTCAAGTGTAAGAGCCTTTGCTCTTGGGCAGTCAAGAACAAAGCTAGCTCTGGCAGAAGTGTAAACACACCCCTCCCAAAAGGATGGCCTGCAAATCTGCATTCCAAGGCAGGTGAACTTCAAAGAAGCCAACTGCCCTTGGTATGCAGATCTGGCTTCCCTCAGAAGTGCTGTAGTCCCCCAGCCGACAGGCCCATTTGGCACCTGGACAGGTGGAAAAAAGAGCTATGCAGGAGGCGTATTGCATTTGCAGTTTGAACACAGCCTTAGGAATTCCACCATTGTGTGTACTACAATTAGGAATTCTGGGGCAGGGTGATGCCCGCTCCCCAAAGGAAGTTGTCATCAAGGGGGGGTAGTGACCCCAGGAGTAAGTAGCCCATTGGCTACTAGCCTTCACTCCCCTGAATGCCCCTAAATTGAGTATTTAGGGAAGCCCCCTGGTACCAGGACCTCAGATTCGCTAGCCTACAGAAGATGGAGCTGAAGAGCCACAAAAACCAACTGAGGACAGCAACTGACTTGGCCTCAACCCCACCAGCTAACTGCTGTCCGTCAGTTGAGCCAAAGCCGACTCGTCTTACAGCTGTTCTACCTCCAAATGTATGGGAGGACTGCCAACACTTCGAGAAGTAACCAGGATCTCCCATGGAGTTGTTGAGCTACTTCCCTGCAATCTGCAGGAACCAAAGACTCACTAGGACTCCTGACTGCCAAGACAGCACCCATGCCCCCAAGCTGAACCAAGCAACAGTGCCAGCATGGTCCCCAGGCCCTCAAGAGCCAAAGCCCACCTTGGGTTTGTCAACAGTGGACTTCCCAATGCTGCCCGCAGCCTCTTTTTGCAGGCCCCTTCCAATCACAAGTATCCCCTGCACCGGAACCTGCTGCCAAAAGACACCACCACTGCACCCAAGCCCGAGGAGAAGTGGGCAACAGTATCCCTATGTGGCCAAGCATCCAAACAGTCAAGCCTCCCTGTGGGTCCCCTTACACTGGCGGCCTAGTCCCTGCTTACAGCCTCTTTCTGACTGGACTGATCTCCATGTGAAGTGAATTGGACACTCAAAGCCGTAACACCTCTGCACCCAGATGGAGGAAACTGCCCTGGTGTTTGGTGAGTACCTACGGTGTTATCACCTTATACCAGGTATCCCCTATCAGTGAGGTGAAGAAAGTGTCTAGGAAGCCAGTGCTCTCTAGAGGTAGCTGTGGATGAGCAGCCAAGACTTATCTAGGAGTCATGCAATGCTTATGCAATACCACTATAGGAACACAGCACTTACACACATGAACCAGTGTTACAAAAATAAAGGTACTTTATTATAGTAACACAAATACCAAAATACTCAATAGGCAATATTCTAATAGGAGGTAAATAAACACACTTATGCACACATTAGAAGGCAGTGATTAGCATAGAAGGTAATGGCAAATAGTAAAAACAATTCAAAATAGTGAAGGCTCTAGGGAGAGACCAAACCATATACTATGTAAGTGGAATGTGAAAGGCAGTTCCCCACCCAAGGACGTGGAATCAGTAGAGGGGAGCTGGAGGAACTAGGAACCCCAAAGGTTAAGTACTAGGGTGCCCCCCCCACCCCCCCAGCGACCAGGATGAGAGGAGGTAAGTACATGTTTTTTCCCCCAAACCCACAGGAGAACTTTGGAAAAGGAATGCACACGTCGGCGGTCGTGATGCAGTCAGTCGTGTTGGAAAACCACTAACAAGCCTTGGAAAATGCAAGAGTCCGAGAAGCAGGTTCTTGCAAGGCTGAAGAGGACCAGCAAGGCACAGGGGACTCAAACCAAGGAGGGGAGTCCGAGGTGACCCTCAGCAGTCGGAAAGTCCCAAGAAGAGGAGGCTGCCCCCACAGACGACAAACGGGCAGCAGGCACAGGAGTCGCAGTGATGCCCACTCAACACACCTGAAGAGGAGTCTCTTGTCACTGGAGCAGAAGGCAGGAGACACTGCTTTGCAGGGAGGAGTTCTGGAGGCCGGGGGCTACACGGAGCCTGAAGATCACTTGGAGGAGGAACAAACAAGCCTTGGAAGCTGCAAGAGTTGTGGTGGACAGGGGTACAGTCCTGCACGGAAAGGCAAGGGCTTACTGTCTCCCAAGTTGGATATCTGGTAGAGAGGACCAAAGATACTACTCCGGACCACCACCTGTGCTGCAGGATCCACGCAGTTCCAGAGGAGAGAGGATCCACAAAGCCGGTTGTCGTTGCAGTTGGTGCCTGCGGATGCAGGGGAGTGACTCCTTCACTCCAAGGGAGATTCCTTCTTACTTCTTGTGCAGGCTGAAGACTTGGCACCTTCAGAGGATGCACAGCAAGGGAAATGTTGCAGTTGCTGGAAGGAGTCTGAGAAACAATGTTGTAGAGCTGAGTCGTCACTGGAATTGCAGATTGTCGGTTCCTGGAGGGTCCAGTTACAGTCCCGATGGGCAGAAGATGAAATAAACGATGTAGAGGAGTCCAGCTGGAATCTTACACGTCGGATCTGAGGACCCACCGAGGAAGAGACCCTAAATATCTCAAGAAGGGGGATTGGTCATCTAGCAGGAGGAGGCTGTGATCTCACCTGCCTGACCTGGCCACTCAGATGCTCCCAGGTGCCTCTGCCAATCATGGATTTAAGATGGCAAAATCAAGTGGCCACATGGAGGAGCTCTGAGCACCACCCCTGGGGTGGTGATGGACAGGGGAGTGATCACTCCACTTTCCATTGTCCAGTTTTGTGTCAGAGCAGGGAACCAGGGTTCCCTGGACTGGTGCAAACCAGTTTATGCAAGGAGGGCAACAAATGTGCCCTTCAAAGCATACTGGTGGCTTGGGGAGCAGTGCTTAATTTGTAAATAGAAAAGTGCCGGTGCTCAGAGCGCTCCTCTGAATCACGCGGCTGCTGCAGTTAAACATGTGAGCATGGAATACTGAGGCAGCGTAATCCTGAAGCCGTCTCGGCCCTCTTCAATCCATTTAAAGCCACTCCCAGCACTTCAGCTCACTCTTGCAGTGTTCTGCTTTCTCCCATTGTGGCGCTTTTTCATTTTTCTCCTCCTCCGTCTTTCCCATGTGTGTCTTTTGCTCGCAGCAAATGCTTGAGGCAGAAGACTAAGCCCCAGCCCTAAAAAATAAGTGCCGGTGCTCAGCACCTGAAACAACAAGTACAAATTAAGCACTGTTGGGAAGCTATCCCTTCCGAGCCATATAACACCTATTTCCAAGGGAGAGGGTGTTACCTCCCTCTCCCACAGGAAATCCTTTGTTCTGTCTTCCTGTGCCTGAGCTGATCAAGCAGTAGCATGAGCAGAAACCTGTCTGAGGGGTGACAGCTGCGTGTGCTGCCCGGAAAACTCCAAAAGACTAGTAGGAGCAATGCTGAGGGACCTGTAGGGAGTCCCCCAGAAAGTATGGAATCATACAACCAATACTGGTAACAGTTTTGGGGTATGATTCCGACATGCTTGATACCAAAACATGACCTATATCCAGTACACGCGTAAAATAGCTTCCCCGCACTACAGCGTAATGGGGCTGGAGTTTGTAGGGGTACCTCTACTCATACAGGGGTACCCTCACACACAGGTACCTGCACCCTGAACTTTGGGTTATGAGGGCCTTGCTTAGGGTGACTTAGTGACCTCAGTGAAAGGGTGCACGCACCTTTTCACGCAGGCTGCAATGGCAGGCCTGAAGACATTTTGCATGGGCTCCCATGGGTGGCACAATACATGCTGCAGCCCCTGGTGCCCCAGTGCCATAGGTACCCAAGTACCATATACTAAGGACTTATATGGGGGCACGAGCATGCCAGCTGTGGGGTGTGCTAAGTCCTAAGCAACTAAATTTAGAGGGGAAGAGCACAATCACTGGGGTCCTGGTTAGCAGGATCCCAGTGAACACAGTCAAAACACACTGACAGCAGGCAAAAAGTGAGGATACCCATCTCAAAAAGAGGGTACTTTCCTACACTGGACACCCCAGAGACCCCGACCCCTCCTCCTCCCAAGTGGTGATCTGTTTGTGTGGCCTTGGACCTTGCCCCATACTCACCTCAAGTCCACAGAACAGTCCTGTAAGTTGTTGCTAAGTTCCCATAAGCATGGTTTGTTTTTTGCCCCTCTCAGTATTACATTAGGGCACCGAATCTGAAAAGCACCTCTGCTCCCAGATGCCTCAGTGCCTCATGAAGTGACCTGTTGGTGCTGCTTTGGACCTTGCCCCAATACTTAACTCCAGAAGATGGGTCCTATAATTTGCTGCGAAGTACCCATACGCAATATATGTTCCCCCCACAGAATAACATTGCTGCTCTAAAAATTGCTGTCTCAACTTTTGAATACTGTAAAAATTCATTACTTGAAAAGTACTCAACCAATTCGGATGATTTTGGTATCAAAATCTATATTAAAGTAGGTGTTATTTTTATAAATTGGTGTCAGATTAGTGCATCTCGAACTGCCTTTGCATGTGCAATAAATGCTTAGCACTACCCTCTGATATGCCCAATGCTCATCCACACTACCACAAAAGAGCATTTGGGATGCCATTTGTGCCTCAGTAATTACTGTGGTGTTTGCTTGGACTCTTACCTCAATTTGGTCCACTACATAAAGAGCCAGCTTCCTACACAAGCTGCAGTGGTGTACAGTAGTGCAGAATGGAGTGGAGTTCAGTGGTGGAGTGCAGTGTTGCAGAGAACAGAGTGCAATAGAGCGGGGTAGAGAGCATTGGTGCAGAGTGCAGTTGTGTAGAGTGCAGTCATTAAGAGTAGAGTGCAGTGGTGTGGAGCGATGCAGGGTAGAGTTCAGTTGCATAGAGTAGCATTGTGCAAAGGCATTAAGCGGTGTAGAGTACATGTTGATTAGAGCGGCATACAGTGTCATAGTAGGACTCTCGCTCCTAGATGAGACTGCTAGTTTAGGGGAGACAGCACTTTTGTTTGCAGGTGACTAAGTCACTCCTCTAACAAGTCACGACTGTCGTCCCAACCCTCCTGGCTCACAAGCAGTACCTCACTAAAACCCAGACAGTGTAAGGTCATTTCTGGCAGCCTTATGCATGGACTCTAGATAAGGCTTCTCATGGAAGTTGTGGTGGAACAGAAATTACCCTTTTCTCTCATCAGCAATAAGTCAGTCACAGGTAATGAAGGAGATGCAGGAACGTTTTCAATAGGTTTACTGAAAAGACTGCAATCTACGGTAAAATGCATGAAGTGCAATGATTAAAATAACAAACAATAAAAGGAGCATAATTGTGAAGTTGAATACAAAGACCCTCACCATCTTGGAATAAACATGAAAATCCCTAGCATAGAGAACCTAATCTCTAAGCTAATGAGAGCTAGGTATGATAAACATAATTTGCCAAAATCATGTCCATGAGAAGCGCCCATCAACCCTCGTTGCCTTGGAATGAGGTCTCTATGTCAGACTGTGAGGTGACACAATGTGTAGATGGCATCTGGAAAGAATTCCTCTAATGACCTTATCCGTGTGAGATGTATTTATACAGATCATGTAGGACCCCTGGTGCAGGTTGTTTCCAAACAATTGATAAGAAGGCAGACTTTTGGCGGCACTTACATAAACAATCCCAAACAAGGGGACATTATGTTTCTGTTGCATGTAAGTGGGAAAGGGACAATGTTAATACCCATGATCACTTGATTATGGTGCTGATAGTGATGCCTGGCACTGATGATGCAAATCAAAACATCTTTATAAAATATAAACAGCAGCCATCTTTAAAGAAATAATAAAATAAATTGACTAAAACAGGTTAAGCTAAGTAGGTTAAAAGTCACTAAGTGACAGAGGCACAGGCCTGCAAGCCCATGGGCTAAGCTAATCTCATCTCCTGAGTCCCAATACAAACAAAATTGGATTCACCACAACAGTGTATTGACAAGAGTGCAGGGGCATAGAGGTGAGCGTTACAGAGTAAAGTGCAGTGGTGTGGAGTAGATTGGAGGCCGAAATTGGAGGTTTGTAGAGTGCACGGGAGAAGACTGCATTGGCGTGGAGTAGTACAGTGTACAGCAGAGAGGTGTAGCGTAAAGTGGAGTGGTGCAGAGTGCAGAGGCATGGGTTTGTGTAAAGTGCTGTGGTGCTGAGTAGAATGCAGTGGTGCGGAGTGGAGTGGCATAAAGTGGAGTATTCATGGTGTATCACACTGCCATTACAGACCACACCTTTTCGACTGAAATCACCATTACAATTGTACAGACCATTTTACTAATAAAACTACACAGTCCAGACGAAAATCTGGAGATTCCATCACCTAGTTAAATGATTCATTTTGATCATATTAAAGTATCTGTTTCCAACAATTTAGAAATAAAAAATGTATTTCAATTGTGTGTTCATAATTCTGATATACTGTAAAATACGTACATAGTTCATTTAATTGTGTACTCGGAAAAAAAGCTTTCCTACTCCCAGTATCCAGCAAGATTGTCACAAATTCTCTTAGTTGAAGTCAGACAGAAAAGTAAACACGAAGTCTTGGAAGACAGTGCTTGACATTTGACCTCCGTCTGAAAATGTACAGCAAATGTGGTAAGATAAGAACAAGATGTAAAGGCATGTTAAAAAAAAGTGAGTTCAAGGAAGGATACAGAAAAAACAGTTTAAGCAACAGGAGGGACAAAATGAACCTGGAAAGCCTAAAGCAAGTAAAGCCAGCAAATTGAAATCCTGAAAGTGAGCTACAAACCATAAAGCCTATGATAATCAAGTGAACTACATTCCTAGATCAAATTTCTGAAAGGCCCCAAGATGTCTTTAGCAAATCAAACAGTAGGCAGGCTGCAACCTAATTGGCTCCATTCAACATTCCCTTTTAGTGCAGCACTCAAGCACCCACCAGGACCTATTGGCAATGATATATGCAATACCCACAGCTGTTGTCGCTTTGGTCTTTTTCCAGAAATGTTTCTCTCTGGTGAACTATTGCAGCAAAGGAACCATAAAACACATTCTCTGTCCTTACTTTGAGGTCAGAAAGTGATGCAACTATGCCCCCAGAGGACTAAGATGCCTCATGGCCATGCCACCAGTTTCAGCACCACATAGTCCTGGCACCTGAGGATTGTGTGACAAATCCATGTACAAATCATTGGCATCAATGGTCTATTCCCAGGACAGCTGAAGGCAGCACAAAAAGGGTTCATTTTGTGCCAGGCACGTTTGAGGGGGCGCAAGCTCTAAAGGGCTACATTGTTTGGGTGACAAAAAAATAAAAATAAATAAATTAAGTCTACATAAGCAGAAAGCCACTCCAAAACCAGGGCATCAAATGGCCATAATCCTCAAGTGTTTTAGGTTTTCCAAGAGCCATAACTTCATGAAGTCAGATAAGCCCATGGACTGTAGCACAATATAAAACTGCATCATGCACTTGTATCTTAAAAACAATATGGATTGCAAAGGTCATGGGGAAATAAGTGCTACAGTTGTAAAACATAGGAAAATAAGGGTCCTGACATTTGACACAAAGCCCAAGAAATGCCATGGTTTCAAATCTTACATTACCGAAAGACACCATTAAAACAAAAGCTTGCAAAAACAGTAAGTTTGAGCTTTGGCTGTAGAACTATTGGCTTTACTGAAGCTGGTTTACCCATCTACAGAAGCAATATGGCCATCTTAGAATGGTAAAGTAATAAAGCATTCCAACATGGCCTCCCATATGAGTAAATACACAGTGAGCCATCTTGAAATAGTAGTCATCCTTGATGGCAAATATAAAAATGACGACCCATTTAAGGCCAAGCGCACACAGCTGGCCATCATGGAATGCCTTCTATTGAAGTGTAAGAGAAAAAAAAAATTTGCTGCCCATGTGTGCGCACACAACAGGCCATCTGAGAACGATTTTCAAATTCTTTGCTAATGAAGAATGGGAAAACATTTTTAAAAAAACAAAAAAAACAAAAGGAAAACCACAATTCAAAAACATGGACCACCCCAAAGCAGTGCATGGGAAAAAGACGCAAGCAGCCTAGTAGCAGTGCATAAAAAGCGGACGTCCTCAGAAACTAAGAAAAAAAAGGAAAATGTTACTTACCAGTAGACATCTGTTAGTGTGTAGATCCACATGCTGTGCATAAGCTTGCCATCTAATGTTGGGGTCGGAGTGGTACAACTTGTTTTTCTTTGAAGAACCTTTGAGTCAAAGGATCGAGTGACTCCTCCTCTCGGTAATGGAACGCATGGGCATAGAGTCATTTGTTAGATTGTTTTTTTCCCACAGGCAGAAGAGTAAAGTAGTGTGAAAAGAGTAAGAGAGAAAGGTCCATTCAATGTATTTACATATACACAATTCTTACATGTAATATTAATTGTAACGGCAGTAGGAAGGGCGCATGTGAATCTATAGCCCTACATGCCATGAACAGATGTCTACTGCTAAGTAACCGTTTCAATTCGATGGCATGCGTGGCTGCAGATACGCATGCTGTGCATAGACTTTAAAGTAGTCCCTCCATAAAGTGGTGGCCAGCGTGCGGGAGTTCCAATTTTTTTATAGTGTTTTAAGTACTGCTTGGCCAACATTAGCTTATTGGCGTGTGAATAAGTCTATACAACAGTGCTTGGTTAAAGTAAGTGGTTTAGACCATGTAGCTTCTTTACAAATATCTGCTATAGGTATGTTTCCTATGAATGCCATTGAAGCGCCCTTCTTTCTAGTGGAGTGCGCTCTAGGCGTGACAGGTAAGTGGTATTTTGCTTTGGCACAGCGTTTGAATGCATTTAACTAGCTATACCTATTTTTGATAGAGGGTTTCCTTTGTGGGGCTTGAAAAAGCCACAAAAAGTTGTTTAGTTTTCCTGAACGGTTTGGTACTATATATCTAATATAGAAGGGCTTTTTGTTAACATCAAGTGTGTGTAGAGCTCTTTCCGCCACAGAACCTGTTTGGGGAAAGAAAACTGGTAGATCAATTGATTAATGTGGAATTGCGAAACAACCTATGGGAGAAATTTAGGATTAGTTCTGAGAACAACTTTATCTTAGTGAATCTGGAAGAATTGTTTTTCCAAGGTTAAAGCCTGGAGGAGTTCACTGACATGTCTAAGTGAAGTGATGGCTATGACAAAACCTACTTTCCATGATCAGAATTGTAAGGACATGGATGTAGTGGCTCAAAAGGGGGACCCATGAGCCGTGTGAAAACAATATTAAGGTTTCAGGAGGGCACCCCAGGGGACTGCTGGAATGACTTAAGTCCTTCAATAAATGCTGTTATGACTGAAACCCTAAATAAATAAAAAGTATGCTGTCTGTTTTGAAGATTATCCAGCTATAGCTGCTAAATGAAGTCTAATAGATGTGTATGCTAAATACGCCTTTTGCAAATGCAGTAAATAATAATTTCTTGAACCGCTGGCTTGAGAGGATCAATGTTTTTTTTAATCTGGCAATAGCAGAGAAAGCGTTTCTACTTTCCAGCGTAACAGTCTTGTTGTAGGTTTATGTGCCTCTTTAAGAATATCCATACACTTGGGGTAAGTGTAAGTATCCAAATTCTATGACCTCATGAGCCATATTCCTAGGTTGAGTGATTAGGGGCTGGATGTCGTATTTGCCCTTGATTTTGTGTTACAAGGTCCGGCCTGTTGGAGAGCTTCTGTTGTGGAACTAGTGTGAGTTCCAGAAGTGTTGTAAACCATGACTGTCATGCCCATACAGGTGCTATAAGTATCAGGGTGAGTGAAGATTGTCTGTTTCTTAACTAGAAACGGAATGAATGGAAGAGGCGGAAAAGCGTAACGGTGCCTGGTTGGGACTTTTTGGCATTTTGAGCTGTAGTGAAGAGGGTTGAGGTGTTTTTTTAAAGTACTGATGAAGGACTTCAAGGTGGAGTTCCCATTCGTGGAGTTGTTGCTGCATCCTGCTGAGCAGGTCTGCAAACTGATAGTATCTCATAAGAGCTGACAACGCTACTATGTGAATGTGGTGACTAATTGCCCATTTCCATATTGTTTGTGCTAAATGGGACAGCTAGAATGAACGTGTCCACTATGTTTTTGAAGATAGTGCATGAAGTCACGTGGTCTGCACATACTAGAGCTACCTTGTGTTGCAAGTGTGGAAGGAATTCCTTCATTGCTAGGAAGACTGCCTAAAGCTCCAGGTAATGGACATGTATGGACTGGTGAGTAATAACCCAAAGACTTTGCACTGTGAGGTTACGAAAATGAGCTCCCCAAACTGTGTGATGCATTTGTGGAAAGAATGAACTGAAGTCCCTAGTATATGGTTCCCAGGGCATTGGGACACCAGCATGTATTATGCCACACGTGGAGCCCATGCAAACTATTGCAGCCTGCGTGAAAGGGTGCGTGCACCCTTTTCACTACAGATCACTGTACCAGGTCACTAATAACCCTTATGGTAGGCCCTCCTAATCCAGAGGGCAGGGTGCATGTACCAGTGTGTGAGGGCACCTCTGCATAAGGTGCTCTCACGAACTCCAGGTCAATTTTCATGGACTTCACGAGTACAGGATGCCATTTTATGCGTGTAGTGGACACAGGTCACTACCTATATCCAGGTACATAATGGTATCTCCGAACCTGTCGGAATCATACCCAAAAACTGTTCCCAGTATTTGAATTAGGATTAACTGCACTCTGGGGGCTACTTGGAGTACCTCCACCATTGCTCCTACCAGCTTTTTGGGGTTTTCCAGGCAGCCCAAGCTGCTGCCACCCCTTAGATGGGTTTCTGCCCTCCTGCTGCTTGAACAGCTCAAGCCCAGGTAGGCAGAACAAAGGATTTCCTTTGTGAGAAGGAAGCAACACCCTCTCCCTTTGGAAATAGTGGTTACATGGCTTGGGAGGGGTAGCCTCCCCAAGCCACTGGTATGCTTTAAAGAGCACACTTGGTGCCCTCCTTTCATAAACCAGTCTGCACCAGTTCAGGGACCTCCAGCCCTGCTCTGGCGCAGAAAGGGGAGTGACCAGTTCCCTGTACACCACCACCCTCTGGGGGGGGGGGGGGGGGGTGCACAGAGCTCCTCAAAAGGGTCCCTTGATTCTGCCATCTTGAATTCCAGGTGGGCAGAGGTCTCTGGGAGCACCTGAGTGGCCAGGTCCTCAAAGGTGGTCACCTGGCTAGGTGACCAATCCTCCCTTCCAGGGCTATTTAGGGTCTCTCACTTGGGTTGGTCCTCCGATTCAATGGGCAAGACTCCACTGCACAGTTTACTTTGACTTCTGCCCACTGGACTCCATAGTCCAGCAACAATTCGTGACATCACCCTGAAACATTGTTTCTCCAGCTCCTTCCAGCAACTGCAACACTTCCCTGGCTGTGCATCCTTTGAGGGCAGCAAGTCTTCGGTCTGCACAAGAAGGTATCTCCCTTGGAGTGAACAAGTCACTTCCCTGCACCAACTACGACAACTGGCTGTGTGGATCTCCTCATCCTGAGCTGCGTGGATCCTGCATCACAGTGGTGGTCTGAAGTGGTCCCCTTAATCTTCTACTAGCGGTTCAGCTTTGGTTAAGGTAAGCCCTGACCTTCCCATCAGGGTTGAGTCCCCCATGGACCATGCTGGTCCCCGGCAGCTCCACTTTTCTTCCAACCATGACATTTGCCTTTACCAAGGATTGGTGGTTTTTCCACACCACAGACTGACTGCAATCCATCTGGCATGGGACATCGACTGCATCACCCAGGAACTCATCTGCTCGAGTGCTGCATTGCTGACTCTCACCGTCGCCAAACTCCTGCATCCACAGTCAGGTGGGGTAGTAGTTCCTGCCACCACCAGACACTCCAACTGGACCTGGACTTGGTCCCCTTCTTTTCCAGGTCTTCCTCTTTCAGGATCCACCTTTAGTTTATTGCAGTCTTGTCTGGGTCTTTCAATATCCTTCTCTGAAGTCCTGTGGGTTGGTTTGGGTAGAACCAGTAACTTACATCTTTCTTCCTGGTCGCTGGGGGTCACTCTAGCACTTAGCTTGGAGGTTTCCCCCTACCCCTCCTACCTGTTCCACTTCCTTGGGTGGGGACCCAACCTTCACATTCTACTTTTAGTATATGTTTTGTCTTCCCCTAGGCCTTCAGTATTGCCTATTGCCTTTCACTGTTTTGCACTGCTTTTTATGCCTGTTCCTGATTGTTACTGTACACATTTAGTGTTTACACTTACCTCCTATTGGAGAATTGGCTATCTAGTAATTTAGTACTTGTGTCACTAAACTAAAGTATTGTAATTTTTTTAACGCTGTGTTTCTTTCATGTGTGTAAGTGCTGTGTGACTACAGTGGTATTGCATGAGCTATGCATGTCTTCAAGATAAGCCTTGGCTGCTCATCCACAGCTATCTCCAGAAAGCCTGGCTTCTAGACACTGCCTACACTTCATTAAGGGGATACCTGTACCTGATATAAGGTGATAATACCATAAGTACTCACCACACACCAGCTTCCTACATTGGTGGTGCAGCAATGGGCTAAGCACTTGCAATTGCCTTCCCACTCGGTCACCTGGTACTTTCCACAGGAAATACCATTTACTAGCTAGGGGTACACACTGTACTTCGTATCAAGGATCTAGTCTCTTAAGTTTCGGTAAGCTAGGGGTTTGGCATAGCCCTTACTCCAAACTTCTGTAGGGAGACTATAGTAGTTAGGAACACCTGCCCCACTCTAACCAAACACCATGTCTTCAGTAGAGAACACATCTCAGGCCCTAGACTCGCCATATGTGGGTCTCGCTTTCCAGGAGTTGAGGGAGTTGTATTCAATAGAAAACTGAAGATAGGTAGGAACCCTAACAAGAGTCTGCTTCTGGGCCAGCTTCTCCAGGCTGACCAAGACAATGCTAGCAGCCAGGAGGAGAAAGATCTAGAATCTAACCCCCCGTGTTAGAAATAATAGATCTAGACACGGAGGTGGGTGAAGAGGGTCCCAGGGAGGATCAGGTAGCACCTAGAAAATCCCCCAGTCCTGCTGGGAGCACTACTGGTAGTAGGAGGGGAAGCCATACAAGCCCCCCCGCTTTCTCTCAAACCACCTCAGACCCCCACTACAGTTCCTAAAGGGAGCCCAGCTACACCCTTAGACTGACTACTGTTATTAGTCCCACATCTACTGCTATTGCTAGAGGCACTAGAAGTAGAAATGGGGTTGGTAGTGTGGTTGGCTTGGTGCCTGCCTTAGGACAGGAGCTATCTTCTGGCCTATGGCCTATAGCCTTTCTTCTTACATAGCACCAAGGCTTTTTGAAGCTGGAGGAAGAGGAGTTGCCCCAACCACAGAGGAATTTTGTGGGCTTGATGAAGACTCTAGATTTTTCTTTGTCCCCACCCTTCCTCTAGTGCCTACCTATATCTTTCTTTTTGTGGCCCCCCGTTAGTTTTTCTACTCATCCTGGAGCTGATCCATATGTCTGCCTTCTATCCCAATTCTTGGGGAGAGGTCAGATCAGAGTCCACCAGGTACTGATGCAACAAGTAGGACAAAGTTATTCAAAATGGGATTTGTCAAGATTGGGTTGTACAAGCCCTGATAATCACCGACTGCTTCCATGAACCAGCATTCAGAGGCTTCACAGAACAGTCCACAAACTCAGGAGGACTCTTTCCTGGTCTCCCTGAACTTTATGCTGTATTGTTCAGTGGTTAGACCAAACCCATCTAGAAGAGTTGCTTTGAGCACTGAGTAATTGTCTGAATCCTCTTCCCCGACAGAAAGGAGTCTCTCCCCCTGATCAGAGGAGAGCTGCAAAATAGCTGCTGTAGGAAGTTGGCTCTGTATGTGCTATTTCAAAGTAAGGAATAGCATGCACAGAGTCCAAGGGTTCCCCTTAGAGGTAAAATAGTGGTAAAAAGAGATAATACTAATGCTCTATTTTGTGGTAGTGTGGTCGAGCAGTAGGCTTATACAAGGAGTAGTGTTAAGCATTTGTTGTACATACACAGACAATAAATGAGGTACACACACTCAGAGACAAATCCAGCCAATAGGTTTTGTTATAGAAAAATATATTTTCTTAGTTTATTTTAAGAACCACAAGCTCAAATTTAACATGTAATATCTTGTTTGAAAGGTATTGCAGGTAAGTACATTAGGAACTTTGAATCATTTCAATTGCATGTATACTTTTCAAGTTATTCACAAATAGCTACTTTAAAAGTGGACACTTAGTGCAATTTTCACAGTTCCTGGGGGAGGTAAGTTTTTGTTAGCTTTACCAGGTAAGTAAGACACTTACAGGGTTCAGTTCTTGGTCCAAGGTAGCCCACCGTTGGGGGTTCAGAGCAACCCCAAAGTCACCACACCAGCAGCTCAGGGCCGGTCAGGTGCAGAGTTCAAAGTGGTGCCCAAAACGCATAGGCTAGAATGGAGAGAAGGGGGTGCCCCGGTTCCGGTCTGCTTGCAGGTAAGTACCCGCGTCTTCGGAGGGCAGACCAGGGGGGTTTTGTAGGGCACCGGGGGGGACACAAGCCCACACAGAAATTTCACCCTCAGCAGCGCGGGGGCGGCCGGGTGCAGTGTAGAAACAAGCGTCGGGTTTGCAATGTTAGTCTATGAGAGATCAAGGGATCTCTTCAGCGCTGCAGGCAGGCAAGGGGGGGCTTCCTCGGGGAAACCTCCACTTGGGCAAGGGAGAGGGACTCCTGGGGGTCACTTCTGCAGTGAAAGTCCGGTCCTTCAGGTCCTGGGGGCTGCGGGTGCAGGGTCTTTTCCAGGCGTCGGGACTTAGGTTTCAGAGAGTCGCGGTCAGGGGAAGCCTCGGGATTCCCTCTGCAGGCGGCGCTGTGGGGGCTCAGGGGGGACAGGTTTTGGTACTCACAGTCGTAGAGTAGTCCGGGGGTCCTCCCTGAGGTGTTGGTTCTCCACCAGCCGAGTCGGGGTCGCCGGGTGCAGTGTTGCAAGTCTCACGCTTCTTGCGGGGAGTTGCAGGGTTCTTTAAAGCTGCTTCTGGAAACAAAGTTGCAGTCTTTTTGGAGCAGGTCCGCTGTCCTCGGGAGTTTCTTGTCGTCGTCGAAGCAGGGCAGTCCTCAGAGGATTCAGAGGTCGCTGGTCCCTTTGGAAGGCGTCGCTGGAGCAGAGTTCTTTGGAAGGCAGGAGACAGGCCGGTGAGTTTCTGGAGCCAAGGCAGTTGTTGTCTTCTGGTCTTCCTCTGCAGGGGTTTTCAGCTGGGCAGTCCTTCTTGTTGTTGCAGGAATGAAAATGTCACTTACCCAGTGTACATCTGTTCGTGGCATTAGTCGCTGCAGATTCACATGTTTGGCACAGTCCGCTGCCTGGTGTTGGGCTCGGAGTATTACAAGTTGTTTTTCTTCGAAGAAGTCTTTTTGGTCACGGGACCGAAGGACTCCTCCCTCTTTGGCTCCATTGCGCATGGGCGTCGACTCCATCTTAGATTGTTTTCCCCGCAGAGGGTGAGGATGGAGTTGTTTGGTATAAATAGTGCCCATGCAATGGAGTGAATATGTATGTATGATAAGAGTTTCTAATAATTTTTTTACAAATGTTCAAATGTTTAAGGTTTATGATCTACTTCGAAACGGCTACAGGCTTCCCGGGGAGGTGGGAGGGTACATGTGAATCTGCAGCGACTAATGCCACGAATAGATGTACACTGGGTAAGTGACATTTTCAGTTCGATGGCATATGTCGCTGCAGATACACATGTTTGGCATAGACTATAAAGCAGTTACCTCCCCTAAAAGCGGTGGTTTAGCCTGTAGGAGTTGAAGTAGTTTGGAATAATGTTCTTAGTACAGCTTGGCCCACTGTAGCTTGTTGTGCATTTAGTACGTCTACACAGTAGTGTTTAGTAAACGTATGAGGCGTAGACCAGGTTGCAGCCTTACATATTTCGCTCATAGGAATGTTTCCTAGAAAGGCCATTGTAGCACCTTTCTTTCTGGTTGAGTGTGCCTTTGGTGTAATAGGCAATTCTCTTTTGGCTTTAAGATAGCATGTTTGAATGCATCTGACTATCCATCTAGCAATGCCTTGTTTAGAGATTGGATTTCCTATGTGTGGTTTTTGAAAAGCTATGAACAGTTGTTTTGTTTTCCTGATTAGCTTTGTTCTGTCAATGTAATACATTAGTGCTCTTTTGATGTCTAATGTATGTAGTGCCCTTTCAGCCACAGAATTTGGTTGTGGGAAGAACACTGGCAATTCTACTGTTTGATTTAAATGGAATGGTGAGATTACTTTTGGCAGAAATTTTGGATTTGTTCTTAGAACTATTTTATTGTTGTGTATTTGAATAAATGGTTCTTGTATGGTAAATGCCTGTATTTCACTTACTCTTCTGAGGGATGTGATTGCAATGAGAAATGCGACCTTCCAGGTTAGATATTGCATTTCACAGGAATGCATGGGTTCGAAAGGGGGACCCATGAGTCTTGTTAAGACGATGTTAAGATTCCATGAAGGAACTGGTGGTGTTCTTGGTGGTATAATTCTTTTTAGCCCTTCCATGAATGCTTTAATAACTGGTATTCTAAATAGAGAGGATGAATGAGTAGTTTGTAGGTAAGCAGATATAGCTGCGAGGTGTATTTTTATAGATGAAAAAGCGAGATTTGCTTTTTGCAAATGTAGTAAGTATCCTACTATGTCTTTAGTAGAGGCATGTACTGGTTGTATTTGATTGGCATGGCAGTAGTAAACAAATCTTTTCCACTTAGATGCATAGCAGTGTCTAGTGGAAGGTTTTCTAGCTTGTTTTATGACCTCCATGCATTCTTGTGTGAGGTCCAAGTGTCCGAATTCTAGGATTTCAGGAGCCAAATTGCCAGATTCAATGATGCTGGGTTTGGATGTCTGATCTGTTGTTTGTGTTGTGTTAACAGATCTGGCCTGTTGGGTAGTTTGACATGCGGTACTAGTGAAAGGTCTAGTAGAGTTGTATACCAAGGTTGTCTTGCCCATGTGGGTGCTATCAGTATGAGTTTGAGTTGGTTTTGACTTAACTTGTTTACTAGATATGGAAGGAGAGGGAGAGGGGGAAAAGTGTACGCAAATATCCCTGACCAATTCATCCATAGAGCATTGCCTTGTGATTCGCGGTGTGGGTACCTGGATGCGAAGTTTTGGCATTTTGAGTTTTCTCTTGTTGCGAACAAATCTATCTGGGGTGTTCCCCAAATTTGAAAGTACTTGTTCAGAACTTGGGGGTGAATTTCCCATTCGTGGACTTGTTGGTGGTCTCGCGAAAGGTTGTCTGCTAGTTGGTTTTGTATTCCTGGAATAAATTGTGCTATTAGGCGAATGTTGTTGTGAATCGCCCACTGCCAAATTTTTTGTGTTAGGAGGCACAATTGTGTTGAGTGTGTTCCTCCTTGTTTGTTTAGATAATACATTGTTGTCATGTTGTCTGTTTTGACAAGAATGTATTTGTGTGTTATTATGGGTTGGAAGGCTTTTAACGCTAGAAATACTGCCAACAGTTCTAGGTAATTGATATGAAATTTTGTTTCGTGTATATCCCATTGTCCTTGAATGCTGTGGTGATTGAGGTGTGCTCCCCACCCTGTCATGGAAGCATCTGTTGTTATAACGTATTGAGGCACTGGGTCCTGAAATGTCCGCCCTTTGTTTACATTTTTGCTGTTCCACCATAGAAGCGAGAGGTATGTTTGGCGGTCTACCAACACCAGATTTTGAAGTTGACCCTGTGCCTGTGACCATTGTGATGCTAGACACTGTTGTAAGGGTCGCATGTGTAGTCTTGCGTTTGGGACAATGGCTATGCATGATGACATCATGCCTAGAAGTTTTAGCGCAAATTTTGCTTGTATCTTTTGGTTTGGAAACATAGCACTTATTAGCTTGTGGAATGCCTGCACTCTTTGTGGACTTGGAGTGGCAATTCCTTTTGATGTGTTGATGGTTGCTCCTAGATATTGTTGTGTTTGACACGGTTCTAGGTGTGATTTTGTGTAATTGATGGAAAACCCCAGTTTGTGAAGGGTTTGTATGACAAAGGTGGTGTCGTTTGCGCATTTTTTTTACTGTGTTGGTTTTGATTAGCCAGTCGTCTAGGTAAGGGAACACATGTATCTGTTGTCTCCTGATGTGTGCTGCTACTACAGCTAGACATTTTGTGAACACTCTTGGTGCAGTTGTTATTCCGAATGGCAACACCTTGAATTGGTAATGTATTCCTTTGAATACAAACCGTAGGTACTTTCTGTGAGAAGGGTGTATTGGTATATGAAAGTACGCATCCTTTAGGTCTAATGTGGTCATGTAATCTTGCTGTTTGAGCAGTGGAATGATGTCTTGTAGTGTGACCATGTGAAAATGGTCCGATATGATGTAGGTATTTAGTGTCCTGAGATCTAATATTGGTCTCAATGTTTCGTCTCTTTTTGGAATTAGAAAGTACAGGGAGTAAACTCCTGTGTTTTTTTGTTGTACTGGTACTAATTCTATTGCATCCTTTTGCAGTAGTGCTTGAACTTCTAGTCCTAAAAGTTCTAAATGATGTTGTGACATTTTGCGTGTTTTGGGGGGGGATGTTCGGTGGGAAGTTGTGGAATTCTATGCAATAGCCATGTTGGATTATTGCTAATACCCAATTGTCTGTTGTAATCTGTTGCCAAGATTGGTAGAATTGGCTTAGTCTTCCCCCCACTGGTGTTGAGTGAAGGGGTTGCGTGACTTGAAAGTCACTGTTTAGGTGGAGGTGTTTTTGGAGTCTGGAATCTTCCCCTACTCCTTGGGAATTGACCCCCCCCGATATCCCCTGAAACCTCCCCTTTGGAAGGAACCCTGATATGGTGTGGTTCTTGATTGTTGGCTGGTGGTGTATGTGGGTTGGCCACGAAACCCCCCTCTAAATGGAGTTTTTCTGAAAGAGCCTCTGCTCTGCGGGGAGTAGAGTGCGCCCATGGCTTTGGCCGTGTGTGTCCTTTTTAAGTTTTTCAATGGCTGTATCCACTTCCGAGCCAAACAGTTGTTTCTCGTTGAAGGGCATATTAAGGACAGCCTGCTGGATTTCAGGTTTGAAGCCTGAAGTGCGTAGCCAAGCGTGTCTCCTTATGGTGACAGCAGTGTTGACTGTTCTTGCTGCAGTATCGGCTGCGTCTAGTGAAGAGCGGATTTGATTGTTTGAGATCGTTTGTCCCTCTTCCACTATTTGCTGCGCCCTTTTTTGGTATTCCTGGGGAAGATGGTCTACGAGAAGTTGCATCTCGTCCCAGTGTGCGCGGTCATATCTGGCCAGCAGCGCTTGTGAATTTGCGATGCGCCACTGGTTGGCTGCCTGTGACGCCACTTTTCCCTGCCGCGTCAAATTTTCGGCTTTCTTTGTCCGGAGGTGGGGCGTCGCCAGATGTATGTGAATTTGCTCTTTTGCGAGCTGCCCCTACTACCACAGAGTCGGGTGGTAACTGCGAAGTAATAAACACTGGGTCTGTGGGTGGTGGTTTGTATTTCTTATCCACCCTTGGGGTGATGGCTCTTGATTTTACGGGCTCCTCAAAAATTTGTTTTGCGTGCCGTAACATCCCTGGTAGCATTGGGAGACATTGATATTGGCTATGTGTAGCCGAGAGGGTGTTAAACAAGAAATCATCCTCTATAGGATCGGAATGCAGTTGGACATTGTGGAAGTCTGCAGCCCTAGCCACCAGTTGCGAGTATGAGGTACTGTCCTCTGGCGGTGACAGCTTTGTGGGGTATGACTCGGGATCATTGTCCGGCACTGGGGTGTCATACAGGTCCCAAGCGTCTTGATCCTGATCGTCATGACTTATGGTAGTTTGCGCTGGTGAGTGCATTTGTGGCGGTGTTTGTGCCGGCGATGCCTGTGGAGGAGAGGGCGGAGGCGTGACTTTTTTAACCACTTTGGCTTGTGGTTGTGTGTCATCCTTTGGAAGTCCGATCCTTCTTTTCCTCATGATTGGGGGAAGGGTTGATATCTTCCCTGTATCTTGCTGGATGCACAGTCTCTTTTGTGTGTAGTCCGATTCTACACTTTGGAGCTCTTGTCCAAATTTGTGCATTTGGCCACTTAGTCCTTGTTCCTCTGAGTAGGATGAAGGTGTGGTATTTTTCGGCGCCGAGAGAGAATCTTTTTTCGGTACCGACAGAATTTTTGTTCCTTTCGGCATGGATTCTCGGTGCCGATGTTTTTCGGTGCCGGTATCTTGTTTTTGTCTCTCGGAGCCGCTTTCTCGGCTCCGAGGTTGCTCCATGGCGGTCCCTCGACCGGAGTCGGGTGTCTTCGCTATGGGCGTGCCCTTTTTCGGCCCCTTCGACGGGTCGCCTGATTTATGGGTCGAGCCATGGCCTGTTGGCAGTGGCGTCCCCTGGGCTTTCGGTTTGTCGATGGATTTACTTTTCGACGTCTTACTCACAGTTTGTTGCTGTTGTTCGACGTCGGAGTCTCCGGATTCTGATTCCGGAACCGAGAATGTTTCCTCTTCGTCGTCGAAACGTTGTTTTGTCGACGTGGACGCCATTTGGTGACGCCTGGCTCTTCGGTCCCGGAGTGTTTTTCTGGACCGGAAGGCTCGACAGGCTTCACAGGTATCCTCCTTGTGCTCGGGGGACAAGCACAAGTTACAGACCAGGTGCTGATCTGTATAAGGATACTTACTGTGACATTTTGGGCAGAAACGAAACGGGGTCCGTTCCATCGGCTTCGATGTCGCACGCGGTCGGGCCGACCAGGCCCCGATGGGGGATCGAAACTGCCCCAAAGTCTTCCGATGATCGGTGTCGATGTACCTAACTATCCCGATACCGAACGGAACAATACCGACGCTTTCTTCCGAGATTCTGACTAACTTTCCGAACCGAAACACGGAGCGAAAAGGAATACGTCCGAACCCGACAGCGGAAAAAAACAATCTAAGATGGAGTCGACGCCCATGCGCAATGGAGCCAAAGAGGGAGGAGTCCTTCGGTCCTGTGACCAAAAAGACTTCTTCGAAGAAAAACAACTTGTAATACTCCGAGCCCAACACCAGGCAGCGGACTGTGCCAAACATGTGTATCTGCAGCGACATATGCCATCGAACTCTAATTTTCTAGGGTTCAGGGTAGCCCTTAAATACTAAATTTAAGGGCGTGTTTAGGTCTGGGGGGTTAGTAGCCAATGGCTACTAGCCCTGAGGGTGGGTACACCCTCTTTGTGCCTCCTCCCAAGGGGAGGGGGTCACAATCCTAACCCTATTGGGGGAATCCTCCATCTGAAAGATGGAGGATTTCTAAAAGTTAGAGTCACCTCAGCTCAGGACACCTTAGGGGCTGTCCTGACTGGCCAGTGACTCCTCCTTGTTGCTTTCTTTGTTCCCTCCAGCCTTGCCGCCAAAAGTGGGGGCCGTGGCCGGAGGGGGCGGGCAACTCCACTAAGCTGGAGTGCCCTGCTGGGCTGTGACAAAGGGGTGAGCCTTTGAGGCTCACCGCCAGGTGTTACAGCTCCTGCCTGGGGGAGGTGTTAGCGTCTCCACCCAGTGCAGGCTTTGTTACTGGCCTCAGAGTGACAAAGGCACTCTCCCCATGGGGCCAGCAACATGTCTCTAGTGTGGCAGGCTGCTGGAACTAGTCAGCCTACACAGACAGTCGGTTAAGTTTCAGGGGGCACCTCTAAGGTGCCCTCTGGGGTGTATTTTGCAATAAAATGTACACTGGCATCAGTGTGCATTTATTGTGCTGAGAAGTTTGATACCAAACTTCCCAGTTTTCAGTGTAGCCATTATGGTGCTGTGGAGTTCGTGTTTGACAAACTCCCAGACCATATACTCTTATGGCTACCCTGCACTTACAATGTCTAAGGTTTTGTTTAGACACTGTAGGGGTACCATGCTCATGCACTGGTACCCTCACCTATGGTATAGTGCACCCTGCCTTAGGGCTGTAAGGCCTGCTAGAGGGGTGACTGACCTATACTTGCATAGGCAGTGAGAGGCTGGCATGGCACCCTGAGGGGAGTGCCATGTCGACTTACTCGTTTTGTTCTCACTAGCACACACAAGCTGGCAAGCAGTGTGTCTGTGCTGAGTGAGAGGTCTCCAGGGTGGCATAAGACATGCTGCAGCCCTTAGAGACCTTCCTTGGCATCAGGGCCCTTGGTACTAGAAGTACCAGTTACAAGGGACTTATCTGGATGCCAGGGTCTGCCAATTGTGGATACAAAAGTACAGGTTAGGGAAAGAACACTGGTGCTGGGGCCTGGTTAGCAGGCCTCAGCACACTTTCAATTGTAAACATAGCATCAGCAAAGGCAAAAAGTCAGGGGGCAACCATGCCAAGGAGGCATTTCCTTACAGCTGCCCACTGTCTTTGGTGGACCCTTTGTACCTAACAGGCCCTCTCCAAAACAGTGAACCACTTGTAGGTGTCACCCCCCACTGTGTAAGGGTGGGAAGGGCACCTTGTTCAAGTTCCTAGATAGAGTCAAACGTCCTCCATGACCTTAGGTTCCTTGAAACAAACTGCTTCCACCATGGGGTGCTAACCCCATACCATGCTGCTAGCTCTCTCCACTTCCAAGGACTCCCTATCTAGGGCTGGCTGTTGCAGCCCCAGCCTGGCCTCCTCCTGTCTCAGTTGCCTGCGCTCCCTATCTAGTGAGTCCTCACCTGAAGTTGAGCAGTGTGACACCTCCTACTGAGGAGACATGAGTGGGCAGAGGAGGATCTGTCCCTATTCTTTGTCACCCTCTCAACCAACCCTCTAGGCCAAGAGACCCCAAACCTGGTGCCACCAGGAGGTTGGTGGTCCCTCTGCAGTACAGAGATTTTTTGTTAACCCTAGCACGACATTCACCACCTGGCAGATCACCTAGGGAAAAGCAAAACTTGAGACAAACTTGTCCCTCACTTTTTTACTGGCCCCGTAAGTCAGATGACACAAAGGAGTTTTGTTGCTCTCCTGTCACGCCAGTGGCAAGACAGGACGCACCCCAAGGGCCCTCTTAATTCCACTTTCAGTGGTTGGGGTACCCTTTGAAAGGGTTGGGTGGATATTGTTGCCCCCCCTAGACCCACCCTCAGCCTCCGGAAACAGATTCATCTCCAGTATTGAATCTTTCATAGATTCACATGCTTGAATCATTCCCAGTCGTCGAGTTGGGAGTCCCTGGTACCATAAGTAAGGTACAATAGGCTTAAAAGGAATTCAGTTAATTTTACAGCCTATCCATCTTCTTTGTTAAGAAGATAACCAAAGTTATGCATTGACCAATCAGGCGACAGCTCCCTCTAGAACCCTCATCACAGCGGCTCCAGTTCCTCAGATTTTCTACTGCATGTCAGATAATAGGAGTCTCCTTGAGCTCTGCTCGGTTTTTCTCTTCAGAATATATCTTCTACTGGATTCTTTTCAGGTTAGCTTTAAAATGTATCCTTATTACAATTTGGAACACTCTGACCATGTCAGGATCTCCAAAAAAAAGGCCTTTTTAAGGCATGTAACACCTGTGGAAAAGAGAATTTATTCAGAAGACCCTCACAGAGCAGAGTGTGTATTTGTCTATATCCAAATCAGAGTTGTGGACTGCAAAATCTGTAGAACTTTCTCACAAAAAACAAGGAGAAGGAAGGCTCATCTTGTGGCTACAAAAATGTAAATCTAAAGATACATTCTCGAAGAGTGATGACTTCAAAAACTGAAAAATCCCACAAGAGAGGAAGCTCGTTGGAAGTGGAGCCTTCAAAGCCCAACAGAAAAGCACTTTAAAAAAAAACTAATGTAAAGAGATGGTGCCACATAAGAAATCCTCCTCAAAAGTTTTGAGCCTTCAACAGCGGCTACTAGAGAAAGTTCTGTCAAGAAAATTTCAAAATTGCTTCTTTCTATGTCAAAAATCTCACCGTCGATGACATCTACCACCATTATTACTCCAACTTTCACAACTGCAGAGTCGCCTATGAGAATGTCCTTGTTTCCATTATCGTCAACGACCATTGCCTTCTGCAGGATCACAACGAAGCTTTTGTCGTCTAAGAAAACTAAGGCGGTAGCGTTGACTACTTCACCAACAAAACCTATAGACAAAGGGATATCCTTACTGTTGATGTTTCCACCATCGAGGACAGTTCTTCGTCAACGTCCTGGTCGAAGACATCGACACTTACCTACACCATCTTCAAAACCCTTGATACCCGACACTAGCCGGTCTCCTACAGACCAGCTACTGCTTCCTGAGCACACCTCACCGAGTAAAGTCACACCATTTTCACCACATCACCTCAGACGAATCGGAGGAGGAAGGACTTTTTGGAGTAGCACATAGCCCGTCCGAGCTGCACGTTAAGTGCCAGGATGACGAACAAGATGACCAATACTACCACTCCAACATTTACAGATCAGAAAATGTAGAGCACAGCTATTAGCCCAGGCCATTACAATGTTCAGGATCAGACAATCCAAATGCCGCAAGATTTGATTTTTAACTTGCAAGCAATGCTGCAGGTCTTCTACAGACGCTTTCCCGAACCTGCACAATCGGCACCTCCATCACAGCCCCAAACACAGGCATGGTCACCTCATCAAATGCCACCTACTCTTTTCTACTTAGTTATCCTTTTCAGGGGTTCCGCTATCCGCATTACCATTAGCGGGTCCACCATCAGATGACCCACGTACATCTCAAGATGGGCAGGGGGGAGGAGAATTAAAAGATCAGGCCTCCACATCTTCAGAGTGGGACAATTCTGTCATACAACCACACCACAACCGCCTAAGGTGGACTCTCCACCAGAGGACTTTAGTGGTTTTCATAGTATAATGGGCATGCAGCAAAGAGGTTTCAATTACCTTTTAGCACAGACTGTTTCCTATATGATTTTAAGGAACCCAGCGAGAAATCGGTGAAAGTAATACCCATAATAGATTTCATCTGGCAAGAGGGTTTTCGTACTATGAAGAATCCAGCTACCAAGTCAAAAGTACCAGAGACAACACCCATCACAACACCTCCTGATAGAGATGGATGTCGTCTTGATTCTATTGGTAAAAGATTCAAGTATGGCAGGGGTCGTGCAGCAGGTTCTTTCGCAATTCTGGCAAGGTTCGACAGACAAATGTGGTTGGATGAGTCACAATTTATAGATCTTCCAGACAATTCGATAGACTAAGCAAAAAAGATTCTCCTAGAAGGTCAAAAACAATAGACTGAGCAACTGACATCTCTGCAACTAGTTTGACAACTAGCAGGGGGAGCTGTACTTAGAAGACAGGCCTGGTTAAAGGCCACGTCCTTTAGGCCTGAGGGGTAGAGTAAAATTCTGAACATGCCTTATGATGGCAAATTATTTGGGAAGCATATAGATGACACCTTACAGGCCATCAAGACTGATGCCGACACAGCCAGATCTTTGGGTATGTTACAAACGAAAACCACCTTTCCAAGGAGCCAGGGGTACCTACTCCTTTTGGGAGGATTTCAGTTTTATAGGCAACAATATCAACGCTACCAAAGACAGTTCTGTGCCCAATACTCTCAACAGTATAGACAACCACCTGCTGCATCCTACAAGCAACCAGCTAGGTGGAAACACCCCAGAGGTCGAGACTCTTCCTGGAAGCAGTGACCTAACACCAGCGCAGGCTACCCCACAGACCAAATTACCACATACATTAGGAAGTCGAATCTCCCACTACAACAGACAGATGGGTCCTAGATGTCATATCTCAAGGGCACACCCTCGAATTAAGCCGCCAAATCGCCTGCCCAAGGGCCCCCCCCCCCCACGTCTAAAACTACTAAACCAAATCCCCCTCATGTTAACAAAAGGAGCAACAGAGAGTCCCGTATACTCAGAAGGGACTGGGGTTTTACTCCAGTTTCTTTTTAATAAAGAAGAAATCGAGAGACTGCTGTCAGATATTGGACCTGCGCAAACCAAACAAATATCTGAAAAACAATCTTTTTGGATGCTTACAAGACATTTTGCACCTGCTGAACCATGCAGACTATATGACATGAACCTCAAAGATGCATAGCCAGCGTTTACTTTCAATTCAAAGTGCTCCCCTTTGGTTTATAGTCACCCCCTTGCATATTTACAAAGATGCTAGCCTCAGTGGTGACATCTCAGGGTAAATAAAATAAAAATAAAAGTTCAAGTATTCCCATGCTTGGACGACTGGCTGATCAAAGCACCATCACCACAGTCAAATACAGAGCATACGAACATATGCCTCAAATTGTTCAACAAGTTGGGTCTCACTACAAACCTTCATAAGTCTTCCCTCATTCCGTAGACCGAGAACTTTTCTGGGAGCAGTTATCAACACCAGCACAGACAAGGCAACTGTCTCGTTGGACAGACAGATAAAGATGCAGCAATACGCCCACAATCTAAACAAAAGTCAGTTTCAGTTCGGACATACAAATCTTTCCTTGGAATGCTCTCCTCTTCCATCTCAGATTCCGAACTGCAGACTTTACATGAGACCATTGCAAGAGGAGTTAGACCAGCAGTGGAAACAATCTCAGGGCTCCGTTGACATACAAACAATAGACATGAAGTCCTCCAAGCAGTGGCTGACACAAAGAAAGAACTTGGCAGAAGGTCTAACTTATCTGTCCCCCAATAACGGACTACATAGTAACAGAGGCATCCCTGAAGGGCTGGGGTACGCACTTACAGGACCTTTCCCTCTGCAGAAAAATGGGACAATCCTGACAAGAAAAGGCACATCAATTATCTCAAGTTCAAAGCCATAGCTCTAGCGCTACAATCGTTCCTTCCCAGAATTGCAAATTCTTTCATGCTCATTAGAACAGACAGCACCACATGCATGCACTACTTAATCAAAGGGGAACAAGATCACTGGCATTGTCGCATCAAGCACAAGAGATCTGGCAGTGGGCAATTCAACAGAATCTCTCAGGGCGGATCACCTACCAGGAGCAACAAATGTGATAGCGGACACACTGAGCAGACTGTCCCCAACCTGCCACGAATGGGAACTCTACCGTCACTGCAGAACATATTCAGCCAATGGGGCACACCGAAATTAGACCTTTTCGCCACCAGGAACAACTGCAAATGCCAGTCCTACGCCAGTTGGTGTCACCAAAAAGATGTGGGGAGATGCATTAACAATCAGATGCTCTAAGATATTCGCCTAGGCTTTTCCCCCAATTCCTTGAGTAATTTGCAAGCACAAGATGAAACCATGCAGGATCATTCTCATAACCCCCAGCTGGTCCAGACAGTTCTGGTACACAAAACTTTTATCGGAACATCCACACATACAGCTGAGGCCCAGATATACATTGCTAACAATGCACAAAGGCCAGACCCTACATCTCAATCCGTAGCATCTACATTTGACAGCCTGGCTCCTGAATACCATGAGTTTCGAAATCTAGACATCTCATCTGATTGTGAAGAAATTCTGGCTAAGGCGAGAGCAGATTGCACAGATAAATCAGTTAAATTAAAATGGAAGCGTTTTTGATATTGGTACCAACAAAATAACTTGAATTAACTTTCTTCAAATCCGGAACAGATTTTACCATACCTTTTACAACTAACAAGGTCTGGACTCTCGCACTCATCCCTAAGAGTTTATCTAGCTGCAATATCCCGATTTAGAAGGACGGACCATCATCTCTCTGGTCCTTAAAGATTATTAAACAATTTATGAAAGGGCTTTTTGGAGTTTTTCCCCCAGTAAAGACACCACCAACTAAGTGGCATCTTAACGCTGTCTTGACCCAGCTCATGAAAGCACCTTTTGAACCTATACATAAAGCAGAACTAAAATACCTTAGAAGAAAAATGCACTATTACTAGCTCTTACATCAGCCAGAAGACTGAGTGAGATCCAAGCTATTACTGTAAAGGAACCCTTCATGCAATTCAAAAAGGACAGTATTCTCCTTAGAACAAATCCTAAATTCATACCTAAAGTCTCATCAGATTTTCATTTAAACTAACCCATTATTCTAAGAACATTTTTTCCAAACCCTCAGTCACCTGCCCAACAGACACTTCATACCCTAGATGTTAGAAAGGTGTTTAAGATTTCACTTGCATAGAATGCAGCACTTTAAGTCAACCCAGTTTTGTCACTTACGGGAACTTCAAAAAAGGCTTTCAACCAACGAAAGCCACTATAGGAAAATGGATCGCAGAGACCATTCAATTATGCCATGCTAAAGGAGGAAACGGATAGGGTAAAACCTCACTCTATGAGAGCAGTATTCACATCAGCAGCTCTATTTCCGGGTGTGTCGATACAACAGATCTGCAGAGCAGCAACATGGTCTAAGAGACACCTTCACGCAACACTACTGCCTGGCAGAAGCTGACAAATCAGATGCAGCGGTGAAACAAGCAGTTATACGCCATCTATTCCAATAAGGTGAGCAGTCTTATAAATTATTTACCCACCTTTCACTCCAAATATATATATGCATGAATTTGTTAGTCTAACTGCTAACTACTGATTCAAGCATTTTAATCTACAAACGATTCAATACTGAAGAAAATAAGTTCCCTGTAACAGGTGTTCTCCAGAATTGTAATCTTTCATAGATTCACATGCAACCCACCCTCCTCCCCATAGAGGCTCCCCTTTATTGTATTCACAGTATACCATGCCTTTGTGCGTGAAAATCTGAGGCACTGGAGCCTCTGAAGAGGGTTCTAGAGGGTACTGTCGCCTGATTTGTCAATGCATAACTGTTTTTTTTTTTTTTTTTTTTAACAAAAATGGATATGCTGTAAAATGGAACTGTGCATTCCTTGTAAGCCCGTTATTATATTGCACACAACTTAATATGGTACCGGGGACTCCCATCTTGACAACGGGGAATGATTCAAGCATGTGAATCTACGAAAGATTACAATACAGGAGAACTAGTTACAGGCAACTTATTTTCATACTAGTGTTGATGGACCAAGCCACCAGGTACCCAGAAGCTATTCCTCTTAGGACCACTACAGCTCATGCAGTGCCCAAAGCCCTTCTTGGAATCTTTTCAACTGTGGGTTTTCCTCAAGAGGTGGTGTCAGAGATGCAAACTGTCTTCATAGCTGAGAGCAATGTGGAAGAATGTGGTGTTACAAGTTCACCACCCCCAAACCAATGGTTTGATAGAGAGGTAAATCTCTCAAAGGCTTCACCATGGGACTCTGAAAAACTTAGGAGATGGAATGTCCTAGTGCCATGCCTCTTCGCCTATAGGGAGGTCCCTCAAAAGGGTGTGGGCTACAGCCCATTTGAACTTTTTTGGGCACCCTGTTATGGGTCATCTTGCTCTTGTAAAAGAAGCCCGGGAGCAGCCTCCCAAGCAAGACATAGGCCAAGTACATATTCCACCGAGATCAAGGATGGCTTTGTATATGAAGAAGGCCACTAAAAACCTTCAGGCAAGCCAGAGGCTAAAAAAGCAATGGCATGACCGGAAGGACCGGAAGGCTGTACTGACTGTATAGCAGACTGGACAGTGTGCGTCCTGGAGCCTGTGGCTCCCAAGGCATGCCAGGACAAGTGGAGTGGTCCCCACACTATAGTGGAGAAAACAGGTGAGGTTACCTACCTTGTAGACCTGGGCATGCCCAGAAGCCCCCTCAGGGTGCTTCATGTGAACTGCCTAAAGCCCTATGACCGGGATAATATGTAGGAAAATACTACTGTGGCATGGTCACACATCCCCCCCAAGACACATTTTGTTTAGTGTTGTCAGCTTTGATTGAAAGTGTGCTGGGATCCAGCTAACCAAGCCCCAGCACCAGAGTTCTTTCCCTAAAACTGAACCTTTGTTTCCACAATTGGCACAGTCCTGGCACACATTTAAGTCCCTTATAGAAGGTACCCCTGGTAACCAGGGAAGGTCTCCAAGGGCTGCAGCATGTATCATGTCACCCCGGGGGACCCCTCACTCAGCACAGGCTTGTGGACTTCCACTTTGATGCTCTCTGACTTGGTCAGATTCTCTGAATATTTTGTTTTTGACAGGTAAACTGTCTCCTGTGTCCACATCATGGGTACACAGGTGTGTCTGACCAAGGGTCAAAGAGAAAATCCCAGCAAAATGTTGCAGGGCTTGCCTAGTCAGCTTGCTGTTAGGCACAGACGGTGTCTGAATAGACCACTCCATCTACTGTCCTATCTTTAGGGTCAGTTGAGAGGTCAGGGAAATGTTCACTCCCTGCTTCCTGATCCTCACCAGTAACCATCAGCATGGTTATATTTGCCCTATCATTATAGAGCTTAAGGTGGTTAACATGGACCCCCCTCTTGGGTGTCCTGCTAGTGCCCAGTTCCACCAGGTAAGTGACCTGACTTTCTCAAGAACTGGGTAAGGGCCACTCCATCTGTCCTGAAGTGCCCTGGGAGCCACAGATTCCAGAACCCAGACTTTCTGCCCTGTATGGAATTCAACCATTGCAGCCTTTTGGTCATACCACAACTTCTGGAGTTGTTGGCTTCCCTCAAGGTTTTTGGATGGCTTTTCCATGTACTCAGCCATCCTTGAGCAGAGGCCAAGCACAGTCTGCCACATCTTGTTTAGGCTCATGGAGAGGTCTCTTCCAGCCCTCTAACAAGTGCCAGTGGTCACCTTGAAGAAGGCCTAACAGAAGCTCAAAGGAAGAAAACTCCACTCCCTTCTGTGGCACCTCTGTAGGCGAAAAGCAAGCATGGCAGGAGGACATCCCATCTCCTTTTGAGTTTTTCAGCGAGCCCCATGATCATGCCCTTCAATGTCTTGTTAAATCTCTCAAGTCCATTGGGTTGTGGATAAAGTGTGGTGAACTTGTAAGTCACCCCACATGTGTTTAAGGTAAGCCAACATGATCTTGGTACCTCTGTAAGAAACTTACTCCTTAGGGAAACCCACTCTGGTAAAGATACCAATTATGGCCTTGGCTACTGCAGGGGCAGTAGTTGACTTAAGGGGAATTGCCTCAGGGACTCTGGTAGCATGATCCACTACCACCAGTATGTACTGGTTCCTTGAGGCTGTGGGATGTTAAAGTGGACCCACAGTGTCCACACCAACCCTTTCAAAGGGGACCCCCACCACTGGAAGTGGTATATGGGGGAAGTGAGCACTTTGGACAGCCACCTGTCTTGCCACTAGCTTGACCGGTGACACAGGAGCTACAAAACTACCTTACTTTCTGGGACATATTGGGCCAATAGAAATGGTTCACTAATATGTCCCATGTCTTGGTTTGTCCCAAATTGCCCAACTAAGGGGAGATCATGGCCAAAGTGAGGATAAACTAAACTCCTGAGGCACTACCACTCTCCTAGTGGCACCAGGTTTGGGATCTCTAGCCTCAGTATAAACAGTCCCAATCCTCACAATAGACCCTGTGGGGGCCACTGACATCTCCTTTCTACTGTTCAGCAGCTTTCTGTCTCAGGCCTTCAAGAGTGGGGACACTTTTTTTGTCCCTGGAACAGCTGTACCCTTGAGGGTCCCCCTGGGCCCAAGAGCTCTACCTGCTAAGGCTCCAGCTCCAAGGACTCAGTTCCCTCAGGGGATAGGACATCTTCCTTGGAAGAGAGGTCCCATTTCTTGTGCTGTACAGAGGCTGGTCCCCCCAGTCCTCTTACCTTTTTTCTTGGAAGGTTGGCCATTATTCCAGATTCCAACTCTTTTTTCACTCTGTGCTTTTTTTTTGTTTTTTTTTACACATACCAGTTCAGGGATACCCAGCATAGCTTTGGAGTTCTACCTCAGCCCATGCTGAGGACTCCTAATCATCCCCTAGCAAACATTCTACTGGGATTGCAGAAGAGACCACTACCTGTTTAGGCCCAGTAACCCACCCAAACCCCCCCCCCCCCCCATTCTAAAGTCACCATTGCAAGGGATGGACCATAGTTTCACTATCAGCATTGGTAACAGGGTGTTTTTCCAGCCAATACTGTCCTGGGGAAAACAGATTGTCACCATGGTGACACTGGCACCTGTATCCCTCAGGACTTCCGTCCTATTTAACAAGAGCTGCTGCCAGTATTTTTTGCTTTTTAGGTGGCCAGTCAGCTAGTGTGGCTATATCCGCCCCACCCTCAGAGGACTAAAGTAGCTTCAATGTGAACCCTGATTTGCTCTGGGAACATTTGATACCAGTTTGAGACTGGCTATTCTTGGGACAGGCCTGATCTCCAGTTTGGTGTCCATGCTGGCTACAGGTGTGACACCAGGCCTTCTTGGGATCAAAGTTTTTACCCTTATACCCATTAGTGGACTGTGAAGAGGCTCGGGCCCACCCTCCTGAGCAGGTTTTTTTGGAGCCCTTGTAATAGGATGTCTCCCACCCCTTCCCCTGGAGAGGCTTTGTGACCCTTTCTTTTGGTCCCCCCTGTGGACGTCTTGTACACCCTGGTCCTGACCGAGTGGTCTGCCTTCTTTCCCAATTCTTGGAGAAATTGGACCTAGGTCTACCAGATGCTGACGCAACTTGTCATTGAAGCAGTTACTTAACAGATGCTTTCATAAATAAATTATACAGCCCATCATGGTCATGCACTCCACTGCCAGTTATCCAACCATCAAGTGTTTTGAGTGAATAGTCAAAAAAAAAAAAAACATCACCCCCACCCCCGAACCTAATTCTGTACTCCTCAGTTGAGAATCCAAAGCCCTCAATCAGGGTAGCCTTTATAAGGTAAAGGATTCTGCATCTTTACCAGAGTGTGAGGAGTCTATCCCAACACTTAGCAGTGAACAATTTCCAAAGGAGAGCTCCCCAGTGAGATCTGTTTAGCTTTCTGGTTGCACAAGCCCTCAAAAGCTGTTAACCATTTGATGATGATATCACCATATTTTGAACCAATCCCTTTGTGGATTTTTAGGATGTCCGTATTCTCGTTGACCCCATTTATGTTGCTGCCACCACGTATGGGTGCTAAACCAAATTCTGCTCTCTCCTTTAGCTAGGAGCTGTTTCTCTAAAGCTAGTCTTTGGCCATTCATTCTAAAAGGATGTTCCTCATTGAGGCGGACCTCAATGTTCCCAGAGGGACTGGACTCCCCTGTGGAAGAACCAGAATCAGAGTCTTATTTATGGAGACAGGGACGTTGGAACCCTGGTCTCCCTAGTGTGTGTGTGTGTGTTGGGGGGGGGGGGGGGGGGGGGGGGGGGGGGGGTGCACTTAAGTTCTACCTCCTGATCCCCAACTTCTTCCCCATCTGAGGGGAGGTCTTCCCCTTCAGTATGATGGTCCCTGCTATACTCTGCCAAGAGCTCCTGAAGCTAGACCTTGGTCGGATTGGAATCAGTTTTAATCTTACTTAGAGGTACCTTAGCTGTGTAATCCCTAGATTAAGGTGAGGTGGAGTTCCATCACATCACCATATCCTCTGAGCTACTCGTGTCTAAAAGCTGGGATTACTTTTAAAGAAACAAACTACTACCTCTAGTAACTAAATCTTAACTTTTACAAAACGTTTAAACTTTAAAAAAAAAAATCTGCTAGTATGGACTTGCTCAAGGCCATAGCAGGACTTTTAAAAATTTTGAAAGATAGTCAAAATTCTACAATCTATTTTCTAATGACAATTTTGGAATGTAGTCATATCAGGTATTGGCGGAGTAGTCCAGCAAATGCAAAGTCTTAGACCCCACCGTTGATCCACCAATGTAGGAAGCTGGCTCTGTATATACTATATCAAAATGATAGTGTCCCAGAGTCCAGGGGTTCACCAAGAGGCTTGACAGAGGAAATAATAAATACTAATACCCTGTGGTAGTGTGGTCGAGCAGTTAGGCTTATCAGAAGGGTAGTGTTAAGCATTTGTTGTAAAGCAATAAGTGAAACACTCGATGACAACTCCAGGCCAATAGGTTTTTATATAAAAAATATTTGGTTACTTCCAGAACCACTAGATTCATTTAGCAGGAAAGTACATTAAATGAAAGATAGTTTACACAGTAATACTTAAAACTTTGAATGGAATCAACAATGTACAGAGTTTTCTTTAAAATGGCAAAAAGCTATTTTAAAAGTGGACAGTGCAATTTAACAGTTCCTGGGGGAGGTAAGTACAGTACAGTTTGCGGTAACTAACAAACTTACGCATTCAAACTCCAGGGCATAGGTAGCCCACCGTTGGGGGTTCAAGGTAACTGCAAACACCCAGCACCAGCAACACATGGTAGGGGTGATATCGGGTGCAGTGGCTAAACTCATGTTTCTGGAGTGATGAGAGTCCCTTAAGATTTTTTTTTATTATTATTTTTGTTAACTTTTTTGGACAGATCCACTGTCCAATGGAGTTTCTTGGTCCTCAGTGATGGAGGCTTTTCAGGGGTCACTGGTCCTGCAGAACTCATTGCCTCTTTTCTTGCAGCTTTTTAAAGCAGGCGACGGGCTGGTATGGCTGGGGCAGAGTCAGTTGTCCTCTCCTCTGCGGGGTTTTCAGCTCAGCAGTCCTTTCTTGATGTTGTCAGGAATCTGAAGAGCTGGGTTCAGGGTTCTCAGAACTGTTCGACACCTGGTCAAACCCTTGGTGTGAACACACCATTGACATAAGGGACAGTTTGCCAATCAAAAGTAGCTTTCACAGGCAACCTGACCATGTTAGAGACTGCAGTAAGTCAGTCGGAAGAGCAGAAGATGCTAGACCTCGGAGTCATTGAGCACTAAGAGCACTTGGGTAAGTCCTGTGGTTCTAGTCCCAAAACCTCACTCCCAAAATGGAAAGAGATCTGGGGGTTGTGTGTTAACTATAGAGGGCTCAACATGGTCACAAAAACAGACGCTTGTCCTATCCCTACGGCAGGAGAGAAGACACTGGCATCTGCCAAGTAGCTAAGCACCTTTAATGGTTTGCTATTGGCAGGTTAAATCAAAAGGATGCAAAACCAATAACAGCATTGTCAACCATTGGTGGGCACTATCACTTTACAGTGATGCCCTTTGGGCTGAAAAATTAATCTGCCACATATCACAGGGTGGTGAATAGAGTTCTCCAAGGATTGAAAGACTATAGTGTAGCTTCTCGATATAGCCGTCTTCAAGCTTCAACTGGGAGGATCACCTGAGGAATGTTTGAGGCCTGCAGAATGCAGTCCTCACTATCAAGGCTTCTCAGTGTTAGGGGAAGTGGTGTATCTGGGCCACCTAGTAGGTGGAAGCTAAATTCAGCCACTGCAGGGGCAAATACAAACCATTTTGGATTGGACTCCCTCTACAACGCAAAACCAGGGTTGAAACTTTTTAGGCCTCCTGGGTAATACAGGAGGTTCATTAAGAACTATGGCTCCATTGTCCCCCCTCTTAATGACCTCACCACATAACGGATACCTAAGTTTTGTGGACAGCTAGCTATCAAAAAGCTTTTGAAGATCTTAAACAGCCCATGTGCTCTAACCTATTCTAAGAAGCCCTGAATACTCCAAGCAGTTCATAGTTTAGACAGGTGCTTCTGAGGTAGGGGTAGTATTGTCACAACTTAATACAGAGAGCCAGGACCAGCCTGTTTTTTTTTTTTTAAATAAGCAGAAGGAAGACCCCTCCCCCCAGGGAAAAGCATTGGTCAGCCACAGAAAGGCATTTGCTGTGGTTTGGGCTTTGAAGAAGCCGAAGCCATACTTGCTGGCACTCACTTCCTTGTTCCCACAAGACCCTTCTATGGTTAAAACAGAAGAAAGGTGTGAATTGCAAACTGCTGAGGTGGTCCATATCCCTACAGGGAATAGACTACACAGTGGAACATAGACCTCAGAGTAACGCCAATGCAGATTGACTCTCCAGATATTTCTACTTAGACTTATCGGGACATGGTTAGCCTTATCCTTCGTTTGGGGCAGGGGTGTTGTGTAGGAAAGTACCCTCCTTCTGGCATGGCTACCCCCATGCTTTATCTGTCAGTATGAATGCACTGGGCCCCTGCTAAACAGGACCCTAGTGACTGCTCTATCCCTTTAAATTTGGCTGCTTGGTCCACAAACACCCCAAATTTGGCTTACTGGTGCCCCCTTAAAAGTCCCTAGTATATGGTATCCAGGTACCCAGGGCTCTGAGACACCAGGGTCCCCAGGGGCTGCAGCATGTATTATGCCACCCATGGCCAACACATTTAAAGTGTATCACAAAGGCTGCAATGGCAGGCCTGCGTAAAGGGTGCATGCAACCTTTTCACTACAGGTCACTGCACCAGGTCGCCTTAAGTCACCCCTATGGTAGGCCCTCTTTGCCCAGAGGGCAGGGTGCAGGTACCAGTGTGTTAGAGCACCCCTGCGTGAGCAGAGGAGCCCCCCCAAGAACTCCAAGTACTGGTGCAGGAGGGCCTACTATAGGAGTGACAGTGACTTGGAATGAAAGGGTGCATGCACTTTATGCCTCCCATGTAAAATGTCTGCAGACCTGCCATTGCAGCATGCCTAATGTTGCAGCCCATGGTGAACCCCTGGTGCCCCAATGGCTTCGGTACCTGGGTACTATAGGGGCATCAGTAGGCCAAATGTGGGTGTGCGAAGTCCCAGCAGCCAAAGTTAGAGGGAGATAGCAACGTCATTGGGGTCGTGATTAGCAGGACCCCAGTGAACACAAGCAAAACATACTGACATCAGGCAAAAAAAGTAGGGGTAACCACACCAAAAGGTTACTTTCCTACACTATTGCTTTCTATGCTATTCACTGATTGCTAATGTGTATATAATAGTGTTTTTAATTAACTCCAGTTGGAGTGTTGCCTTTTTAGTATTCTAGTATGCGTTATTAGAATTTTATTTTAAGCACTTTGGTTCTTTCATGCGTGTACTGTGACTATAGGGGTATTGCATAAGCTTTGCATGTCTCCTGGTTATGTCTTAGCTGCTCATCCACAACTACCTCGAGAGCCCTGGCTTCCTAGACACTGCCTACACTTCACTAATAGGGAAATACCTGGTATAGGGGACCCACCACACACCAGCTTCCTACAAGCTGTAGCCAAAAAAATAATCCATAAGCCACTCCCTCAACAAGCAATCTATTCATGCTGCAAATGTGGTAGATGCATTAAAAAAATAATCCTGTGTCAATCCCCCACTTTTAATTCACTGTCTGGTGACCACTGTGCTCTGCCCAATCCAGCAAAACAGTCTCTGCTGTGGTAGCCACTTCAAAAGTAAAACATCTGAAGCCATCCTTGACCATGGGTTAGTGTAAATTAACTGATCCTGTAGACTTAAATCCACTATTCAGTGATAAGGGTGTCCACAGAAGTGGAGTCTCAGCTTCTAGCAACAATGTCTGCAACTAGACTGACAAAATCACCACCCACCTTGTATTAAGCCATAAGTGAATCGTTTTTATTATTCATAACTATTAACTTCACCCTTGATCTACTGCATTTCCTCCAACTTTAATGACAAATGCATTTATTTATAAAAAAACAAATATTTTTACTTTCTGTACAATTTCTCCATGCCTCTATAAGCGTCTATTGTGCTTCCCCTAAAGTCACTTAAAACCAGTGAGCCTGAAGTAACCTTTTCTTCCCACATCGTAAGTGCTTGCATTTGGTTTTTCACACACAAGTCTCTCAAACACTTGAAGGATTCAATCAAACAGCATGCTCCAAGCTCCAATTCCATGTCACATTCTGTGTAAATCCATTCAGTGGGCTTGGCTGTTATAGCAAAAATTCTGATAGGAGCTGGATTCAAACAGATGACCTACATGTGAAAGCTAAATATTAGCAAAAAAGTTGACTGCAGCTATGAGTGAGCACTAAACATCCAGTCCAAATCCCTGTGGCCCTAGTACACTGGACACCAATTTGGAGAAACTGTACTTAACACTAATGACCATGTTAAACCTGCAATACCACTTTGGGGAATATAGTCCTCTTGTTTTTTGGATGCAGAAACGGAGTTTGTTGGAAACCTGTTTAATTTCCTTCCAACAATGGGTTCACTTCCACTAATCTGATTACATCCTCTATATCAAGGTGCAACTTAACCATTACTAAATGAGAATTTTGCGGGGTACCAGCCATCCCACCCCATTTCACTAATTTTATTTGCTTTATACATAAAACCAGTTGCAATTAGCCAAATCGGGCTAAAACAAGTTCTTTCGAAGCCTTTCATACAATTATGCAAACACTAAATAAAATATAGAATCTTGCAGATATATAAATTAAGCTTTGGTCCAATAACAGTTATCCACCTGAAACAGAGCAGACTATGAAATCCTAAACTAACGGAATTTTTAAACAGCTATATCAGCTTTTAGTAATACCACATAGTTACAATTACTACCAACTATATTCCGTGTTATCCATGAAGGAGACAAAATGCTGGGAAACAGATTTAGGCAAAATTGTGGACTGGTTGGTTAACAGCAGTATTACACCTCAGAAGTATTTAAAGAAAAAAAAAATAGCTTAGAGAAGCTACCAGTTTTTTTTTCTTCTTTTTTTAAGTAATTGGTTCCTGATACAGTTTACGAAAACTGGATATTAAGATAAAAGGTATCACAGAACATTTGTTTAACTCACATTCCCTGCTAGGTCCTTGGAGCACAAAAACAAAAAAATACTTCCACCTCACTGCAGAATCACATTTTTCGGTAATTACATTTCAATCAATATTAGATAACGTGGAAAACAAACGAACGGCTGTAACCAGACAGTTGTGTGCCGCGGATCACAAAAAAATGCACATATATGTGCAACGACAATATCCTAGGGAAATGCTTATGGTGTGATGAGGGAAGTACATTTCGTCAATGTCATTTAGACGGATGTTCATTTACAACAGCTTTGAGATAAAATGTCGAAATTCATTTGCAATTGCCATGCAAGACAATTGGGTTCTAGTCATTTGAGCAGTGTATCAAAAAGCAGCAAGGTGTGTGGGATTGATGTAATTTATCAAAAGATCTGTAATTACAATATATTGGCTTATGGGAGAACCTAATCACCATTTGCAATAAGAAAACGTATCCAAACGTATGGGATCTTAAATAGAAAATTTATTGTAATGAATGTAATTGTATTTAGCTATAGAAAGCTCGCTTTGTCTAAGACTTGAAAATCACATCTGATTAAGTTGTATTAAGAACCTAGCAATAAATAAAAAGTAAACCCTGCGACTAGTAGAAGGCTTCTGGAAACACTGCACAGTCGTTTAAAACAAAAGCAGCATTTATTTTAACAAAAAACACAATGCCTTTTATCGACAACTATTAAAAAAAAAAAAAAAAAAAGAGACAAAGAAGCTGAGGAATTTCATTTGTGCTACAAAAGGCCTCCATGACATGACCATCTACAATGGGCCCCTTGAAGCACCAAGGACATACCAGTTTGCAAAGGCCCCTCCAGAGCTCCATAACAGAGGGACGCAAGCCAGCAATAGCCCCTCCCCCCTGGGGCGCCAATACAGAGACACCAGCCAGGAAAACACCAAGGGGAAATATTTTGTTATCGTTTATTGTGAAGTTAAAAACGAGCGGTAAAAAGTAAAAACTTGAGCGTACAATTTTTTTTCGTCTTTAATCTCCTCTTTAACAGACGTTTAAACAAGACAGACCAGTCCAAGCGGTGGAAAATGGGTGTTGGGGGATGGGGCAAGGGCATCAAGAGGATTTGTTCTTTCCAGATACCTTGTCCAAGGAATGTTCCAACTCCAACTAAAAGCAGAGTTTGTTTAAAGTTTATTTTAAAAACAAAAAAAATGCAGTGTTAACCTGAAACTGTCCAAGTTTCAGAAAAGGGCTGACTTTTGATGTTGTGGGGGGGTCTTCCTATCTTCTACAACTGGCTCAACATGAAAGGGGCTCCAGATTTTAGACGTCAAAGGAGCAACCAGGGTTCCTAAAATGTAAAAAATAAAATAAAAAAAAATCTCTAGATATCACCTTTTCGGACTGCTCCCATCCCACCCCAGGACTTCTCTACAGCAGCGACCGTGCTCTCCAAAACCTCATGACTGTCTCAGATGGGGAGTCGCATTCAAGTCACTGAGCCTGCAGGAGAGAACGAAGAGAGATCAGTGTTGGGCAAACATGCCTCCCGCCTCAAGTCGAAGATTAAGGGGGGCACAGGGAAGTGGGGAGGGGACTATTAACACCTAATCTACAGGGGGCAGTTCCTTTCAGTTTGGTCCAGTCGTGCACTTCTGTCCCCTCCCATGTCGCTTCTTCGATGGCATGTTCAGACCTTTTGCACACTTAAAAAAAATCCCAGCGTCTCACATGACTAGTGTTGGGACAATGCCTCAACATCTTGTATGTGCATTCCTCCAAGGTCCCGTGGTCCAAATGGAGATCCGAAAGGGGGTATAGGGGATATTACTGCTCGTCACGAATTCCCAGGACCCATAACTGGGCATGGATTAGCGCATCTCTGGGGGCTGGGGAAGGACTCTCATCTCCCTCACCTGCTGTCCCTGTTGTGTGGGAGGAGGCTGCGCAACAGGGGCACCCGGCGCTTGTCCGTAGTAGGCTGCTTGTTGGCGATAGTATTCTGCCCATGCCGCACTGTAGTCTGGCTGGGCACCTGGTGGTGCGGCTGCTGGTGCCGGTGCTGCCGCGGCTGGAGCAGGGGCCACTACTGCTGCTTGAGCCGCCGCTAGAAGATATAGGACGGTAGATTAGATCTAAGAACCTACAAAAACCAAGGACACTTCTTCACCCTCCCGCCCTCCAAGTAACTCACTAAAGATTTACCTTGTTTCTTATAGTATTCCTCCCAGGCTTTTGTGTAGTCCTGCTGCCCTGCGGGCTGTGGAGCTGGCTGCCCCTGCTGCTGTCCTGAAAGAAATTCAAGAACGTTAAACTCAAGACAAGCATTTGATCATTTAACAGGTATGGAAACAAGGTTCACCACTGCCTCGAGCTGCCTTGCCATCAACACCCTCTATCCACACCGTATATTAATTAGTGCAAGCCAGTCAATTTGAACGCTATTACCAACTGCTCCAGCACTCAGATACCAACTCACTAGTCTGAAGTAGACACCCTAAAGAGCAAAACTCAGACCATCGTCAGAATGTTTTTTCAATAGGGTTAGGACAAGGACGCCTAACCGGCCTCAGCATTACAAATCTGGCAAATCAGAGTATTTAAATGTCTTTTCAATTAAATTAAGCAACACAAAAATAGCATACTGGAATGAAAAGCATAGGAAATCCAAGGCAATGTTCAACTTTGCAAGAGTTGCCAAAAAAAGTAATACAAGTTGACACAATCTTAACCTAGCCACGTGTCTCAATCCCATCACCATTTATGGCAACGTCAAAAAGACTGATTATGTATAATGTTATGGAGTATAGCAACTGGAACTACTTGCAGGCAACTTGTATGAGCTACACTATTCAGCGAGTGATCGTCGCTATCAGTCCTAAGGGCATCTAAAGATAGGTAACGGGGATCAACTATTCCTCGATAGTACTGGTGCGTTTAGTATCCAAGAAGTTCCTACTGTTAAGATTTTCTGGTAGTATTCCGGCGACGCAGCAAAAATGATAAAGCAGGACTACTAAATGTGCACACCATGGCGATAAATCACAGGCATGCTAGCTAGTCTTAGTTTTGTATTAACGCGTTTGATAAATAACACTATTAACGGAATAAGATGCGGCAATCCATATATACACTGTTTTACGGCTGCCACCTGCACATTGCACCCTCCAACCCAGGTATATTGGTCAATACTTTCATGAGATGAGTTCAGCAACACGAATTCTCGCCCTGCCTTTCTCGCTTTGACAATTGGACCAGTTTGTTTGAAGCCCTGTTTTACCTTTAGCAAAGGACAAATAAAAAATAAATAAAAGACTAAAACCGCGACAAAGAGAGATAAGACTTGTTAAAAAATACATGACACTAAAGATAAAAAACTTTTCCAAGTTAATTATGGAACAATCCATATAAAAACTACCCCATCTGATTTCTCAGCATTTAAATTTACTTTTCTCTCAAGGAAATGATATCGGTATTAAGAAAAGATGGAGAACTTTTGGGAAAGAGGACTTCTCGCAATGTTTTCAGAAAAGTTGAACATGCAGGAAAGGGAACTTTCCACAAGATGCGACAAGGTCAATAGCTTCTTACCTATTTTCTTGTAGTATTCTTCCCAAGCTTTGGTGTAATCAGATTGTCCTGTGGGCAACTGCTGTGGGGGTTCTCCCTGAGCTGGTGGTGCTGCCACAACAGCTGGTGGCTGGCCTGGCAGTGGTGCTGGAGGCTGTGGGTAATAATGGGTGTAATATGCTGCCCAAGCCGCATTGGGATCAGTTGGTGCGGGAGGTTTGCCTGGAAAGAAAAATGAAAAGCATTTTAAAAACAAGAATGGTGTTACACGAATCTGGTGCCAACTTCATAACTAGAAAAATCTGCAAAATATTAAAACATTCGAGCGATAATGTGTACAGACTAAACGTTCTTAACTCCACCTGATGCTCAATGTGCGAATCTAGTCATAAAGAGCAGTAGGAATATAAATCCCATTCCCTGTTGCATTACCTGGGTCATGAGGAGCTGGAGGCTGTCCCCATTGTGGGTATGTGCTTCCCCAGCCTTGAGGAGGATATTGGTGTGGTGGCGGCCCAGGGCTGTTGGGGAGAGGCGAAAGGAGAAAATGTAGCAAGAGGCAATCCAAGACAGCAAGGGACCAGTACAAAATTAACAGCAGACATTCTGAGCACAGTACACAGCTACATCTTCACTTTCCTTCCTCACTCACGTTACATGGTTCACCAATCGCACAGGCTGTACATTCCGAAAGGCGTGCATGCTTAGAAATACCAGATACTCAAATTCTTGAGAAAAGGCGATGTTACAAGGGACATATAGACAATACAGCCCAATATTTAATTATGACCCGGGTATGCTCTATCAGGCAAAACAAAACGATCCAACTGACATTCTTGTATAGCCCCTTTAGCTTCATTCAAAGCCAAAAATGCATTTCTATTGATCAACCAATGGTTCTTTGCTTCCAAACGACGCACTAATCAAGAATATCTATAAACCGCTTGTATTACAGGTTCCAGGACTAACTCGGGAAATCCTCAGTGCATCTCTCAAAAGTGCAAACTTCAGAGACTAAGCAGTAAAACACTGGTACTTGATGTTGAAAGATCTGGCGGGTTTAAGCTAAATGGTTGAAACATTGAGGACTTAGCTAGGAGACCCAGTGCTGAACAGAATAATCACACTGCACACCTTAACAAGCATTTGCAATGGGTCTCGCGTTTGCTCATGTTAGAGCTGATCGCGTTGTAAACTCCTAACCCGACCTTTTACCTATCGGGAAAAAGTGCATTTATGTACATAACCCGAAAAAGTGAAATTAACTATGTAAAGCGCTCGACTTCTGCCAAGCGAGATCGCGCTCGTAAATTAGAGAAAAAGAAGTCCACGAGCCCGGTGGAAAACAGCGAGCCTCGCATGTTTTCTGTACTTGGTCGCTGCGCTCGAGTAGGGCTAGCCACCGGAAAAGGCATGACGTATGCATGCCTTCAACTAATGAAAGCAAACCGATTTTATTAGGCAAGCCTACGAACCAATAAACACTGACTTGACGTTGACAGTGCTCCGAGCCATTTTCTAAACACTAAAGCGTCTCGCTGCGATACGCGAGCGCATGCAACGCAGGCTCGACCCTAAAACGGGACAATGCAGTTCAAAAGCACATGTGGGTACACAACTTCTGATGACGCCAAGATATTCAAGACCATAGAATATTTCACTTTACCCAAACATTTCACGTAACCACGCACTTCAAACTGGAGAGCTTCCCTTTACAGGTTTTCTGAACACTGAGGTTAGAGCTCCCTTATAGGAAAGTACCCTTTTTTTAGCATGGTTGCCCCCACAGTATGCTTGGACTTTTCACTGGGATCCTGCTAACCAGGACCCCACTGATTGCGCTCTTTTCCTCTAAATTTGGGTGCCTTGGGACTTTTGCACCTCCCAATATCTTATAAGGGCATTGGGGCACCAGGGGTTCTCCATGGGCTTAAGCATGTATTGTGCCACCCATGAGAGCCCCTGCAAAAATCGGTCTGCAGGCCTGCCATTGCAGCCTGCGTGAAGAGGTGCATGCACCATTTCACCACAGGTCACTGCACTGGATCACTACAAGCCACCACTATGGAAGGCCCTCCTAGCCCAGGGGGCAGGTACCAGTGCGTGAAGGGTGCACCTGTGCAAGCAGAGTGCCTCTACGAACTCCAGCTCCATTTCACTGGACTTCATAAGTGCCAGAAACCATTTTACCTTTGTACTGGACACAGGTCCTGGGTCCAGCTACACAATGGTAACACCAAATCTGAGCAGGTTTGGTATCAAACATATCTGAATCATATCCCAATACTGTTGCCAGTATTGGTTGTATGATTCCTTGCACTCTGGGGCTCGAGGACCCCCAGTATTTCTACCAGATTTCTTGGTCAGCCTGCTCTGCTGCCACCCCTAAGACAGATTTCTGCCCACCTGCTGCTTGCCCAGCTCAGTCAGGGGGAAGTCAGAAGGCCTTCCTTTGGAAATAGGTGCTAAATGGCTGGGGGGGGGGGGGGGGGGGGGGGGATTTAATAAATAGATGCAACTGGACTTCAGGAACAGACAAGTTGTAACCTCAGCGACTACTTTGCTTCACAATATTGTTTCTCCAGCTCCTTCCAGCAACTGCAATGTTTTCCCTGCTTTGCGCAATACGAGGCCAGCGAGACTTCAGCCTGCAAACTAGAAGTAATCATTTGAAGTGAAGGAGTCACTCCCCTGCATCTGCAGGCACCATCTGCAATGACATTCAGCTTTGTGGATCTGCTCTCCTGTAACTGCATGGATCCAGCATCATAGGTGGTGGTCTGGAGTGGCTCTTGGTCCTGCTGCCAGCTATCCAACTTGACAGTCCACCCTTGCCTCTCCTTGCAGGACAGTACCCCTGTGCAGTGACTCTTGCAGCACCAAGGCTTGTTTGCTCCAAGGAATATTCAGACTGAGCAACCCTGGCTCCCAGCACTACTACTTCCCAAGCAGTCCTCTGGTGCTCCAGCAATGTGGAGCTCCTCTTCAGGTGTGCCGACAGAGCCTCACTGCAACTTACTGTGCCTGCTGCCAGTGGGTTGCCTTTGCAGGCTGCAACTGCTACTGTTGGCCCTACCGACTGCTTATAGTCACCTCAAACTCTGCTCCAAGGATCAGGTATCCAGGGCCTTGCTGGTCCTCTTCAGCCTTGCAACTGCAAAGGCTTATTGGTGATTCTCCTGCACCACTGACCATCTGTGACCCGACATGGAACATTATCTGCACAGCTCAAAGGACTTTTCAGCTCCTGGGCTCCACAGTTGGCCATCTCCCCTCGCCAACCTGGTTCAGCATCCACAGAAGGGTGGGTAATGGCTACTGCCCCCATTGGACACTCCATCTTGGACTGGACTCTGTCCCTTTCTTTTGCAGTTTTTTTTTTTTTTTTTTTTTTTTTAACCAGAATCCACATTTGGGTTCTTGTCTGGTCCTGTTCTTGTACAACCCTTTTTTTAAAGTCCTCCTGTTAGTCATTGGGAATATCCTAACTTATCTCTGCTCTCCAGGTCGCTGGAAGTCAACCAGGTACTCGCCTCTTGGGGTTCCTAGTTCTTCTAGCCTCCATCCGACTACACATCCTTGGGTGGGGTACTGCATCTTGCATTCCACATTCTTAGTATATGGTTTGGCCCTCTATTTTTTACTCCGAATAGACAATGCTTGCTGTTTCTATGCTATTATTGCAAGCTTCCTACACCTTTCTGTCTCCATCTAACCATTTACAGAGTCAGTAATAGGGAGAAGAAAACACTTTCTTCCACCCCCCCCTGAATTTGGAGGGGGGGGGGGGGGGGGGAAGAGAACTCCACAAGCATGAGTATCTCCACAGAGCAAGAACCCAGTCACTTTTCAACCTTCACTAAGCAGGGCACAGTCATATCAGAAGGGCATCAAAGTTGCGCAGATGGGACATGATGGGCATTCAAGACTAAACTAACGTATCCCTGACCACTCCTGCACACCATACCAAGGTCCATCAAATAAATGATCCAGAACAATTGTTACACTAGTGCAAATGACAACCCATCAGATTCTGGTTTAATTGGGCACGTAAAACTGGGAGAAACCAAGCAAAGTTAGGTGTTCACCTCTTAATTAAGACTTAATTTCAGTTCAGATAGTGAAGTTAAACGTTAACAGCTAATGCTAAGGAAATATGAGCATCCAGTTTAGTTTTAAGTTAATTCCCACACCCAAAACAGTGACCACACAAAGATCCAGAAACCATGTCAATCATTCCTCACCCAAGATTTACATCATCCATTGTTATTAATAAATGGAATAATCTTGTGATCTTACTTGTAAACAATTGCTGCGCCCTGAGGTGGCCTTACAGCGGCATGTGAGGCCCTACAAATCACCAAAAAATAAATATAATAAATAAAGCACCTTTGAACATTCAAGGGTATCTTGCCCCAGTGTACAGACAACTGTTCAAATCCTCACTTCAAGAACAATTCCACTCAATCATCTGGCCACAGGCAGAGCAGATCCATGTATCTGTTTTAATAATAAATACCCTCGCAGCACAAGTTATCACTAATGCAAGTCTCACAACTCAAACTTTGATCATCCTATAAGCGCATAGTAATCCACAATACACACCCACTTACATTATGCATGCACAGTCAATGCGGCCACTGCCATTAGTAGTACTTCAACATATGCAGTGCAGAATCTCCAGAACCACTACACAGCTTCTGCCATCACATCAGTAATAGCAAACCACATGCAGAACACTGAGTGCCATCTTCCTGCATTAACACACAGCAAGTGTTATCAATTTACTGTACCCACCACAAACATCTGCACCCACTACTAATCCATTCTAATTTTCAAACCTAATTACTTACATGCACAACACTAGCAGGACAGAGGAGCAAGCCACCCCCCCTTATGTAGTTACAGGCCATGCAAATACTGTCAGTTCTTACACTGCTGTGTCAAAAGACAAGCGTTCCACTCACCACCTCTATCAATCGGCTATTGCTCGAAATGGTCGTACTTACTGAGGAGGAGCGCCGGGCGGCCCTGGATTGTAGGGGCCTGGATTAAAGGGGCCCATAGGACCTGCAGGTCCAGGACCTCCCGGTCCTCCAGGCCCAGGTCCAAGAGGGCAGAGGGGTGCCTGTGGATAAAAGGGGGAGCACATTAGGTACAGGTGGCACAGGACAAAACTCAGATCAGACTTGGTACAAAAGGACCTGATACACAGTGAGCGAAGAAACCTCCAATTCTATCCATTTTCAAAATTAAGCTATGATGATCAGGTAGTTAGGAGTGTTTTGGGGTTTTTGACGACAAAAATGTGGCCACACCCTTTCACAGCTTTCAATGTACAAGTAGTTTTGGTCAGAACAAATGAACCTTAAATGCTAATCCGCACCCGTGAATCTAGCCGGTTCTGTGCCCTGGACGAGGTGACCTCGTCCAGGGCTACAGTTCCCGTGTGCTTTGGACGAGGTCACACGGGAACCCCCTGTGCACCCCCCTCCCCCCCAAGGCAGGGATGGAAGGGGAAGACCTTCCCCTTCCAACCCCCTCGTGACGTCAGCACGCACGGATTAGTCACAGGGGCTTCCCCCATTGCGCTGCCAGCGCGATTGAAAGAGAAATGCTTTGCATTTTTTTCAATCACTGGGGAGGCCCGGAGGGGCTTCAAAGGGAAGGAAATATATTTCATTCCCTTTGAAGTCTCTCCCAGGGTTTCAAAAGCTGGATTGCTTGCAATCCGGCTATTGTGGAGAAGTGTGGCTCAATGGTTAGAGCGGCAGACCCTGAAGCAGAGATCTGGCTCAAGACCAGGGTTCAAGTCCTGCTTCGGCAGGTCTTGGGCTCAATTCCCCTTGACCAGATAATTCTCGCCTCGGTGCCTAATCTAATTCATGGGTCCCACTCTGCAACTCTGGGCAATAGTTTGCTTAATCTCCACAATGGCCCCAACAGCGCTTGGATGCCTGGCTTCACCCTGGGGGTGCTCAGGAGTGGGCGCCTCACAGGGAAAAGCCAGGAGGAGTTCCATAGCGGTATGAGTACAGCGCCTTGAGACCCTAACGGGTGAGTAGTGCGCTATACAAATGCTAATTAACATTTAAATTTTTTACATTTTTGAAACCCCACTAGACACCAGGGATTTTTTTTTCTTTCAGAAATTTACATAAGGCCTACCCACAGAAGTGAGGTACCATTTTTATGAGAGACTTAGGGGAACGCTGGGTGGAAGGAAATTTGTGGCTCCTCTCAGATTCCAGAACTTTGTCACCGAATTGAGACGAAAAAGTGTTTTTTTGGCCAAATTTTGATGTTTGCAAAGGATTCTGGGTAACAGAACCTGGTCAGAGCCCCACAAGTCACCCCATCTTGGATTCCCCCCCCATGGTCTCTAGTTTTCAGAAATGCACAGGTTTGGTAGGTTTCCCTAGGTGACGGCTGAGCTAGAGGCCAAAATCTACAGGTAGGCACTTTGCAAAAAACACCTGTTTTCTTTCAAAAAATTGGATGTGTCCACATTGTGCTTTGGGGCATTTCCTGTCGCGGGCGCTAGGCCTACCCACACAAGTGAGGTATTTTTAATCGAGAGAATTGGGGAACATAGATTAGCAAAACAAGTGTTATTGCCCCTTGTCTTTCTCTACATTTTTTCCTTCCAAATATAGGAGTGTGTAAAAAAGACATCTATTTGAGAATGGTCCTGTAATTCACATGCTAGTGTGGTCACCACATAATTCAGAGATGTGCAAATAACCACTGCTCCTCAACACCTTATCTTGTGCCCTTTTTGGAAATACAAAGGTTTTCTTGATAGCTATTTTTTACTCTTTATATTTCAGCAAATGAATTGCTGTATACCCGGTATAGAATGAAAACGCACTGCAGGGTGCAGCTCATTTATTGGCTCTGGGTACCTAGGGTTCTTGATGAACCTACAAGCCCTATATATCCCCGCAACCAGAGGAGTCCAGCAGACGTAACTGTATATTGCTTTCGATAATCTGACATTGCAGGGAAAAGTTAGAGTAAAACGTAGAGGAAAATTGATGATTTTTTCACCTCAATTTCAATATTTCTTTTTCAGTTATTTTCTGTAGGAAACCCTTGTAGGATCTACACAAATAACCCCTTGCTGAATTCAGAATTTTGTCTACTTTTCAGAAATGTAGAGGTTTCTGGGATCCAGCATTGGTTTCATGCCCATTTCTGTCACTGACTGGAAGGAGGCTGAAAGCACCAAAAATTGCAAAAATGGAGTATGTCCCAGTAAAATGCCAAAATTGTGTTGAAAAATTGGGTTTTCTGATTCAAGTCTGCCTGTTCCTGAAAGCTGCTGAGTTTAGCACTGCAAACCCTTAGTTGATGCCATTTATAGGGGAAAAACCACAATCCTTCTGCAGCCACTTTTCCCCATTTTTTTGAGAGAAAAAACGAAATTCACTGTATTTTGGCTAATTTCTTGGCCTCCTTCAGGGGAACCCACAGTCTGGGTACCTCTAGAATCCCTAGGATGTTGGGAAAAAAAAAAAAAAAAACGCAAATTTGGCTTGGTTAGCTTATGTGGACAAAAAGTTGAGGGCCTAAGAGCGAACTGCCCCAAATAGGCAAAAAAAGGCCTGGCACAGGAGGGGGAAAAGGCCTGGCAGCAAAGGGGCTAGAGCTTAGAATGTTTCTAAAGTCAAACATGTTTACAACGATGCTGTAGGTTTGAGTGCTACTACCCTATGGAGAATTACACTTAATTGTAATTTATAGTGCTGGAGTATCAGATTGTTGCTACATTTGGTACACAAATGTAATTTCACAGTATACATTAATTTATATAGAAGGTAACATTTTCAGGTAGCTGGACAGTTAAACGTTTCGCCCACGTTCCGAGATTAGGATGCAGTGTTGTCAGTCTTCTTGTGGTCTGTGCAATTACAGCCACTGAGAAGCATACATCCACCTCTAATAATCGGGGGTCCAAATTTCCATCCCAAGGCAGATTTCTGTATTGTGCTCGCACATGATCCTAAGCTAGAAGGGGTGAAACGTACTGGCTGCCCAGTTACCTCAAAATGTTATTTTAATAAAGAAAATTATAGCGGTTTACAAAAAGAATTGTGCAAATGTAATAACTAAATAGGGCACTAGAGCACCATAAAATAAAAGTATAATTATCCCCTAGGGTGATTGCATTCAAACATACGTATAAATTCTCAAAGCAGTAGGCCCAACTCCCTGAAATACACCTTAACTCACCCATCCAGACACTTATTTAAAAAAGTGATCAGGCATCTGTATGACAGACTGCCCTTAGACATCAAAAGCTAACATGTTGACTATCAATTTTTATTTCACTTACGCATAAGATGGCAGTACACAAATACTAGCAGGGTACAAAATAAGGGTGGGCAAAACTCCGAGATTAACTATGCTTAATTACCTAAAACAGATCACACAAGTAGAATTCAATACACTGCGCGCTCTTCTGCGCCAGGAGCTTGTCCAGTGATGTAGTCAATGTGAACTGCACTACGTGGCACACAAGAGGGTGCCATTTCTTTCTGCCTCTTTAGTATATTTTCTACTAGAGTGGCTGCCTTCTCAACACAAGCGGTGGAGACTTGTTGCGATTGCTCGCATTGCGAAATCTTGCCATGAGAAACCTGCACCACGCAGCAGTCGGAGTTTTCCCAGAACTCCAAGCGGAAAGCAATCTCCACCAGGAGCAGAGTTTCACCCCACCCCTAGGTACAAACTCACCTCAATCTTCTCCTCAATAAGCTGCTTAGCATGATCAATTTGTTGGGGGGCCCCTCGAATGATGAAAAGCTTGAAGTTGGGATCACCATTGGGTGGGGGCTGCCGCGAGATTTCTACAAATGCCCCAGTTTGTTGATTTATAGCTTTAACATTCTCTCCACCTGGACAAGACAAAGCCATAATGAAACTGAGGCAGAAAAGGGATAGGCCAAAACATTTATAGTGCATTAAGAGCCACTGAGGAAGGAGGCTGCAATCAAACTTACCTCTCCCAATTACTAGGCCACACTTGTGAGTAGGAATAGAGAAAGTCATCTCCCCTCCAGGGGGGCCCCAACTACCTTGGCCTCGTCCTCTGCCTCGACCACCAGGGGGCATCCCTGGACCAGGGGGACCAGGTGGGCCAGTCTGAAAGAGGAGCACAATGTGAACATACCCTCCAAGGTTATCCACCCTAATTACCAGGACAACATGGACCACAACGTTTTCCTGTATAAAATCTTAACATACCCGAAGGCTCTGTAAAAGGTCATTAATGATGCGAGCGGCATGGTCACACCTATCTGGCGGGCCCATTATGTGAGCTATCTTCTCAGGGCCAGTCCCATCATCTAAGAAAGAGAAAGGAGGGGAAAAAAGGTCCAGAGGTTAACAGCAGCTCAGGGATAGACCAAGCGGAGTGTGACTGGACATTAGGTTTACTACAAACTGCTAACAAGACAGCCTTTCCTACCAACCTACAGTGCCTCTAGTACGTAGGCCTATTTTGGTGGTGCTTGACAGTAGCACTTACCTTGTTTGAACTGTATCCGCACTCCTGCATCGTTCTGTATTTTCTTTATCATTTCACCACTACGTCCAATGACCACACCGACTGAATGTCTAGGCACAGGGACCTGTTAAGATCAAGTAGTGACAATAAGTAAAGTGCTTCAACGGCAAAGTACACCTTACTATATTCCAGCCTTTCGTTTAGGTTGAATTCCTGGAAACAAAGGACATCAAGTGTTATCTGACCACAGAACGCAGAGATACAGCCTGCTCAAGGCCAAAGAAACTTGATCTAGTAACAGACCACATTTATTATGGCGCAGAAATGGAAAATAACCCCACTCTTAAACGTCCAAGAATACTTCATGGAAATGGACTTAATGCACTGCTCAAAATGGAAAGCCAAAGTAATCGCTAAATTTAAGCCCCATAGCCTCTGTTCAAACTATTGTTGCCGACAGCACCAAAGACAGAACATGTTACAAGAGTAATATATATATATATATAATAGAATTACATGAAGACAATGCGTCAACCGCGTGAGTTTGACCACACCTGCTATAATCTGAATTACGCGGACAGAGATTTCTTAAATCCTGTGTTAGATCTCATGGGCAGAACAAAGTAAGCCCCACTACGCTCGAGGGCGTTGCCAAGAGAACATTTGTGATGCAATGACATGGAATTATAGGAGTGATGCCATTTCAAAGGCGATTTATGCGAATTTGCAGACGTGAGCAAGGCAGATCTTAAACCAAATGGCATCAGACCAACATGATGGCAATTTTGCAACCCAAAGCGCGTGCGCACACAGACATTGAGTTGACAGCTGATATTCATGTTAAACTTAGGAGTGTGTTTTGGATACCTTGTGATCTAAAGCACTAACTAGAGAAACGTTGCCATTAGCATTTAACAGATAGTTAAACCAAAAAACGAGGAACTGCCAAACAGTATCCTGCTTTCGCCCAGCATGACGGTAATTTGGTGTAGAAGAGGTACAGGTAAACAATTTTAACTCAGTCTTTTTCAAAAAGAGACCAAGGGAGTAGATACAGAATGGCCCTCTCCTCTTGGTCTATAGGAGCAATATACTAACACCTTAAAGGCCACAGAAATAGGATACTTAAGAACCAAACCCACGGACGCCAATGTAAGTATATAATGGAGTGTTGAACAGTGATGAGTTTCATAAAGAATTGCCGAGTTACACTATGGTTAAACTTAATTAAACTTAACATTAATTAAAGATGTGTTTTGGATACTACAACGGTCATTACAACGCACCGACTATGATCCAGGCCAGAGCAGCCCACACTGGCATTTCAGAGCCTACCTGCTACACCCCAGTACAAAGAACAAAAGGTTATGCAGCGAAGCACTGTGCGCAATGAGATGTGATGTGACTATCATGCAAATAAGGATTTCCTTATAAGACTGGTTGAACCAACCCTTTCACCCTTCAAAGACAGCCTTCAGTTTATGGAATATAAATATTAAGAGCTTAAGGCGCATATGTTGCTTTGACTGGCTGCCATTTGCTCAGATCTGGCGACGACAGAGTAAGCCCTTCAATTTGAGAAATACCAAGCCCACAGCAGGATATTTGACAAAGGCAATCTGTTGACCACTCCAAGTCACTCTGCAGTTCATGGCAGGCTGCTAGGTTTAAAGGGGATTGTAATACAAACTGAAGCGCCAAACTTACATCTATCCCTCCTCCACCGCCGCCACCCCTGGAACCGTACTCATTTCTGTCACCGAAGCCGCCCTGGTCACGCTCCCGCAGCATTTCCATCACCATCTCACAGGCTTGCTGAGTGGTAAGAGGAGAAAGAAAAACTAAACACATTAGCAAAATTAACCATGTTTAACAAAGGCTTTTTAACCCACAACATTATTTTCCCAGTACCACCCAACAAAACATGCAATGGGTCCGACCCGAATATCCTCCGAAAATGTCATCCCCGTGAACATCTGGATTTAGCAGTTCACAACCCCAGCACTGACCCAATACTCAACATAACCACATGTGCCATCAGTAACTGTTAAATACGTTTGCACCTCGCCTAGACGACATTCAATTGGATACTGTACCTGTACTTTATAGGGATCGCCAACAATTCGAAGAGGTTTATCAACATTCTGACCCTGGGAACCGTCTTGAATTAAAATCATTTTTACTCCAGCTCGCTCCTACAAAATAATGACATGCATACGGTGAGAATCTGTAGTATTTTAGAGCCGTACAATTGAATTCCACATTCGAGAAACCAGGACCCTTTTACCTGAAGCTGCTTGATGGTCTCTCCACCCTTGCCGATGATTAGACCAGCTTTGCCTGCAGGAATCATTATCTCCTCCACAGCACCATTCTGACCATTGGAGTTATCATGGAACTGACCAGGTGGGCCCCCGCCGCGACCCCTGGACACAATTTCATCCAGCATCATCTTTGCCTTCCTGTAGAGTATGCAATGGAGCACCGTCAGCACTGCACTTTGTTGTATCGAACCTTCCCTAACCTTACAGTATACAGCCTCTACTTTACACAGCAGACTGCACCCACAATAAACTGGAATTCACGACCACAGTCTGCATGTTTTTACCCTAACCACAAACCCTTCAGCCGCACCGAATATGTAATACCACTGTAGAACCAAAAGGAGCAAGTTAAAAATGTAGTTTACAAGAATCTGAATACCTGCAAATTAGCCCTCCCCCCACGAACAGCACAAAGTAACAAATCCAACACGAACATAAAATTCCAAGCTTTTTCCTATCTGCATTCCCTGTACTCCAGCCACAAATTTAAAGCAGCAAATCAATTGTTATAGTCAGTGCTCGGCATTCAAAGGCTCACAAAAAGGCCACACCAAAAAAAAAAACACGCATCCGAGAACGCCATAAAATACCCAGAGAAAGTAGCGACTTTCTCCAAGCATTTGCAGCACGTGCTGCGTAGAAAATAAATTGGGAGGTGTTAAACAATTTAACCAACATCAAATTTAGTAACAAAATGAAGGCACCCAAGGCCTGAGATTGTCTTAGGACATCCCTTCAAGAAATCATATACGACACTCCCGATTCCTAAGTGAGTAAAGTGCTGGCACTCAGTCACCATGCGAAGTGCATAGCGAAGCCATGCCTAGATCACCTAACTACGCACAAGAGACAAATAAAAGCAACAGACGAAGGCATTAACAGCCGAGAAGGGTGTCGACACATTCGATTCATGGAAGTTGAGCTAAATGTTTAATACTTAACAATTGATGTAGTACAGATTCTGTTGAAGTTAAAGGAAACTCAAGAACAAGTGCTCCAGGTGTCAAGCGCCCATGCTCACGTTTTTAAACACTGCCACTGCCCTGCGGACCCCCTCCCACATACTGTCTTGCAAACAAGAGATCTCGCCTCAGTCCTTTCAATTCGCTACTTTTAACTGGTTATACACTAGCTGCACTGCCAATTACGGATTCAGAAACAGAGGGTGTAGTGTAGTACCGGACTCCTGAAACCGTGATATAGGCTAATAAAGGTACATTCTCTAAGAATCGGAGTTCCTACCTGTAACATCTTAGGTCAACGAGACACTGGCAACCACAGGTAGCTCGCAAATTTTCTCCGGGGTGGGGGGTGGGGAGAAACAGGACAGGGATACTGAGCAGGGTGGCCATGGGAGCAGAGACTATGGAAAACCAGTAGTTTAAAAACAATAAACACCCTAGACTCGGGAAAATGAAAAACTCGGACCAGTTAAGCGCTTGAAAGTAAGGCAAGGGGGATTGGGTTGGGGGCGGGAGATCATTTCATAATACTTTGTAATTATTCAACGATAGTATCCTCCACCTATAGATGTTTGTTGTCTGGCGCGGTGCCTTTAGTAAGGCTGCAACTCGATCTTCAACAATTGTTTCATACTGCAGGCTTGTCTCAAAATATTCAGAACATTTTACAAGTTTATAATCATTTTAAAACAATTCTTTCATCAACGTTTCAATACAAATGCGTACCATGCACTCGACATGATTTTTTTTTTACCCTAGGCTTTAGAGCTCAGGGTCTCCCATAACAGAATAAAAGCATCGCTGGAAGTATCGAAACCTCCGAAAAACGGTTGCTCATTAATTAAACTGCTTCTACTGGGGACATCTTGCGAATGGCCAATGTTTTCTAAGGAGAAAGTTCTAGGAGCAGTCCAAGGCAAGTGTCCTACTTTGTAAGACACCAGAGAAGTTGTTCTGTTTCGTGGCTAAGTCCTCACAAATATAACCAAACTTATTACACTGCACTAGTTAGACTGATACGGTAAAAAGGGAGAAATGAGAAGGTGGGACCACCTCTGGATGCCCCCCCCCCCCCCCCGGCAATTCATACATATTTTTTAAGACTCTGCCATTCATACCAATTCAAGACTCCTTTAGTTATCGTTTACTAGAACACTGAGGTGTAAACTCAAGTAAACGATGACAAAAGGGGAACTTACTAAGGAACTACATTTGTGAACAAAGGGTAATGTACGGCTCTCCTGAAACTCAAATATAAATAATCTGAGAAAATACAGCGCTCCAATTTCACCCCAACCGTCTACATTCAGTACAGGCACAGGATCATGAATAGCTTCATATAAATCCTTCCGCGAATACAAGAATGAATGAAAATGAGAAGAAAAAAAAAAAACAGCATGGGGAACATGCAATACTTACTGAACAGAGTCCGGAGTTCCTGTCAGCGACACAACTCTTTCTGGCATGCCCCCGCTGTCTGCATCAGTGGAGAGAAAAGGTACGGGTACCAGGTAAAGCAGACTGCTTCAGCACACATTAAAAGTAAATTTCTTATAGGTGCATCATGTGTTTACGCGGTCATCGAATTAACTTCTCTGAGCAGAAGTGTGTTCCACCTGGTGTTGAAGACTTTACACGACTTTACAGTATCACATTAGGACTTGAAAATGGTACCCATAACGGATATTTGGATGCACAGAAACAAAAAAAAATGACAAGACGGGGTAATCAAGAAGAGAGCTCCAGGGAAAGAAAAGATGAATAGAAGAAAAGATTAAGGGGTAGCAGATCAATGGTTAACAGCCCTCCCCACCCTCCAGTTAAGTGTGTGAGCCTGATGTGCTTGGACTAAATTCTTTGTACGGGCCTAAGGGCTGGATCAGGATCATGCCAAGCGCTTGTTGTAGTTTCTGCTCCAACCACTGGTAAGGGAAAGGGCTCATCTCCCACGCACGTCGTGTAACCGATCGACCGCAGTAAGACGCTGTCTACTGAAGCCAGACCAAATGGGCTTCATGAGCAGGTTAAAGACTCTCACCTGCCTGAGAGCAACAGGGGGCACAGGTGGGTCCATAGTCACTACCCAACTGACAAGAGCTGGAACAAGAGTTTAAGGCCACCACAGGGCAGCCCCGGGCGACACCGCATACCTGATGAGATCTGTACTTTGCAGCCTGAGTCCTGCTGGATTTTGTTGATTTGTTCACCTCCTCTGCCTATGACTGGAAAAAAAACAGGGAGACCATCTAAGGAACTCCTACCAACAGAAGTCACAGAGCTCTGCCACAACAGAGCTTGAAAATCCAGATTTAGAGTTAAAGCAAACCAGTAAGAACAAAAAAGGGAAAAATAAAACACTGAACAAACTGCTCACCAAATACTACCGGGAAAACTCCTAGGGCAGTACAGACACTACAGCATTCACCAAGAAACCACCAATGTTTCTGCGAAAACGCCACCATTCCAACAGGGGGGGCTGCACCAAACAAGTGTGGAACTGCATGCAAATCTTAACCGTAGAGTGACCCAAAGGCACAGAAGGCAAAATATCCATCACAACACTTTCCACCAGGCATAAAACTGCCATTTGCCAACTATCCAAAGAAGAACCCACACTGGCAGCCACATCTGCCATCTGTTCCGTAAGAGTAAATCTGAAAGCATAATCAAGTTCGCAACCAAAAGCAGCTCCTGTGGCAAAGTTGACAAACAACTGCACAGACTCTGGAGAGTCAAGAGCATGCTCTACTGTGGGTCCAGCTCTAAGAACAAATAAACGCAGGCCTTGGGCGAATAGACAACCGCCACTGAAGGCTGCCACCTGTCCGATACTCACTCAGTCCCACCATGCCGTCCGGCACCCGGTACTCCTCCGTCACGTTAGACCTGCCGGATGGAAATGGACAGTCAGCGGATGAAAGCTGGGAGATGAACCCCAGGGAGAGGTCAGGGCTGACCCAGACGAGAAGACGAACCCCAAAGAAAGATGAACCGAGGGAGGGGGTGGGGGGCAGCAGGGACTATGATTAGTGGCCTACCTGGGTGGATGACTCTGCTGTCCTAGCTGGGATCCCATTGCTGTAAGAAAAAGAAAAAAAAAGTGAGAGGACACTAGCAATTTTTTGTACTTTGTGACAAAGAAGCATTTGCTGTATATACATGGGGGCGCAGAATTTTGGGGAAGGAACCCCGTCCGACACCAATCAGGTACTGTAACAATTCAAGTTGCTTCTTTCTCATACCGGAAAGGCTGTTCTGGATCGCACTGATTAGATTAATACTTCCAAACTGCCCCCCACCACCTTCCCAAATACTAACAGCCCCACACTCAGTTCAAGCCTCAGGTGCCACCCATTTACACCTTTTCCTTTCACTCCATCTAAAAAAAAAAAAAAAAAAAATCTACAATTTACTCCCAATTTCAGTTACACTGGTCCACTTTTCTAAAATGGTGGAACCATTTTACCAAGCAGCAATGTATCTTATAAAAGCGACCAAAAACTGAAATCCTACAGGCATCTTGATAGGAAAAGGCAACTAAATCGGATCCTTGTGTTATTAATGAGACTTGAATAGTCACCCACATCCACAATCAACCTTACAATTGTCTTTCAAGGAATCTACCAACAGTAACGTAGGTTTATATGGGGCCTAGACTGAACTTAAAAAAATAAAAAACAAATGGTAGTGCAAACATGAGTGGCTTACAACTGTGCTAAAGTAATTTCAACATAGTTGCTAACAGTGGAGGACCCGTAATGTGTAAATCTGAGCTATGCATTTTTAACTGCCTTTGCATGTTTCAGTGCACGATTAGGCTGCAAAATACTAGTGTTCACATGCGATGTACTTACAATCGCCCTGAGGTGCCGGCTTCTTGCTCTCCGGCTGGTCTACAGGAAAGAGACAAGTATTAGGAGTAGACAATATTTACTCATTGCCGCAAATAACTGACAGAAGCGTGGTTACACATTCTAGTAGTATCCACATTTAACTGAAGATTTTTAGAGATCTGTTGAGCAATGAAATAGGGCAACACTAATAATCACAACTTAAGACAGTACATGATCATTTGGTATAGCTTAAACTTTGAGATTAAGTAACTGAACATGCCCATATCGAGAGTAAAAGTTAAACATGATTGCAAAATAGAAACATTTCACCCATGCCCAGTATTGCACTAAGGCCACCGTAGGAGGAAGCCAGAGCATGTACCACAAGTCCACCAAGAACCAGCACACCTGCGAACTACAAATGAAAACAGTGGAAAGTTGAGACGCAGCAAAGCATTTAAAATCATATGGGGGAAAATGTTGACTGGTGGAAATATAGAACCTCAAACTTCTAGCCCCAGGAAAACCGTGCTCTGTACATACCCACACAGTAGGTGTGCAACACGCGATCGAATCCCCAGCACTCGGATTTTAGCTGTAAAGAGAGGGTGCTATAGACCAGGATCACAACCAAAGGCGATTGAGTGACTGCCATAGAGACATGGGCACCGGTGATATGCAAGTGCGACTCAAGCCATTTGCTTATTTGGTGCATTGAGTAACTCGTGATGAGTCAGAAATATACCTTACAAGCATGGTAGTTTGTAGGGGCAGATCCAGCTCAGGGTTAACTTGTCACTGTTAAGGATCTCACCGCTGACTGGTTTGAGGCTAGTAAGCTTATTGAAGCTTGGACAGCCATGAACAAGACAAAAGTCTGATGACTGCGATACACGCAGTAACCACAGCATCCACACAACTCATCATAAATAAAAACGAGTGGGTCCTGGCACAAACACGAAAGCCTGCATAGCAGTGCCCGCTTTTTCAGGCGCAATAATCATATCTGAAGCATTCGATAAATTCTGATCGCTGTGTATTGAATATAACTGAAGTAACTAAAAACACCCCCATACGGCCAGATAAAGAAACTACTTTGGTCTTACCTCCATCCTCCAGCTGCCTCTTCTGGCCCCCAAAACCAAACTCCGGAGTGCTGTTATTCACTGGAGGGGGTGCTGCATCACCCCCAATCTTAGCCGCAATCTGTGGACAAAAAAAAAAACTCTTAGAAGTACAAAGTGGATAACGTACCTTAAGACTAACATACTATGAAGCTACTACACACGAGATAACGACTTGTCACCCTGTATACCACTAGAGGTAAACAGGATACATACAGATACTGTCCATCTGCTGACAACAAAACTATGGACAAATGAGGTCGCCGTTCCTTAAACGCGCCGGTTCAACATCACTCTTAAAGTACTACACCTACATACACACCATTGCATTCCACAGCAACAGTATGTTTGCAGTGCAATTAAGTGCTGCTCCGATCAGGCCATGTGGAGCAGTTACACCCCCGGGGCGAGTTTGGCACAATACCAACCCTGTAATATTAGTTTGCTCGTTCTTCATACTTAAATAAGGAATACGGTTTCGGAGAACTTGGTGACCCTGCAAACCTGACTTTCAAATGCACTAGAGTGCCCAAGAAGGGAACGACCAAGCAAACAAGATGGTCAAAGAATGGACCAAGGAGAGGAGGAACAGCAGCACGTCCAGCATGCTTCTCGGCACTCTAGTACGTTACCAAAATGTGAAAACGTCTAAGACATACAGCCAAGAGACCCAACTACCCACCACAGGTGTGCACGGAGGACGCAGAGTTAAGTTAAAGGAGCACGGCTAAAATATTCACAACGCTAAACACCCTCAACCTAGTAAAAACAAAGAAAACGCGCCACTTATTCGACGCGCGGGTGGGGGGATACGAACTCCCCCGCCCACCAACACACCAGAAGTTAACCAGCTACCTCGACCCCACGATACAACATGAAAAAGCGGCGTTCCACTTCATCCAGGGGAGAGGAGACACCCAATCGAAAATACTCAATTTGCCTTATATAGTGATAGTCCTTCCCCCAGAAAAGATTGAAGTGTCAACCCACACCCACAAGAGGACATGCACCCCTAGAAAACTAGATATACCATTTTCACGCTGCCAGTCATGCCGACGAAAAATTCCTCACGTGCACACAAGAGTTAACAAGTAAAATGAGTGGATTTCCCCACTCCGCCCAAAAACACCACGTGGGCGTTAAATGCAAAGTTCTCGAATTTGTAAAAATACGAACTTTGTGCCTCCGTTTCGAAACAGGGATAGATTCCCAAAACCGCCTCAAAACCAAGAGCGAGAGGCTGCTTTAGGACAGTCTTTCACATCGCTAATACCCCGGGCCCCACCAACCGACCTCCGTGTGCTCTACACTTCCAGCTGATAGGAAAATTATGTACTAAAGGGCCTCTCGTAGAAACGGCACCAGTTAGACAGTCTTTATCGAGACCTACCGCCTGTCGACTCCATAAGCAAGTCCCGATACAAGGCTCATCTCACACGGCCATTACCCATGGTAGGCATTCCAACCGCACCAAACTTCCTGCCACCCGATCGCCCTTAGCAGCCTTTCTACCAACTGCGGACACCGCAGGCAGCGCACGTTGCGACTTCACTACTTCCCCACCACGCGGGTATATTAAGCGTTTCCGGTCCTCGTTCCTACCGTTTGTTCCCTCCTCATTCCCCACCTCCCTCGATTCTTAGTCCCAAAAGAAAACCCCATGTTCCCCCTCCTAGTCGCAGGGCCTCACCTGTCGGGCCCGCTGCACAGCGTCGGCGAACGCGTCTTTTCGGATGCCGGGAGCGCTACCCTGACCCGCAGCGCCCCCTCCGCCAGGAGCGGATCCGGCAGTTCCCGGTGCTCCGGGAGAAGAGGCGGCGTTACTGCTGTACTCGGACATGGCGGGCGGAGGCAGCCGAGGCTCTGCGGCTAACGCGGGAACAAGGCCTCTCCGCGCGCGCTGAACTCTGGGAACGGCACCGGGCTACGGAGGCGGGTTTGCGTGTGACGGAGGTGCGCACTGCCAATCACAGGGTAGCCAGATCTGAGTCCACCCCTCAAACCGGCACCTTTGATGAGCGGCAAACACGACCAATCCGAGCCAGGACACTATATGACTAACAGAGAGATTGGTAGTTGGCTGGCTAGCGAATAGTGCGCGAAGGAGGCGGGAATCTCGCTGCTTTTGAGTGCCACTTGAAAACACCAATAGAGAAAAGCAGTGATTGCGATAGCTGTACGTAGGTGCTACAGGCGTGCACGGCATGGTCGAGCAACCGGCGCAGTACGTATGTAACGTAATGGCGATGATTGGCGGCTAAATTCGCCAATTGGTACAAACGATTTGGCATGCTATTGTGTTTGCGAAACGAAAGCTAAAGGCCTACGTTCGAACTAGTGCGTGTTTCAATAATGTTACTCCGCCGGCCCTGTACGTGTGGGAGTAGTATATCACTGTTTTGGAGCTGCTGTAATAATCTATTATTTTCAGCAACCTGTCAAATGCAAAGTTTTTAAAACGCTACATTTCACATGACCGCTTGCATACCCCCTTATAAAAGCCATGAAGCCCACAGCCCTATTTAATATTCAAACTGTAACAGCTTTGCTGTTTCGCGGCCAGTTAAGTATGTCCGTCTTTTGTTTTAACATATAATTTCCTTATTTCTATTGATATTTCATGGTTTAATATTAATTATGATGTTTATCTGATGCAGTGCATAGTTATTTACTGTTACTTAAATTCAGGTAGTCCTTATTTCTGTGTTTTATAACATTAATGTTCAATGATTTTTCATCCGCTTCACTTTTTTTTTCCTGATTTAACAGTGTTCTCGCGTTATCTGCACACATTCAGGAACTGTTAACCCTCCCAACTGAGCAGCTTGCCACACCCGCTTTAGGTCTGTGGAGAGGGAGAAAGGGAGCAAGGAAGCGCGGTCACCTGTGCTGTCCTCTATTTCTGCAGATGGGCAGCCTGTGCATCACTCAATTTTATCAGTGTAGGAAATTACTCTCTTTTAGACATGGTTACCCCCACTTTTTGTCTAATGTCAGTATGTTTTGACTGTGTTTACTGGGATCCTGCTAACCAGGACTGCAGTGACTGTGCTCTCTTCCTCTAAATTTGGTTGCTGGGACTTCACACACCCCACATTCAACATACAGGTGCCCCAATATAAGGTCCTAGTATATGGTTCCTCATGGGCCGCAGCATGTATTATGCCACCTATGGGAGCCCACGTAAAATGTGTCTGCAGGCCTGCCACTTCGCCTGCAGGAAAAGGTGCATGCACATTTTCACTTCAGGTCACTGCACCAGGTCACTGTAAGTCACCCCTATGGTAGGCCCTCCTAGCCAGAGGACAGGGTGCTGGTACCTGTGTGTGAGGGCACCCCTGCATGAGCAGACCCCACAAACTCCTGTTCCATTTTCCTGGGCTTAGTGAGTGCAGGAAAGCCATTTTATGCGTGTAATGGACATAGGTCACTACCTCTCTCCAACTACATAATGGTAACTCCGAACCTGGGCATGTTTGGTATCAAACATGTCGGAATCATACCTCAATGCTGTTGCCAGTATTGGTTGTATGATTCCATGCACTCTGGGGGCTTTTTAGAAAACCCCACAGCTTTGCTCCTACCAGGTTGCAGGGCTTTCCCAGACAGCCCGTGCTGCCATCCTACAGACAGTTTTCTGCCCTCCTGCTGCTTGACCAGCTTAAACTCAGGAAGGCAGACAAAAGATTTCCTTTTGGGAAAGGGAGTTAGCCTCCCCAAGCCACTGGTATGCTTTGAAGGGCACATTTGGTGCCCTCCTTGCATAAATTAGTCCGCACCAGTTCAGGGACCTTCAGTCCCTGCTCTGGCGCTAACCTGGACAATGGAAAGGGGAGTAATCACTTCCCAGGTGGCCACTTGATTCTGCCATCTCGAATCCAATGTGGGCAGAGGCCTCTGGGAGCATCTGATTGGCCAGGTCAGGCAGGTGACATCACAGGTTCCTCCTGATCGGTGGTCACCTGGCTTGGTGACCAATCCCCCTTCCAAAGCAATTTAGGGTCTCCCTCTTGGGTGGGTCCTCAGATTCGACTTGCAATATTCCAGCAGGACTCCACTGCAACATTTACTTCAATTTCTGGCCACTGGAACCGTAACTAGACTTCACAGGAACCTACAATCTGCAGCTACAGCGACAACTCCGGTCTGCAACATTGTTTCTCCGGCTCCTTCCAGCAACTGCAACATTTCCCTGGCTGTGCATTTTCTGAGGGTGGCAAGTCTTCAGTCTGCACCAAAAAGCAGGAAGAAATCTTCCTTGGAGTAAATGAGTCACTCCCTTGCACCTGCAAGCACCAACTGCAACGACGACCGGCTGCGTGGATCTCCTCTCTTTCTGAGCTGCATGGATCCTGCATCACAGGAGCTGGTCTGGAGTGGTCCCCTTGGTCCTCTCTGCCAGCTGTCCAGCTTTGGAGAAGGTAAGTTCTTGCCTGTCCACGCAGGACAGTACCCCCGTGCACCGCGTCTCTTGCAGCTACGAAGGCTTGTTGGCATCTCCTCCAAAGGGATCTTAAAGCTCTGTGTAGACCCAGCTCTCTTCCCTGCGATGCACAGCCCTCTGCGTGCTTCTCCTGCAATGTGGGACTCCTTTCTAGGTGTGTTGCGTGGGCCTCACCGCAACTCCTTTGCTTGCTGCCTGTGGGCCATCTGTGGGGGCTGCCTCCTCTTCTTCTGACTCTCCTGGTTGCTGAGGGTCACCCAGGATCCCTTCCATGGGTTGAATCCCCCTGGACCTTGCTGGTCCCCGGCAGCTCAACTTTTCTTCATTTGCCTGTGCCAAGGCTCAATGGTGGTTTTTCCACACCACAGACCGACTGCAATTCTTCATCCAGTGTGGGATGTCGACTACATCACTCAGGAACTCTTCAGCTGCTCCAGGGCTGCATTGCTGATCATCTTCCAGCGACCAGATCCTGCATCCACAGACGGATGGGTAGTGGGTCCTGCCACCACAAGACACTTCAACGTGATCTGGACCTGGTCCCCTTCTTTTCCAGGTCTTCCTCTTCCAGAATCTACCTTTGGTTTCTTGCAGTCTTGTCTGGGTCTTGCAGTATCCTTCTCTGAAGTCCTTTTGGTGGGTTCGGGGAGAACCAGGTACTTACCTCTCCTGCTGGTCACTGGGGGGCACCCTGGTACTAACCCCGTGGGTTTCCTAGTTTCTCCAGCTCCCCTCTACTGATTCCACTTCCTTGGGTGGGGGTCCGACTTTCACATTCTCCTTTCTTAGTATATGGTTTGGTCCCCACCAGGCCTTTAGTATTGTCTATTGCTTTCACTGTTTTTATTGCATTCTATGCTAATTCCTGACTGCTACTGTATATATAATAGTGTATTTACTTACCTGCATTTGGAGTATTGCCTATATATGAAATGTTTGCGCCGTCTTAATGTCATTTTTTAATGCTGAAGTGGCTCAAACATAACTCCATATTTATATTTTGACGCTAGACCAGTCTAGCTTCAAAATTGAGGTGTTAGCGCCATTTCAAGGGAGTGCCAAACCACCTTTCATCTCATTGCGACAGTGAGATGTAAGGTTGGCCTTCCCTTTCAAAAAATGGTGCTAGCCCTCTAGCGCTGTATTTACCTACAGAAGCAAAAAGACGCTAACCAAGGAAGCAGTCTTAAAACATGTCTCTTAGTCCGATTAGCATAAAATGTTAACGCCTGGTCACACTAGGTGTTAAAAAGAGGCTCACAAACCACCACTCATGGGAAACACACAGAAGGAACCCTGGAAACCACCAGGACAACATTAAAGTGGTACTGCTCCAGTTTGGCACACACCGCAGACGTCAGCAAAGAGAACAGGTCCCTGCACCACCACCACAGCAACCCCAAACACTACCACAGCAGCCACAAAGACAGCGCAGAAGGCAGGAGAGGATCTTCAGGCAGCAGACAACCATCCTTTGACTGAGGGAACAAGATGTGATCAGGATGTACAGACTGAACCGGGAGTTCATTGTATGCCTGCTGCACCATATTGTGCCACACATCACAGCAAGGGTGCAAACTCCCACTAACATACCACCCATGACCAAACTTCCTACTGTCCTCCACATGCTGGCATCTGGATCTTTTCAGATAACAGGTACACAAGTGGCTGGTATCTCCCAGCCATCCTTCTTGGTCCTTCTACTTAAGGTCCTGGACGCTCTCATAGGCCTCACACCGCACCACATCTGCTTCCCAAAAACACAGTGTAGGAAAATGGCCCTTGTTGCAGTTACCCCCCACACACACACACACACTTTTTGCCTGATATTGATGCTGACTTGACTGAGAGTGTGCTGGGACCCTGCTAACCTGGCCCCAACACCAATGTTCTTTCACTAAAAATGTACCATTGTTTCCACAATTGCCACACCCCTAGAACACAGATAAGTCTCTTGTGAAAGGTACCAGTGGTACCAAGGGCCCTGTGACCAGGGAAGGTCCCTAAGGGCTGCAGCACGTGCTGTGCCACCCTAAGGGACCACTCGCCTAACACATGCACACAGCCATTGCAGATTGTGTATGTTGGTGGGGAGAAAAAGTCAAAGCCGACATGGCATCCCCCTCAGGGTGCCATGCACACAAAACACTGCCTGTGGCATAGGTAAGTCACCCCTCTAGTAGGCCTTAAAGCCCTAAGGCAAGGTGCACTATAACACAGGTAAAGGCATAGCTGCATGAGCAATATGCCCCTACAGTGTCTAAGTCCATTCTTAGGCATTGTACGTACAACGTGGCCATATTAAGTATATGGTCTGGGAGTTTGTCAAAACAAACTCCACAGTTCCATAATGGCTACACTGAATATTGGGAAGTTTGGTATCAAACGTCTCAGAATAATAAACGCACACAGATGCCAGTGTTGGATTTATAAAAAAATGCACACAGAGGGCATCTTAGAGATGCCTCCTGTATTTTACCTAATCCTTCAGTGCAGGAGGGACTGATCTCTGCCAGCCTGCCACTGAGAGACGCGTTTCTGACCCCCTGGGGTGATGCCCTTTGTGATCTCTGGCGCTAGAAACAAAGCCTGCACTGGGTGGAGGGGCTTCACATTTTCCCACTGCAGGAACTGTAACACCTAGCGGTGAGTCTTAAAGGCTCAGGCTTCGTGTTACAATGCCCCAGGGCACTCCAGCTAGTGGAGATGCCCAGCCCCCGGACAAAGCCCCACTTTTGGCGGCAAGTCCAGAGGGATAATTAGGAAGAACAAGGATGAGTCACCACTTCAGGCCCACCCCTAAGGTGTCCAGAGCTGAAATCACCCCCTCCTTGCAGAATCCTCCATCTTGGTTTGGAGGATCAGGGCCAATAGGGATAGGAATGTTCTCCCCTCCCCAAAAGGAGTGAACACAAGGAGGGTGTAGCCACCCTCAGGGACAGTAGCCATTGGCTACTGCCCTCTGACCCCTAAAACACCCCTAAATCTTGTATTTAAGGGCTCCCTGAACCAAGCTAGTCAGATTCCTGACGACCTCACAAGAAGAAGAAGGACTTCTTCTCAGCCCCCATGCCTTGGAGAAATCAACACCCGGTGCAGCGATGATCAACAGGCAGCCTTCTTCCCTGCCCGAACGGTGGTGTGTCTGAGACACCCCCAGACCTCGCCTGCAGCGCCTGAGTGTCCCCCGGGGTCCCCTCACAGGGTTTCATTGGAAATCTGATGCCCTGTTTGCACCCTGCACCCGTCCGCCCCAGTGCCGCTGAGGGTGTAGGATTGGTGCCTACTTGGGACTCCTCCAGTGCTCCTCTACCCCCCTCCCCTGGTCTGCCTGCCGAGCCACGGGTCCATACCTGCTGGCAGCCCAAATTCCGAGTACCCCCTGTCTCCATAGAAGTCCATGTTAAAATTACTCAACTTTGACCTCTGCAGCCGGCCGGCCCCGTGTTGCTGGTGGTGAGTGTTTGGGGTTGACTTGAATCCCCAACAGTGGACTACCTATAACCCAGAGACTGGAACTGTAAGTAGTGTACTTACCTCTAAAACTGTACTTTATTTTCTTCCCCCAGGAACTGTCCTGAAAATGCAGTGTCCATTTTTAAAATAGATATTGGGGGTCATTCTGACCCCGGCGGGCGGCGGGAGCCGCCCGCCTGGAGGGAACCGCTGAATGACCGCACCGGCCATTCTGGCTTTCCCGCTGGGCCGGCGAGCGACCGCCAGAAGGCCGCCCGCCGGCCCAGCGGGAAACCCCCCTCAACAATGAAGCCGGCTCCGAATGGAGCCGGCGGAGTTGTAGGGGTGCGATGGGTGCAGTGGCACCCGTCGCGATTTTCAGTGTCTGCAAAGCAGACACTGAAAATCTTTATGGGGCCCTGTTAGGGGGCCCCTGCACTGCCCATGCCAGTGGCATGGGCAGTGCAGGGGCCCCCAGGGGCCCCACGACACCCGTTCCCGCCATCCTGTTCCTGGCGGTAAAAACCGCCAGGAACAGGATGGCGGGAAGGGGGTCGGAATCCCCATGGCGGCGCTGCAAGCAGCGCCGCCATGGAGGATTCCCTGGGCCAGGGGTAAACCGGCGGGAAACCGCCAGTTGCCCTTTTCTGACCGCGGCTTTACCGCCGCGGTCAGAATGGCCCAGGAAGCACCGCCAGCCTGTTGGCGGTGCTTCCGCGGTTGTTGGCCCTGTCAGAATGACCCCCATTCTATGTTTTCTTAAAAACTGTTTTCTTAACTAAAGTGAAACAAAGTTACATTGCTGTCTATGCTAAGTACTTACCTGCAAAAGTATTTACTTCCGAACTGAGTCTTGTGGTTCTAATAATAAAGTAACAAAAAAATATTTTTCTATATATAATCCTATTGGTCTGGAGTTAAGTTGAGTGTGTGTTTCTTCTATTGCTTGTGGGTGTACAACAAATGCTTAACACTACCATCTGATAGGCATAACTGCTCGACCAATCTACCACAAATAGAGGGTAAGTATTATCTATTATTGCCTCTGTTAAGCCTCTGGGTAACCCCTGGACTCTGTGCACACTGTATCTCATTTTGATATAGTATATACAGAGCCAGCTTCCTACACAGCATCTGCAGCAAGAGACCAAGCAACGTCTCTATCAAATGGGTTTCTGCATGTGCTGGGTGCAATGGACTGCACCCATGTGCAACAGGTGCCACCTGCAGCAATGGAACACCTAAATAGGAACCGCAAACAAACACATTCAATCAATGTGCAGGCCATCATGGACCACCATGGGCTCTTCACTAACATCCTTGCTAAATATCCCAGTGGCTTCCATGATGCATACATCTTTCGCCATTGCACCATCAACGAGCGGTTATAGGATAGCCAATATGGCAATGGTCTACTGATAGGTAAGCCACCAAACCACTTTCAAGCTTTACCAACACCTCTTCTCTCTTTCCTTTGCAGCTGATCAAAGGTACGCCATGCAGCCATGGGTGATGACTCCATTTGCCAATCCCACAACGGTGTAAGAGAAGGCCTACAACGAGGGACACAGGCAAACTCGCAATGTGGTGGAGAGGACATTTGGACTCCTGAAATCAGGGTTCAGGTGCCTGGCCCTGACAGGAGAAAGCCTCTTGTATGCTCCACCACTCATTTGCAAAATAATTCTGGCATGTGCAATCCTCCACAACATCTGTGTCCGAACAAATATCCCCTGGGATGACAAGGTTGATGTCCCCAGTGAGAAGGAGGATGAATATGAAGCAGATAAGTTGGAAGGGAAACAACAGAACACTGCTGTAGGAGTTTGTAGGAGACTCCACAATGTTGAGAACTTCTGCATATAGTCAGTATACTAAAAACATCACATTGTAAATAACACAAATAAAATACTTTTCACATGATTCTCCTTGGTCTACTCATTCTCCACTACAAATACCATTGGAATGTTACTCAAACCTCAATGAGCAAGTATGAAACATAAAGGTAGCAAGTATGGTAGCAACATCGTTTGTGATGTAAGAGTGTCTACTGCCTCCATCTCACATATCAGTGATACGCAACTCACGGGCATGTGACTCCTGAAGGCCTACACCCTTGCACCACTACAAATGTTGTGCCGTCAAGTGGTCAAGGTGCTAATATCTAGCCCATTTACCACAACAACACCATGCCTAACAGGATGTATGCAAGGGGGGGGGGCATACATAAGGTACACTCACTATGTACATGAGGTGCACATTTGTCACACAAATCTGCTGTCTTCACACATGCCTAGAGCAAATCCAGATAAACGTGAAGACTGAAGTATGGGTGTATGTCCTAGGTATCAACAGGTTAGCCAGTATCAACAATCCTTGACATGTGTCAGCATGTTTACCTAGTATACTCTCTATAACAACATCACACAGAACATAGCAATACATATCACTCGTTGTCACTCACATGATAGAACAAGTGCATGGTAGCAGCAGTAACAATTTATCCCATACATGTTTGGGCTCCAACATCACAATCAGGTATGGGATGTCCTACTATGTCCAGCATTTTTAAATAATGTCTGAGACACATCAAACTGAGTGGGAGTAGACTTAGCCATGTATGTTGCATTTGGCTAACGAACAGTACAGCAGTGAGATGTTTTCACACCTCAACATCATTCAGTCATGGTAAGAGTTACCTAGGTTGTGGTATGCTGGAAGAAATGCATACCATGTGCAATGGAGGATGTGGATGGATAGCTTTGAGACACCCACAGATACTAGCAAATACAAAACAGGAAGTCACTTGGAGACAGCACAAGTTCTGTGGCAGGTGTAATGTCATGTGTGCACTCATTACATCTCACAAATACCGTCAATGGAACCGTAACTATCAAGTAGCCAGTTGTAGGAGATGTGTACATTTACAAATTACACAAGTCACGTTGCATCATGTTAATGTATGATAAGACAATATTGATGGAGAAGATGTGTACAAAGTGCCAGCAGCCTAAAGAATGGGTTCAATGTAGGAAACAATACATGCCTTACCAGTAATGCAGGAAAACATGGAGAAGGGACACACAGAAGGGACTGGTCAGTATGCTCAGGTGTGGTGGATGTGTGATGGGTGGGTGTCTTGGTGCGTTTGTGTGTTTTTGGAGGAGGGGGGTGTGGACAGTAGGAGAAGACAGGCTGCCAGTGTGGATGTATGTTGTGTGGGTGTCTGCAAGTCTGGTGAGTGTGCTGCATGTGTCAACTACAGTAGTTGTGGTGAGTGCAGGTGTGGTGTCTGGGGTGCATGTATGGATGTCTGCTGTTGTGGTGAGTGCAGGAATAGGCTCAGCAACAGTGACTGAAGGTGCAGTGCTTGTGGGTGTGCATGTAGAGGGGACAGACAGGAGAGGCAGAAGAGGTGGGCACACTAAGGGAAGTGGATGTTGCTGTGTGTGCATGTGTATGTTGGCTGTGTGAATGCTTGTGGTGGGAGGTGTGGTGCTTGTGTTTAGAAGTGTGTTTAGAAGTGTGTTGAGGTGCTTGACTGGGTGTCATATTGTGTGCTTTGGACAGGTGAAGGAAGTGGGGTGCTGGAAGGGGTAGAGGAGGTTGGAGGGGGGACAGAATGACCAGGGAAACTAGCTGCCGTCCAAGAGGAGGCCAGAGTCTGAAAAGATCTCTGTACGCCAGACACGGCACCGTGAATGCCGTCCAGATAGGCATTTGTCTGCTGCATCTCTAATGCTAGCCCCTGGATGGCATTTGACAATGGTTGTCTGCCCTAAAGAGATGGTTCTCAGGAGGTCAATAGCCTCCTCTGTGAGGGCAGCAGGGCTGACTGGGGCTGACTGGGGAAGGGGATGAGGTGCCTGGGGCGAAGGAGATTCCCACCCTTCTGGGTGAGTGGGCACGGGCAACTCGGTGGGGAGCAAAAGGGAGGGCGGTGATGGCATTGGGGGTGGCAGAAGATGTTACTGTAGGGGTGTGCCCACTAGGTTCTGCCACCGCCAGGGAGCACCCATCGGAGAAGGTATCGGAGTCACTGCCTCCAGTGGTAGTTGCCTCCCCCGTGGTACTCCCCTCACCCTCCAACCCACTGGTCCCCTTGGCGTCAGATGACTCTGCCTCTGAGGATCCGTGGGCCACTGCATTCCCATTTGCCGGTGCCTCAGCTCCTTTGCCAGATGATGCTGATGTACACAGACAACACAAGAGACCAGGGATGGGAAGACAAAACAGGAGACACAATTGTAAATATCTCAAAGGAGTGAACATAGTGGCCAGAAGACCCCCCCAACAGGCAGCCCCTTCCACTATGCCCATGGCCATGCCCCTGACTAGTGACCAGAACCCTATTCTACTCCCATCCCCTGAACTACCTAAGAACCCGATGTGTAGGAGACCTGACCAAAACACCCCATCACCCTACGGCGGCCATCATGTAGATGGACTTCAGTGAGAGTCCCTGCAAATAAGCAGCATAAACCCTAATGCACACACAGACATCCATCAAGGGTTAGGATTGTGACATGAGTACTCACCCCCTTGTGACTGCTGTGCAGCCTTCAAGCGCCCACCCAGGTCTGGGTACGCCACCGCCAGGATGCGTAGCATGAAAGGGGTCAGTGCCCGCCCGGAACCCCTTCCACGTTGGGAGGACTTCCCCAGCTGGGCCTCACAGATTTTTCGCACCCAGCGCCGCAGGTCCTCCCACCTCTTCCTGCAGTGGGTGCTCCGCCGGCTGTAGACCCCCAGGGTCCACACGTCTTTGGAGATGGCATGCCAATGTGCCCTCTTCTGGTGGGCACTGACCTAAAAGGGAGACACAGAAATGTAACACAGAGGTCAGGCACTTGGAAAATATGTACAGCTGGCTATACGTCCACTATGGGACGGACAGTACTGACAGACTAACCATGGCCCATGCAGGCTCAGCGGTGCACACATATGTACTTACAACACCATCCATTACACCCAAAGAACGAGTTACTTACCTTCGGTAACGACTTTTCTGGTGAATACATTAGCTACCTGTGGATTCCTCACCTAATGAATACTCCCATTGCGCCAGCATTCAACGGAAATCTTCTTCCTAGCTTCTGCACGTCGACGAGGACGCCATAATTGCCCACGCGACGCCGTCTGGCGTCATACAGGCAATAAGAGGTCCTCGCCGACGTGCCGACGTCAGTACCAAAAATTTTTACGTGCCTGAGAATAATAGGCCATTGAGATGAAAGAACAAATTGCAAAATTTAATAATATTCCAAATAATTACATCATTCTAATAACTCAATCCTTCTTTTTTTTTTTAAACAAATAAACAAGTATATGAACAATATATATCAATATGAATATATACACAGAATATATACAAGTCCTCAAAACCAAAAGGAGCACACTCAAGAATTACTTGGCTAGACCAGACAGGCAACGGGGAGGCGGGTGGGACCGTGAGGAATCCACAGGTAGCTAATGTATCCACCAGAAAAGTCATTACCGAAGGTAAGTAACTCGTTCTTCTGATGGATACAACTACCTGTGGATTCCTCACCTAATGAATAGAGTCCCAAAGCAGTACTGCACTCGGTGGAGGGTGCCTGAATGGTCAAACCAAGAAATCCTGCAGCACCGACCGTGCAAAATGGCCGTCCCTTCTGACCTCAGAGTCCAAACAGTAATGCTTCGCAAAAGTGTGAAGGGACGACCAAGTTGCGGCCTTGCAGATGTCAACCACAAGAACACCCCTAGCCAAGGCCGAAGAGGCCGATTTAGCTCTGGTGGAGTGAGCTCTTATACCATCAGAGGGTTCTTTCTTTGCTAAAGAGTAACACATTTTAATGCAAAGAACAACCCACCTGGAGAGTGTTCTCTTGTGGACTGCCTTTCCTCTCCTCTGTCCCACGTACCCGATGAAGAGCTGATCCTCCAGCCTGAAATCCTTCGTTCTGTCTATATAAAAGCTTAGCGCCCTCCTTGGATCTAAGCGATGAAGTCTCTCTTCTTCCTTTGAAGGATGAGGCGGAGGATAAAACGTGGAAAGAGTAATCGTCTGGGACATATGAAAGGGTGAAACAACCTTCAGAAGGAAAGCAGCCTTGGTCCTCAACACCACCTTATCCCCATAAAAAGATGTATAAGGGGGTTTTACAGATAGAGCTTGCAACTCACTCAATCTACTTGCAGAAGTAATTGCAACCAGAAAGACCGTCTTTAGGACCAATAATCTCATGGGGCAAGAGTGCATAGGCTCAAAAGGGGACCCCATAAGGAAAGTTAGAACCAAGTTCAAATCCCACTGAGGCATAACGAAAGGAGTAGGAGGGAATTTATTCATAAGACCCTTCAAGAACCTAAGTACTATAGGGGATTTAAACAAAGAAGGCTGGTCTGGAAGACAAATAAAGGCTGAAAGAGCAGACAAGTATCCCTTAACCGTAGCCACTGCACAACCCCTCTGTGCTAGAGACAATGCAAAAGATAAAACATCCGACAAGTGAGCACGTAAGGGATCAATCTGCCTCTCTCCACACCAAACCACAAATTTAGACCACCTATTAGCGTAGATAGATTTAGTGCAGTGTCGCCTGGCCGCTAAGATAACATCCACTACATCAGGCGGGAGAAAGAACTCAGGTTGCCCCGTTCAATCTCCAGGCATGAAGGTGCAGGCTCTGGAGGTGGGGGTGTAAAACCTGCCCCTGCGACCGCGAGAGGAGGTCTGCCCTGAGAGGGAGACGGAGCGGAGGGCACAGTGGGAGTTGGAGAAGGTCCATGTACCATACCCTCCTTGGCCAATCCGGAGCTATTAAGATGACTTGGGCCCGGTCTTGGCGTATTTTTTTCAATACTCGAGGAATCAAGGGTTTGGGGGAAACACGTAAAGAAACTGGTCACACAAGGTCCTCTGAAACGCATCCCCCAATGCTCCTTGTACCGAATACTGGAGGCTGCAGAATAACGGGCAGTGCGAGTTCTCCTGGGTGGCAAACAGATCTATCCAAGGAAACCCCCACATCTGGAAGATTAGACGGACTTGATCTGGATGGAGACGGCACTCGTGATCGGCCGAGAAATGGCGACTGAGACTGTCCGCACGTACGTTCAAGACTCCGGCCAGATGATTTGCTACCAAGCAAATCTGATGGTCCTTTGCCCAGGACCATAGCTGAAGAGCTTCTCTGCAGAGAAGGTACGACCCTACCCCTCCCTGTTTGTTTATATACCACATTGCGGTAGTATTGTCCGTCAGGACCTGAACCGACTGACCGCAAAGGGATGGGAGGAAGGCCTTGAGAGCCAGACGTACAGCCCGTAACTCCAACAGATTGATATGAAACATCTGTTCTACTGGAGACCAAAGACCTTTGATTTCCAGGTCCCCCAGATGAGCTCCCCACCCTAGAGTGGAAGCATCCGTTACTACTGTGGCCACTGGTGGAGCTTGCGAGAACGGCCTTCCTCGGGAAAGATTGCCGTCCGCAATCCACCACTTCAAATCCGTGGCAGCATCTCTGGAGATCCTCACCAAGCCTCCTTTGTGTTGAGACCACTGCCTTCGGAGACACCACTGAAGAGCCCTCATGTGCCAGCGAGCATGCATGACCAACAGTATGCAGGAAGCAAACAGACCGAGCAGACGTAGGACCTTGAGGACTGGAATGATTGCTCCACTTTGAAACATTGGAACCAACGCCTGAATGTCCTGAATCCGCTGAGGCAGAGGAAAGGCTTGATTCAATGTTGTATCCAGTACTGCCCCTATGAACAGGAGGCGCTGAGAGGGCTCTAGGTGAGATTTGGGCACGTTCACCAAAAAACCCAGGTCGAACAACAACTGGGTTGTCGACTGCAGGTGATGCAACACGAGCTCCGGAGACTTGGCTTTGATCAACCAGTCGTCCAGATAAGGAAATACTGCTATCCCCTTCCTTCTGAGCTCCACTGCAACCACCGGCATCACCTTCGTGAAGACTCGAGGTGCTGAAGTAAGACCAAACGGGAGGACCGCAAACTGATAGTGCTGCGACCCCACCACAAACCGGAGATACTTTCTGTAAGGAAATGCCTCCTTGGCATGGTTACCCCCTGACTTTTTGCCTTTGCTGATGCTATGTTTTGAATTGAAAGTGTGCTGAGGCCTGCTAACCAGGCCCCAGCACCAGTGTTCTTTCCCTAACCTGTACTTTTGATTCCACAATTGGCACACCCTGGCATCCAGATAAGTCCCTTGTAAGTGGTACCCCTGGTACCAAGGGCCCTGATGCCAAGGAAGGTCTCTAAGGGCTGCAGCATGTCTTATGCCACCCTGGAGACCCCTCACTCAGCACAGACACTCTGCTTGCCAGCTTGTGTGTGCTGGTGAGAACAAAACAAGTAAGTCGACATGGCACTCCCCTCAGGGTGCCATGCCAGCCTCTCACTGCCTATGCAGGTATAGATAAGTCACCCCTCTAGTAGGCCTTACAGCCCTAAGGCAGGGTGCACTATACCATAGGTGAGGGCACCAGTGCATGAGCACTGTGCCCCTACAGTGTCTAAACAATACCTTAGACAATGTAAGTGCAGGGTAGCCATAAGAGTATATGGTCTGGGAGTCTGTTTTACACGAACTCCACAGCACCATAATGGCTACACTGAAAACCGGGAAGTTTGGTATCAAACTTCTCAGCACAATAAATGCACACTGATGCCAGTGTACATTTTATTGTAAACTACACCCCAGAGGGCACCTTAGAGGTCCCCCCTGAAACCTTAACCGACTATCTGTGTAGGCTGACTGGTTCCAGCAGCCTGCCACACTAGAGACATGTTGCTGGCCCCATGGGGAGAGTGCCTTTGTCACTCTGAGGCCAGTAACAAAGCCTGCACTGGGTGGAGATGCTAACACCTCCCCCAGGCAGGAGCTGTAACACCTGGCGGTGAGCCTCAAAGGCTCACCCCTTTGTCACAGCACCGCAGGACACTCCAGCTAGTGGAGTTGCCCGCCCCCTCCGGCCACGGCCCCCACTTTTGGCGGTAAGGCCGGAGGAAACAAAGAAAACAACAAGGAGGAGTCACTGGCCAGTCAGGACAGCCCCTTAGGTGTCCTGAGCTGAAATGACTCTAACTTTTAGAAATCCTCCATCTTGCAGATGGAGGATTCCCCCAATAGGATTAGGGATGTGACCCCCACCCCTTGGGAGGAGGCACAAAGAGGGTGTACTCACCCTCAGGGCTAGTAGCCATTGGCTACTAACCCCCCAGACCTAAACACGCCCTTAAATTTAGTATTTAAGGGCTCCCCTGAACCTAAGAATTTAGATTCCTGAAACTACAAGAAGAAGAGGACTGCTGAGCTGAAAAACCCCTGCAGAGGAAGAACAGAAGACACCAACTGCTTTGGCTCCAGACTTACCGGCCTGTCTCCTGCCTTCCAAAGAAACCTGCTCCAGCGACGCTTTCCAAGGGACCAGCGACCTCTGAATCCTCTGAGGACTGCCCTGCTTCGAGAAAGACAAGAAACTCCTGAGGACAGCGGCCCTGCTCCAAAAGAACTGCAACTTTGTTTCAAGTAGCAGATTTAAAGACCCCTGCAATTCCCCGCAAGAAGCGTGAGACTTGCAACACTGCACCCGGCGACCCCGACTCGAGTGGTGGAGAGCCAACACCTCAGGGAGGACCCTCCGGCGACTCCAAGACTGTGAGTAACCAAAGTTGTCCCCCCTGAGCCCCCACAGCGACGCCTGCAGAGGGAATCCCGAGGCTCCCCCTGACCGTGACTGCCTGAACTCCATTTCCCGACGGCTGGAAAAGACCCTGCACCCGCAGCCCGCAGCACCTAAAGGAACGGAACTCCTGTGCAGGAGTGACCCCCAGGAGGCCCTCTCCCTTGCCCAGGTGGTGGCTACCCCGAGGAGCCCCCCCCTTGCCTGCCTGTAACGCTGAAGAGATCCCTTGATCTCCCATAGGAAACTATTGGAAACCCGACGCGTGTTCCCACACTGCACCCGGCCGCCCCCGCGCTGCTGAGGGTGTACTTTTTGTGTGGACTTGTGTCCCCCCCGGTGCCCTACAAAACCCCCCTGGTCTGCCCTCCGAAGACGCGGGTACTTACCTGCTGGCAGACTGGAACCGGGGCACCCCCTTCTCTCCATTATAGCCTATGTGTTTTGGGCACCTCTTTGACCTCTGCACCTGACCGGCCCTGAGCTGCTGGTGTGGTGACTTTGGGGTTGCTCTGAACCCCCAACGGTGGGCTACCTTGGACCAAGAACTGAAACCTGTAAGTGACTTACTTACCTGTGAAACCTAACAAAACTTTACCTCCCCCAGGAACTGTGAAAATTGCACTGTGTCCACTTTTAAAACAGCTTATTGTGTTTTATGTAAAAAGTATAAATGCTAAAGTAATGATTCAAAGTTCCTAAAGTACTTACCTGCAATACCTTTCAAATGAGATATTACATGTAAAATTTGAACCTGTGGTTCTTAAAATTAAGAAAAGATATTTTTCTATAACAAAACCTATTGGCTGGATTTGTCTCTGAGTGTGTGTTCCTCATTTATTGCCTGTGTGTATGTACAACAAATGCTTAACACTACTCCTTTGATAAGCCTACTGCTCGACCACACTACCACAAAATAGAGCATTAGTATTATCTCTTTTTGCCACTATCTTACCTCTAAGGGGAACCCTTGGACTCTGTGCATGCTGTTCCTTACTTTGAAATAGCACATACAGAGCCAACTTCCTACACTTCCTGTGCGACTTGAATATCGGGATATGAAAGTAAGCATCCTGCAAGTCGACAGACACCATCCAATCTCCATTGTTCAGCGCCAAAAGCACCTGAGCTAGGGTCAGCATCTTGAACTTTTCCTGTTTGAGGAACCAATTCAAGATCCTTAGGTCCAGGATTGGTCTCAACCGACCATCCTTCTTGGGAATCAGGAAGTACCTCGAGTAACAACCTTTACTCCTTTCCTGCTCTGGGACCAACTCCACCGCGCCCTTTGAAAGGAGGACTTGAACCTCCTGTTCTAACAACAGGAGGTGTTCTTCTGAACAATAAGATTGGCGGGCGGGATGGGGGGTGGAAACTCCCGAAAAGGTAGGGTATAGCCTTTTCTCACAATGCTGGTAATCCAGGAGTCTGATGTTATGACCTCCCACTTGTGGAGAAAATTCAGTAACCTCCCCCCTACAGGAGTGGAGTGAGTGGGAATTGGTGGAAGCCTAAGGCTGCTTCTCCTGCTGCACCCCTCCAGAGGAAGAGGAAGAGGCAGAGTGCTGCTGAGTGGCTCCCCTGGTACGGACCCTACCCCTCCCTCTGAAAGATCTATAGGAGAGAGCAGAGGTGGGTTGCTGGAATTTCCCTCTAAAGGAGGAGGAGGAGGAACCACGACCAAATCCTCGAGACCTCCTAAAAATCTGGAGGGAGTAGAAGAAGTGGCTTGCAAGCCCAGCGACTTGGCCGTGGCCCTACTCTCTTTGAACCTTTCTAAGGCCGAATCCGCCTTGGCACCAAACAGCTTGTCACCATCAAAAGGAAGGTCCAATAGGGTCGACTGCACATCAGAGGAAAATCCGGAGTTACGAAGCCAGGCCTGCCTCCTCGTAACTACAGCAGTGCCCATTGCTCTAGCAACCAAGTCAGATGTATCCAACCCAGATTGAATAACCTGGGTTGCAGCTGCCTGAGCGTCAGAGACCAGGCTCAATAATTCCTGAGGAACCTCTGTGTGCGTTGATTTAATCTCGTCCATCAGGGCATAAATGTATCTTCCTAAAATGCATGTGGCATTGGTGGACTTCAACGCCATGCTACATGACGAGAACACCTTTTTGGATGACATGTCCATCTTCTTGGAGTCTCTATCCGAGGGTACAGCCGGAAAGGACCCAGGAGCAGATCTTGCTGAGCACGAAGCCTGGACCACCAGGCTTTCGGGTGTTGGATGCCTGGAAAGAAAACCTGGGTCAGCCGGTGCAACCCGATACCTCCGAGCCACAGATCTATTGACGGCTGAAGAAGACACTGGCTTCTTCCAGACTTCCATAATGGGGTCCAGCAGCGCTTCATTGAAAGGCAAAAGTGGCTCTGCAGATGTAGAGGCAGGGTGCAACACTTCCGTCAAGATGTTCTGCTTGGACTCAGTCACTGGCAAAGGGAGGTCCAGAAAGTCAGCTGCCTTTCTGATGACAGAATGAAAAGTGGCCGCCTCCTCTGTGTACTCCCCAGGTGATGACAAGTCCCATTCAGGGGAGGTATCTAGACCACTAGCAGTGTCAAGTCCAAGGAGACCCTCACGAGAGTCCTCGATCTCCCCTTCCTCCAAGGCTTGTCTCTGGTATTCCTGCTCTTCAAGGAGGCGGAGAGCAAGCCTCCTCGAGTGCAGCCTCTCCTCTATCCTCGGCGTCGACATGGCGTCAGCGGACATCGAAGAATGATGCCGATCCTCGGATCCGTCAGACGCCGGGTCTACAGGCACCATAGGTCTCTTCAGCGCCAAACGAGGAGCTGGACGGTGTGAAGACTGCCTCGGAGTCGCAGGAGGTCTAGACGGCGTCACTGGCTGAGACATCGAAGCCGCAGGAGCCGAAGCCGTAGGAGGCGAAGTCTCAGGAGCCGAAGCCACCGGAGCCGATACCGGCACCGAGCCCACGTTCCCCAGGGGGAGAAAGGGCATAAAGGGTACCGGTCGAAGTGGAGCCGGAGCACCCATGTTGAAGGCCAAAGGGCCCGAAGGACCAGCCGGTCCACCACCTGGAGCCATCTGTTGGAAGATGGAAAACATTGCATTCAGGAATGCAGTACTATCAGCTCCAGGGGCCGGGAAAGCCGGGTACTGGGGTGCCTGGCTCGAAGGCGACGCCGACGCCGGTCTCGATGTCTGCAAAGACGAAGAAAACATCTGAGGCTGCGGAACCTCGAACACTGAAGGAGGATGGCCCAATGAAATGGGCGAAGTCGGTGAAGCCGGAGATGGCAACGGCGTTGTCAGCTGGGGAGTGACAGTGGGACTGACTTCCCAAGTCTTCCGACGTCGAGTTGATGGAGACCTCGATCGAGACCTCTCCCTACTCGACCGGCGCCGGGATTCTCGACGACGCCGGGAGTCCCGATGACGCCGATGAGACTTCGGTGACGACGACTTTCGGTGATGTCTCTTCTCCTTTTTTTTCAATTTTGCAAGAAAAAGCTTGGCCTCACGCTCTTTCAGGGCCTTAGGATTCATATGTTGACAAGAATCGCACTTATCAATATCATGGTCGGAATTAAGACACCACAAGCAGTCAGAATGTGGGTCCGTTACCGACATTTTGCCCCCACACTCACGGCAGGGCTTGAATCCTGACTTTCTTTGCGACATTGTAATGTCCCAAAGTAAAAATAGCCAAAAACACACTGTAACTGTCGATACAGCAACAGTAGCTCCCTCGAAGATAACCGTTTCGAATGGCACGGAAAATAGGGAACTGACGTTGGCACGTTGACGAGGACCTTTTATTGCCTGTATGACGTCAGACGGCGTTGCGTGGGCAATTGTGGCGTCCTCGTCGACGTGCAGAAGCTAGGAAGAAGATTTCCGTCGAATGCTGGCACAATGGGAGTATTCATTAGGTGAGGAATCCACAGGTAGTTGTATCCATCAGAATGGTGCCCCCAAACCCCCGACTCACCTGTACCTCTGGCCGTCCGTAGAGCTTGGCATATAGGGGCAGGACCCAGTCCACTAGCCTCTCCAATTCCTCCTGGGTGAAGGCCAGGGCCCTTTCCCCTGCAACACGAGCCACTTCTATGACCAGAGGCAGGACACAGCAGTACACTCAGTGGAGTACCTGCTCGCACGAGATCAGGGAGTCAAGTGAAGTTGGGGTGATGAATTTGCGTATGTACAGCGGCAGTGTGCACCGTCACCGCCGGCGGCGATCATGATACGCCAGGATTCCCCATTGGCATTCATGTTAACCAATGACGGTGCGATCGGCGGTAAACACCGCCTTACGCTGTAACGTCAACCGCTAGCGGTATGAGGTCACTTCCACAACAACAGTTCTGGATTACAGAGGGCAGACATTTTGGCCAAAACTACACATTAATAAAAATGATATTTGCACAATGCATGCCCTATTGTTCACCTAACACACCTATGCATGTGACCATTAACAATACCACCCATATCAAACCCTGTTCACTCATTAAGGTCTAGATGAAATTCTGTCAGGAACATTTTACTTTTGAGTCCCTACAATCAAGTAAGCAGTGCATAATGAATGACAATGTGTGCCTATGTCTGTGTGTTCCTCACACGTGTTTCAAATCACTCCTAGGTACCGACCCTTGTGGCGAGGAAGGGCCCCATTGGTGTACAGACTACTTGCTGATTTGCGGACTATGGTGGAGCGTCACATCATAATCAATTACAGACTCACCCGTGCAACTATTCTCGCCCTTTGTGTATTACTGGATCCATCACTGAGACCGGAAAATCCCAATCAGCATGCCATCCCCACTGAAGTGCTGGTGCTCTCTGTACTCCATTTCCTGGCCAAGGGCTCATTTCAAGTGACAATGGGCATGGGTGCAGGATTTTCACAGCCAATGTTCAGCATGATACTGACCAGATTTCTAAATGCGTTTGTACGACACCTGAAGTCCTATGTGAGGTTTCCCAAAACTACTGACCTCCCTGCTCTCAAATCTGACTTCTATGCATTTGCAAACATACCCCATGTGATCGGTGCCATCGATGGCACCCACATACCTATAATACCCCCAAGTGTCAGTGAACAGGTGTACAGAAACAGAAAGAACTTTCACTCCATGAACATCCAATTGGTATGTACTGCAGACCAGTACATCACACATGTGAACGCCATGTTCCCCGGTTATGTCCATGATTCCTTTGTGCTGAGGAACAGTAGTGTGCCAAAGAAGACGGAACAACGTCTGACTCAGAGGCTTGACACTGACTGCTCTGTTTTGCACATTTGTCTTGGTGATTCTGGCTATCCAAACTTGCATTGGCTCCTGACACCAGTGAGGAATCCTGGGACAGATGCAGAGAGGAATTACAATGAGGTCCATAGACGTACTAGGAAGGTGATAGAGCGCACAATTGGTCTCCTGAAGGCTAGATTTCATTGTCTACATATCTCTGGTGGTTTCCTGGCCTGTGGGCCTGAAAAAGTGTGTAGAATAGTGGTGGCCTGCTACATGCTGCACAACATGGCATTGAGAAATTCTATCCCCCTCTTGGATGTGGATCGTGCTGTAAATCCTGACCAGTTTCCTCAGAGAGGGGAGGAGAGTGATGGTGATGATGAGGAAGGGGAAAATGTCAATTCCAGGACCGAACTGATACAACTCTACTTCCAGTAACTATGTGGGACTAAGGGCTGACATTGGTGTTTGTGACACATACTGTCAGTGAGCTTTGTAATGTAGGGGGGGTTTGAATCTACTATTTGCAACCGAGTCCAGGTCTGCATGGTACCAAATACAATTTAGTTTATTCCTTTTTTCCACAACATTTAGGCACACAGGTGTACTTTCATGCTACGCATAACCAATAAAGTAGTTATCAGCCAGTTGCATTCATACTTCACTTGGTTCACACATTATGACAGGGGACAGTGTTACAGGTGTGATATGTCTTTTATTTGTGGCAGGGATTGAATAGTGCAATTTACAGTGATGGCAGTTGGTCATGGGTGGTTGTCCTCAATGCCAACACGTTGGCAGCCTTGTAGTTGGTATTGATGAGTCCATCAATGCTTACATGAGTTCTTATTGATTGTTACCACTGTTTGGTGGTTGTTTGTGTGGGATGGTTGGTGGGCAGATTGTAGCAGAGTTACTTTTTGGAGGGGGGCTTCTTTTTGGCATGGGTTCCAGTCCCAGATCTTGGCCTGAGGGTTCGTTTGGGCGCCTGCTGTTGACCTAGAGGGGATGAAATGGTTGTACCTTGTGTTTCCTCTGAGAGTAGTTCGTGGAATGTTGCTCATATGGCTGTCATTGTCCGGTCTGTCTCCTGTGCTGTGGTGGGGGCCTCCTGTCCTGTGTGGGTCTCAGACTGGGTTTATACCAGCTGCAGCAGTACTCCTGCTATGCTGGCCATTGTGGCGTTGTGCTGTTTCCACTGCTCCATGGCCTCTTGGTGGTATTCCTGCTGCATCCTCTGCTCCAGGGTGGATACTATCTGTGCCAACCTGTCACGTCCTGGGCTGCAGCATCCATCCTGTAGCCTCCCTCCTGGGCCACTGAGGCCCTCCCACTGGGCCTAGCCCTCTGTGCCTGTGTCTCCTGCACAGGTCTGGAAGTACCACTTGTACTGGGGCCACCGTCTTCCTACCTGTTGGTAGGGGGTGACTGTGGCCTCTGTACGTGCGTTGCACCAGTCTGTGGCCTGGATACACAGGTGTGGGGACGGTCCTCTGTGCTGATGTAGTTGGCTGGGTGGTAGGGGTGTCAGTGGTATCCTGGGTGGGGCTGCTGGATGGTGACAGTCCAGGACTGTGTGAGGGGTCAGCCTGCTCATCAGTGTCCAGGGTTCCATCCCCAGTGTCCTGTGAGGTGCCTCTGTCTCCCTGGAGAGCACTGCCACTCCTTGTCCTGTCCGTCAGGGTAGCATGGGTGGTGGTGCCTGTTGGAGGAAATGGACATGTCTGTTAGAAATGCATGATCGGATGGGGTGCACAGCGCTGGGCTGTTTTGTGCAGGTGTAACTTTTTGGGGCCATGCAGGGTGCCTTTGTGAGGTTTGCACTGCGTTTTGTTTCAGATGTGGCATAGCATTGTGGGTGGTGTAGTGCCATTGTGAATCCTTGCTGGGTTAGGTGGCTGTGCACAGGGGGAGGGATGTGGGCCTGTTAGTGGGTTTGTGGGCATGTACGGGGAGTGGATTCAGTGGCTGTGGGCTGGGTGGGGTAGTGGTCCTGGTGGGTGTTGGTGGGGTGGGGTAGTGCATGCATTCCAGGTGTGATGTATATGGGGTAATTGTAGATGACTTACCCGAGTCCATTCCTCCAGTGAGTCCAGTGAGTCCCACAGGGTGCAGGATGGCCAGTACCTTTTCCTCCCAGTCGGTGTATTCGGGTGGTGGTGGTGGAGATCCTCCCCCAGTCTTCTGGACTGCAATGTGGTGCCTTGATGCCATGCCCCTGACCTTCCCCCACAGGTCGTTCCATCTCTTGCGGATGTCGTCCCTGGTGCGTGGATGGTGTCCCACTGCATTGACCCTGCTGACAATGGCCTGCCATAGCTCCATCCTCTTGGCGATGGGTGTGTGCTGTACCAGGGCCCCGAATATTTGTGGCTCCACCTCCAGGATCTCGTCCACCATGGTCCTTAGCTCCTTTTCTGTGAAGCGTGGATGTTTGGGGGGTGACATGGTGAGTGTGGTGAATGGTGTCGGGGTGGAATCGCGATGAGGGTGCTCTTCTGTGGTTCGGTGTAAGTCTTGTGTATAGTGGTGTTGGGTGTCTGCTTCTGCTGCTCTCTGTCTTCTTTGGCCTGGTTTCGTTGCAAAGGATTGTGGGGTGTGTATGTGAGTGTTTTATGGTGCTGTAGATGTGTGTCAGGTGTGTGGGTTTCTAGCTTATCCAATGTGTGCACTTCTTGCTCTTTGGTCCACTTGCCACCTGTGGCGGTCGGCACCGCCAATGGTCATTCGACTTCCACTGACCGCCAAGGTGATTTGTGATTCATTATTTGGAGGGCGGGATGTGGGTGTGCTCGGCGTTGGCGGGGTGGAAGGTCCAGCATTTCTGCTGACAGGGTCCTGGCGGTGACTGGTGGACTGGTGATTTTTGGCGGGGTTAGGATTTTGGGGCCCGATGTAGGAAACTCCCAAATTGCGACTTGCAATTTGCGAGTCCCTGTGACTCGCAAATTGCAAGTTGCAATTTGGGATGCAGAAAGGTGTCTCAGACACCGTCTGTGAGTCGCTATGGGGTCGCAAAGACCCACCTCATTAATATTAATGAGGTGGGTCGCAATTTGCGACCCCATAGCGACTCAGGGCACTCACGGGGATGGAGGCCTGCTGGGAACAGCAGACCTCCATGTCCGTGACTGCTTTTAAATAAAGCAGTTTTTTTTTCAAAGTGTAGCCCGTTTTCCTTTAGTAAAACGAGCTGCACTTAGAAAAAAAAACGAAACCTTTTGTTTCGGATTTTTTCAGGGCAGGTAGTGGTCCCTTGGACCACTGCCTGCTCTGAAAAAATATTTTTGGATCCAGTCACAAAGGAAAAGGGGTCCCATGGGGACCCCTTCCCGTTTGCGAGTGGGTTACAATCCACTTCAAGTGGATGGTAACTGCGAGTCCATTTGCGACCGCTTATGCGGTCGCAAATGGAATTGCATACCACTGCGACTCGCAAATAGGAAGGGAACACCCCTTCCTATTTGCGACTCGGAAATGCATTTTGCGAGTCGGTTCCGACTCGCAAAATGCATTTCTACATACCATAGACGCATTTGTGACTCCCAAACGGCGATTTTTGCCGTTTGCGAGTCTCAAATTCGTTGCTACATCTGTTCCCCCGGTTCATTACATGGAGGGTTTCTAGTGTTTACTGCCGTGTTCATAATGACCGCCAAAGTGTTGAATGCCTTTTCAATGTCTGGGGCAATCAGTGGAGCCCGTACTGCCAAACCCCGGGTTTCATGCTTCACGTGCAAAAGCTTCAGAAAGTTCCCCTCCAAGGCATAAATCCACACTGGTCCTCATGAACCAGGTGGGTTACCACTTGGACTAAGCACATCGCCAGCACCTTCGCGAGCAGCTTTACATCTAATTGAGTATAGACCATGGCCGTTAAGAGCCAGGGTCAGTTGGGTCTTTACTTGGCTTCAGTATCATAACTACCGTAGTTCCCAGCATATGTGTTGGTAGCACGTCCTCCTCGATTGCCTCATGGAGCATCTTCAATAAACTAGGGAGGAGAGAAGCGAGTACGCCTGAAAAAATTCCACTGGAAGTCCATCTGGTCCCGAAGATTTACCTCAGGGCATTACTCGAAGCGCCTCCTGTAGCTCCCTCAGCTGTATGTCCCCCTCAAGACATTCAACCTGTGCCTCAGTCAACTTGGGAATATTAAGCCTGTCAAGAAACTCGCCCACAGTTAAGCTTACTACACTCCCATCAGGTGAACTCTCAATAGATCATTTGTTCCACCACTATCCCCCGCCGTTGGTCCTCGGAGTGACAGGATCAACAGCGGGGTCTCTCACGCTTAAGCAACCAGGCCAACATGCGCCCCAACCGGTCACCCTCGACGGGGCAGCCTCTGTCTATAATCCTTACGCATTTAGCAATCCACCCTATTCCAGGTGGCCTCAATCTACCCATGTGCCTCTAGGAACCCCACATCCCCAGTGTCACAATCCCCTCCGAGATTCTGCAGCTGGGCAAGGGCATGCTCTCGCGCAAATTTCCTCCTAATACCATAAGTCTTACCAATACTAACACCTTGTAGGACCACTTTGAGAGCCCCCACTCTGTTCCCTGCATCTGGCTAGTGTTCCAATTTGCACCAAAATAACCGTGTAGCGCTGTCAGCATGTCCGTTCTATACTCAGGCTCCCCTAGCCTCTCAGATCTCAGGTGCCATAGAGTGATCGCCAGCCTGTGGGCACGGATCTCACACTCCAGCAATAAGGGGGCATGATCCGACAGGAACCGCACCTGATAGGCAGCCCTCCTAATATTTAAAGTACCATTGTTTGCCAATAGACAACAGTCCAGTCTGCTGTGTGCCCCATGTGTAGGTGTGTAACACGAGTACACCCTAGATGTAGGGTGGAGCTCTCTCCACACATCCACACAAAGTACAGTCAGTCCATGGTCTCTCAGAGTCTAGCCATCATTAGAGGCTTGGTGTCCTGCGTGGGCGGGCTTCCCTCCAGACTGCCAACAAGGACGCAATTGAAGTCTCCGGCCCAAATAATGGGGATCCCAACGTAGGGCAGAAGCTCTTGTTCTAGGTTCCTAAAGAACCCATCATCGTCAGAGTTAGGGGCATAAACGTTTAATATACATAGCTCTTGTCCATCAAGAATCCCATGGAGGAGCACATGTCGGCCCGCCACGTCAGCCTAAGAGGGGCATCTCCTGTAGAAAAGAAATGTGTGCTGTGACTCACCTGAGATATGTGTGTACTCTATAGCGCTTGACAAAGGAATTCGGTCCCCACCTCCCACCCACACGCACCAGCGTAGCACCTGCTGCCGGATCAAGAGGCAATCAAGGACACGGCTCCTCCTGCATTCTCCATTTAAACATCTATAAGCGCAAATCGTCGAACCAGACAATTTTATAAAACAAACAATGCCTAACCTCCCACATCCCACCCTGGGTAAACACCACTGAACCAACTTGTGTCTCCCCAACTTGTGTATGGAACCATCTGACCCACCCGGTTGCTAGCCTAAAAGTGGGGCAGTGTATCTGGTTATCTGTCACCTTCTATCAGAAATTGAGGTGTTGCAGGGTTGTATACGGACCAATCTCTCCAGAACGTCCCCACGGACCCCTAGTTCACACGCACACCCTCCCACAGCTATCACAACAACAACTGTAGTTAAGGAAAGAGAAAAAGTAATGGAGCAAACAAGAGAGAAAAGGGGAACGGTATAAAAGGAGAGGAGGGGAAGCACTCACCTCATGCAGCCACTGTTCCAACTGTGGAGCAGTCCCAGAGCTCTGCACCCTCAAGGCGAAATGAAAAAGTCAGAAAGAAGAAGGGGGAAGAGGAAGGCAAAAATATCCCTGAACCCCACAAAGGATCAAACACAAGCATGGCAACCATCCCCGAGAGGGGGAGGGCAAGGCCCAATAAACAGCACACCACGGTTCATCATTTTAAGTGTTACTCATTTGACGTTGAGGAGTCGACTGGGTGCACCAGGTGCCAGCCCCCACCACCACAGCGGGGTGAAATAAGGACTTCATACATCATGTCTGGGCATCTTTCTGCTCCAAAGCTGGGCCATCCTCTCCCCGAATCGACCCAGAGCACGAGGGTGCTGCAGAGGGCGCAGTCTCCACCAGCAACCTGACCTCCTCTCACTCCTGGCTGCCACAAATGTTCCAAGCTCAGGGAGCCATTAGGGCGGACTATCACTTTGGCATCAGAACTGGTGCGATGCCGGTGCTTACTCTTTCTCTGTGTAGTAGCCTATGTGCCCCTGGCCCTCCGGGTCTCTCTGTATACCCTCCCGGAGGGAGTCGCCGAGACACGCTCACCTCCACTGAGCGCCAGCCAGTCCCAGGCAGTCTCTGGTGCTTGGAAAAAATGCAAACAGCCGGCATGGAGCACCTTTAGTTTAACAGAGTATACCAGCATATACGTGAGTCTCATCACATTCAGCTTCTGTTTAACTCTACTAAAGGATTGTCTTTGGAGTTGACAGACCTAGGGGGTCATTCTGACCCCCGCGGGCGGCGGGAGCCGCCCGCCTGGAGGGAGCCGCCATATGGCCGCTCCGCGGTCGAAAGACCATTCTGGCTTTCCCGCTGGGCTGGCGGGCGACCGCCAGAAGGCCGCCTGCCAGCCCAGCGGGAAACCCCTCCCCACGAGGAAGCCGGCTCCGAATGCAGTGGCACCCATCGTGTATTTCAGTGTCTGCAAAGCAGACACTGAAATACATAGTGAGGCCCTCTTACGGGGGCCCCTGCAGTGCCCATGCCTTTGGCATGGGCACTGCAGGGGCCCCCAGGGGCCCCACAACACCCCATACCGCCATCCTGTTCCTGGCAGGCGACCCGCCAGGAACGGGATGGCGGTATGGGGTGTCAGAATCCCCATGGCGGCGCAGCAAGCTGCGCCGCCATGGAGGATTCTGCAGGACAGCGGAAAACCGGCGGGAGACCGCCGGTTTTCCTGTTCTGACCGCGGCTGAACCGCCGCGGTCAGAATGTCCTGAGGGGCACCGCCAGCCTGTTGGCGGTGCTCCCGCCGGGGTCAGAATGAGGCCCCTAGTGTAATCTGGGAAAATACGTAGGTTGTGGGTCTCGTAGGCCGGGTCCCCAAGCTTATGTGCTTCCTGCATATAGTATCTTGATCTCTGTAATTGAGAATCTTAGTGATAATCGACCTCAAGGGGGCGCCAGGCAGTGGAGGGGCCAGAGCGCTGTGCGCCCGCTCTACCACAAACACCAGCAACAATTGCACCATAGGGAGCGGCCTCTTAATCCAGTCTTCCAGGAATGATTCCAGGTGGGTTCCCTCTACTCCCTAAGGGAACCTCAAAAATCTCAAATTGCACCTACAGGACCTCCCCTCTGTATCTTCCACCCTTGCCTCCAACCTGCGCAACCTAACCTCAAGGATGGCCACAGTAACTTTCAGGGCATCCAGGTCTGTCTGCATGGTAGTCACCTGTTGTTCAGTGGCTTATGGATCTTTACGCCACTGCATGCAGATCTGTTCTCAATAAATGTACATCCACAGCCATAGCTGTGATCTTCTCATGTACCACCTGTCCAGAGGCCTCAATTGTCACAAGGATCTGGGCCCCTAAGTGTTTGTGGGCATCTCCTGATGCCCAGCCAGGCCCAGACTGAGCGCCCCGTCTGAGCTCAGAGCAGTAAACTGGTCCATTCTAGTCTGCTGAGCGCCCTTAGCAGTTCTATCCTTACCCATGGTGCCCTGAGGTGCAGTAAATCAATGGCAGATGGGCTCTCCCAGCACACAGGCGAGGGTCAGGCAGATGGAAGGGAGCTCCCCTCTCTGCGGACCCAGCCGCACCACATGCACTGGGACCCTATAGCGCAGCAGGCGTAGTCTTGTAGCATCGCAGTCCACCAGCACTCCTCAGTATAGTGCCCTCGGGACCCCCACAGCACAGCAATGTGCCCAGCTTGTAACCATGGGGAGGCAGGTAGCCATTGATTCACTTATCGTTCAGACACACCTGTCGCAAGTGCAGGCCGTTGTCTCACTTCTCAATAGTGCCCCACTGGAGCGCAGAGGGGAGAGCAAAAACCCAGTCCGCAATGGTAACCCATCGTCTTTGGGTATTCCTCTATGTTCAACGGGTATTGCCCCTTACCACCAGTCCCTTTGAGCAGAATAAGTCTCTCTGATCTGCAAACAGGGAGGATGGGCACCCACTTCAGCCTGTGCCCTCAGGCCACCTTCAGTGCCACAGCAAAGGGGCATACCAGTCAACCAGCATGCCAATTGCCTGGAGGGGAGACCAAGTAGCAGTCAGTCATACACAGCAACCCTGCCCCAGCACCATGCCTACCGTCTAGCCGCCTCTGGTGGTGGCTCCCAGGAGGTAACAAAGGTCTCTGTAGCAGCTGCTCCAATAGTGGGGACCAGGGAGGGGCAAGCAAGTGGGTCTGCCCCCGCAGCAATCCAGACTACCTCAGTCTTTCCCTGTAGTAAGGCTGTCTACCTCTCTGGGCCCTCCATGTGGGTCCAGGCCCAGGCAACTCACCCACTCATCGAGCCACAAGGTAGGCCTCGCCTCACTGCTGCGTCTGGTTGCCTCAAAGTCAGTCTCCTGCCAACAGCAGGGGACCAGTCTGTCATATAATGCTGCATCCTAGCATCTCAAGAGGAGGGGAGATGCAAATCCCGAACCACAGGCCCACTGCCAACACACAGTAGGCCCCTTGATCAAGTCCCTCCAAGCAGCCGGATCAGGTCAGGCCTAAGGCTATGCCATGTATCCTCTTCATCTCCGCGGGGCCAGGCGCATCCAGTGACAGGAAGGTGGCAGGCCGGAACCATCATCACTTAATTGGGCCCGCAACACGACCAACCAACCAGTCACAAACGGCCAGCACAAGGCAACCCAGGGTCGGCACAGAGCACCTCCAATGTCCCTCTGTGTGGCCCCCACTCAGCATTAGAGGGCCACGGGCACTGACTCACCTCTTCTCTCCAGCTCCATCCCACTCCAGTCGCCAGGAATACCGCACACGGCCCACAACAGCCTCCGGTATAGAGCGCACAGTCTGCTACGCCCACCATCTTGAGACCGAGGCCCAATTCGCCGACCCGCATCCAGTTACCATGGAGGAGTCCCCGGCCCGTTCAGCCCTCAGTGCAGCCTCTCTCCATCTGTCCCCCTCACACAAGGGGAACGCGGGTCTGTGAGGCTCTGGGATGGCAGGATACTGCAGGATTCTGTAGCCAGCCCAGGAGCTCTCGCTCAGTGCAACCGGTCTGCCATCTTGTTGGCCACACCCCCCTTGGGCATTCATTGTTACCTTGAAGTCCGTGGTAATTACAAGGTTTCTAACTTCCTTAGTTACTTTAGGAGGTGCTCCCAGATTTACAGGGCATTCAGTTTGAGATGGCTCCATGGCATCCAGTGATCAAGGGCTGTGAGGCAACTGAACATTTGTGAGTTTCCAATGTCTTTGGGGCATTCCAGTTTAAAGAGTATTTGTGTGTCATCTGCATAGTTGTATCATGTGAGTTGAAATGTTTTGATCATTGCCAGTAATGACCTAACTTAGATGTTGAAAAGCATGGGTGAGATGATTGACCCTTGAGGGACCCCTGCTTTTGTGAAATAAGGTCTGGATTAGAAAGGGGGAGTATGGATGACATTTGTTCCGTTTAAAAGGTAGAATGTGAACCGGTTGAGAGTAGTCCCCTCCATGCCAGCTTCGTAGAGACTTTGCATTAGAGTGTAATGGTCAACTGTGTCAAAGGCAGCTGAGAGGTCCAAGAGAAGTAGAGCAGCAACTCCATTGTGATCTGTTGTGTTTTTAAGATCACCCCAGATGGCGATGAGGGCAGATTCAGTGCCTCTTCCTAGGATGAATCCAGTTTGGTAGTGTGAAAGTATGGAGTTATCTTCAATGAACTGCGACTACTGGGTGAATGCTTCGCTTTCTATCAGGTTGCCCAGGAAAGGTCCATTTGTAATTGGTCTGTAGTTGTTGGGGTAATGTAGGTCCAGGTTTGTTTTCTTTAACAATGGGCTTATGTATACCTTTTAAAGGTCTTCAGGAAAGATTCCTGTATTTAAAGAATTATTGATGATTCTTCCTATGTGGCAGCAGAGGTAGATAAAAGAATGTTCTTGAAGATGTGTGGTGGACAAGGGTAAGAAGGGTAGCCAAAAGACCTGCTTGCTTTGACCAGATCCATAAATTCATTTTGTGATATTTGTTTGAAGGAGTGCAGAGGCTGGGTTGACTTGCTTTTGGAGGGGATTTTTCAAAACGGGTTGCTGCTGGTGGTTTTCCTTTGTTCTAAATCAGAGTCCAATGTGTCTGCCTTGGTGTGTAATGCTTTGCCAGTTTGTGAATTCTCGAGTATTGGGATGAGTTCCTTCCATGCATTTAGGTTTTCAAAATTCATTGAGAATAGTACCTTATTGCTTTTTTGATCGATGATTTGAATATTCTGTTAAGTTTGTGTAGGTGAAGTTTGTCCTGAAGGTTGTTTGTTTTGAGCCTTGTTCGTTGCAGCCTTCTGATTTGTTTTATGTTTTTTAGTTCTTTATTTCTCTAAGATGCTTGTTTTCTTTTGTCCTGTTTTGTTTTTCTGAGTGGTATTAGGATCTCGAAAGCTTCCTGTAGCCACTCATAAAGTTTTTTAACAGAAATTATTGTGTCTAGATCTGTGTTGGCTGTCAGTTGTGTTTCCAAGTGTTCAAAATTGAGTTTGTTCCATGATCGATAGGTGGATGTATTTACGGTGGTCTTGGGTGTGTTGATTTGTGGTGTTTTATGTTGGAAAGTTACCAAATGGAGGTCTGACAATGTGACTGGTGTGATGCATTGAACTGTAACTAGTTCCGGGTTTGCAAAAATGACATCTAGGATGTGCCCAGCGATGTGTGTGGGATTGTGCAGGTTCAATGTGACTAGGCCAGTGATGATAGCTTTTGAAAGGGGCACATTGGGTTTGTCAAACCACATTTTTATGTCCCCAAGAATACATAGTTTGGAGTATAGTGCTATAAGGTTTAAAACTGTGTCTAGAAATGTGTCTGGGAATGTTGAATTGCTAGGTGGTGGTCTGTAATGGAGGAGAAAGTTACAGAAGGAAGTTTGTGTAGGGTTGCGTCTTGTGATGAGGGCCTCACACTCTTGTATGGATATGTCTGTTTTGCTGAGATTTATTGCTTGTTTGAATATGACAGCTATTCCACCTCTTGTTTTGTAGATAAGATGTTGTGTGATGGTTTGATAGCCTGGAGGTATGTTGCAAAGGCCCTGGGGAGGGTATCCGGGGCCAATATTGACCCGGGGAGGGGGCTGTGTGCCCCCCTCCTGTAGTGTGTGGCCAAGCCCCTGGTGAAGGGGTCCCTCAGGCCAATATTGCCCCAGTAAGGGGGGCTGCATGCCCCCCTCCCCCTTAACTAACTGTCTGGCTCCTGGGAATGGGGGTCCCGGGGCCAATATTTGCCGAGGAAGGTGGGGCTGCATGCCCCCCTCCCCTTAAGAATAACGGCAAGCCCCAGGAGACGGGGTCCCAGGGTGGAAATCAGCCCGGGGAAGGGGCATACATGCCCTCTTTAGTTACTGGGCAGGCCCTGAGGAAAGGGGTCCCCTGGGACAATATTAGCCCGGGGAGGAGGGCTCATCCACCTAACTGCCCTCAAGAGTAAATCTGACCACAGTCCTTTGGACATTTTGAAACTGGAGGGGTTTTCCACCAACACCAGCCCCATATGCTAAATCTTTAGACTCACAATAAGCTCAGTTTACACACTAATCCATCCTGAGTGGCACAACTTGTCAACTTTCAGCTCCACACCTTGAAGAGTATCTGTCACCTCACCGCCCACTGCCCCCCAAAAAGACAATCTTGAAGCAGCTGACAATTCTTTAATTATCTCAAGGGTAGCTTCCAGAAATGCCATACTATCAGGAGACAATCGGACATCCATTATTCTAGTCACTGCTTGTAGGAAGTTGGCTCTGTATGTGCTATTTCAAAGTAAGGAATAGCATGCACAGAGTCCAAGGGTTCCCCTTAGAGGTAAAATAGTGGTAAAAATAGATAATACTAATGCTCTATTTTGTGGTAGTGTGGTCGAGCAGTAGGCTTATCCAAGGAGTAGTGTTAAGCATTTGTTGTACATACACATAGACAATAAATGAGGTACACACACTCAGAGACAAATCCAGCCAATAGGTTTTTTATATAGAAAAATATCTTTTCTTAGTTTATTTTAAGAACCACAGGTTCAAATTCTACATGTAATAGCTCATTCGAAAGGTATTGCAGGTAAGTACTTTAGGAACTTCAAATCATCAAAATTGCATGTATACTTTTCAAGTTATTCACAAATAGCTGTTTTAAAAGTGGACACTTAGTGCAATTTTCACAGTTCCTAGGGGAGGTAAGTTTTGGTTAGTTTTACCAGGTAAGTAAGACACTTACAGGGTTCAGTTCTTGGTCCAAGGTAGCCCACCGTTGGGGGTTCAGAGCAACCCCAAAGTCACCACACCAGCAGCTCAGGGCCGGTCAGGTGCAGAGTTCAAAGTGGTGCCCAAAACACATAGGCTAGAATGGAGAGAAGGGGGTGCCCCGGTTCCGGTCTGCTTGCAGGTAAGTACCCGCGTCTTCGGAGGGCAGACCAGGGGGGTTTTGTAGGGCACCGGGGGGGACACAAGTCCACACAGAAATTTCACCCTCAGCGGCGCGGGGGCGGCCGGGTGCAGTGTAGAAACAAGCGTCGGGTTCGCAATGTTAGTCTATGAGAGATCTCGGGATCTCTTCAGCGCTGCAGGCAGGCAAGGGGGGGATTCCTCGGGGAAACCTCCACTTGGGCAAGGGAGAGGGACTCCTGGGGGTCACTTCTCCAGTGAAAGTCCGGTCCTTCAGGTCCTGGGGGCTGCGGGTGCAGGGTCTCTCCCAGGCGTCGGGACTTTAGGTTCAAAGAGTCGCGGTCAGGGGAAGCCTCGGGATTCCCTCTGCAGGCGGCGCTGTGGGGGCTCAGGGGGGACAGGTTTTGGTACTCACAGTATCAGAGTAGTCCTGGGGTCCCTCCTGAGGTGTTGGGTCGCCACCAGCCGAGTCGGGGTCGCCGGGTGCAGTGTTGCAAGTCTCACGCTTCTTGCGGGGAGCTTGCAGGGTTCTTTAAAGTTGCTGGAAACAAAGTTGCAGCTTTTCTTGGAGCAGGTCCGCTGTCCTCGGGAGTTTCTTGTCTTTTCGAAGCAGGGCAGTCCTCAGAGGATGTCGAGGTCGCTGGTCCCTTCGGAAGGCGTCGCTGGAGCAGGATCTTTGGAAGGCAGGAGACAGGCCGGTGAGTTTCTGGAGCCAAGGCAGTTGTCGTCTTCTGGTCTTCCGCTGCAGGGGTTTTCAGCTGGGCAGTCCTTCTTCTTGTTGCAGGAATCTAATTTTCTAGGGTTCAGGGTAGCCCTTAAATACTAAATTTAAGGGCGTGTTTAGGTCTGGGGGGTTAGTAGCCAATGGCTACTAGCCCTGAGGGTGGGTACACCCTCTTTGTGCCTCCTCCCAAGGGGAGGGGGTCACAATCCTAACCCTATTGGGGGAATCCTCCATCTGCAAGATGGAGGATTTCTAAAAGTTAGAGTCACCTCAGCTCAGGACACCTTAGGGGCTGTCCTGACTGGCCAGTGACTCCTCCTTGTTATTCTCATTATTTTCTCCGGCCTTGCCGCCAAAAGTGGGGCCTGGCCGGAGGGGGCGGGCAACTCCACTAGCTGGAGTGTCCTGCTGGGTTGGCACAAAGGAGGTGAGCCTTTGAGGCTCACCGCCAGGTGTGACAATTCCTGCCTGGGAGAGGTGTTAGCATCTCCACCCAGTGCAGGCTTTGTTACTGGCCTCAGAGTGACAAAGGCACTCTCCCCATGGGGCCAGCAACATGTCTCGGTTTGTGGCAGGCTGCTAGAACTAGTCAGCCTACACAGATAGTCGGTTAAGTTTCAGGGGGCACCTCTAAGGTGCCCTCTGTGGTGTATTTTACAATAAAATGTACACTGGCATCAGTGTGCATTTATTGTGCTGAGAAGTTTGATACCAAACTTCCCAGTTTTCAGTGTAGCCATTATGGTGCTGTGGAGTTCGTGTTTGACAGACTCCCAGACCATATACTCTTATGGCTACCCTGCACTTACAATGTCTAAGGTTTTGTTTAGACACTGTAGGGGTACCATGCTCATGCACTGGTACCCTCACCTATGGTATAGTGCACCCTGCCTTAGGGCTGTAAGGCCTGCTAGAGGGGTGTCTTACCTATGCTGCATAGGCAGTGAGAGGCTGGCATGGCACCCTGAGGGGAGTGCCATGTCGACTTACTCGTTTTGTCCTCACTAGCACACACAAGCTGGCAAGCAGTGTGTCTGTGCTGAGTGAGAGGTCTCCAGGGTGGCATAAGACATGCTGCATCCCTTAGAGACCTTCCTTGGCATCAGGGCCCTTGGTACTAGAAGTACCAGTTACAAGGGACTTATCTGGATGCCAGGGTCTGCCAATTGTGGATACAAAAGTACAGGTTAGGGAAAGAACACTGGTGCTGGGGCCTGGTTAGCAGGCCTCAGCACACTTTCAATTGTAAACATAGCATCAGCAAAGGCAAAAAGTCAGGGGGCAACCATGCCAAGGAGGCATTTCCTTACACAACCCCCCCCCAAACGAAAGAGGATGAGACTAACCTTTCCCAAGAGAGTCTTCATTTTCTAAGTGGAAGAACCTGGAAAGGCCATCTGCATTGGCATGGGCAGTCCCAGGTCTGTGTTCCACTATAAAGTCCATTCCCTGTAGGGAGATGGACCACCTCAACAGTTTAGGATTTTCACCTTTCATTTGCATCAGCCATTTGAGAGGTCTGTGGTCGGTTTGAACTAGGAAGTGAGTCCCAAAGAGGTATGGTCTCAGCTTCTTCAGGGACCAAACCACAGCAAAGGCCTCCCTCTCAATGGCACTCCAACGCTGCTCCCTGGGGAGTAACCTCCTGCTAATGAAAGCAACAGGCTGGTCAAGGCCATCATCATTTGTTTGGGACAAAACTGCCCCTATCCCATGTTCAGAGGCATCTGTCTGCACAATGAACTGCTTAGAATAATCTGGAGCTTTGAGAACTGGTGCTGAGCACATTGCCTGTTTCAGGGTGTCAAAGGCCTGTTGGCAGTCCACAGTCCAGTTTACTTTCTTGGGCATTTTCTTGGAGGTGAGTTCAGTGAGGGCTGTCACAATGGATCCATATCCCTTCACAAACCTCCTGTAATACCCAGTCAAGCCAAGGAATGCCCTGACTTGAGTCTGGGTTTTTGGAGCTACCCAGTCCAGAATAGTCTGGATCTTGGGTTGGAGTGGCTGAACTTGGCCTCCACCTACAAGGTGTCCCAAGTAAACCACAGTTCCCTGCCCTATCTGGCATTTGGATGCCTTGATAGAGAGGCCTGCAGATTGCAGAGCCTTCAAAACCTTCCTCAGGTGGACCAGGTGATCCTGCCAGGTGGAGCTAAAGACAGCAATATCATCAAGATAAGCTGTGCTAAAGGACTCCAAGCCAGCAAGGACTTGATTCACCAACCTTTGGAAGGTGGCAGGGGCATTCTTTAAACCAAAGGGCATAACAGTAAACTGATAATGCCCATCAGGTGTGGAGAATGCTGTCTTTTCTTTTGCTCCGGGTGCCATTTTTATTTGCCAGTACCCTGCTGTCAAGTCAAAGGTACTTAGAAATTTGGCAGCACCTAATTTATCAATGAGCTCATCAGCTCTTGGAATTGGATGGGCATCTGTCTTGGTGACAGAATTGAGCCCTCTGTAGTCCACACAAAACCTCATCTCTTTCTTTCCATCTTTGGTGTGAGGTTTGGGGACTAAGACCACTGGGCTAGCCCAGGGGCTGTCAGAGCGCTCAATGACTCCCAATTCCAGCATCTTGTGGACTTCCACCTTGATGCTTTCTTTAACATGGTCAGATTGTCTAAAGATTTTGTTCTTGACAGGCATGCTGTCTCCTGTGTCCACATCATGGGTACACAGGTGTGTCTGACCAGGGGTTAAGGAGAAGAGTTCAGGAAACTGTTGTAGGACTCTCCTACAATCAGCTTGCTGTTGGCCAGAGAGGGTGTCTGAGTAGATCACTCCATCTACTGTACCATCTTTTGGGTCTGATGACAGAAGATCAGGGAGAGGTTCACTCTCTGCCTCCTGATCCTCATCTGTTACCATCAACAGATTGACATCAGCCCTGTCGTGGAAGAGCTTAAGGCGGTTTACATGGATCACCCTTTTGGGGCTCCTGCTGGTGCCCAGGTCCACCAAGTAGGTGACCTGACTCTTCCTCTCTAGTACTGGGTAAGGGCCACTCCATTTGTCCTGGAGTGCCCTGGGAGCCACAGGCTCCAGAACCCAGACCTTCTGCCCTGGTTGGAACTCAACCAGTGCAGCCTTTTGGTCATACCAAAACTTCTGGAGCTGTTGGCTGGCCTCAAGGTTTTTGGTTGCCTTTTCCATGTACTCTGCCATTCTAGAGCGAAGGCCAAGTACATAGTCCACTATGTCCTGTTTAGGCTCATGGAGAGGTCTCTCCCAGCCTTCTTTAACAAGGGCAAGTGGTCCCCTTACAGGATGACCAAACAGAAGTTCAAAGGGTGAGAACCCTACTCCCTTCTGTGGTACCTCCCTGTAAGCGAAAAGCAGACATGGCAGGAGGACATCCCATCTCCTTTTGAGTTTTTCTGGGAGCCCCATGATCATGCCCTTTAATGTCTTGTTGAATCTCTCAACCAAGCCATTAGTTTGTGGATGGTATGGTGTAGTGAATTTATAAGTCACTCCACACTCATTCCACATGTGCTTTAGGTATGCTGACATGAAGTTGGTACCTCTGTCAGACACCACCTCCTTAGGGAAACCCACTCTGGTAAAGATACCAATGAGGGCCTTGGCTACTGCAGGGGCAGTAGTCGACCTAAGGGGAATAGCTTCAGGATACCTGGTAGCATGATCCACTACTACCAGGATATACATATTTCCTGAGGCTGTGGGAGGTTCCAGTGGACCAACTATGTCCACACCCACTCTTTCAAAGGGCACCCCCACCACTGGAAGTGGAATGAGGGGGGCCTTGGGATGCCCACCTGTCTTACCACTGGCTTGACAGGTGGGGCAGGAGAGGCAAAACTCCTTAACCATGTTGGACATATTGGGCCAGTAGAAGTGGTTGACTAACCTCTCCCACGTCTTGGTTTGTCCCAAATGTCCAGCAAGGGGAATGTCATGGGCCAATGTTAGGATGAACTCTCTGAACAGCTGAGGCACTACCACTCTCCTAGTGGCACCAGGTTTGGGGTCTCTGGCCTCAGTGTACAGGAGCCCATCTTCCCAATAGACCCTATGGGTTCCATTTTTCTTGCCTTTGGACTCTTCAGCAGCTTGCTGCCTAAGGCCTTCAAGAGAGGGACAGGTTTCTTGTCCCTTACACAGCTCTTCCCTTGAGGGTCCCCCTGGGCCTAAGAGCTCAACCTGATAAGGTTCAAGCTCCAAAGGCTCAGTTCCCTCAGAGGGCAGAACTTCTTCCTGAGAAGAGAGGTTCCCTTTCTTTTGCTGTGTTGCAGTGGGTTTCCCAACTGACTTTCCTGTTCTCTTGGTAGGCTGGGCCATTTTTCCAGACTCCAGCTCTACTTTTTCACCCTGTGCCTTGCATTGTGCTCTTGTTTTCACACACACCAGTTCAGGGATACCCAGCATTGCTGCATGGGTTTTTAGCTCTACCTCAGCCCATGCTGAGGACTCCAGGTCATTTCCAAGCAGACAGTCCACTGGGATATTTGAGGAGACCACCACCTGTTTCAGGCCATTGACCCCTCCCCATTCTAAAGTAACCATTGCCATGGGATGTACTTTTCTCTGATTGTCAGCGTTGGTGACTGTGTAAGTTTTTCCAGTCAGGTATTGGCCGGGGGAAACCAGTTTCTCTGTCACCATGGTGACACTGGCACCTGTATCCCTCAGGCCCTCTATTCTAGTCCCATTAATTAAGAGTTGCTGTCTGTATTTTTGCATGTTAGGCGGCCAGACAGCTAGTGTGGCTAAATCCACCCCACCCTCAGAAACTAGAGTAGCTTCAGTGTGGACCCTGATTTGCTCTGGGCACACTGTTGATCCCACTTGGAGACTAGCCATACCAGTGTTACCTGGATGGGAGTTTGGAGTGGAACCTTTCTTGGGACAGGCCTTGTCTCCAGTTTGGTGTCCATGCTGTTTACAGCTATGACACCAGGCCTTTTTGGGATCAAAGTTTTTACCCTTGTACCCATTGTTTTGTGAAGAGGCTCTGGGCCCACCCTCCTGTGCAGGTTTTTGGGGGCCTGTAGAAGACTCTTTACTATTTTTAGTTTTGGTTGTCTCATCACCCTTCCCCTGGGGAGTCTTTGTGACCCCTTTCTTTTGGTCACCCCCTGTTGAAGTCTTGGACACCCTTGTCTTGACCCAATGGTCCGCCTTCTTTCCCAATTCTTGGGGAGAAATTGGTCCTAGGTCTACCAGATGCTGATGCAGTTTATCATTGAAACAATTACTTAACAGGTGTTCTTTCACAAATAAATTGTACAGCCCATCATAATTACTTACACCACTGCCTTGAATCCAACCATCTAGTGTTTTCACTGAGTAGTCTACAAAGTCAACCCAGGTCTGGCTCGAGGATTTTTGAGCCCCCCTGAATCTAATCCTATACTCCTCAGTGGAGAATCCAAAGCCCTCAATCAGGGTACCCTTCATGAGGTCATAAGATTCTGCATCTTGTCCAGAGAGTGTGAGGAGTCTATCCCTACACTTTCCTGTGAACATTTCCCAAAGGAGAGCACCCCAGTGAGATCTGTTCACTTTTCTGGTTACACAAGCCCTCTCAAAAGCTGTGAACCATTTGGTGATGTCATCCCCATCTTCATATTTAGTTACAATCCCTTTGGGGATTTTCAACATGTCAGGAGAATCTCTGACCCTATTTATGTTGCTGCCACCATTGATGGGTCCTAGGCCCATCTCTTGTCTTTCCCTCTCTATGGCTAGGATCTGTCTTTCCAAAGCCAATCTTTTGGCCATCCTGGCTAACTGGATGTCCTCTTCACTGGAGTTATCCTCAGTGATTTCAGAGTTGTTGGTCCCTCCTGTGAGGGAACCAGCATCTCTGACTATTATTTGTGGAGTCAGGGCTTGAGAAGCCCTGCTCTCCCTAAGTAGGACTGGAGGGGGGGAATTTCCCTCCAAGTCACTATCTTCATCCTCTGAGTTGCCATCCTCAGAGGGGTTGGCCTTTTCAAACTCTGCCAAAAGCTCCTGGAGCTGTACTTTGGTAGGTTTGGGGCCCATTGCTATTTTCTTTAGTTTACAGAGTGACCTTAGCTCTCTCATCTGTAGATGGAGGTAAGGTGTGGTGTCGAGTTCCACCACATTCACATCTGTGCTAGACATTTTGCTTCTAAAAGTTGGAATACTTTTTAAGAATCTACAACTGGTTCTAGAATCTAATTCAAACTTTTACAAACTTTTAAACTCTAAAAGAAATGCTAAACAGGATCTAACACAAGGCCCTAGCAGGTCTTTTAAGAATTTAGAAAACTTTTCAAATTGCAAAAATCAATTTCTAATGACAATTTTGGAATTTGTCGTGTGATCAGGTATTGGCTGAGTAGTCCAGCAAATGCAAAGTCTTGTACCCCACCGCTGATCCACCAATGTAGGAAGTTGGCTCTGTATGTGCTATTTCAAAGTAAGGAATAGCATGCACAGAGTCCAAGGGTTCCCCTTAGAGGTAAAATAGTGGTAAAAATAGATAATACTAATGCTCTATTTTGTGGTAGTGTGGTCGAGCAGTAGGCTTATCCAAGGAGTAGTGTTAAGCATTTGTTGTACATACACATAGACAATAAATGAGGTACACACACTCAGAGACAAATCCAGCCAATAGGTTTTTTATATAGAAAAATATCTTTTCTTAGTTTATTTTAAGAACCACAGGTTCAAATTCTACATGTAATAGCTCATTCGAAAGGTATTGCAGGTAAGTACTTTAGGAACTTCAAATCATCAAAATTGCATGTATACTTTTCAAGTTATTCACAAATAGCTGTTTTAAAAGTGGACACTTAGTGCAATTTTCACAGTTCCTAGGGGAGGTAAGTTTTGGTTAGTTTTACCAGGTAAGTAAGACACTTACAGGGTTCAGTTCTTGGTCCAAGGTAGCCCACCGTTGGGGGTTCAGAGCAACCCCAAAGTCACCACACCAGCAGCTCAGGGCCGGTCAGGTGCAGAGTTCAAAGTGGTGCCCAAAACACATAGGCTAGAATGGAGAGAAGGGGGTGCCCCGGTTCCGGTCTGCTTGCAGGTAAGTACCCGCGTCTTCGGAGGGCAGACCAGGGGGGTTTTGTAGGGCACCGGGGGGGACACAAGTCCACACAGAAATTTCACCCTCAGCGGCGCGGGGGCGGCCGGGTGCAGTGTAGAAACAAGCGTCGGGTTCGCAATGTTAGTCTATGAGAGATCTCGGGATCTCTTCAGCGCTGCAGGCAGGCAAGGGGGGGATTCCTCGGGGAAACCTCCACTTGGGCAAGGGAGAGGGACTCCTGGGGGTCACTTCTCCAGTGAAAGTCCGGTCCTTCAGGTCCTGGGGGCTGCGGGTGCAGGGTCTCTCCCAGGCGTCGGGACTTTAGGTTCAAAGAGTCGCGGTCAGGGGAAGCCTCGGGATTCCCTCTGCAGGCGGCGCTGTGGGGGCTCAGGGGGGACAGGTTTTGGTACTCACAGTATCAGAGTAGTCCTGGGGTCCCTCCTGAGGTGTTGGGTCGCCACCAGCCGAGTCGGGGTCGCCGGGTGCAGTGTTGCAAGTCTCACGCTTCTTGCGGGGAGCTTGCAGGGTTCTTTAAAGTTGCTGGAAACAAAGTTGCAGCTTTTCTTGGAGCAGGTCCGCTGTCCTCGGGAGTTTCTTGTCTTTTCGAAGCAGGGCAGTCCTCAGAGGATGTCGAGGTCGCTGGTCCCTTCGGAAGGCGTCGCTGGAGCAGGATCTTTGGAAGGCAGGAGACAGGCCGGTGAGTTTCTGGAGCCAAGGCAGTTGTCGTCTTCTGGTCTTCCGCTGCAGGGGTTTTCAGCTGGGCAGTCCTTCTTCTTGTTGCAGGAATCTAATTTTCTAGGGTTCAGGGTAGCCCTTAAATACTAAATTTAAGGGCGTGTTTAGGTCTGGGGGGTTAGTAGCCAATGGCTACTAGCCCTGAGGGTGGGTACACCCTCTTTGTGCCTCCTCCCAAGGGGAGGGGGTCACAATCCTAACCCTATTGGGGGAATCCTCCATCTGCAAGATGGAGGATTTCTAAAAGTTAGAGTCACCTCAGCTCAGGACACCTTAGGGGCTGTCCTGACTGGCCAGTGACTCCTCCTTGTTATTCTCATTATTTTCTCCGGCCTTGCCGCCAAAAGTGGGGCCTGGCCGGAGGGGGCGGGCAACTCCACTAGCTGGAGTGTCCTGCTGGGTTGGCACAAAGGAGGTGAGCCTTTGAGGCTCACCGCCAGGTGTGACAATTCCTGCCTGGGAGAGGTGTTAGCATCTCCACCCAGTGCAGGCTTTGTTACTGGCCTCAGAGTGACAAAGGCACTCTCCCCATGGGGCCAGCAACATGTCTCGGTTTGTGGCAGGCTGCTAGAACTAGTCAGCCTACACAGATAGTCGGTTAAGTTTCAGGGGGCACCTCTAAGGTGCCCTCTGTGGTGTATTTTACAATAAAATGTACACTGGCATCAGTGTGCATTTATTGTGCTGAGAAGTTTGATACCAAACTTCCCAGTTTTCAGTGTAGCCATTATGGTGCTGTGGAGTTCGTGTTTGACAGACTCCCAGACCATATACTCTTATGGCTACCCTGCACTTACAATGTCTAAGGTTTTGTTTAGACACTGTAGGGGTACCATGCTCATGCACTGGTACCCTCACCTATGGTATAGTGCACCCTGCCTTAGGGCTGTAAGGCCTGCTAGAGGGGTGTCTTACCTATGCTGCATAGGCAGTGAGAGGCTGGCATGGCACCCTGAGGGGAGTGCCATGTCGACTTACTCGTTTTGTCCTCACTAGCACACACAAGCTGGCAAGCAGTGTGTCTGTGCTGAGTGAGAGGTCTCCAGGGTGGCATAAGACATGCTGCATCCCTTAGAGACCTTCCTTGGCATCAGGGCCCTTGGTACTAGAAGTACCAGTTACAAGGGACTTATCTGGATGCCAGGGTCTGCCAATTGTGGATACAAAAGTACAGGTTAGGGAAAGAACACTGGTGCTGGGGCCTGGTTAGCAGGCCTCAGCACACTTTCAATTGTAAACATAGCATCAGCAAAGGCAAAAAGTCAGGGGGCAACCATGCCAAGGAGGCATTTCCTTACACAACCCCCCCCCCAACGAAAGAGGATGAGACTAACCTTTCCCAAGAGAGTCTTCATTTTCTAAGTGGAAGAACCTGGAAAGGCCATCTGCATTGGCATGGGCAGTCCCAGGTCTGTGTTCCACTATAAAGTCCATTCCCTGTAGGGAGATGGACCACCTCAACAGTTTAGGATTTTCACCTTTCATTTGCATCAGCCATTTGAGAGGTCTGTGGTCGGTTTGAACTAGGAAGTGAGTCCCAAAGAGGTATGGTCTCAGCTTCTTCAGGGACCAAACCACAGCAAAGGCCTCCCTCTCAATGGCACTCCAACGCTGCTCCCTGGGGAGTAACCTCCTGCTAATGAAAGCAACAGGCTGGTCAAGGCCATCATCATTTGTTTGGGACAAAACTGCCCCTATCCCATGTTCAGAGGCATCTGTCTGCACAATGAACTGCTTAGAATAATCTGGAGCTTTGAGAACTGGTGCTGAGCACATTGCCTGTTTCAGGGTGTCAAAGGCCTGTTGGCAGTCCACAGTCCAGTTTACTTTCTTGGGCATTTTCTTGGAGGTGAGTTCAGTGAGGGCTGTCACAATGGATCCATATCCCTTCACAAACCTCCTGTAATACCCAGTCAAGCCAAGGAATGCCCTGACTTGAGTCTGGGTTTTTGGAGCTACCCAGTCCAGAATAGTCTGGATCTTGGGTTGGAGTGGCTGAACTTGGCCTCCACCTACAAGGTGTCCCAAGTAAACCACAGTTCCCTGCCCTATCTGGCATTTGGATGCCTTGATAGAGAGGCCTGCAGATTGCAGAGCCTTCAAAACCTTCCTCAGGTGGACCAGGTGATCCTGCCAGGTGGAGCTAAAGACAGCAATATCATCAAGATAAGCTGTGCTAAAGGACTCCAAGCCAGCAAGGACTTGATTCACCAACCTTTGGAAGGTGGCAGGGGCATTCTTTAAACCAAAGGGCATAACAGTAAACTGATAATGCCCATCAGGTGTGGAGAATGCTGTCTTTTCTTTTGCTCCGGGTGCCATTTTTATTTGCCAGTACCCTGCTGTCAAGTCAAAGGTACTTAGAAATTTGGCAGCACCTAATTTATCAATGAGCTCATCAGCTCTTGGAATTGGATGGGCATCTGTCTTGGTGACAGAATTGAGCCCTCTGTAGTCCACACAAAACCTCATCTCTTTCTTTCCATCTTTGGTGTGAGGTTTGGGGACTAAGACCACTGGGCTAGCCCAGGGGCTGTCAGAGCGCTCAATGACTCCCAATTCCAGCATCTTGTGGACTTCCACCTTGATGCTTTCTTTAACATGGTCAGATTGTCTAAAGATTTTGTTCTTGACAGGCATGCTGTCTCCTGTGTCCACATCATGGGTACACAGGTGTGTCTGACCAGGGGTTAAGGAGAAGAGTTCAGGAAACTGTTGTAGGACTCTCCTACAATCAGCTTGCTGTTGGCCAGAGAGGGTGTCTGAGTAGATCACTCCATCTACTGTACCATCTTTTGGGTCTGATGACAGAAGATCAGGGAGAGGTTCACTCTCTGCCTCCTGATCCTCATCTGTTACCATCAACAGATTGACATCAGCCCTGTCGTGGAAGAGCTTAAGGCGGTTTACATGGATCACCCTTTTGGGGCTCCTGCTGGTGCCCAGGTCCACCAAGTAGGTGACCTGACTCTTCCTCTCTAGTACTGGGTAAGGGCCACTCCATTTGTCCTGGAGTGCCCTGGGAGCCACAGGCTCCAGAACCCAGACCTTCTGCCCTGGTTGGAACTCAACCAGTGCAGCCTTTTGGTCATACCAAAACTTCTGGAGCTGTTGGCTGGCCTCAAGGTTTTTGGTTGCCTTTTCCATGTACTCTGCCATTCTAGAGCGAAGGCCAAGTACATAGTCCACTATGTCCTGTTTAGGCTCATGGAGAGGTCTCTCCCAGCCTTCTTTAACAAGGGCAAGTGGTCCCCTTACAGGATGACCAAACAGAAGTTCAAAGGGTGAGAACCCTACTCCCTTCTGTGGTACCTCCCTGTAAGCGAAAAGCAGACATGGCAGGAGGACATCCCATCTCCTTTTGAGTTTTTCTGGGAGCCCCATGATCATGCCCTTTAATGTCTTGTTGAATCTCTCAACCAAGCCATTAGTTTGTGGATGGTATGGTGTAGTGAATTTATAAGTCACTCCACACTCATTCCACATGTGCTTTAGGTATGCTGACATGAAGTTGGTACCTCTGTCAGACACCACCTCCTTAGGGAAACCCACTCTGGTAAAGATACCAATGAGGGCCTTGGCTACTGCAGGGGCAGTAGTCGACCTAAGGGGAATAGCTTCAGGATACCTGGTAGCATGATCCACTACTACCAGGATATACATATTTCCTGAGGCTGTGGGAGGTTCCAGTGGACCAACTATGTCCACACCCACTCTTTCAAAGGGCACCCCCACCACTGGAAGTGGAATGAGGGGGGCCTTGGGATGCCCACCTGTCTTACCACTGGCTTGACAGGTGGGGCAGGAGAGGCAAAACTCCTTAACCATGTTGGACATATTGGGCCAGTAGAAGTGGTTGACTAACCTCTCCCACGTCTTGGTTTGTCCCAAATGTCCAGCAAGGGGAATGTCATGGGCCAATGTTAGGATGAACTCTCTGAACAGCTGAGGCACTACCACTCTCCTAGTGGCACCAGGTTTGGGGTCTCTGGCCTCAGTGTACAGGAGCCCATCTTCCCAATAGACCCTATGGGTTCCATTTTTCTTGCCTTTGGACTCTTCAGCAGCTTGCTGCCTAAGGCCTTCAAGAGAGGGACAGGTTTCTTGTCCCTTACACAGCTCTTCCCTTGAGGGTCCCCCTGGGCCTAAGAGCTCAACCTGATAAGGTTCAAGCTCCAAAGGCTCAGTTCCCTCAGAGGGCAGAACTTCTTCCTGAGAAGAGAGGTTCCCTTTCTTTTGCTGTGTTGCAGTGGGTTTCCCAACTGACTTTCCTGTTCTCTTGGTAGGCTGGGCCATTTTTCCAGACTCCAGCTCTACTTTTTCACCCTGTGCCTTGCATTGTGCTCTTGTTTTCACACACACCAGTTCAGGGATACCCAGCATTGCTGCATGGGTTTTTAGCTCTACCTCAGCCCATGCTGAGGACTCCAGGTCATTTCCAAGCAGACAGTCCACTGGGATATTTGAGGAGACCACCACCTGTTTCAGGCCATTGACCCCTCCCCATTCTAAAGTAACCATTGCCATGGGATGTACTTTTCTCTGATTGTCAGCGTTGGTGACTGTGTAAGTTTTTCCAGTCAGGTATTGGCCGGGGGAAACCAGTTTCTCTGTCACCATGGTGACACTGGCACCTGTATCCCTCAGGCCCTCTATTCTAGTCCCATTAATTAAGAGTTGCTGTCTGTATTTTTGCATGTTAGGCGGCCAGACAGCTAGTGTGGCTAAATCCACCCCACCCTCAGAAACTAGAGTAGCTTCAGTGTGGACCCTGATTTGCTCTGGGCACACTGTTGATCCCACTTGGAGACTAGCCATACCAGTGTTACCTGGATGGGAGTTTGGAGTGGAACCTTTCTTGGGACAGGCCTTGTCTCCAGTTTGGTGTCCATGCTGTTTACAGCTATGACACCAGGCCTTTTTGGGATCAAAGTTTTTACCCTTGTACCCATTGTTTTGTGAAGAGGCTCTGGGCCCACCCTCCTGTGCAGGTTTTTGGGGGCCTGTAGAAGACTCTTTACTATTTTTAGTTTTGGTTGTCTCATCACCCTTCCCCTGGGGAGTCTTTGTGACCCCTTTCTTTTGGTCACCCCCTGTTGAAGTCTTGGACACCCTTGTCTTGACCCAATGGTCCGCCTTCTTTCCCAATTCTTGGGGAGAAATTGGTCCTAGGTCTACCAGATGCTGATGCAGTTTATCATTGAAACAATTACTTAACAGGTGTTCTTTCACAAATAAATTGTACAGCCCATCATAATTACTTACACCACTGCCTTGAATCCAACCATCTAGTGTTTTCACTGAGTAGTCTACAAAGTCAACCCAGGTCTGGCTCGAGGATTTTTGAGCCCCCCTGAATCTAATCCTATACTCCTCAGTGGAGAATCCAAAGCCCTCAATCAGGGTACCCTTCATGAGGTCATAAGATTCTGCATCTTGTCCAGAGAGTGTGAGGAGTCTATCCCTACACTTTCCTGTGAACATTTCCCAAAGGAGAGCACCCCAGTGAGATCTGTTCACTTTTCTGGTTACACAAGCCCTCTCAAAAGCTGTGAACCATTTGGTGATGTCATCCCCATCTTCATATTTAGTTACAATCCCTTTGGGGATTTTCAACATGTCAGGAGAATCTCTGACCCTATTTATGTTGCTGCCACCATTGATGGGTCCTAGGCCCATCTCTTGTCTTTCCCTCTCTATGGCTAGGATCTGTCTTTCCAAAGCCAATCTTTTGGCCATCCTGGCTAACTGGATGTCCTCTTCACTGGAGTTATCCTCAGTGATTTCAGAGTTGTTGGTCCCTCCTGTGAGGGAACCAGCATCTCTGACTATTATTTGTGGAGTCAGGGCTTGAGAAGCCCTGCTCTCCCTAAGTAGGACTGGAGGGGGGGAATTTCCCTCCAAGTCACTATCTTCATCCTCTGAGTTGCCATCCTCAGAGGGGTTGGCCTTTTCAAACTCTGCCAAAAGCTCCTGGAGCTGTACTTTGGTAGGTTTGGGGCCCATTGCTATTTTCTTTAGTTTACAGAGTGACCTTAGCTCTCTCATCTGTAGATGGAGGTAAGGTGTGGTGTCGAGTTCCACCACATTCACATCTGTGCTAGACATTTTGCTTCTAAAAGTTGGAATACTTTTTAAGAATCTACAACTGGTTCTAGAATCTAATTCAAACTTTTACAAACTTTTAAACTCTAAAAGAAATGCTAAACAGGATCTAACACAAGGCCCTAGCAGGTCTTTTAAGAATTTAGAAAACTTTTCAAATTGCAAAAATCAATTTCTAATGACAATTTTGGAATTTGTCGTGTGATCAGGTATTGGCTGAGTAGTCCAGCAAATGCAAAGTCTTGTACCCCACCGCTGATCCACCAATGTAGGAAGTTGGCTCTGTATGTGCTATTTCAAAGTAAGGAATAGCATGCACAGAGTCCAAGGGTTCCCCTTAGAGGTAAAATAGTGGTAAAAATAGATAATACTAATGCTCTATTTTGTGGTAGTGTGGTCGAGCAGTAGGCTTATCCAAGGAGTAGTGTTAAGCATTTGTTGTACATACACATAGACAATAAATGAGGTACACACACTCAGAGACAAATCCAGCCAATAGGTTTTTTATATAGAAAAATATCTTTTCTTAGTTTATTTTAAGAACCACAGGTTCAAATTCTACATGTAATAGCTCATTCGAAAGGTATTGCAGGTAAGTACTTTAGGAACTTCAAATCATCAAAATTGCATGTATACTTTTCAAGTTATTCACAAATAGCTGTTTTAAAAGTGGACACTTAGTGCAATTTTCACAGTTCCTAGGGGAGGTAAGTTTTGGTTAGTTTTACCAGGTAAGTAAGACACTTACAGGGTTCAGTTCTTGGTCCAAGGTAGCCCACCGTTGGGGGTTCAGAGCAACCCCAAAGTCACCACACCAGCAGCTCAGGGCCGGTCAGGTGCAGAGTTCAAAGTGGTGCCCAAAACACATAGGCTAGAATGGAGAGAAGGGGGTGCCCCGGTTCCGGTCTGCTTGCAGGTAAGTACCCGCGTCTTCGGAGGGCAGACCAGGGGGGTTTTGTAGGGCACCGGGGGGGACACAAGTCCACACAGAAATTTCACCCTCAGCGGCGCGGGGGCGGCCGGGTGCAGTGTAGAAACAAGCGTCGGGTTCGCAATGTTAGTCTATGAGAGATCTCGGGATCTCTTCAGCGCTGCAGGCAGGCAAGGGGGGGATTCCTCGGGGAAACCTCCACTTGGGCAAGGGAGAGGGACTCCTGGGGGTCACTTCTCCAGTGAAAGTCCGGTCCTTCAGGTCCTGGGGGCTGCGGGTGCAGGGTCTCTCCCAGGCGTCGGGACTTTAGGTTCAAAGAGTCGCGGTCAGGGGAAGCCTCGGGATTCCCTCTGCAGGCGGCGCTGTGGGGGCTCAGGGGGGACAGGTTTTGGTACTCACAGTATCAGAGTAGTCCTGGGGTCCCTCCTGAGGTGTTGGGTCGCCACCAGCCGAGTCGGGGTCGCCGGGTGCAGTGTTGCAAGTCTCACGCTTCTTGCGGGGAGCTTGCAGGGTTCTTTAAAGTTGCTGGAAACAAAGTTGCAGCTTTTCTTGGAGCAGGTCCGCTGTCCTCGGGAGTTTCTTGTCTTTTCGAAGCAGGGCAGTCCTCAGAGGATGTCGAGGTCGCTGGTCCCTTCGGAAGGCGTCGCTGGAGCAGGATCTTTGGAAGGCAGGAGACAGGCCGGTGAGTTTCTGGAGCCAAGGCAGTTGTCGTCTTCTGGTCTTCCGCTGCAGGGGTTTTCAGCTGGGCAGTCCTTCTTCTTGTTGCAGGAATCTAATTTTCTAGGGTTCAGGGTAGCCCTTAAATACTAAATTTAAGGGCGTGTTTAGGTCTGGGGGGTTAGTAGCCAATGGCTACTAGCCCTGAGGGTGGGTACACCCTCTTTGTGCCTCCTCCCAAGGGGAGGGGGTCACAATCCTAACCCTATTGGGGGAATCCTCCATCTGCAAGATGGAGGATTTCTAAAAGTTAGAGTCACCTCAGCTCAGGACACCTTAGGGGCTGTCCTGACTGGCCAGTGACTCCTCCTTGTTATTCTCATTATTTTCTCCGGCCTTGCCGCCAAAAGTGGGGCCTGGCCGGAGGGGGCGGGCAACTCCACTAGCTGGAGTGTCCTGCTGGGTTGGCACAAAGGAGGTGAGCCTTTGAGGCTCACCGCCAGGTGTGACAATTCCTGCCTGGGAGAGGTGTTAGCATCTCCACCCAGTGCAGGCTTTGTTACTGGCCTCAGAGTGACAAAGGCACTCTCCCCATGGGGCCAGCAACATGTCTCGGTTTGTGGCAGGCTGCTAGAACTAGTCAGCCTACACAGATAGTCGGTTAAGTTTCAGGGGGCACCTCTAAGGTGCCCTCTGTGGTGTATTTTACAATAAAATGTACACTGGCATCAGTGTGCATTTATTGTGCTGAGAAGTTTGATACCAAACTTCCCAGTTTTCAGTGTAGCCATTATGGTGCTGTGGAGTTCGTGTTTGACAGACTCCCAGACCATATACTCTTATGGCTACCCTGCACTTACAATGTCTAAGGTTTTGTTTAGACACTGTAGGGGTACCATGCTCATGCACTGGTACCCTCACCTATGGTATAGTGCACCCTGCCTTAGGGCTGTAAGGCCTGCTAGAGGGGTGTCTTACCTATGCTGCATAGGCAGTGAGAGGCTGGCATGGCACCCTGAGGGGAGTGCCATGTCGACTTACTCGTTTTGTCCTCACTAGCACACACAAGCTGGCAAGCAGTGTGTCTGTGCTGAGTGAGAGGTCTCCAGGGTGGCATAAGACATGCTGCATCCCTTAGAGACCTTCCTTGGCATCAGGGCCCTTGGTACTAGAAGTACCAGTTACAAGGGACTTATCTGGATGCCAGGGTCTGCCAATTGTGGATACAAAAGTACAGGTTAGGGAAAGAACACTGGTGCTGGGGCCTGGTTAGCAGGCCTCAGCACACTTTCAATTGTAAACATAGCATCAGCAAAGGCAAAAAGTCAGGGGGCAACCATGCCAAGGAGGCATTTCCTTACACTGCTATACTTGCGGCATGTCAGTTAACTCATTTAGGCTCTCATTACTACACTGGCATGGGTTATAAAGTGGTGGTAATACCACCAACAGGCGAGCGGTAACTACCGCCAAATTAGGACCATGGTGGTGATATCTCCGATAAACAGCCAATGTACCACACAGACCTCCAGTGACAACAGTCACCACGGCGGTAGCCGCCTACAGGAAAGCAGAAGACAAAGTCCCGCCCACCATATTAAGACCCTGCAAACCGCCACCTTTTCCGGGGAAGTACCAATGCCATCAAAAGCCTGCTGGAAACAGAGCACAAAAGTCAAAGGACTCACCATTGGAGACACAGAAAAAGAACCACGTCGCCATGGAACCCGAACTGCAAGTTTTCCCGATGATCTTCTACAATATGCTCCACCTGGAACACCAACGCCGGCGAAGATGACGACGGTGAGAACAGCCGCCTAGCACACAAGGGAGGGTGGAAGGAAAAAGAGAATGACACGCACAACACACACCTGACACACACAAACCATACACACAACCAGCTTCATTACAAAAACAATTTGACCCTGAAAAACTGTAGAATAATGCAAGGACAATAGGAATTGCCGAAAGTGATTGTAATTAGTTCAACAACAAAATCAATAATCCGATTTGGCCATGGAACAGATATGTACACTTGTATAAAAAAGGGACACTGCCCAGTCCATAGTTCAAAGGGCCCACATGGCCACAGGGCACAGTCCAAGGCCCAACTCGAATCCTGCCCAAATCCGGAAAGAACACTGCAGGGGCATCAGATGTCAAATAGGCAGGCACCTCAGAGGGGGGAGGCACCTCAGCCAGATGCGGGACAAGCCCACTGGTTCTGGAGGGGGCAACATGCCCATTGCTTTGTCCTGGGTAGTGCAAGGCCGCAGTCTCTGCAGTGGGTGTCTTTCCCACTGGTTCTGGAGGGGGCAATATGGCCATTGCTTTGTCCTGGGGAGTGCAAAGCCACAGTCTCTCGAGTGGGTGTTTTCCCCACTTGTTCTAGTGGGGGCAACATGCCCTATGCTTTGTCTTGGGGAGAACAAGGTCACAGTCTCTCTAGTGGGTGTCTCCTCCACTGGTTCCGGAGGGGGCAACATGCCCTGTGCTTTGTCCTGGGGAGTGCAAGTCCACAGTCTCTCAAGTGGGTGTCTCCCCCACTGGTTCTGGAGGGAGCAACATTCCCTATGCTTTGTCCTGGGGAGTGCAAGGCCACAGTCTCTCGAGTGGGTGTCTCCCCCACTGGTTCTGGAGGGGGCAACATGCCCTGTGCTTTGTCCTGGCGAGTGCAAGGCAACAGTCTCTCAAGTAGGTGTCTTCCCCACTGGTTCTGGGGGGGGGGCAACATGCCCTGTACTTTGTCCTGGGGAGTGCAAGGCCACAGTCTCTCAAGTGGGTGAACACCCCACTGGTTCTAGAGGGGGCAGCCTGCACAGTAGCCCCAGAAGGGTGGACTACATGGCACCCACCGGCGTTGATGGCTGCACTGTGGTGGTGGTTGTGGAAGGCTCCTGGTCAGCCCCTGCACTCTGTGATGGCTGCATGCTGGTGGTGGTTGGGGGAGGCTCCTGGGGAGCTCCTGCACTCTGTGATGGCTGCACTGTGGTGGTGGTTGGGGGAGGCTGCTGGGCAGCCCCTGCACTCTGTGATGGCTGCTTGCTGGTGGTGGTTGGGTGAGACTCCTGGGCAGCTCCTGCACTCTGTGATGGCTGCATTGTGATGGTGGTTGGGGGAGGCTCCTGGGCAGCCCCTGAACTCTGTGATGGCAGCACATCCACGGCTGGCGGTGGGGGCCCTGTGGCAGCTGGTGGTTGTGGCAGTTTGTGCCTGACAGCTTCCGGTGGTGTAGAGTGCCGCTTCTCCTCCTTGTCATGGGTTGGGGATCCCTTACTCTTCCTGACAGGGGTGGATGGGCTCTTCCCCTCTCTGCCTGCTGGTGCAGGCTCCTTCCCCTTCTTCCCAGCTGGTACAGGCTCCTTCCCCTTCTTCTCAGCTGGTGTAGCCTCCTTCCCCTTCCTCACAGCTGGTGCCGGACTCTTCCTTTTCATTCCAGGTTGTGCTGCCTCCTTCCCCTTCAGTGTTGTTGTTCTGGTATCCTTACTACCATGAGTAGGTGGTGCTACCACTGGCCCAGTGGGCTGTTTGGCTGAGGTGCTGGGCTGTGTCCTTGCTACCCTGCCTATACGTGCAGGACGGGGGGAGGGAGGGAGGGAAGAGGTCAATCTGGGAAAGGAAAATCTTTTTAGGGACGTTGTGGTGGGAGGAGTGAGGAGTAATGGGAGTGGAGAATGAGGGGTGGTCATCGGAGGTGTATGTCTGCTGGATTTGGGTGGAGGTGCATGGGCTGGATGCTGTTGTGAGGTGGATGGCTGTTGGGTGTCTGAGTGCTTGTGTTTGTGTCCTTTGGGGGGGAGTGGACAGACACAGTGGGAAAGGACACAGGGGACACGAGCATGGATGTTGTGGAGGTGTCTGCCAGTGAGGTGTGTGTTTGTGCCTGACAGCTTCCGTTGGTGTAGAGTGCCTCTTCTCCTCCTTGTCATGTGTTGGGGATCCCTTACTCTTCCTGACAGGGGTGGATAGGCTCTTCCCCTCTCTGCCTGCTGGTGCAGGCTCCTTTCCCTTCTTCTCAGCTGGTGCAGCCTCCTTCCCCTTCCTCACAGCTGGTGCCAGACTCTTCCTTTTCATTCCAGGTTGTGTTGCCTCCTTCCCCTTCAGTGTTGTTGTTCTGGTATCCCTACTACCACGAGTATGTGGTGCTACCACTGGCCCAGTGGGCTGTTTGGCTGAGGTGCTGGGCTGTGTCCTTGCTACCCTGCCCATACGTGCAGGACGGGGGGAGGGGTGTAGGGAAGAGGTCAATCTGGGAAAGGAAAATCTTTTTAGGGACGTTGGGGTGGGAGGAGGGAGGAGTAATGGGAGTGGAGGATGAGGGGTGGTCATCGGAGGTGTATGTCTGCTGGATTTGGGTGGAGGTGCCTGGGCTGTATGCTGTTGTGAGGTGGATGGCTGTTGGGTGTCTGAGTGCTTGTGCTTGTGTCCTTTAGGAGGGGAGTGGACAGACACAGTGGGAAAGGACACAGGGGACACGAGCATGGATGTTTTGGAGGTGTCTGCCAGTGAGGTGTGTGTTCTGCTTGGTGTGGTGATGATGCTGGTAGTGGATAGTGATGTAGTGCATGCAGGTATGAGTGTGGAGATAACTAGGTGGGAGGAGGAGGAGGAGGAGGGGGAGACAGTAGAGACAGTGGATGTTGTTGTGTCTGCAATTGAATAGTGTTTGTGTGAGTGCCTGTGGGATGAAGTGTGGTGCTTGTGTTTGCCTGTGCCACTCTTGGGTGCTGTCTTGTGTGCATGCTTGTCTGGTTGTGTGCTTGGGATAGGTTGGGGTTGAGGAGTATGGGACTGGGAAGTGGAAGTTTGTGGGGGGACGGTTGAAACAGGGACAGTGGCTGCCATCAGAGAGGAGGCCAGAGCCTGAATCGATCTCTGTGGTGCCGCCAGTCCACCGTGAATGCCCTCTAGGAATGGATTGCATTGCTGCATCCGGGATGCCAGCCCGTGGATGGCATTCACGATGGTTGATTGTCCTACAGAGATGGATCTCAGGAGGTCAATACCCTCTTCACTCAGGACAACAGGGCTCAATGGGGCGGGCCTGAGGTGCCTGGGGCGAAGGAAATGCCCACCCTCCTAGGTGAGCGGGCACGGGCCACTCGCCGAGGGGCTACTGGGAGGGCGGTGCTAGTACGGGGGTGGAGGCTTTACCTGCAGCGAGGGTGGTCACAGATGTGTCTGCCACCACCAGGGAGCTCACATCTGAGGCGTTATCAGAGTCTGTGTTTTCCCCTCCAGTCTCTGCCGTGGTGTTCCCCTCGCCCTCCATTCCACTGATTCCCTCAGCGTTGGTGGACTCTGCTTCCAGGGTCCTGTGGGATGCAGCTCCCTCTGTCACGGGTGCCCCTGCTCCTCTGCCAGATGATGCTAATGCACATAAGGACAGGTTGACAAAACAATAAAGGGGGGGAGAGAGACAATGGATACACAGGGTCAGTGAATGCACCAACACCACTGTTGGCGTACACAGCACCCTCACACACAGGGAACAGGCCTATGCTCTATGCATTGCACTATCAGTGAAATGGCTAGTCACCAAGGCAGGAGTAGGGGCACACACCGCCAACTGCAGCACACCTGGGACCCACGATGCCCTGCCCAGAAGTGAATACTAACAAGCTAGGTAAGCACTATTTTCCATTCAGCCCTTAGCCTCCAGAGGACCTACGCTGCTACGTCTGGCCTTTGCCCATGGGCACCCACTGACACACAACCACCACCCGGATACCACCCCATCAGCCGTAAGTTGTAATGATAGTGACTGTATTCACCCTCTTGTGGCTACTGTGATACCCTCAAGTGCCCATCCAGATCAGGGTAGGCCACCGCCAGTATGCGGGCCATCAGAGGGGTCAGGGTCCGACGGGCACCCCTTCCTCGTTGGGAGGCCATCCCCAGCTGGGCCTCCGCAGTCTTTTGTGCCCAGCATCTCAGGTCCTCCCACCGTTTGCGACAGTGGGTGCTCCACCTGCCATAGACCCCCAGAGTATGCACCTCCTTGGCAATGGCATGCCATATTCCCTTCTTTTGATGGGTGCTGACCTGCAGAGGCAATACAGACAGGAGAACACCATTAGACAAAGGGGGTCATTACAACATTGGCGGTAAAAGGCGCTTACCGCCGTGCAGAAGACCGCCAATACACCACCGCGGCTGCGTAATTCCGCCACAGCTATTATGACACACATCTTGGAATCCGCCCAAATTCAGACACCCACACAACACCGCCACACCAAAGGTCAGTGATAAACTAGCGAAAACAAAACCTCCACCTCCACGGCAACAGAAACACGCCCATGCTATTACGACCCACGAATCCACGCGGCGGTCTTTCAACCGCGGTATTCCATTGGCGGTACACACCACCACGCTCAAAATACACACACATCTCCAAAACACAGCCACATTGGACAATTCCAAATACACACACCTGACACACATACAAACACCACTCCCACACACCCAAAACAATATAAAACACACACCCACATCACCCACAAACCCCTACGACCACAAATTAGAGACGAAGGCCAGAGAGACTGCACAGCCAAGACAATACCACCATACAGAGGCACACAACACCATCACCCAACCCACATCCACGCACAAAACACCACACACCACTACACATCACCACACACATCAACACTCACACCGCCCCACACATCACACACACCACCCCATGTCACGCCAAAGACACCCCCGCTTCTCCAAGGAGGAGCTCAGGGACATGGTGGAGGAAATCGTACATGTAGAGCCACAGCTATTTGGCTCACAGGTACAGCACACATCAATAGCCAGGAAGATGGAGCTATGGCGAAGAATCGTGGACAGGGTCAACCCAGTGGGACACCACCCAAGAAATAGGGAGGACATCAGGAAGAGGTGGAATGACCTACGGGTGAAGGTGCGTTCAACGGTCTCCAGGCACAACATCGCGGTTCAGCGGACTGGCGGTGGACCCCCACCTCCTCCCCCACTACTAACAACATTGGAGGAGCAAGTCTTGACCATCATGCATCCTGAGGGCCTCGCAGGAGTCGGTGGAGGATGGGACACTGGTAAGTCAAATCTTAACTATCATATCCCCCACCCTACCTGCATGCTATCACACCCCCCCACCCTCACCCCCTCCCCTATCACCCCAAATCCTCAATAATGTTCTAATAACACAAACCACACATCCCAACACCGAGCCCTGCATGACAGAACTAAGCATGGACACCCAGCACTAAAGCATGCCCACTGCACACACCTATACAACCCCCTAAACCACCATCACCCAAGCTCCCAAGGAATGCTTGCACTGGGGTACACGCTCACCCACCCATTGCACACCATTACACACACACATGCAATAATCATGCTCGTATGCCCCTGCAGGAACCCGAAGGACCGTCACCACACCAGAGGGTCCAGACAACACCACTCCACCCCTAGAAGAGGCCCACAGTGACGATAGCAGCTCTGCCCTACTGGATCCTGATGACCAGCCCGGACCATCGTGGGCCTCAGGACAGTCGGTTCCCCTTGCACAGGCACAGCCCAACACTGACCTTCCACCCTCTGGTAACACCAGCACAGCACCCACCCAGCAGGCCCAAACCTCCCTACCCAGGACAGGTCAATCAGCGGTGTGTCTACCACTACAGGGAACCCAGGCTAACCCACTGCCCCAACAACAACAGGGACCTGGGGGCAGTGGTAGTGGGCACACAGTCCAGGGGACGAAGGCACAGGAACACAGGGGAACTGGGAGGGCTGCTGTGCGACAGGGGGCGGACAGGCCAAGGGAACCCACTCTCCACGAGGCCCTATCCTCCATCATGGGAGCATAGCACCACTCCCAGGAGACGATGGCGACGGTCCTGGACAAGTTGCAGGAGACCCTGCGCCTGCAGGAGGAACAGTATTTGGGGTTCAGGGAGGAGCTCAGGACCATCAGCTCCGCCCTGGGCACCATCGTAGGGGTGCTGAAGGTCATACAGCAGACCTTGAGGGACACCGTGGCACTCCAAGGGGCCCCTGACACTAGCCAGGACGATGAACTGCCCACCACCTCCGCCGGCGCTAGTGGACAGGACGCCCCGCCACAGGACCACCACACCAGCACCCCACCCCCTGCAGACAGACAACCACCACGCAAGAGGTCCCTGAGATCCAGGAACAGGACAGAGCAAGATGGCAAGACCCCCGCCAGGAAATGAGACCACCCTGTTTGTCCTCCCACTGTCCCACCTTGTTACCCTGTCCATACTTAAACTGCCCCAGCTCCACTTCCTATGCCCAGATGGGCAGTGCACCTGTGAGACTAATAGACTGGACTCTGCCATGGACATTCCTCCACCATCACCCGTCACCATTTTACCACCCCCTCCAATAATTAGCACTTTAATAAACACCCTTGAAACACAAAACAATCTGGAGTCAGTCTGTGATTTAGTAAATATGTATTATCAATGACAGTGTCATAATGCGTTTCCTATTGTAAAGCTAACATACCTATGTCACACATCAGAAGTACTTGAAGGATGGAAGCAGATGACACGTTGGTAACCACACCTGTGAAACAGTAATCAAAAGGTACAACTCAGTTACCAGATAGTGTTTGAAACCGACAGACAGGATAGAGGTAGACCTGTGAAAGTTAATGTAATGTCAAACATGAAAATTTTCTCACCTGAGTGTCACTGGAAATATTGCTGTATAACTGACTCCCTGTTGTCTTCTTCCTCAGCTTCCTCCTCATCACTGTCCACAGGCTCCACAGCTGCTACAACACCGTCATCTGGATCATCCTCCTGCAGAAAAGGCACCTGGCGTCGCAGAGCCAGATTATGAAGCATGGAGCAGGCGATGATGATCTTGCACACCCTCTTTGGTGAGTAGAATAGGGATCCACCTGTCATATGGAGGCACCTGAACCTGGCCTTCAGGAGGCCGAAGGTGCGTTCGATCCCCCTCCTAGTCCACCCATGGGCCTCATTGTATCTTAGTGATAATCGACCTCAAGGGGGCGCCAGGCAGTGGAGGGGCCAGAGCGCTGTGCGCCCGCTCTACCACAAACACCAGCAACAATTGCACCATAGGGAGCGGCCTCTTAATCCAGTCTTCCAGGAATGATTCCAGGTGGGTTCCCTCTACTCCCTAAGGGAACCTCACAAATCTCAAATTGCACCTACAGGACCTCCCCTCTGTATCTTCCACCCTTGCCTCCAACCTGCGCAACCTAACCTCAAGGATGGCCACAGTAACTTTCAGGGCATCCAGGTCTGTCTGCATGGTAGTCAGCTGTTGTTCAGTGGCTTATGGATCTTTCCGCCACTGCATGCAGATCTGTTCTCAATAAATGTACATCCACAGCCATAGCTGTGATCTTCTCATGTACCACCTGTCCAGAGGCCTCAATTGTCACAAGGATCTGGGCCCCTAAGTGTTTGTGGGCATCTCCTGATGCCCAGCCAGGCCCAGACTGAGCGCCCCGTCTGAGCTCAGAGCAGTAAACTGGTCCATTCTAGTCTGCTGAGCGCCCTTAGCAGTTCTATCCTTACCCATGGTGCCCTGAGGTGCAGTAAATCAATGGCAGATGGGCTCTCCCAGCACACAGGCGAGGGTCAGGCAGATGGAAGGGAGCTCCCCTCTCTGCGGACCCAGCCGCACCACATGCACTGGGACCCTATAGCGCAGCAGGCGTAGTCTTGTAGCATCGCAGTCCACCAGCACACCTCAGTATAGTACCCTCGGGACCCCCACAGCACAGCAATGTGCCCAGCTTGTAACCATGGGGAGGCAGGTAGCCATTGATTCACTTATCGTTCAGACACACCTGTCGCAAGTGCAGGCCGTTGTCTCACTTCTCAACAGTGCCCCACTGGAGCGCAGAGGGGAGAGCAAAAACCCAGTCCGCAATGGTAACCCATCGTCTTTGGGTATTCCTCTATGTTCAACGGGTATTGCCCCTTACCACCAGTCCCTTTGAGCAGAATAAGTCTCTCTGATCTGCAAACAGGGAGGATGGGCACCCACTGCAGCCCGTGCCCTCAGGCCACCTTCAGTGCCACAGCAAAGGGGCATACCAGTCAACCAGCATGCCAATTGCCTGGAGGGGAGACCAAGTAGCAGTCAGTCATACACAGCAACCCTGCCCCAGCACCATGCCTACCGTCTAGCCGCCTCTGGTGGTGGCTCCCAGGAGGTAACAAAGGTCTCTGTAGCAGCTGCTCCAATAGTGGGGACCAGGGAGGGGCAAGCAAGTGGGTCTGCCCCCGCAGCAATCCAGACTACCTCAGTCTTTCCCTGTAGTAAGGCTGTCTACCTCTCTGGGCCCTCCATGTGGGTCCAGGCCCAGGCAACTCACCCACTCATCGAGCCACAAGGTAGGCCTCGCCTCACTGCTGCGTCTGGTTGCCTCAAAGTCAGTCTCCTGCCAACAGCAGGGGACCAGTCTGTCATATAATGCTGCATCCTAGCATCTCAAGAGGAGGGGAGATGCAAATCCCGAACCACAGGCCCACTGCCAACACACAGTAGGCCCCTTGATCAAGTCCCTCCAAGCAGCCGGATCAGGTCAGGCCTAAGGCTATGCCATGTATCCTCTTCATCTCCGCGGGGCCAGGCGCATCCAGTGACAGGAAGGTGGCAGGCCGGAACCATCATCACTTAATTGGGCCCGCAACACGACCAACCAACCAGTCACAAACGGCCAGCACAAGGCAACCCAGGGTCGGCACAGAGCACCTCCAATGTCCCTCTGTGTGGCCCCCACTCAGCATTAGAGGGCCACGGGCACTGACTCACCTCTTCTCTCCAGCTCCATCCCACTCCAGTCGCCAGGAATACCGCACACGGCCCACAACAGCCTCCGGTATAGAGCGCACAGTCTGCTACGCCCACCATCTTGAGACCGAGGCCCAATTCGCCGACCCGCATCCAGTCACCATGGAGGAGTCCCCGGCCCGTTCAGCCCTCAGTGCAGCCTCTCTCCATCTGTCCCCCTCACACAAGGGGAACGCGGGTCTGTGAGGCTCTGGGATGGCAGGATACTGCAGGATTCTGTAGCCAGCCCAGGAGCTCTCACTCAGTGCAACCGGTCTGCCATCTTGTTGGCCACACCGCCCTTGGTCATTCATTGTTACCTTGAAGTCCGTGGTAATTACAAGGTTTCTAACTTCCTTAGTTACTTTAGGAGGTGCTCCCAGATTTACAGGGCATTCAGTTTGAGATGGCTCCATGGCATCCAGTGATCAAGGGCTGTGAGGCAACTGAACATTTGTGAGTTTCCAATGTCTTTGGGGCATTCCAGTTTAAAGAGTATTTGTGTGTCATCTGCATAGTTGTATCATGTGAGTTGAAATGTATTGATCATTGCCAGTAATGACCTAACTTAGATGTTGAAAAGCATGGGTGAGATGATTGACCCTTGAGGGACCCCTGCTTTTGTGAAATAAGGTCTGGATTAGAAAGGGGGAGTATGGATGACATTTGTTCCGTTTAAAAGGTAGAATGTGAACCGGTTGAGAGTAGTCCCCTCCATGCCAGCTTCGTAGAGACTTTGCATTAGAGTGTAATGGTCAACTGTGTCAAAGGCAGCTGAGAGGTCCAAGAGAAGTAGAGCAGCAACTCCATTGTGATCTGTTGTGTTTTTAAGATCACCCCAGATGGCGATGAGGGCAGATTCAGTGCCTCTTCCTAGGATGAATCCAGTTTGGTAGTGTGAAAGTATGGAGTTATCTTCAATGAACTGCGACTACTGGGTGAATGCTGCACTTTCTATCAGGTTGCCCAGGAAAGGTCCATTTGTAATTGGTCTGTAGTTGTTGGGGTAATGTAGGTCCAGGTTTGTTTTCTTTAACAATGGGCTTATGTATACCTTTTAAAGGTCTTCAGGAAAGATTCCTGTATTTAAAGAATTATTGATGATTCTTCCTACTGATGTGGCAGCAGAGGTAGATAAAAGAATGTTCTTGAAGATGTGTGGTGGACAAGGGTAAGAAGGGTAGCCAAAAGACCTGCTTGCTTTGACCAGATCCATAAATTCATTTTGTGATATTTGTTTGAAGGAGTGCAGAGGCTGGGTTGACTTGCTTTTGGAGGGGATTTTTCAAAACGGGTTGCTGCTGGTGGTTTTCCTTTGTTCTAAATCGGAGTCCAATGTGTCTGCCATGCTGTGTAATGCTTTGCCAGTTTGTGAATTCTCGAGTATTGGGATGAGTTCCTTCCATGCATTTAGGTTTTCAAAATTCATTGAGAATAGTACCTTATTGCTTTTTTGATCGATGATTTGTATATTCTGTTAAGTTTGTGTAGGTGAAGTTTGTCCTGAAGGTTGTTTGTTTTGAGCCTTGTTCGTTGCAGCCTTCTGATTTGTTTTATGTTTTTTAGTTCTTTATTTCTCTAAGATGCTTGTTTTCTTTTGTCCTGTTTTGTTTTTCTGAGTGGTATTAGGATCTCGAAAGCTTCCTGTAGCTACTCATAAAGTTTTTTAACAGAAATTATTGTGTCTAGATCTGTGTTGGCTGTCAATTGTGTTTCCAAGTGTTCAAAATTGAGTTTGTTCCATGATCGATAGGTGGATGTATTTACGGTGGTCTTGGGTGTGTTGATTTGTGGTGTTTTATGTTGGAAAGTTACCAAATGGAGGTCTGACAATGTGACTGGTGTGATGCATTGAACTGTAACTAGTTCCGGGTTTGCAAAAATGACATCTAGGATGTGCCCAGCGATGTGTGTGGGATTGTGTAGGTTTAATGTGACTAGGCCAGTGATGATAGCTTTTGAAAGGGGCACATTGGGTTTGTCAAACCACATTTTTATGTCCCCAAGAATACATAGGGGGTTATTACAAATTTGGAGGAGGTGTTAATCCATCCCAAAAGTGACGGTAAAGTGGCGGATATACCACCAGCCATATTACGAGTCCATTATATCCTATGGAACTCGTAATACGGCTGGTGGTATATCCGTCACTTTTGGGACGGATTAACACCTCCTCCAAAGTTGTAATAACCCCCATAGTTTGGAGTATAGTGCTATAAGGTTTAAAACTGTGTCTAGAAATGTGTCTCGGAATGTTGAATTGCTAGGTGGTGGTCTGTAATGGAGGAGAAAGTTACAGAAGGAAGTTTGTGTAGGGTTGCGTCTTGTGATGAGGGCCTCACACTCTTGTATGGATATGTCTGTTTTGCTGAGATTTATTGCTTGTTTGAATATGACAGCTATTCCACCTCTTGTTTTGTAGATAAGATGTGTGATGGTTTGATAGCCTGGAGGTATGTTGCAAAGGCCCTGGGGAGGGTATCCGGGGCCAATATTGACCCGGGGAGGGGGCTGTGTGCCCCCCTCCTGTAGTGTGTGGCCAAGCCCCTGGTGAAGGGGTCCCTCAGGCCAATATTGCCCCAGTAAGGGGGGCTGCATGCCCCCCTCCACCTTAACTAACTGGCTGGCTCCTGGGAATGGGGGTCCCGGGGCCAATATTTGCAGAGGAAGGTGGGGCTGCATGCCCCCCTCCCCTTAAGAATAACGGCAAGCCCCAGGAGACGGGGTCCCAGGGTGGAAATCAGCCCGGGGAAGGGGCATACATGCCCTCTTTAGTTACTGGGCAGGCCCTGGGGAAAGGGGTCCCCTGGGACAATATTAGCCCGGGGAGGAGGGCTCATCCACCTAACTGCCCTCAAGAGTAAATCTGACCACAGTCCTTTGGACATTTTGAAACTGGAGGGGTTTTCCACCAACACCAGCCCCATATGCTAAATCTTTAGACTCACAATAAGCTCAGTTTACACACTAATCCATCCTGAGTGGCACAACTTGTCAACTTTCAGCTCCACACCTTGAAGAGTATCTGTCACCTCACCACCCACTGCCCCCCAAAAAGACAATCTTGAAGCAGCTGACAATTCTTTAATTATCTCAAGGGTAGCTTCCAGAAATGCCATACTATCAGGAGACAATTGGACATCCATTATTCTAGTCACTGCTATACTTGCGGCATGTCAGTTAACTCATTTAGGCTCTCATTACTACACTGGCATGGGTGATAAAGTGGTGGTAATACCACCAACAGGCGAGCGGTAACTACCGCCAAATTAGGACCATGGTGGTGATATCTCCGATAAACAGCCAATGTACCACACAGACCTCCAGTGACAACAGTCACCACAGCGGTAGCCGCCTACAGGAAAGCAGAAGACAAAGTCCCGCCCACCATATTAAGACCCTGCAAACTGCCACCTTTTCCGGGGAAGTACCAATGCCATCAAAAGCCTGCTGGAAACAGAGCACAAAAGTCAAAGGACTCACCATTGGAGACACAGAAAAAGAACCACGTCGCCATGGAACCCGAACTGCAAGTTTTCCCGATGATCTTCTACGATATGCTCCACCTGGAACACCAACGCCGGCGAAGATGACGACGGTGAGAACAGCCGCCTAGCACACAAGGGAGGGTGGAAGGAAAAAGAGAATGACACGCACAACACACACCTGACACACACAAACCATACACACAACCAGCTTCATTACAAAAACAATTTGACCCTGAAAAACTGTAGAATAATGCAAGGACAATAGGAATTGCCGAAAGTGATTGTAATTAGTTCAACAACAAAATCAATAATCCGATTTGGCCATGGAACAGATATGTACACTTGTATAAAAAAGGGACTCTGCCCAGTCCATAGTTCAAAGGGCCCACATGGCCACAGGGCACAGTCCAAGGCCCAACTCGAATCCTGCCCAAATCCGGAAAGAACACTGCAGGGGCATCAGATGTCAAATAGGCAGGCACCTCAGAGGGGGGAGGCACCTCAGCCAGATGCGGAACAAGCCCACTGGTTCTGGAGGGGGCAACATGCCCATTGCTTTGTCCTGGGTAGTGCAAGGCCGCAGTCTCTGCAGTGGGTGTCTTTCCCACTGGTTCTGGAGGGGGCAATATGGCCATTGCTTTGTCCTGGGGAGTGCAAAGCCACAGTCTCTCGAGTGGGTGTTTTCCCCACTGGTTCTAGTGGGGGCAACATGCCCTATGCTTTGTCCTGGGGAGAACAAGGTCACAGTCTCTCTAGTGGGTGTCTCCTCCACTGGTTCCGGAGGGGGCAACATTCCCTGTGCTTTGTCCTGGGGAGTGCAAGTCCACAGTCTCTCAAGTGGGTGTCTCCCCCACTGGTTCTGGAGGGAGCAACATTCCCTATGCTTTGTCCTGGGGAGTGCAAGGCCACAGTCTCTCGAGTGGGTGTCTCCCCCACTGGTTCTGGAGGGGGCAACATGCCCTGTGCTTTGTCCTGGCGAGTGCAAGGCAACAGTCTCTCAAGTAGGTGTCTTCCCCACTGGTTCTGGGGGGGGGCAACATGCCCTGTACTTTGTCCTGGGGAGTGCAAGGCCACAGTCTCTCAAGTGGGTGAACACCCCACTGGTTCTGGAGGGGGCAGCCTGCACAGTAGCCCCAGAAGGGTGGACTACATGGCACCCACCGGCGTTGATGGCTGCACTGTGGTGGTGGTTGAGGGAAGCTCCTGGTCAGCCCCTGCACTCTGTGATGGCTGCATGCTGGTGGTGGTTGGGGGAGGCTCCTGGGCAGCTCCTTCACTCTGTGATGGCTGCACTGTGGTGGTGGTTGGGGGAGGCTGCTGGGCAGCCCCTGCACTCTGTGATGGCTGCTTGCTGGTGGTGGTTGGGTGAGACTCCTGGGCAGCTCCTGCACTCTGTGATGGCTGCATTGTGATGGTGGTTGGGGGAGGCTCCTGGGCAGCCCCTGAACTCTGTGATGGCAGCACATCCACGGCTGGCGGTGGGGGCCCTGTGGCAGCTGGTGGTTGTGGCAGTTTGTGCCTGACAGCTTCCGGTGGTGTAGAGTGCCGCTTCTCCTCCTTGTCATGGGTTGAGGATCCCTTACTCTTCCTGACAGGGGTGGATGGGCTCTTCCCCTCTCTGCCTGCTGGTGCAGGCTCCTTCCCCTTCTTCCCAGCTGGTACAGGCTCCTTCCCCTTCTTCTCAGCTGGTGTAGCCTCCTTCCCCTTCCTCACAGCTGGTGCCGGACTCTTCCTTTTCATTCCAGGTTGTGCTGCCTCCTTCCCCTTCAGTGTTGTTGTTCTGGTATCCTTACTACCATGAGTAGGTGGTGCTACCACTGGCGCAGTGGGCTGTTTGGCTGAGGTGCTGGGCTGTGTCCTTGCTACCCTGCCTCTACGTGCAGGATGGGGGGGAGGGAAGAGGTCAATCTGGGAAAGGAAAATCTTTTTAGGGACGTTGTGGTGGGAGGAGGGAGGAGTAATGGGAGTGGAGAATGAGAGGTGGCCATCGGAGGTGTATGTCTGCTGGATTTGGGTGGAGGTGCATGGGCTGTATGCTGTTGTGAGGTGGATGGCTGTTGGGTGTCTGAGTGCTTGTGTTTGTGTCCTTTGGGGGGGAGTGGACAGACACAGTGGGAAAGGACACAGGGGACACGAGCATGGATGTTGTGGAGGTGTCTGCCAGTGAGGTGTGTGTTTGTGCCTGACAGCTTCCGTTGGTGTAGAGTGCCTCTTCTCCTCCTTGTCATGTGTTGGGGATCCCTTACTCTTCCTGACAGGGGTGGATAGGCTCTTCCCCTCTCTGCCTGCTGGTGCAGGCTCCTTTCCCTTCTTCTCAGCTGGTGCAGCCTCCTTCCCCTTCCTCACAGCTGGTGCCAGACTCTTCTTTTTCATTCCAGGTTGTGTTGCCTCCTTCCCCTTCAGTGTTGTTGTTCTGGTATCCCTACTACCACGAGTATGTGGTGCTACCACTGGCCCAGTGGGTTGTTTGGCTGAGGTGCTGGGCTGTGTCCTTGCTACCCTGCCCATATGTGCAGGACGGGGGGAGGGGAGTAGGGAAGAGGTCAATCTGGGAAAGGAAAATCTTTTTAGTGACGTGGGGGTGGGAGGAGGGAGGAGTAATGGGAGTGGAGGATGAGGGGTGGTCATCGGAGGTGTATGTCTGCTGGATTTGGGTGGAGGTGCCTGGGCTGTATGCTGTTGTGAGGTGGATGGCTGTTGGGTGTCTGAGTGCTTGTGCTTGTGTCCTTTAGGAGGGGAGTGGACAGACACAGTGGGAAAGGACACAGGGGACACGAGCATGGATGTTTTGGAGGTGTCTGCCAGTGAGGTGTGTGTTCTGCTTGGTGTGGTGATGATGCTGGTAGTGGATAGTGATGTAGTGCATGCAGGTATGAGTGTGGAGATAACTAGGTGGGAGGAGGAGGAGGAGGAGGGGGAGACAGTAGAGACAGTGGATGTTGTTGTGTCTGCAATTGAATAGTGTTTGTGTGAGTGCCTGTGGGATGAAGTGTGGTGCTTGTGTTTGCCTGTGCCACTCTTGGGTGCTGTCTTGTGTGCATGCTTGTCTGGTTGTGTGCTTGGGATAGGTTGGGGTTGAGGAGTATGGGACTGGGAAGTGGAAGTTGGTGGGGGGACGGTTGAAACAGGGACAGTGGCTGCCATCAGAGAGGAGGCCAGAGCCTGATCGATCTCTGTGGTGCTGCCAGTCCACCGTGAATGCCCTCTAGGAATGGATTGCATTGCTGCATCTGGGATGCCAGCCCCTGGATGGCATTCACAATGGTTGATTGTCCTACAGAGATGGATCTCAGGAGGTCAATACCCTCTTCACTCAGGACAACAGGGCTCAATGGGGCGGGCCTGAGGTGCCTGGGGCGAAGGAAATGCCCACCCTCCTGGGTGAGCGGGCACGGGCCACTCGCCGAGGGGCTACTGGGAGGGCGGTGCTAGTACGGGGGTGGAGGCTTTACCTGCAGCGAGGGTGGTCACAGATGTGTCTGCCACCACCAGGGAGCTCACATCTGAGGCGTTATCAGAGTCTGTGTTTTCCCCTCCAGTCTCTGCCGTGGTGTTCCCCTCGCCCTCCATTCCACTGATTCCCTCAGCGTTGGTGGACTCTGCTTCCAGGGTCCTGTGGGATGCAGCTCCCTCTGTCACGGGTGCCCCTGCTCCTCTGCCAGATGATGCTAATGCACATAAGGACAGGTTGACAAAACAATAAAGGGGGGGAGAGAGACAATGGATACACAGGGTCAGTGAATGCACCAACACCACTGTTGGCGTACACAGCACCCTCACACACAGGGAACAGGCCTATGCTCTATGCATTGCACTATCAGTGAAATGGCTAGTCACCAAGGCAGGAGTAGGGGCACACACCGCCAACTGCAGCACACCTGGGACCCACGATGCCCTGCCCAGAAGTGAATACTAACAAGCTAGGTAAGCACTATTTTCCATTCAACCCTTAGCCTCCAGAGGACCTACGCTGCTACGTCTGGCCTTTGCCCATGGGCACCCACTGACACACAACCACCACCCGGATACCACCCCACCAGCCGTAAGTTGTAATGATAGTGACTGTATTCACCCTCTTGTGGCTACTGTGATACCCTCAAGTGCCCATCCAGATCAGGGTAGGCCACCGCCAGTATGCGGGCCATCAGAGGGGTCAGGGTCCGACAGGCACCCCTTCCTCGTTGGGAGGCCATCCCCAGCTGGGCCTCCGCAGTCTTTTGTGCCCAGCATCTCAGGTCCTCCCACCGTTTGCGACAGTGGGTGCTCCACCTGCCATAGACCCCCAGAGTATGCACCTCCTTGGCAATGGCATGCCATATTCCCTTCTTTTGATGGGTGCTGACCTGCAGAGGCAATACAGACAGGAGAACACCATTAGACAAAGGGGGTCATTACAACATTGGCGGTAAAAGGCGCTTACCGCCGTGCAGAAGACCGCCAATACACCACCGCGGCTGCGTAATTCCGCCACAGCTATTATGACACACATCTTGGAATCCGCCCAAATTCAGACACCCACACAACACCGCCACACCAAAGGTCAGTGATAAACTAGCGAAAACAAAACCTCCACCTCCACGGCAACAGAAACACGCCCATGCTATTACGACCCACGAATCCACGCGGCGGTCTTTCAACCGCGGTATTCCATTGGCGGTACACACCGCCACGCTCAAAATACACACACATCTCCAAAACACCGCCACATTGGACAATTCCAAATACACACACCTGACACACATACAAACACCACTCCCACACACCCAAAACAATATAAAACACACACCCACATCACCCACAAACCCCTACGACCACAAATTAGAGACGAAGGCCAGAGAGACTGCACAGCCAAGACAACACCACCATACAGAGGCACACAACACCATCACCCAACCCACATCCACGCACAAAACACCACACACCACTACACATCACCACACACATCAACACTCACACCGCCCCACACATCACACACACCACCCCATGTCACGCCAAAGACACCCCCGCTTCTCCAAGGAGGAGCTCAGGGACATGGTGGAGGAAATCGTACATGTAGAGCCACAGCTATTTGGCTCACAGGTACAGCACACATCAATAGCCAGGAAGATGGAGCTATGGCGAAGAATCGTGGACAGGGTCAACCCAGTGGGACACCACCCAAGAAATAGGGAGGACATCAGGAAGAGGTGGAATGACCTACGGGTGAAGGTGCGTTCAACGGTCTCCAGGCACAACATCGCGGTTCAGCGGACTGGCAGTGGACCCCCACCTCCTCCCCCACAACTAACAACATGGGAGGAGCAAGTCTTGACCATCATGCATCCTGAGGGCCTTGCAGGAGTTGGTGGAGGATGGGACACTGGTAAGTCAAATCTTAACTATCATATCCCCCACCCTACCTGCATGCTATCACACACCCCCACCCTCACCCCCTCCCCTATCACCCCAAATCCTCAATAATGTTCTAATAACACAAACCACACATCCCAACACCGAGCCCTGCATGACAGAACTAAGCATGGACACCCAGCACTAAAGCATGCCCACTGCACACACCTATACAACCCCCTAAACCACCATCACCCAAGCTCCCAAGGAATGCTTGCACTGGGGTACACGCTCACCCACCCATTGCACACCATTACACACACACATGCAATAATCATGCTCGTATGCCCCTGCAGGAACCCGAAGGACCGTCACCACACCAGAGGGTCCAGACAACACCACTCCACCCCCAGAAGAGGCCCACAGTGACGATCGCAGCTCTGCCCTACTGGATCCTGATGACCAGCCCGGACCATCGTGGGCCTCAGGACAGTCGGTTCCCCTTGCACAGGCACAGCCCAACACTGACATTCCACCCTCTGGTAACACCAGCACAGCAGCCACCCAGCAGGCCCAAACCTCCCTACCCAGGACAGGTCAATCAGCGGTGTGTCTACCACTACAGGGAACCCAGGCTAACCCACTGCCCCAACAACAACAGGGACCTGGGGGCAGTGGTAGTGGGCACACAGTCCAGGAGACGGAGGCACAGGAACACAGGGGAACTGGGAGGGCTGCTGTGCGACAGGGGGCAGACAGGCCAAGGGAACCCACTCTCCACGAGGCCCTATCCTCCATCATGGGAGCATACCACCACTCCCAGGAGACGATGGCGAAGGTCCTGGACAAGTTGCAGGAGACCCTGCGCCTGCAGGAGGAACAGTATTTGGGGTTCAGGGAGGAGCTCAGGACCATCAGCTCCGCCCTGGGCACCATCGTAGGGGTGCTGAAGGTCATACAGCAGACCTTGAGGGACACCGTGGCACTCCAAGGGGCCCCTGACACTAGCCAGGACGATGAACTGCCCACCACCTCCGCCGGCGCTAGTGGACAGGATGCCCCGCCACAGGACCACCACACCAGCACCCCACCCCCTGCAGACAGACAACCACCACGCAAGAGGTCCCTGAGATCCAGGAACAGGACAGAGCAAGATGGCAAGACCTCGCCAGGAAATGAGACCACCCTGTTTGTCCTCCCACTGTCCCACCTTGTTACCCTGTCCATACTTAAACTGCCCCAGCTCCACTTCCTATGCCCAGATGGGCAGTGCACCTGTGAGACTAATAGACTGGACTCTGCCATGGACATTCCTCCACCATCACCCATCACCATTTTACCACCCCCTCCAATAATTAGCATTTCAATAAACACCCTTGAAACACAAAACAATCTGGAGTCAGTCTGTGATTTAGTAAATATGTATTATCAATGACAGTGTCATAATGCGTTTCCTATTGTAAAGCTAACATACCTATGTCACACATCAGAAGTACTTGAAGGATGGAAGCAGATGACACGTTGGTAACCACACCTGTGAAACAGTAATCGAAAGGTACAACTCAGTTACCAAATAGTGTTTGAAACCGACAGACAGGATAGAGGTAGACCTGTGAAAGTTAATGTAATGTCAAACATGAAAATTTTCTCACCTGAGTGTCACTGGAAATATTGCTGTATGACTGACTCCCTGTTGTCTTCTTCCTCAGCTTCCTCCTCATCACTGTCCACAGGCTCCACAGCTGCTACAACACCGTCATCTGGATCATCCTCCTGCAGAAAAGGCACCTGGCGTCGCAGAGCCAGATTATGAAGCATGGAGCAGGCGATGATGATCTTGCACACCTTCTTCGGTGAGTAGAATAGGGATCCACCTGTCATATGGAGGCACCTGAACCTGGCCTTCAGGAGGCCGAAGGTGCGTTCGATCCCCCTCCTAGTCCACCCATGGGCCTCATTGTACCGCTCCTCTGCCCTGGTCCTGGGATTCCTCACTGGGGTCAATAGCCAGGACAGGTTGGGGTAACCAGAGTCTCCTAATAGCCATACACGGTGCCTCTGGAGTTGACCCATCATATCAGGGATGCTGCTATTCCGCAGGATGTAGGCATCATGCACAGAGCCAGGGAACATAGCATTTACCTGCGAGATGTACTGGTCTGCCAAACAGACCATCTGGACATTCATTGAATGATAACTCTTCCTGTTCCTGTACACCTCTTCACGCCTGTGGGGGGGGAACAGAGCTACATGGGTCCCATCAATGGCACCTGTGACGTTGGGGATATGTCCAAGGGCATAGAAGTCACCTTTCACTGTAGGCAAATCTGCCACTTCAGGAAAAATGATGTATCTCCTTACGTGTTTCAGCAGGGCAGACAGCACTCTGAACAACACGTTGGAAAACATAGGCTGGGACATCCCTGATGCCATGGCCACTGTTGTCTGAAAAGACCCACTTGCAAGGAAATGGAGCACTGACAGCACCTGCACGTCAGGGGGGATTCCAGTCGGATGGCGGATTGGTGACATCAGGTCTGGCTCCAACTGGGTACATAGTTCCTGGATTGTGGCACGGTCAAACCGGTAGGTGACGATGACATGTCGCTCTTCCATTGTCCACAGGTCCACCAGCGGTCGGTACACTGGAGGATTCCGCCATCTTCTCACCTGTCCCAGCTGACGGTGCCTACAAAGGACAACAGCGACGAATCAGTCATTATTCATCCAGGTATGTACCCACAGTTACACACAAGACTAAACCACTCACAAAACCCTTCCTGTATGTGTGTTGAGTGTAGGCTTAGCTATGTGTGACGCAGAGGTAAATTAAGCCATGTGGGCCCCTGAAATGGCAGCTGCCTGACCTCTAAACTGGGACAATGGGATTGTGGGGTAACTGCGCTGGCGTTGCACACCGTCGCGGTAAGGCGGTCGTAGACCGCGGCGCAATGCTGCATTGGTTAACATTGGACCCAATGAACAGGTGCGCCGGCGGTGATGATGCTCACAACCGCGGACGTCACCGCCACGGACGTCACCACCATTTTCTATCTGTTCAATCACTAGATACCTGACCTTCGACTGGAGAGGACCTACACTGCAAGTGCTGCTGTGACCTCGGTCTGGAAGCAACAATGGCTGCTGCGTCTGGGGAAAGGGCCCCTGCCTTCACTGCACAGGAGTTGGAGAAACTGGTAGACGGGGTCCTCCCCCAGTACACGCTACTCTACGGTCCTCCAGACCAAAAGGTTGATACACAGGGAGCACGTTGTATGGGCTAGGCCTGGGTGGAGAGGGCTGGTTGGAAGAGGGAAGGGGGCAGAGTTTATAGAACATTAATGTATGGGAATGAATGGGCCACATGGCCAGAGTAGGGAGGGGGCCACTCACAACGACGGTGCAGTTGGTAATGACTGTTCCTCTTTCCTTGTGCATGTCATGTAGGTCAGCGCCCACCAGAAGAGGGACATTTGGCGTGCCATCGCCAAGGAGGTCCGGACCCTGGGGGCCCACCAGAGACGGGGCACCCACTGCCGTAAGAGATGGGAGGACATTCGCCGCTGCAGCAAGAAGATGGCGGAGGCTCAGCTGGGGATGGCCTCCCAACGTGGGAGGGGTGCCCGTCTCACCATGACCCCCCTGATGTTCCGGATCCTGGCGGTGGCCTACCCGGAGTTGGATGGGCGCTTGAGGGCATCACAGCAGACACAAGGGGTGAGTACACTTTCATTCTGCGGACTTTGCGTGCAGTGGAGGTGTCTGGGTGGGGGAGGTGGGCTGTGGGTGTCCCTAGGCCAGGGGGAGTTCGGTAGGCAAGGCCCCTCAGTAATGTAGGCCATGTGGCACTCTACCCCACCTCAGCAGAGTGCCAAGTCGAGGTATAGTTGCCCCTGTGGCATCCATGTGCGCAGATGTCCACCATTGCCATGTAGGCCATATCCCAGAAATTGCATGTGCAGAGGGCAGGAGCACGGCTTAATGCAGGGGGCTGCTGTGTCTGTCTTGTCCGCCAACAGTAGCGGTATGCCATGCTCTAAAACTCTCTTTCTTCTGTCTCCCCCCTTTTTCTGCTCTCCCTGTCCTTTTGTACATCAGCATCATCAGGCGGAGGTACAGTGGCACCGGAGCACGAGGGAGCTGCATCCCACATGGCCATGGAGGGCCACACCACGGACTCAGAATGCACCAGTGGGACGGAGGGCGAGGGGAGCTTCACGTCGGCCACTGGATCACCAAGCAGCGACACGGACTCGTTCGCCGATGGGGGCTCCCTTGTGGTGGCGGCACCATCTGTGCGCCCCTCTTCTACAGGTACATCCGCCACCTCCCCTACCAGCACCGCCCGCCCAGCAGCCCCTCAGCGTTCGCCCCGTGCCCGCTCACCCAGGAGGGTGGGCATCACCTTCGCCCCAGGCACCTCAGGCCCTGCCCCAGTCACCCCTGCTGCCCTCAGTGAGGAGGCCATTGACCTCCTCAGGTCACTCACTGTTGGGCAGTCTACCATTGTGAATGCCATCCAGGGTGTAGAACGAGAGTTGCAACACGGTAATGCATTCCTGGAGGGCATTCATTCTGGTCAGGCTGTCCTTCAGCGAACCCTGCAATCTCTGGCCTCAGCACTGATGGCAGCCATTGTCCCTGTGTCTAGCCTCCCCCCTCCAACCTCCTCCACCCAGACCCAATCTCCTGTACCCCAGCCCATCCCAAGCACACCTACAGACCAGCATGCACACAAGTCAGCACACACAGGTAGCTCAAGCAAACATAGGCACCACACAACCCACAGGCACTCACGAAAGCCTCACCCACGTACAGACACAGCAACATCCACTGCCTCCACTGTGTCCCCCTCCTCCTCTTCTCCCTCCTCCCTCCCAGTCTCGTCTACACACACACCTGCATTCACCACATCTACAGGCACCATGAATCGCACAAGGAGACCCAGCACCACAAGCCGCTCACCTGCACTCACCACCTCCACTCCCATTTACACGTCCCCTGTGTCCTCTCCCAGTGTGTCTGTGACGCCCCCTCCCAAAGTACACAAACGCCGGCAATCACTCACCCAACATCCATCCACCTCACAACAGCCTCCAGTACCTGCACCTGCACCCAAAACACCTAAAGTGACACCTCCGACAACCACCTCCTCTTCCTCCACTCCCAGGCCCCCTCCAACTACCCATCCCAGTGTTCGTCAGAAACTGTCCCTCTGTAAAGTTGACCTTTTTGCCCCCACCCCCCCTCCAATTCATCAGTCCCGTCGTAGCGCCTCAGCCAAAAAGCCTCCAATACCAGTGGTGCCTGTTCAAGGTTTGTGGAGTGCACCGGCCAACAGGGCAGGCAGTGTGACCCGGAGCCAAGGCACTGGCAGCCCACCCCCTGTAAAGGCTCTAAAATTGGGGAGTGGACGACGGGACCGTGTGAAGACTCCTGGTGGGAAACCAACTCACATGGGTTCCAAGGGGATTGGAGAGTCAGCTGTGACTCCACCAAAGGTGGGGAAGGGCCAGAGGAAGTCTGCCCAGCCTGTTGTGAGTGTCACGGCGGAGAAGTGCGCCATCATTTCCGGCGGTCGAGACACAACCGCCAGCACCATCGTCACTGGTCCAGAGACCACCGCCAGAGTCATTGCCCAGGAGGGCCCAAGTATCGTCACTGGTCCAGAGACCACCGCTAGAGTCATTGCCCAGGAGGGCCCAAGTATCGTCACTGGTCCAGAGACCACCGCCACCGCCGGAGTCAGTGCCCAGGAGGGCACAAGTATCGTCACTGGTCCAGAGACCACCGCCAGAGTCATTGCCCAGGAGGGCCCAATTATCGTCACTGGTCCAGAGACCACCGGCGGAGTCAGTGCCCAGGAGGGCCCAAGTATCGTCACTGGTCCAGAGACCACCGCCAGAGTCATTGCCCAGGAGGGCCCAAGTATCGTCACTGGTCCAGAGACCACCGCCGGAGTCAGTGCCCAGGAGGGCACAAGTATCGTCACTGGTTCAGAGACCACCGCCAGAGTCATTGCCCAGGAGGGCCCAAGTATCGTCACTGGTCAGGAGACCACCGCCAGAGTCATTGCCCAGGAGGGCCCAAGTATCGTCACTGGTCAGGAGACCACCGCCAGAGTCACAGCCCAGGAGGGCCCAAGTATCATCACTGGTCAGGAGACCACCGCCGGAGTCATTGCCCAGGAGTGTCCAAGTATCGTCACTGGTCCAGAAACCACCGCCACCGCCGGAGTCAGTGCCCAGGAGGTCACAAGTATCGTCACTGGTCCAGACACCACCGCCAGAGTCATTGCCCAGGAGGGCCCAAGTATTGTCACTGGTCAGGAGACCACCGCCACCGCCGGAGTCATTGCCCAGGAGGGCCCAAGTATCGTCACTGGTCAGGAGACCACTGCCACCGCCGGACTCAGTGCCCAGGAGGGCCACGGCTGCCACAGCCCAGGTGGGCTATGATGGAACGTCATGCCACACACCAATGCCCAGTGTAGGGAACGTCATGCCACACACCAATGTCCGTACCAGAGCCGCCATGTCAAAGCACCGCTGAACAGTCCAGAACCGCCATGTCAAAGCACCACTGAACAGGGCATAGACCGCCATGGTGAAGACCGCTGAACAGGGCAAAGACCGCCATGGCAAAACACCACTGAACAGTCCTGAACCGCCATGGCAAAGCACCGCGGAACAGTCCAGAACCGCCATGTCAAAGCACCGCTGAACAGGGCATAGACCGGCATGGTGAAGACCGCTGAACAGGGCAAAGACCGCCATGGCAAAACACCGCTGAACAGTCCTGAACCGCCATGGCAAAGCACCGCTGAACAGGGCAAAGACCGCCATGGCAAAGCACCGCTGAACAGTCCAGAACCGCCATGTCAAAGCACCGCTGAACAGGGCATAGACCGCCATGGTGAAGACCGCTGAACAGGGCAAGCACCGGGTAGGAATTAATAGACCGCCACATCAGGCATCCTTATCCCATGTGCAGCTGGGACAGTGACAGGACAGGAACTTTCACAGGGAGACTCATCCAGTCTGGGCACCAGTCCCCCTCCAGAACCAGTGGAGACCTGCATCCACTCTGTCTGTCCTGCACAGGATGAAGCACTCTGGGCACCAGTCCCCCCCAGTACCAGTGGAGACCTGCATCTACTTGAGAGACTGTGGCTTTGCACTCCCCAGGATGGCACGGTGGGCACCCCACCCACTGTAGAGACTTGAAAGACTGTGGCTTTGCACTCCCCAGGATGGAACAGTGGGCAACCCACCCACTGTATAGACTTGAGAGACTGTGGCTTTGCACTCCCCAGGATACATCAATGGGCATGGAGCCCCGTCGTGGATCTGGCATTGCAGTCATCCGGCTGAGGTGCCCCCCCCCTTCCCTTCCCCCTGAGGTGCCTGTAGTATTTCTATCTGATGCCCCAGCAGTGTTCTCTCCGATTGTGGTCAGGTATCCTTTGTGGGCCTCGCCCATGCATTTTTGGACTGTTGGTGCACGGACATTGTTATGTACATATCTGCACTACTTCTCGTAATGTATATAATTATGACTGATTTTCATATATATCTGTATATTTTTGTATGACATGTATATTGCCACATTACAATGTTTGACCGAATTTCGCTTTGTCTTTTCATTCTTCCGGGGGGATTGTGGGTTGTTACTGTGATTTTTGGGAATGCATTGGTGTGTATGTTGTATTATGCGAGGTTGGGGGTGGGGGTGTTTGGTGGGTGTCCCCCTAACTTTTGCCTCCCCCCTCCCCTATGTCGTAGGTGCAGTACTCACCGTTGTCTTCGGCGCCTACGTAGATGTTGGTCGTAGAGGAGCAGAAACACAAGGGCAGGGAGTATTTGGAGTTCCGGGTCCATGGAGTCCTCGTTCCTCGTGGGATGCGTTCAGGTGAGCATTTTCCCATTGCAAAAGCTGTTTCCGCCGTGTTTTTATCCACGGTGAATCCGCCCCGGAAAAGGTGGCGGATTGGCGGGTTGTAATACTATGGGCGGTACATTGTGTTCCGCCTGTCTGTTGGCGGTGACCGCCGCGCTGCTTGTCTGTACCGCCGTGGCAGGCTGTGTGTTAAAGTGGCTGTCTTTTTTGGCGGTTTCCGCCAGGGTCATAATTCCATTTTTTTATCCGCTGCACTGTTTGCGGTATTACTGCAGCTTTAACACCGTCCGCCAATGTTGTAATGACCCCCAAACAGTCCAGCCTGTCACACAAATGGCCCACCGTACCAGTTTGCATCACCATTGGCACAACACATAGCCCAGCGCACAACTTGTACACCACCAAGAGGACATCCACCCACCCCCCCTTACACGATGCCTTCACACACAACTCCATGCATTCATGCCACATGCATTGTTCCCACAGTGTACTCACCTCTTGGTCTGAAGGCCCATACAGCTGTCCGTACTGGGGTAGGACCCCATCCACCAGTCGCTCCAGCTCCTCAGAAGTGAAGGCTGGGGCCCTCTCCCAGGTCACATGGGCAATGGTGGGTTCGAGACACAGGTCACAGCAGCAGATGCAGTGTAGGTCTTCTCCTATGGAAGGTCAGGAAACAAGTGAGGAATGGGAATTAAAATGGCGGTCACGTCCGCGGCAGTGCATACCATCACAGCCGGCGTAGATTCCCATTGGCCACTGTCCCATATAGGGCCCAATATAAACCAATGAGGAATTGTACGACGGTTCACGGCCACCTACCACCAAAGCACACAACGTCGGCGGCATTACCTCACTTCCACCCATCCCTCCACACAGGACAGGTGGTCGCCATTTCAGAGGGGGTGAACAGGCCTATTGATAATTGCTGCGTTACAGGATAAATAGGCACATACTTTATAAATTACACCATCCCAAAACATGTTTGCACAATGTGGACTGCTGTTGTGGTATAGTTGTTCAAATTGAGACAGCCTACTCACTCTTGTGTTCCTTAGATACCTACCGTTGCGGATGAATAGGAGATGGAGAAATACCCCCGTGTACAGACCTCTGGTGGACTTGGCTGCACTGGAGGACAGGCACATTATACTCACCTATAGACTGAACAGGGCCACAATCACAGAGCTGTGTGCCAAGTTGGAACCTGACCTGATATCAGCTAACCGTCAGCCCACTGTGATCCCCCCTCTTGTGCAGGTTCTATCAGTGCTCTATTTCCTGGCAACTGGTTCTTTCCAAGTGACAGTGGGCTAGGCAGTAGGAATGTCACAGCCAATGTTCTCAGTCGTGCTAGCAAGAGTCTTGTCTTCCCTGATAAAACACATGTGCAGCTACATTGCTTTCCACCAGGTGGAGGATTTCGCCACTGTGAAGGCCGGGTTTTATGCAATGGGGCATATCCCCAATATAATTGGGGCGATTGACGGAACACATATTGGATTTGTACCCCCCCGGGCAAAATGAACAGGTGTACAGGAATCGTAAAAGTTTCCACTCCATGAATGTGTAGATGGTGTGCCTGGCAGGCCAGTACATCTCCCACGTCAATGCTAAGTATCCTGGTTCGTTGCATGATGCCTTTGTCCTAAGGAATAGCAGCATCCCATATGTGATGTCCCAACTACAGAGGCACAGAGTGTGGCTTATAGGTGAGCCCTGGTTCCCACCCAGTATATGTTGGTGTATGCCTATGGTGTTGGCCATATAAGATAGTATGTGGCTAAATGTTGTCCTTCAATATTTGCAGGTAACTCTGGTTACCCAAACCTATCATGGCTGCTGACCCCTGTGAGGAATGCCAGAATAAGGGCAGAAGAACATTATAATGAGGCACATGGGCGAACCAGAAGGATCATTTAAAGGACCTTTAGCCTCCTGAAGGCCAGGTTCAGGTGCCTCCATCTAACAGATGGATCCCTGTGCTACTCACCCAAGAAGGTCTGCTAGATAATAGTGGCATGCTGTATGTTACACAACCTGGCCCTCAGACGCACTGTACCTTTTCTGCAGGAGGAAGAGACTGGAGATGCCCCTGTGGCAGCAGTGGACCCTGAGGACAGTGAGGAGGGGGAGGCAGAGAACGAGAATGTGGACAACAGAGCATTAGTGATACATCAGTACTTCCAATGACACACAGGTGACACAGTGCAACTTCACATTTCTATGACTATTGGTGTATTCTGTGTGGCGTTGGCATGCTGGTATTATTCACTTCTTTCCCCTACTTACTGTTACCTAAGGATATTCTTTTTACAGATGTTGGTGATATGACAACATTTCCCTGATGTGATCACAACAGCCAGCTAAAGGTCATTAATTCTATGCTCACACTATTTACAGTTCATTTGCAATGGTTGTAGCTGTTTCAATCAATACAAATTTGCAATACATAAAATACTAGTGGTCTAGTTTTATCCAAGGGTGTTTATTGTTGTGCTAAAATATAGAGGCGAAAGTGGAATGGAATTGGGTGATGATGGAGTAAAGTCCAGGGTAGTGTTCCAGTCTGTTTGTAGCACGGGTTCATTGTCCATGGGGACATAGGAAGGGGAGCAATGGCAGTTGAAGGTGGACAAGGTGACTGAGTGGGACACAAGGGGGGCAATCAGGAGAGTCTCATTTCCTGGTGGTGGTCTTGGCAAGTGTCTCTGGCTTCTGTCTGGTTCATAGGGAACATTTGCGGGATGGTTCACCTTCTGCAGGGGGAGGGGTGCTGGTGGCCTGTTGGTCCTGTGGCGGGGCCTCCTGGCCACTAGCGGCAGCAAAAGTGGTGGGCTGTTCAGATGACTGGCTAGTGTCAGGGGCCCGCTGGTGTGCTGTTGCCTCCCTCATGAAGTTGGCCATGTCTGCCAGCACCCTGCTATGGAGATCAGGGTGTTGTTAATGGCCTGCAAGTCCTCCCTGATACTGTCCCTCCTGCAGCCGCATGTTCTCCTGCGTGTTGTCTAGGATCTGGCCCATCGATGTTGGTAGGCTCTGAGGATCTCGGAGAGTGCCACCTGGAGAGTCGGTTCCCTGCTCCTGTCCTCCCCCTGACACACAGCAGTCCTCCCAGTGTCCCTGTTGGCCTGTACCTCTGTCCCCTGAACGGTGTGCCAACTGCCACTGACCCCAGGTCCCTGGTTGTCTTAGGGGCGGGATGTGGCCTGGGGTCCCTGTACAGGTGGGCACACTGCTGATTGACGTGCCCTGGGGACAAAGGTGTTGGTACGTGGGTGAGTGCTGTGGTGTTGGCTCCTGATGGGGGAGGCTCTGTGGTGGTCTGTGAGTGGGCTTGGGTGACCGGCTGTCCATTGGTCCCTTATGAGCCAGGTAGATCATCCAGATCCAGAAGTCCAGAGTTACTGTCATCACTGTGGGCCTCTTCTGTTGGGGGACTGGATAGTGGTGGCACCTGCTCTTCAGTGACATTGGCTGGGGTACCTGTGGGGATGTAAATGATGTATTATGCTTCAAGTGTCTGACATTTGTACTTCTGTAGCTTCCCCTCTATGGTTGTTGTTACCCTGCCAGCTTTTGCTTGTGTATGTTGGTGTATTGTGGTTGTGTTAGTTTCCCTATGCTGTGCATGCTTTAGTGATGAGTGTCCATGCAGGGCTGGGAGGGGTGTCCATGCATTGGTACAGCATGCAGGGCCTGGCATTAGGATTAGTGAGACGTGAAGGTGGAGTGTGTGGGATGTGGTGGAGCGATGGGAGTGAGGGTGAGGGTGTGTGATGGCATGCATTTATGGGGGGTGATAATTGTTAAAAGTTGACTTACCAGTGTGCAGTCCTCCGGCAACTCCGGAGAGTCCCTCAGGGTGCAGTATTGCCAGTACCTGCTCCTTCCATGCTGTGAGTTGTGGGGGAGGAGGTGGGGTTCCACCGCCAGTCCTTTGTATGGCAAGCTGGTGTCTTGCTGCAATGGAACGTACCTTCGCCCGTAGGTCGTTCTGCCTCTTCCTGATGTCATCCCTTGTTCTTGGCTGCTGTCCCACAGTGTTGACTCTGTCCATATCTCCATCTTCCTTGCTATTGATATGTTCTGCAACTGTGCTCCAAAGAGCTGTGGCTCTAACCTGACGATTTCCTCCACCATGACCCTTAACTCCTCCTCAGTGAAACACGGGTGCCTTTGTGGTGCCATGGTTGTTGTGTGATGTGTGTTGGCGAGGGTTTGTTGGTTAATGTGGTGGTGTGTGTGATGCTGAGTACATGAGGGGCGTATGGGTGTCAGTGGTGTGTGTCTTGTTGTCTCTGTGCTCTTCTTCTCAGTCTCGTGGTGGCAATAGTTATTGGTAAAGGGTTATGGGTGATGTGGGTGTGTGTTTTATAGTGATGTGGATGTGTGGGTGTGGTGTGTGTATGAGTGTCAGGTGTGTGTTTTTGGTAATGGCCAATGTGGTATTGTTTTGTATGTGGGTGCCCATTGTGAGCGCAGCGGTATGTACTGCCAATGGTTTACCACCGTTGAATGTCCGCCGTGGTGATTCGTGGGTCATAATGTGATGGGCGTTGTTCTGTTGGTGTAACGGTGTGGGTTTTGGGACTGCCACTTTATCACTGACCTTTGGTCTGTCAGATTTGTGTATGTGGCTGTATTCTGTCAGATTGGTGTGTGTATGTCATAATATGGTGGACGGATATTCGCCAGTGCGGCGGTAAGTTGGCAGCTGTCAGAATGGCGGTAAGCGGCATTTATCGCTAATGTCATAATGAGGGCCTTAGTCTCTGATACCACCCATTCAGCAGGCCACCTCTTAGATCCTGTATTTGCTCATCTCCAAGTCATGTTGGTAGCTAACCCTCTGCCTCTGCCTTGGACTGATCATTTTTTGATCTCAATGTCCATATGCATATCCTGTTTCAAGCAGGTTTGTGGTTCTGCTCGGATCCTCAAATGGCTATGGCATGAGCGTGATATTAAAAAATTTGAAGAATTCATCATAACTAGTTGTCCTCAGGTGACCTCTACATCAGAGGCAACAAACAGCGGGATACAATCCTAGCTGACATCAACTTTAGACTCTCTTATCACTATGCGACAGGCCCCTAGCAGAAAACCACAGGCGGCACCCTGGTTCAATTAAATCATGATCTTGGCCAAGAAACACTGCAAAGCTCTAGAACATGCTTGGAGGAAATCATATGATCCTTCTAAAGAATTACAATACAGAGCTGCAATTAAGGCATATCATAAACACATACTGAAAACATGGGCAGATTACTTCGCAAACAAAATAAGAAATAGCAGTTGTAGGAAAGTACCCTCTTTTTGGCATGGTTACCCCCACTTTTTGCCTGCTGTCAGTATGCTTTGACTGTTTTCACTGGGATCCTGCTAACCAGGATCCCAGTGATTGTGCTCTGTCCCTGTAAATTTGGTTGCCTTGGACTTTTGCATACCCTACAACTGGCATACTGGGGCCCCCCTTTCAAGTCCCTAGGATATGGTGTTAAGGTACCTAGGGCATTGGGGCACCAGGAGTTCCCCAGGGGCTGCAGCATGTATTGTGCCATCCATGGGAGCCCATGCAAAATGTGTCTCCAGGCCTGCCATTGTAGCCTGCGTGAAAAGGTGCATACATCCTTTCACTACAGGCCTCCGCACCAGGTTGCTGTCAGTCAACCCTATGGTAGGCTGTCCTAGCCTAGAGAGCATGATGCAGTTCCTGTTTTGCAGGGCATCCCTGCATGAGCAGAGGTGCCCATATGAACTCCAGCTCCATTGCACTGGACTTCGTAAGTGCAGGGAAGCCATTTTACCTCTGTACTGGATAGAGGTCCAGCTACATAATGTTAACTCTGAACCTGGGCATGTATGGTATCAAACATGTCGGAATCATATCCCAATACTGTTGACAGTATTGGTTGAATGATTCCAAGCACTCTGGGCTCCCTAGAGGACCCCCAGCATTGCTCCCACTAGTCTTCTGGGATTTTCCAGGCAGCTCGGGCTGCTGCCACCCCTCAGGCAGGTGTCTGCCCTCCTGCTGTTTGACCAACTCAGGCAGAGGAAGGCAGAACAAAGGATTTCCAGTGGAAGAGGGCGGTAACACGCTTTCCTTTGGAAAAAAGTGTCACCTGGCTTGGGCCTCCCCAAACCACTGGTATGCTTTGAAGGGCACATTTGGTGCCCTCCTTGCATAAACCGGTTTGCACCAGTCCAGGGATCCATGGTCCCTGATCTGGATCGAAACTGGACAAAGGAAAGGGGAGTGACCACTCCCCTGTCCATCACCACTCTAGGGGTGGTGCCCAGAGCTCCACCAGGTGGCCACTTGATTCTGCTATCTTGAATTCAAGGTGGGCAGAGGCCCCTGTGAGCATCTGAGTGACCAGGTCAGGTAGGTGACGTCACAGCCCCCTCCCGAATGGTGGTCCCCCTACTAGGTGAAAAAAAACCTTTCTGGGCTATTTAGGGTCTCCCTCTTGGGTGGATCCTTAGATTTGATGTACAAGATTCCAGCAGGACTCCTCTGCATTGTTTAGTTCATCTTCTGGCCACTGGGACAGCAACTGGACCCTCCAGGAACCGACAATCTGCAACTTCAGCGATAACTCCGCTCTGCAATATTGTTTCTCCGGCTCCTTCCAGCAACTGCAACATTTTCCTGGCTGTGCATGCTCTGAGGCTGGCGAGTCTTCAGCCTGCACAAGAAGTAAGAAGGAACTTCCCTTGGAGTGCAGGAGTCACTCCCTTTCATCTGCAGGCACCAACTGCAATTACAGCCGGCTTCGTGGATGTGCTCTCCTCCAGAACTGTGTAGATCCTCATCACAGGTGATGTTCTACAGTGGTCTCCTTGGTCCTGTCTATCAGCTATCCAACTTGGAAGAAGGTAAGCCCTTGCCTCTCCTTACAGGACAGTACCCCTGTGCGCTGCGACCCTTGCAGCTACCAAGGCTTGTTTGCTCCTCCTCCAGGGGATCTTCAGGCTCTGTGTAGCCCTGGCCTCCAGCACTCCTTCCTGCAAGCCACAATCTCCTGTCTGCTGCTCCAACGACGTGGGACTCCTCTTCAGGTGTGCTGAATTGGCCTCACTGGGAATCCTGTGCCTGCTGCCAGTGGGTTGCCTGTGGGGGCTGCCTCCTCTTCTTGTGACTTTCCCTGCTGCTGAAGGTCACCCCAGACTCCCCTCCTTGGGTTGAGTCCCCTGGACATTGCTAGTCCTATTCAGGCTTCCAAACCTTGGTCTCCGTCTATTGCATATGCAAGGCTTGTTGGTGGTTTTCCAGCACCACTAACTGACTGCATCTCGACCGCCGATGTGGAACATCACTTGCATCACTTCTGGGACTTCTCTTCACCTCCTGTGCTGCATTGCTGACCTTCTTCGTCCACTGTCGACCTGGTCCTTCATCCACAGAAGGGTGGGTAGTTGCTCCTGCCAGAACCGGACACTACATCACAAACTGGACTTGGTCCCCTTGCCTTGTAGGTCCTCTTCTGTCAGGATCACCCTTTGGGTTTTTGTAGTCTTGGTTGGGTCTTGCATAATCCTTTTCCAAAGTTCTTCAGCTGGTTTTGGGGAAAACCAGGTACTTACCTCAGCTCTCCTGGTCGCTGGGGGTCACTCTGCTACTCACCTCTTGGGGTTCCTAGTTCCTCCAGCTCCCTTCTACTAATTCTGCTTCCTTGGGTGGGGGACTGCCTTTCACATTACACTTGTTAGTATATGGATTGGCCCTCCCCTAGGGCCTTCACTGTTGACTTTCTATGCTCTTTACTGATTGTTAATGTGTATATAACAGTGTGTTTACTTACCTCAGTTTGGGAGATTGCCTATTCAGCATTTTAGTATTTGTGTTACTATAATAAAGTACCTTTATTTTAGTAACACTGTGTAGTCCTTTCATGTGTGATAGTGCTGTGTGACTATAGTAGTATTGCATAAGATCTCCTAGATAAGTCTTGGCTGCTCTTCCACAGATACCTCTAGAGAGCCCTGGCTTCCTAGACACTGCCTACACTTCACTAATAGGGGCTACCTGGACCAGGTTTAGGGTGATAACACCATAGGTGTCCACCACACACCAGGGCAGCTTCCTACAGTGGTGGTGCAGCGGTGGGATAAGACACTTGCAATTGCCTTACCATTTGTCAGTAGCCACTTTCCACAGGAAAGACCATTACTAGTTGTTAGGTACACACTGCACTTAGAAATCAGGTTTTCTAGTCTCCTAGTTTGGCTAAGTAAGGGGTCTATCATATCCCTTGCTCTAAACTTTTCTAGGGAGCCTAGTTGTTAGAGTAGTCAGGTGCACCCACATCTCTCTAGCAATATGTCTTCAGTAGAGCACACCTCTCAGGCCCCAGATTCTCACTATGAGAGTCTTAATTTCCAAGACTTGAGGGAGATGTGTGCTTCTAGAAAATTAAAGACAGGAAGAAATCCCAATGAAAGTCTACTTCTGGATTTACTCCTCCAGGCTTACCAGGACAATGCAGGTAGCCAGGAGGAGGCGAAAGTTGAAACTGACCCTCCCATCCTAGACAGGGTAGATTTATGCTACAGTGAGGGGATCAGGAAGAATCTGGGGAAAACCACAGCCATTTTAGGACACTGCAGGTAGTGAAAAGGGGGGGGGGGGGAATTCCAGTAGGCCCATCTTTACTCCTAGAAGGTTGGTTCAGAGAGTTACCAGAAAGAGGTATAGGTCCTCCTTTGTCAATACCCATTTCTCCTCAGTATCTGAGGGGCCCCACTGCTCCAGCTCAGGGGAAGATTCCTAAGATAGGGAGCTTAGGAAAATGAGTTTGGAGGAGGCAAAGGTGAGGCTGCAGCAACAACATCTAGCCCTAGATAGGGAGGCCTTAGCAGTGGTAAGGGAGAGACAGTATTTGGGGTTAGCTCCCCATGGTGGGGAGGACTCCCATGATTCTAGGAACTTGAGCAGGATAGTCCTACCTTACAAGGTTGGAGATAACATTCATAATGGTTCACTGCTTTGGAGAGGGCCTGTAAAGTACAGAAGGACCCCAAAGACAGTGGGCAGCAATCTTGTGGCTCTCCTTCTCTGACAAAGGCAGAGACAAACGATGCAGATGATTATACATCACTCAAAAATGCACTTTTAGATGGTTTTGGCCTAACCACTAAACAATACAGGATTAAGTTCAGGGAAACCAAAATGGAGTCCTCCAAAGATTGGATAGATTTTGTGGACTGCTCTGTTAAAGCTCTGGAAGGCGGGTTGCACCGGAGCAAATTTAGTGACTACCAGGGCTTATACAATCTAATTCTGAGAGAGCACATTTTGAATAACTGTATATCAGCTGCTTCAGTACCTGGTGGACTCTGATCTGACTTCTCACCAAGAATTGGGGAAGAAGGCAGACAAATGGGTCCGCACCAGAGTTAGTATAAAGACTAACACGGGGGTGACCACAAAAAGAGGGAAGCAGGTAAGCATCGGGACAAGGGTGGGGACAAACATAAAACTAAACAGTCTTCATCAGGCCCACAAAACTCTTCTTGGGGGGGGTGGGACTAAATCCTCTTCCTCAACTTTTATGAAACCTTGGTGCTACATTTGTAAGCAAAAAGGCCATAGGGCAGGTGACAGCACCTGTCCTAAGAAGGGCACCAACCCCCCTACCACTAATAATACTACTTCTACCTCTAGAGTGCCCCTAGCAATAGCAGTGGTAACAGTAATGGTAGTAATCAATCCAAACATGTAGCTGGGCTCACCTTGGGGACTGTGGTGGGCTCTGGGCTAGTCAGGGAGACCACTGATGCTGTATTGGTCTCTGATTGGGGCATTGACTTTGCTACCCTAGCTGCCTGTCCCCTTAATATGGGTAAGTACAGGCAGTACCCCTTAATAAATGGTGCTGAGGCATACAGGGACGCAGGTGCCAGTGTCACTATGATGACTGAAAAACTGGTGTCACCTGAGCAACACCTACTTGGTCACACGTACCAAGTGAGTGATGCTCACAATAACACTTTGTGCCACCCCATGGCAGTTATTGACTTTAGCTGAGGGGTGGGTTACTGGCCCTAAAACTGTTTAGTGTCCTCTGATCTACCTGTAGTGTCTGCTAGGTAATGACTTGGAGACTACAGCTTAGGCTGAAGTGGAGTTGGAGTCCCAGGCAGCAGTGCTGGGTATCAATTGTGAATATCACTTTGCCCAGACCAGAGGACAAGCCAAAAAGGGAAGAGGAAGCACTGACATCTGGAACAATGGCCAAGAAGTGGAGACAAGGTAAAAAGTTACCCCCTCCTTCACCTTCCAGTGAAGATTCTACTCCTGAGGGAGAGGAATCTACTTCTTGGGTGGAACCTGCACCAGAGGAGCTCAAAGTTGACACAGCTGAGCTCTTGGGTGCAGAGGGGCCCACCAAGGAGGAACTTGGTATAGAACAGAAACCCTGTCCCACACTGGAAAGCTTAAAACAGCAAGATGCAGCATAAGGGGCAGGGGATGTCAGTGGCACCCATAGGGTATACTGGGATAACAGCCTCCCTTACTCAGAAGCAAGGGACCCTAAACCTTGTTCCACCATGAGACTGGTCATCCCTCTGAATTTCAGGGAGTTCCTGTTACCTCTTGCACATAACATTCCCCTTGCAGGCCAATTGTGGCAAAGCAAGACCTGGGACAGGCTTGTCCCTCACTTTTACTGGGCCCACATGTCTGAAGACACCAAGGAGTCTTGTCACTCCTGTGACACCTGCCATGCCAGTGGCAAGGCAGGTGACACCCCAAAGGCCCCCTTAATTCCACTACCAGTGGTTTGGGTACCGTTTAAGAGGGTTAGGGTGGATATTGTTGGCTCCCTGGACCCTCCAACAGCCTCTGGAAATAGATTTATACTGGTGGTGGTGGAACATGCCACCAGGTATCCAGAGGCCATTCCTCTTAGGACCACTACAGCTCCTGCAGTGGTCAAAGCCCTCCTGGGAGGGTTTTTCTAAAGAGGTAGTATCAGACAGAGGTGAAAACTTCATTTCTGCTTACCTTAAAGCCATGTGAAAGGAGTGTGCTGTCACTTATAAATTCACCACTCCTTATCACCCTCAAACCAATGGATTAGTTGAGAGGTTTAACAAAACCCTCAAGGACCTGATAATGGGACTCTTAGAGAAACTCAGAAGGAGGTGGAATGTCCTGTTACCTTGCCTCCTCTTTGCCTATAGGGGGGTTTCTCAAAAGGGAGTTGGCTACAGCCCCTTTGAACTTTTGTTTGGACACCTTGTTAGGGGTCCCCTTGCTCTTGAGTAAGGAGGCTGGGAGTACCCTGTTAAGCCTCCAAAATGGGACATTGTGGACTATGTATTAGGCCTCAGATCTAGGATGGTCGAATACATGAAGAGGGCTTCCAAAAAACTTCAGGTCAGCCAAGAATTGCAAAAGCAATAGCATGACCAGAAGGCTGTGCTGATTATTTACCAGCCATGACAGAAGGTGTGGGTCCTTGAACCTGTGGCTCCCAGGGTACTCCAAGATAAATGTAGTGAACCACACACTATTGTGGAGAGAAAGGGTGAGGTCACCTATCTGGTTGACCTAGGTACTCCTAAAAGCCCCACAGGGTGCTTCAAGTGAACCGCCCGAAGCCCTATTATGATAGAGCTGACATTACCTTGCTCATGGCAACTGATGAGGGACAGGAAGAAAAGAGTGACCCTCTCCCTGACCTCTTCTCCCACAATACAGTGAATGGCTCTGTAGATGGAGTTGTGCTTGCAGACTGCCTCTCGGAGCCACAAAAGAATGATTGTAGAAATCTCCTAGGAAATTTCTCTGAACTGTTCTCTCTGACTCCTGGTCAAACTACACTGTGTGAACACACCATTGACACAGTTGACAGCCTGCCTCAAAAGTAAAATACATACAGGCAGCCTAATCATGTCAAAACAGAGGTGCAAAAGATGTTATACCTAGGAGTTATTGAGCCTTCAGACAGCCCCTGAACTAGTCCTCTAGTGCTGGTCACAAAGCCCCACTGTCAAAATGGTAAAAGAGAGATGAGGTTTTGTGTAACCTACAGAGGCCTCAATACTGTAACCAAAATAAATGCTCATCCTATCCCTAGGGCAGATGAGCTCATAGATACACTGGCTTCTGCCAAGTATTGAGCGCCTTTGACCTGCCTGCTGGCTAATGACAGATCAGGTTGTCAAAGGATGCCAAACCAAAAACTGCATTCTCCACTGCTAGTGGGCACTATTACAGGCCATGTGCTCTGCTCCTATACTAAGAAGCCATGATTACTCCAAGCAATTTATTGTGCAGACAGATGCTTCTGAGGTAGGGGTAGGGGCAGTACTGTCTTGACTTCATGAAGAGGGCCAGGACCAACCTGTGGCTTTCATAAGCAGACGGTTGACCCCCCAGGGAAAAGCATTGGTCAGCTATAGAGAGGGAGGCCTTTACTGTGGTCTGGGCTTTGAAGAAGCTGAGATCATACTTGTTTGGCACTCATTTCCTTGTTCAAACAGACCACAATCCCCTCCTATGGCTAAAGAAAAAGAAAGGTGAAATTCCCAAACTTTTGTGGTGGTCCATATCCCTACAGGGAATGGACTATACTGTGGAACATAGACCTGGGAGTAACCACTCCAATGCAGATGGACTCCAGATATTTCCACTTAGACAATGAAGACTCAACTGGGCAAGGTTAGTCTCATTGTTCTTCATTTGGGGGGTGGGTTGTGTAGGAAAGTACCATATTTTTCACATGGTTACCCTCAATTTTTCCCTACTGTCAGTATGCTTTGACTGTTTTCACTGGGATCCTGCTAACCAAGACCCCAGTGATTGTGCTCTCTCCCTCTAACTTTGGTTGCTTAGGACTTTTACACACAATACAAATTGGCATACTAGTGCCCCCTTGTAAGTCCCTAGTATTTGGAACTTAGGGATCCAGGGCATTGGGGCATCCGGGGTTCCCCATGGGCTGCAGCATGTATTGTGCCATCCACGGGAGCCCATGCAGACCTGCAGACCTACCATTACAGCCTGTGTGAAAAGATGCATACACTCTTTCACTACAGGTCACTGCAAGTCACCCCTATGGTAGGTCCTCCTAGCCTAGCCGGCAGGGTACAGGTACCCCTGCATGAGCAGAGGTACCCCTATGAACTCCAGCTCCATTGCACTGGACTTCATAAGTTTAGGCATGCCATTTTGCCCATGTACTGGACACAGGTCACCTGTGTCCAGCTACATAATGGTAACTCCAAACCTGGGCATGTTTGGTATCAAACATGTCTGAACCATACCCCAATACTGTTGCCAGTATTGGTTGTATGATTCCATGCACTCCGGGGGCTCTCGAGAGGACCCCAAGCATTGCTCCTACCAGTCTTCTGGGGTTTTCGGGGCAGCCCGCGCTGCTGCCCTCCCTCCACTAGGTTTCTGACCTTCTGCTGCTTGACCAGCTCAGGCAGAGGAAGACAGAACAAACAATTTTCTATGGGTGAGGGAGGTAACACCCTCTCTCTTGGAAATAAGTGTTACATGGCTTGGGAGAGGTGGTCCCAAGATCTCCTCCAGGTGGCCACTTGATTCTGTCATCTTAAATCCAAGGTGGGCAGAGGCACCTAGGAGCATCTGAGTGGCCAGGTCAGGTAGGTGACGTTGGATCCTGCATCACAGGTGGTGGTCTGGAGTGGTCTCCTTGGTCCTCTCTACCAGCTTTCCAACTTAGGAGACGGTAATTTCTTGCCTTTCCTTACAGCATAGTACCCCTGTGCACTGTGACTCTTGCAGCTACCAAGGCTTGTATGCTCCTCTTCCAAGAGACCTTCAGGCTCTGTGTAGTCTTGGCATCCAGAACTCTTTTCTGCAAAGCACAGTCTCCTGCCTGCTGCTCCAGCGACGTGGGATTCTTCTTCAGATGTCCTGAGTGGGCCTCCCGGCGACTCATGTGCTTGCTGCCAGTGGGTTGCCAGTGGGGTCTGTCTCCTCTTCTTGTGACTTTCCCAGCTGATGAGGGTCACCCCGGACTCCGCTCCTGGGATTGAGTCCCCTGGATCTTGCTGGTCCTCTTTAGCCTTGCAAACCTTCTTTCCCGTCTCTTGCATCTGCCAAGGCTTGTTTGTGTTTTTCCAGCACCACTAACCAACTGCATCTCGACCGCCGACGTGGAACATCACTTGCATCACTTCTGAGACTTCTCTTCATCTTCTGTGCTGCACTGCTGACCATCAACCTTGTCCTGCATCCACAGAAGGGTGGGTAGTGACTCCTGCCACAACCGGACACTCCATCACAAACTGGACGTAGTACCCTTCCTTTGCAGGTTCTCTTCTGTCAAGATCCACCTTTGGGTTCTTCCAGTCTTGGTTGTGTCTTGCATCATCCTTTTCCAAAGTCCTCCAATTGGTTTGGGGGGAAAACCAAGTACTTACCTCTGCTATCCTGGTTGCTGGAGGTCGCTGTGGTACTCACCTCTTCGGGTTCCTAGTTCCTCCAGCTCCCTTCTACTGATTCCACTTCCTTGGGTGGGGGACTGCCTTTCACATTCCACTTTTTTAGTATATGGTGTGGCCCTCCCCTAGTGCTTTCACTGTTGACCTATACTTTTACCAATGCCTATTGCTTTCTATGTTCTTTACTGATTGCTAATGTGTATATAATAGTGTGTTTACTTGCCTCCCGTTGGGGTATTGCCTATTCAATATTCTAGTAATTGTGTTACTATAATAAAGTACCTTGTTTTTGTAACACTGTGCGGCTCTTTCATGTGTGATAGTGCTGTGTGACTATAGTGGTATTGCATATGATTTGCATGTCTCCTAGATAAGTCTTGGATGCTCATCCACAGCTACCTCTTAAGAGCCCTGGCTTCCTAGACACTGCCTACCCTTCACTAATGGGATACCTGGACCTGGTATAGGGTGATTTGATTACACTATAGATGTCCAGACACACAACAGGCCAGCTTCCTACAGCAGTAATCCAACAAAATAATTTTATGATCCTTTAAATAGCCTTACAAAGCAGGACTTTCTTAAGATCCTATAGAAGCCTCTAACACTCAGGGAGTCATTCTGACCCCTAAGCTGGCGGTGCTCCGCCGGGCATTCTGACCGCGGCGGTACAGCGCGGCCAGAAACGGAAAGTCGGCGGTGTACCGCCGACTTTCTGCTGCCCATGGGAATCCGCCATGGCGGCGCAGCTTGCTGCGCCGCCATGGGGATTCCGACCCCCTCACCGCCATCCTGTTCCTGGCGGTTCTGCCCGCCAGGAACAGGATGGCGGTGAGGGGTGTCGTGGGGCCCCTGCAGTGCCCATGCCAATGGCATGGGCACTGCAGGGGCCCCCGTAAGAGGGCCCCACTTTGTATTTCAGTGTCTGCTTTGCAGACACTGAAATACGCGACGGGTGCCACTGCCGGCATCCTCATGGAGGGGTGTTTCCCACTGGGCTGGCGGGCGGCCTTTTGGCGGTCGCCCGCCAGCCCAGTGGGAAACCCAGAATACCCGCGGCGGTCTTTTGACCGCGCAGCGGTATTCTGGCGGTTCCCTCCAGGCGGGCGGCTCCCGCCGCCCGCCGGGGTCAGAATGACCCCCATATTTTGCAAACTGCAAGACTCTTTTTTACCACTGTCTCATACTTATTAATCTCTTCCAGACTCTTCCAGACATCGCATCAGTACCGAGCTCTTGTAAACATGCCAAAGTTATTCTCCTCCTGTAGAAACCCTCTTTAGAAGCCTCTAAACAGTAAAACTTTCACCCCATCTGTAGGAAAGTACCATCTTGCCTGGCATGTTACCCCCATTTTTCACTGTATATATGTTGTTTTAGTTGTATGTGTCACTGGGACCCTGCTAGTCAGGGCCCCAGTGCTCATAAGTGTGCCTGAATGTGTTACCTGTGTTATGACTAACTGTCTCACTGAGGCTCTGCTAATCAGAACCTCAGTGGTTATTCTCTCTCATTTCTTTCAAATTGTCACTAACAGGCTAGTGACCAATTTTACCAATTTACATTGGCTTACTGGAACACCCTTATAATTCCCTAGTATATAGTACTGAGGTACCCAGGGTATTGGGGTTCCAGGAGATCCCTATGGGCTGCAGCATTTCTTTTGCCACCCATAGGGAGCTCTGACAATTCTTACACAGGCCTGCCACTGCAGCCTGAGTGAAATAACGTCCACGTTATTTCACAGCCATTTTACACTGCACTTAAGTAACTTATAAGTCACCTATATGTCTAACCTTTACCTGGTAAAGGTTAGGTGCAAAGTTACTTAGTGTGAGGGCACCCTGGCAAGGCGCCCCCACATTGTTCAGGGCCAATTCCCCGGACTTTGTGAGTGCGGGGACACCATTACACGCGTGCACTACATATAGCTTCACAATGGTAACTCCGAATATGGCCATGTAACATGTCTATGATCATGGAGTTGCCCCCTCTATGCCATCCTGGCATAGTTGGCACAATCCCATAATCCCAGTGGTCTGTAGCACAAACCCTGGTACTGCCAAACTGCCTTTCCCGGGGTTTCACTGCAGCTGCTGCTGCTGCCAACCCCTCAGACAGGCTTCTGCCCTCCTGGGGTCCAGCCAGGCCTGGCCCAGGATGGCAGAACAAAGGACTTCCTCTGAGAGAGGGTATTACACCCTCTCCCTTTGGAAAATGGTGTGAAGGCAGGGGAGGAGTAGCCTCCCCCAGCCTCTGGAAATGCTTTCATGGGCACACATGGTGCCCATTTCTGCATAAGCCAGTCTACACCGGTTCAGGGACCCCTTAGCCCTGCTCTGGCGCGAAACTGGACAAAGGAAAGGGGAGTGACCACTCCCCTGACCTGTACCTCCCCTGGGAGGTGCCCAGAGCTCCTCCAGTGTGCTCCAGACCTCTGCCATCTTGGAAACAGAGGTGCTGCTGGCACACTGGACTGCTCTGAGTGGCCAGTGCCAGCAGGTGACGTCAGAGACTCCTTCTGATAGGCTCCTTCAGGTGTTGCTAGCCTATCTTCTCTCCTAAGTAGCCAAACCCTCTTTTCTGGCTATTTAGGGTCTCTGTCTTTGGGGATTCAGTAGATAACGAATGCAAGAGCTCATCCGAGTTCCTCTGCATCTCTCTCTTCACCTTCTGCCAAGGAATCGACTGCTGACCGCACTGGAAGCCTGCAAAACTGCAACAAAGTAGCAAAGACGACTACTGCAACTCTGTAACGCTGATCCTGCCGCCTTCTCGACTGCTTTCCTTGTGGTGCATGCTGTGGGGGTAGTCTGCCTCCTCTCTGCACTAGAAGCTACGAAGAAATCTCCTGTGGGTCGACGGAATCGTCCCCCTGCAACCGCAGGCACCAAAGAACTGCATCACCAGTACCCTGGGTCTCCTCTCAGCACGACGAGCGAGGTCCCTTGAATCCAGCAACTCTGTCCAAGTGACTCACACAGTCCAGTGACTCTTCAGTCCAAGTTTGGTGGAGGTAAGTCCTTGCCTCCCCACGCCAGACTGCATTGCTGGGAACCGCGACTTTTGCAGCTACTCTGGCCTCCGTGCACTTCCGGCAGAAATCCTTTGTACACAGTCCAGCCTGGGTCCACGGCACTCTAACCTGCATTGCACGACCTCCTAAGTTGTTCTCCGGCGACGTGGGACTCCTTTGTGCGACTTCGGGTGAGCACCGTTTCACGCATCCTCGTAGTGCCTGTTTCTGGCACTTCTGCGGGTGCTGCCTGCTGCTGAGAGGGCTCCTTGTCTTGCTCAATGCGCCCTCTGTCCCCAGACGCAATTGGCGACATCCTGGTCCCTCCTGGGCCACAGCAGCATCCAAAAACACTAACCGCACGATTTGCAGCTAGCAAGGCTTGTAGGCAGTCTTTCGGTGGGAAAACACTTCTGCACGACTCTCCACGGCGTGAGGGATCCGTCCCCCAAAGGGGAAGTCTCTAGCCCTTGTCGTTCCTGCAGAAAGCACAGCTTCTACTGTCCAGTAGCAGCTTCTTTGCATCCACAGCTGGCATTTCCTGGGCATCTGCCCATCTCCGACTTACCTGTGACTTTTGGACTTGGTCCCCTTGTTCCACAGGTACCCTCGACTGGAAATCCATCGTTGTTGCATTGTTGGTTTGTGTCTTTCCTGCAGAATTCCCCTATCACGACTTCTATGTCCTTTGGGGAATTTTAGTGCACTTTGCCCTCACTTTTCAGGGTCTTGGGGTGGGCTATTTTTCTAACCCTTACTATTTTCTAATAGTCCCAGCGACCCTCTACAAGGTCACATAGGTTTGGGGTCCATTCGTGGTTCGCATTCCACTTTTGGAGTATATGGTTTGTGTTGCCCCTATCCCTATGTGTCCCCATTGCATCCTATTGTAACTATACATTGTTTGCACTGTTTTCTAATACTATTACTGCATATTTTGGTATTGTGTACATATATCTTGTGTATATTTGCTATCCTCATACTGAGGGTACTCACTGAGATACTTTTGGCATATTGTCATAAAAATAAAGTACCTTTATTTTTAGTATATCTGTGTATTGTGTTTTCTTATGATATTGTGCATATGACACTAGTGGTACTGTAGGAGCTTCACTCGTCTCCTAGTTCAGCCTAAGCTGCTCTGCTAAGCTACCATTATCTATCAGCCTATGCTGCTAGACACCCTATACACTAATAAGGGATAACTGGGCCTGGTGCAAGGTGCAAGTACCCCTAGGTACTCACTACAAGCCAGTCCAGCCTCCTACATTGGTTGTGCAGCGGTGGGATAAGTGCTTTGCGACTACTTACCACTCTTGTTATTGTACTTTTCATAAGACAAAAATATACAAAACAAGTTCAGTGTATGTACACCTAACCAAAAAGTTTTGCATTTCTTTTCTCACCTCTTTTCTAAAGTGCTGAAAAGTACCTCTAAACTTGCTAAAAAGTTCTTAAAAGTTTAAAAAGTTTTTTTCTGTCTTTCTAAAAAGTTCTGAAAACTTTTTTCTCTTTTTCTATCACTTTAACTCGTTCTAAAAATGTCTGGCACAGGCCAAAATGTTGATCTGTCCTAACTTGCATATGACCACCTTAGCTGGAAAGGAGCAAGGAGTCTCTGTGTAGAAAGAGGTTTGAGTGTAGGGAAGAATCCTTCCTTGGAATTATTGCTTAACATGCTTAGAGAACAAGATAAGGCCACAAGGGCCCCATCTGTTGAAAAAGTAGCCAATGGTTCCCAATCTGATCCAGGGACTCCCCTAGGAAAAGATTCAGGAAAGAAACTTCATAGCCTGCCCATAATGATGAAGAGGTACACCATACAGAAAGTGTTATCTCACATCATAGCAAAAGTATTGTTTCTCACCACAGTAGAAGTGATGTTTCTGTTAACCAAGCTGTTAGGGTGCCTTCTGTAAGGGACAGGTCTCCTTCTGTCCATTCTCACCAAATTTCTGTGTCAAGGAATGTCCCTCCCACCCACCCTGATGACAGATTGTTAGAAAGGGAGCTCAATAGATTGAAGGTGGAACAAACCAGACTGAAGCTCAAGAAGCAACAGCTGGATTTGGATAGACAGTCCTTAGAAGTAGAGAAGGAGAGACAGAAATTGGGTTTAGAAACCCATGGTGGCAGCAGCAGTATTCCCAATAGTCATCCTGCAAAAGAGCATGATTCTAGGAATCTGCACAAGATAGTTCCCCCTTATAAGGAGGGGGATGACATTAACAAGTGGTTTGCTGCACTTGAGAGGGCCTGTGTTGTACAGGATGTCCCTCAAAGGCAGTGGGCTGCTATCCTATGGCTATCATTTAGTGGAAAGGGTAGGGATAGGCTCCTTACTGTGAAAGAAAGTGATGCCAATAATTTTACAGTTCTTAAGAATGCACTCCTGGATGGTTATGGCTTAACCACTGAACAATACAGGATAAAGTTCAGAGAGACCAAAAAGGAGTCTTCACAAGACTGGGTTGATTTCATTGACCATTCAGTGAAGGCCTTGGAGGGGTGGTTACATGGCAGTAACGTTACTGATTATGACAGCCTGTATAACTTGATCCTGACAGAGCATATTCTTAATAATTGTGTGTCTGATTTGTTGCACCAGTACTTGGTGGACTCTGATCTGACCTCTCCCCAAGAATTGGGAAAGAAGGCAGACAAATGGGTCAGAACAAGGGTGAACAGAAAAGTTCATACAGGGGGTGACAAAGATGGCAACAAGAAGAAGGATGGTATGTCTTCTGACAAGGGTGGGGACAAATCTAAAAATGAGTCTTCATCAGGCCCACAAAAACACTCTGGTGGGGGTGGTGGGCCCAAATCCTCTTTAAATCAAAACAAAGAAAAGAAACCATGGTGCTATTTATGTAAAATAAAAGGCCATTGGACAACAGATCCCAGTTGTACAAAGAAAAGCACCAAGCCTCCTACCACTACAACCCCTACTGCTACACCTAGTGTCCCTACTAATAGCAGTGGTGGTGGGAGCAAACCTACTAATAGCCAATCCAAGGGAGTAGCTGGGCTCACTTTTGGTAACTTAGTTGGGGTTGGTCTTGTTAGGGAGACCACAGAGGCTGTGTTAGTCTCTGAGGGGGCTATTGATTTAGCCACCTTAGTTGCTTGTCCCCTTAATATGGATAAGTACAAGCAGCTACCCCTAATAAATGGTGTTGAGGTTCAGGCCTACAGGGACACAGGTGCCAGTGTCACAATGGTGATAGAGAAACTGGTCCACCCTGAACAACGCCTACTTGGTCACCAGTACCAAGTAACCGATGCTCACAACAACACACTTAGCCACCCCATGGCTGTTGTAAATCTCAACTGGGGGGGGGGTTACTGGTCCAAAGAAAGTTGTGGTAGCCTCAGATTTACCTGTAGACTGTCTACTAGGAAATGATTTGGAGACATCAGCTTGGTCAGATGTGGAGTTGGAGGCCCATGCAGCAATGCTGGGCATTCCAGGGCATATTTTTGCTTTAACCAGGGCTCAGGCCAAAAAGCAAAACGGACAGGGTGACTTGGATCCTGGAACAATGGACCAAGTGCTCCCTAAAGCTAGGGCTAGTAGAAGTAAAGCACTTCCTACTATCCCTCCCTCTACAGTGGATTCTACGTCTGAGGAAGAAGAATTTCCACCCTGTGCAGAACCTACACCAGAGGAGCTGGAAGCAGACACTGCTGAGCTTTTGGGTGAAGGGGGGCCTGCCAGGTAGGAGCTGGGTGTGGCACATCATACCTGTCCCACACTAGAGGGTCTAAGACAGCAAGCTGTCAAACAAGCTAATGGGGATGTCAGTGACTCTCACAGAGTTTACTGGGAGGACAACCTCTTGTACACTGAAGCAAGGGCTCCTAAACCTGGAACTGCCAGGAGGTTAGTGATTCCTCAGGAGTACAGAAAGTTCCTCCTAACTCTAGCCCACGACATTCCCCTAGCTGGACATCTGGGACAAATGAAAACTTGGGACAGGCTTGTTCCCTTGTTTCATTGGCATAGAATGTCTGAGGACACAAAAGAGTTTTGTAAGTCCTGTGAAACCTGTCAAGCCAGTGGCAAGACAGGTGGCACCCCAAAGGCACCCCTTATTCCACTGCCTGTGGTTGGGGTTCCCTTTGAAAGGGTAGGGGTTGACATAGTTGGCCCCCTTGACCCTCCTACTGCTTCAGGCAATAGGTTTATCTTGGTGGTAGTGGACCACGCCACAAGATATCCTGAAGCAATTCCTTTAAGGACCACTACAGCACCTGCAGTGGCAAAGGCCCTCCTGGGAATATTTTCTAGGGTGGGCTTCCCAAAGGAAGTAGTATCAGACAGAGGAAGCAATTTCATGTCTGCTTACTTAAAGGCCATGTGGAAGGAGTGTGGTGTGACTTACAAGTTCACTACACCCTATCATCCACAAACAAATGGACTGGTGGAGAGATTTAACAAAACTCTCAAAGGCATGATTATGGGACTCCCTGAAAAACTCCGCAGGAGATGGGATATCCTTTTACCATGCCTCCTTTTTGCCTACAGGAAGTTACCCCAGAAAGGAGTGGGCTTCAGCCCCTTTGAACTCCTCTTTGGACACCCTGTTAGGGGTCCACTAACACTTGTCAAGGAGGGTTGGGAACAACCTTTAAAAGCTCCAAAGCAAGATATTGTGGATTATGTACTTGGCCCCAGATCAAGGATGGCTGAGTATATGAAAAAGGCCAGTAAAAACCTTCAGGCCAGCCAAGAGCTCCAGAAGCAATGGCATGATCAGAAGGCTGTTTTGGTTCAGTACCAACCAGGGCAGAAAGTGTGGGTCTTGGAGCCTGTGGCCCCAAGAGCACTCCAAGATAAATGGAGTGGACCCCACATAATTGTTGAAAAGAAGGGTGAAGTCACCTACTTAGTTGACTTAGGCACTGCCAGGAGTCCCCTTAGGGTGCTCCATGTCAATCGCCTGAAACCCTACTATGACAGGGCTGATCTCACCCTGCTCATGGCAACTGATGAGGGACAGGAAGAAGACAGTGATCCTCTACCTGATCTCTTCTCTTCCACAGAACAAGATGCTCTAGTGGAAGGTGTAGTTTTGGCTGATTGTCTTACTGCTGAGCAGAAAGACCATTGCATAAATCTCCTGGGTCAGTTTTCCGAACTCTTCTCTACTGTGCCAGGTACCACTTCTTGGTGTGAGCACACTATAGATACTGGAGACAGCTTGCCTGTCAAAAGTAAGATCTATAGGCAGCCTGACCATGTCAGAGACTGCATAAAGCAAGAGGTGCAGAAAATGTAAGAACTAGGAGTGGTTGAGCACTCTGAAAGTCCATGGGCTTCTCCTGTGGTACTTGTACCAAAACCACATTCCAAGGATGGAAAGAAAGAAATGCGGTTTTGTGTAGACTACAGAGGTCTCAACCAGGTAACCAAAACTGATGCTCACCCTATACCCAGGGCAGATGAGCTCATAGATACACTGGCATCTGCCAAGTATCTAAGCACTTTTGACTTGACTGCAGGGTATTGGCAGATCAAATTATCAGAAGATGCTAAACCTAAAACTGCATTTTCAACCATTGGAGGCCATTACCAATTCACAGTAATGCCTTTTGGATTGAAAAATGCACCTGCCACTTTTCAGAGGTTGGTGAACACAGTCCTGCAAGGGCTGGAAGCTTTTAGTGCAACATATCTGGACGATATAGCTGTCTTTAGCTCCAGTTGGGATGATCACCTGGTCCACCTATGGAAAGTTTTAGAGGCCCTGCAAAAGGCAGGCCTCACTATCAAGGCTTCAAAGTGCCAGATAGGGCAGGGAAAGGTGGTTTATCTGGGACACCTTGTTGGTGGGGAACAGATTGCACCACTGCAGGGGAAAATCCAAACTATTATAGATTCGGTTCCCCCTACTACTCAGACTCAGGTGAGAGCCTTCCTAGGCCTCACTGGGTATTACAGGAGGTTCATTAAGAACTATGGCTCCATTGCAGCCCCTCTTAATGACCTCACATCCAAAAAGATGCCTAAAAAGGTATTATGGACAGCAAACTGTCAGAAAGCTTTTGAGGAGCTGAAGCAGGCCATGTGCTCTGCACCTGTCCTGAAAAGCCCTTGTTACTCTAAAAAATTCTATGTCAGTACATATATCTTGTGTATATTTGCTATCCTCATACTGAGGGTACTCACTGAGATACTTTTGGCATATTGTCATAAAAATAAAGTACCTTTATTTTTAGTATATCTGTGTATTGTGTTTTCTTATGATATTGTGCATATGACACTAGTGGTACTGTAGGAGCTTCACTCGTCTCCTAGTTCAGCCTAAGCTGCTCTGCTAAGCTACTATTATCTATCAGCCTATGCTGCTAGACACCCTATACACTAATAAGGGATAACTGGGCCTGGTGCAAGGTGCAAGTACCCCTAGGTACTCACTACAAGCCAGTCCAGCCTCCTACATTCATCTCCCTACTGCCTTTTTTGGCCAAAGTGACAGAAAAACATGTTAATTCCATCTTTACTAGGTTTTTAGAAGTAAATCAGATTTTGGATAGCAGGCAAAATGGCTTTAGGCAAGGACACAGAACAGAGTCTTCCCTCCCTGCTGTCACAGAGCATGTACAAGGAACTCTATATGAGGGTACGGCCGCTGCCCTGATTTTGCTTGATTTAAGTGCAGCGTTTGACACTGTCACATAAACTCTCACTATATCACTCAATGGCCATTGGCATAGGAGGATCTGCTCTGGCCTGGTTTGCTTCGTTTCTTGCTGAGAGGTCCTTTCAGGTCACTGTTCCCCCATATAGTTCTCAAATTCATGTACTAAGCTTGACTTAGTTCAACATCTATATTCAACCTCTGTCACAGGTGGTGAAAGCATTGGGCCTCACGCTGGTGTCTTATCCAGATGACACCCAGCTTATGCTTTCTTTCTCCAACAATTATAGGTCTGACCTGCACTTATTTCGGAGAGGTATGCTTGCAGTGGCAGAGTGGATTGATCCCAACTGATTACATCTAAATAGAATCAAAAGAGAAATCATGGGATTAGGAACAGATCCCCTTTTTTTGGGACAACCACTGGTGCCCCCCTTCCCTTGGGTCTCCTCCATTACCCAAGACTACAGTCAAAAACCTTGGTGTATGGGTGGACAGTAACCTAACGTTTGAAGCACAGGCGAAAGCTGTGGCAGGTATGTGCTTTGGACTCTTGCTGAGTCTTAAACCCATTCTTGAATTTTTTGATCCTGGCTTCTGCCAGATTATTGTTCAGGCAGCAATTTTATTGCGACTGGACTATTGTAACATCTTATACCTAAGAGCTAGTAACTCAGTAACCAGTAGACTCCAGTGTGTCCAAAATGCTGCAGCCAAGCTGCTGTTTTCTCTTCCAAAGCTTTGTTCAGCTTCTGGTTTGCTTCATAAATTGCACTAGTTACCCGTGGAGAAGTGTGTGCAGATTAAAGCCGTGTGCACCGCTCATAAAATCTTATCCTTCCAGGGGGTGCCTATTTTAGTGAGTATGTTGACCCCATACCAACCTTCCTGACCTTTGCAGTTAGCCAATCTTAAGTTGATCATTGTTTCTCTGTGTAAGAGTACGAGCGAGTGGTCGCTTGCTCCTTGCCCCTTTTGCAGTTGGTCTCTTGGGTTGTGTCGTTTTGGGATTAGACTGGGAAGCCCTATTGTCAGGGCAGCTATACACTTTATAAAACTGATAACATAACATAACATTAAGACTGGGTCACCCTGCAAGTATAATCAACTTCTTCATCTTCTTGCTTCATGATCTCCATTGGCTCTTCACCGAAGCCAGAATTAGATTTGAAATCTGCTGCCTCATATGTTGAGTTATACATGTAAAAACCCCTTCCTACCTAGCGGATTTCTTGACATTTCTGGATATTTTGGTGGTCTCAGAAGTCACAAAACCCTTCTACTTGAATGTCACAAATTCAAAATCTATACAGCACAGAAGCAGGTCTTCTCTGGTGCGGCTACTGTGGCGTTTGAGACTTTACATCCAAACTCCTGATCCCAGGCTCCATCTTCTGTAAATAGGTAAAAGCTCGCGCATCAAGACAATTTCTAGGTTACAGGTAAGGTCGTATGGGATACCTGGACTCCATATGAAACATGCATTACAAAATGAAAGCTCAAAACATTGTTACATTTCAAAAACTGTCATTCTCCAGCTCCATATAATCCCTGACACGGTTCATTTGCTTGAATGTAAAGTGTGCATCAGTAGTTTCAGGTGAAATTGATATACCTTACTCAAGATAGATTCTAATTATCTATAGGCCTTGAAATATGAAATACAGCCTGCTTGAACGCAGACGAGAGCACTTAAAAGGCTTCAGATTAAATGTCTTTCTTACTTTTTGCAGCGAATGGCCTAGCACTTGCTAGGTTAAAAAATCTGGTCCCATTTTCACTAACTACGTTTGTAATTCATTAGCAATTAATGATCTACTTGAAAGTGCAGTTGCTGAAGAGTACATTTTAGACTGTGTAATGCTTTTGAGGAACAACCAAAATTGCCCGCTCTGTGAAACAGTAAAATTATTTTATATTCAGCAATAAGGAAAAACTGCCAGCAAACAGGCCATATACGAAGAGCATAGAGAAATTGTAAACATTTCTCGAAGGACTAAATACATATTTTTTATTGTAAATGGTGTAGTGTTCACTGATTTCTGTTGATACATAGCTGCTTGAAATACTCCAAGAAACATTAGAAACTAAAATATAAAAAATAGTGATCAAACATAGTTTATTTTGAGAGCATCCGAAAGGGGATAGTGTCCCTTTCTTCAAGAACAATTGTTATTGGTTTAATTGCACAACCAATGTTTCAGCCTGGAAGCATAAGGTTTAGAGTCATTATCAAAACAAAGAGGTAGCCTTCCACCTGTGTGGAAAAATAGCTGGCCTCCAAGAACCAGGTTATGAGGAAGTAGGGAAATCCTAATCAATACCTGTTCTGCAAAAGCATCATACAGCCTAGCTACAGATACTGTACTTTCCAGCAGAATTAGTGGTTGCTGGTTAATTACAAATTCAGTTTGTAAACATGAATCTTCTTAACCTATTGTTTTCAATAGAAATGCATAGCATATTCGCCAAGAATTCGACAAGGATGTCAGGGCCTGCATATGTTCCGAATGCCACAGACCGGACCTTCCTGGCAAGGTCACAGAAATCCCAGTAAACCCCACCCTCGTAACCTATCTGAAGAAATAATCTAAAGACCCAAAAAAGGGTCTTGATCGTGCCTGGCTCAGCTGTCAAGACAAGTTAATGGTCGTCTCACGCCCACTTACTAAAATTCTTGCACTAGGCTACCATGCCAAAAAGTCAGCAATGCCCAGAGATTCGGAGCTCTTAGTTAGCTAAGCCCAAAGGACTATATGCCGACTCACCAATGTGACCTGCACCATTCCCTGTGAGTGGCACCAATCCATTCTACTCAAAATCAACCCGTAGCTCACTTAGCTCACGTCGTCTGATTCAGGGCTGATAGCTCAAGGCCTTTTGTTTAGGATCCCATTTTTGAAGGAGCTGTCAAAGTTTGTTGCAACTTACAATAATTTACCTAAGACACAAGGATCTTATGAAAGTGTTCCGACCACTTTTTGGCAGGGCCGTAAGCTTCAGGGGGTGAGCATTCAGCCATAGTTACCACCACAGCCCACAACGGGACTTCTACCAACGAGGTAGAGGAGGAAATCAAGAATCCTCTTACAATTCCACCTTCTACCCCTCCCATCCCGGGCCAGCAGCAACTGTTTCAGAAAGGCACAATACAGAGGATTGCAAGGATCTTTCTAGGAAGCTTGTTCCACAGGCGAGGATTATTCCACTTTCAGAGGTTTTGCTGGGGGGCAGGAGCAGCTTATTGCTATGCAACTGGCAGAGATTAACACAAGACCAGTGGGTTCTCAAATTCATACAGGGATACAAGTTAGAGTTTTATAGCACCCCTGTCCAACCCTCTTTCCCTCCCATGATGTATTTTTCCCAACAAGAGCACCATTTCATCTCCTCATTGATACAAACTCTACCAGAGAAAGGTGCTGTAAAAGTGTCATCCCCCCATGTGAATGGGTTTCTCAGTTGCATATTTTTCGTTGAAAAGTAAGTAAGCAAATTATTGACATTTGTATAGAACACAGAAATGCTAAAGCGTCTTAGAACTAACATCCAAGTGCTTGGTTAAAAATGGGGGACCTACTTAGTGTTAGAGACAAATTGCGTTGTCTTTAAAGACTTTCTAAAAAGAGGTCTATTCGTTTGAGATCTCATTGAGAAAGACACAGAGTTCCTGAGCTTGCATGCCAAGTAGGAAAGCTTCTGCCACCTCACTTAGCCTTCATTATTTTAAGCTTGATTACTAGATTGGCAGCCGATGATCTTAAGACACATCTAGAAACATGCCATGAAAAGGTCTTCGAAAATAATGAGGGCCAGCTCCATATAGTGCTTTGTGTACCATACACAAAGCTTGAAATGTTACCCTTTCAACAACAGGCAGCTAGTGAAGATCTCAAATGCTTTTTTGAAATGGGACGGAATTTGAGAATTTTTAAAAGCAGATGAGCTGTTGCACTCTGCAAAGATTGTAACTTTGATTGAAGATGTTTATGAATTCCTAAATAAAGTGCATTTTTTTTTTTTTTATCTTGGATAAAACCAAGACAACCCCTACTATATTCTTTAATGTCAAAAAGAATACATGGAAAAAAACGACTGAAGTGTTTTTAATAGCAAGAAGATGTAATATAATTAATTTGTTCAGAAAAACAGAGTTGACCATTAAATGAGATCCCATGATTTTTCACTTTCCTTACTAAGGATGAAAGAGGACCTAGATTAATAGGCCACCACAAATCATTCCAAAAGGAGATATCATTCCCAAATAGTATCATGCCTGTGTTCTCGGAATTTAACTTAAGACAATTTTTTTGCATCCAGATTGCAATATTTGCCAAGCAATTACTGAATTCAATCAACATCCAATGTAATTGATACGACAATCTGCTTATTGTTGGTGTAGGATATTACAGAAAAGAAGGGAGGCAGGTCACACTTCGTATTGAACGTGAAAGACTAAAATTGTTGGATAGTCTACTGTCATTTCAAGATGGAGGGAATCCATCGTTTGAGAGCTATCCTCCAAGAAGGAGACTGGATGGTTAGGTTAGTTTTAAAAGACGCCTACTTAATCGTCCCTATTTTTCCTTCTCATCAATGGTTTCTTCAATTCCTCTCACAGGGCCATTGTTACAAATTTAGAGTCCTCCCTTTTGGCCTCTCCTCTGCCCCATGGCGCTTCACAAAGATCATGAGGCCTTTTGTAGAGTCTCTTCAGGCCAGGGGTGTTCAGATGATCATCTATCTAGACAATATCATTATCATGGCCCAGTGTCCTCAGTTGGCCCTAACCCATTTACAGTGGACGATTCTCTTCCTTCAGAATCTGAGTGTCATCATAAATGTTACGAAATCAATCTTAATTCCCTCCCAACACCTGGAATTCCTGTATTTTCATTTAGACTCCCATCTGTCTCAACCAGTCTTGGAACCCCAAAAAGTCCGGAACATCAAGAAAGAGTTGAGGTCAGCTTTGGGCAATCAGACTGTATCCTTGAGGTCGATAGCTTGTCTAGTGGGACTGTTGGCATCATCAATCCACGCCATTGTTCCAGAACCCCTCCACTACCGCGCTCTTCAACTACTCAAAATTCAACATCTCTTCAAGGGTCTCAGCTACTTGGAACAGAGGAAGCCAGAATGGAAATGTCTTGCTGGTTAGACCGCATGAAAGCCTGGAAAGGCAGGCAATATTTGGATCGACTCCAGAGATCCTTACAGAGTACGATGCCAGCCGATGGGGTTGAGGGGCACGTGTGGTCCATTCTCCACGGAGGGTAGCTGGTCCAAAGCGGAACTGGATATCCATATCAACTGTTTAGAACTTCTAGCATTTTTTTTGCGATTTGGAGTCTCTCTCCGGAGAAGACTGATTGTTGCATTCTCCTTCATGTGGACAATATTTCCACAGTCTGATATGTAAAACACATTGGGTGGGAACAAATCTTGCCTGCTGGCAGAGAGAGCCAAGGATTTTCAGCACTTTTGTCTTTAACAATGAATATCAGTAATGGCAGAGTATCTCCCCGGCCAGTATAACACAACTGCAGATTGGCACTCTCGCCATCTACTTCACTTCAGAAACTGACTTCAACCAAAAGTCTTCCATACACTTCACCGATCTTAGATGCCATGCTCAGTGGATCTTTTTTTCATCTCGCCTCAGTCATCAGCTTCTGATTTTTTTCAGTTAGAGTTCGGATACAAAAGCCCAAGCCACAGATGTGTTTCTTCAGGACTGGTTCTCCTTCCTGAGTAATACCATGATGATTCCTAGGGTATTAGTACAGTTGAGATGCCAGGGGGCAGAGCTGATCTTAGTGACTCTACATTGAAGAGCGCAAGCTTGGTTTCCAATGGTCCTGGATCTGGTCTGTGCCAGCCCGGTTCTGATCATTTTCTGATGGAACCACCTCCTGGATCCATTTGGCCTACCACATCTCCAGATCCTGTTGGAACACCTCTCTGTGTTGGTTTGGAGAGTTTACGGAAAAGATGGAGTCTCCCAGACCTTTCGCAAGAGCCTAATGCTTTCATTGGTCAAGCCTGGTCTTCAGGAACACACAAGAGGTATGTTTCAGCATGAAGGTGCTGGTGTAATTGGTGCCATGAACAGAGTGCAGATCCAATTTGAGCACACTGTAGTTTGGTCGTACATTTTCTGTCTTAACTGGCCTCCGTTGTCATCATATTTTAACAATTTTAGGTCAGCTGTTTCGGCAGGTCATTTGCCAATTGATCGTAAACCTGTTGGCGAACATTCCGTGGTGTGCAGGTTATTGAGAGGTATTTGGATGGTGAAACCTCCTCAGCCAAAATATTCTGATTTGTGGGATGTTAAAGTTGTCCTGATGTTCTTGGAATCTTGTCCAGACAATAAATACCTATCAAGGAAAAAATTGTCAGCCAAATTAACCATGTTCTTATGTCTGATTTCATGTAAGTGAGTGTCTGACATGTGTGCTATAGATTTGGCAGAGAGACCTGAAGGTGTTGCCTTTTCTGTTTCTAAATGGACAAAATGTAATTCCAGGTCATTATCTTATCCAGTTTTTCCAGATAACTCTAAACTTTAATGTGTGAAGGCTTACAAGGTGAGTACCGCTGAGCTTCGTATGGATTAGAGAGGTCAGTTGCCTTTTAGACCGGTGGCATCTGCCACTTTAGCTAGATGGATGTGTTAGTTTGTGACTGAGACTGGTATTGATACCTCTGTTTTTGGTGCCCACTTCGCTAGATCAGTGATGGTTTTAAAATCATTTACTTTGGACAATATCTTAAGGGCGGCCGATTGGTCATCAGAGTCCACATTTAAGTGATTTTACCACAGACTGATTGTGGATGTTGCTTCTGTGGTGGTGGCTCAGCTTTAAACAAGCATAATCAGAGCCTCTGGTCCTATTCCTGACATAGAATAAAACATTTTCTAGCATTCGCGACAAGAATTGTCAATTCTATTAAGGACGTGGAGGCGAGGATAGTCCCACTCGCTTATTTACATTCATGTGTATATGAGTAAATTGTATGAGATATATATATATTTCCCAACATAATGTACATGATTATGTCATGACATTTCCTTTATATGGACCAGTGATTACAGCTTTGGTATTTTACTTCTTTTATTATTAAACAAGGACAAGTGATTCCCAGATCTTCGAGTCAGGCTCCTGTTGAGCCAGTTGTGCTTTTTACAGTAGATTATTGTTCCTGTCGTTATAGGGTCTCAGACTGTTTAACTGTTTTGATAAGATTGGAGCAAAGAAAGAGGAAGCTGTGTTATAGCTTGAAGGTCATATAGGGCTGTGGGCTCTATGGTTGGTATAGCTGACTATACAAGTGGTCATGGGAAATTTAGAGTTTTGAAAAGTTTTTTGACAAGACAAATTGTTAGATTTGTCAGGTCCATTGAAGAAAATCCTAGACCTAGCTATCCAATCTAAAGAAACTAACACCCCTCTGGATCCAGAAGTTGTGCTTGAATGGGCGCAGCAGGCTATCTGTCTTTTGGGCAATGCCAACTGCACCATGTCGACGGAACACAGGTGCTCCTTCTAAATACGCCTAGATCCCAAATTGGCAGAGTTAGCAACTAACAAGGCTGGTTCCTTAGCCAATGGTATGCTGTTTGATGACAAGTTTGTCAAGGATTTGGGCAAATATGTTGCGACTTTCACAGCTTTGGATAAAGCTCAATCCAATATCAAGAAAGTATTCAACAATGTTCTTATTGCCTGTGCCGGGCGCTTCAGAGGACGAGCACCAGGCCGTAGATTCCAGGCTTCCAGATTTGCTTCTCAAAGGAGCAGAGGAGGTTCCTCCGATTATCAGACCTTTATCCCCAATAGTTAGAGGACGTGCCGTTCCTCCAGAGGGTATCATGGAGGTGGTTCCACTCAAGACAGCAATACCCCAGGTAAGGATCATTCCTTTCTTGGAAGTAATTTCGGGGGTCAGGGTGCAGCTGTTTCTCCTGGCATGGCAAAGTATTACTCAAGATCCATGGGCGTTACAAACGGTCCAGGGTTTCCACCTAGAGTTTTACGCTTCTCCGGTTCAGAGGCTTCTTCCTCCTCCACTTTTTTCCCTTGCAGACTGCGCAATTATCAAAGAGGAAATTTTTGTGCTAATACAGAAAGGGGCAGTGGTACAGACTACACCTCATCCTCACAGGTTCGTAAGCACGATTTTCTCAGCGCAAAAGAAGGGAGGCGGTTCCCGCTTAGTATTACATTTCAAACATTTCAATTCATGGGTTGTATAGAGCCATTTCAAGATGGAGGGAATACACCTTCTCTGAAATATGTTAAGAGACGGAGATTGGATGGTATGGTTGCACCTCAAAGATGCATACCTTTCAGTACCGGTTTTCGCTCCCCACAGACGTTTTCTTCAATTCCAATAGGGGTCCCATTGGTTTGAATTGAACGCTCTTCCCTTCGGGCTGTCCTCAGCTCCTTGGTGTTTCACCAAACTTCTTCGACCGGTGGTCCAATTTTTGAGGGAACGAGATTTGAGACTTATCATATACCACAACGACATTCTAATTATGGCTCAGGACAAAGACACGATCCTTTGTCATCTCAATTGGACAGTCCACTTGTTACAAGATCTTGGGTTTGTCATTGATTCCCGAGAAATCCAGCATGGTGCCAGCACAGACTATCGAGTTCTCATGTTTTCAGATAGACTCTGTCAAAGCCCTGTTATTCCTTTCTTGAAGCAAACTGGATTTGATCAAGAAGGAGTTGAGGATAGCCTTTGCCTCTCCGACTATATCATTGAGGACATTGGCATGCCTAGTCGGCCTTCTTTCGTCGTCAATTAAAGCAATTTTTTCTGCTGCATTACAGGGCCCTTTAGAGGCTAAAGATTCTACATCTTCAGAAGGGTATTTAGTATTTAGAGTTGGTTCCGCTCACAGAGGAAGCCAAGACTGAAATATCTTGGTGGCTCTCCCACATGGATGCCTGGAACGGTAGGGCGATACTTACCTCCAGTCCAGACGTGCTAATAGAGTCGGATGCCATTCGGTGGGGCTGGGGGGCTCGTTGCGGCTCAGTTGAAACAGGGGGTCGTTGATCCCCGGAGGAATTGAATTATCACATAAATTGTCTGGAACTCTTAGCGGGGGCGTTTGCAATCAGATTACTTTCCCCTTGCAGAGTCCATTGTTGCATCCTCCTTTGGATGGACAATGTTTCCATGGTCAGGTATGTCAATTGCCAAGAAGGGACCAGATCTCGTCTATTAGCAGAGATCGCAAAGGATTTTTGACATTATTGTCTGCATCACCAGGTTTCGGTGATAGCGGAGTACATTCCGGGTCATTCCAATACGATGGCAGATTGGAATTCGCACTTCCTGCGGGATGGCAGCAACTGGAAGCTGAAACCGCAGATTTTCCATTCTCTTCAACAAACAAGTTCCGTGCTACTTCAGCTGGAGGCTAGATCCTCAGTCGATAGGGACAGATGCATTCCTTCAACCGTGGCTAGGGGATCTTCTTTATGCGTTTCCCGACTTTGCTATAATACCGGGTGTCCTGGATCCCGTGGGGTCAGAGATGAATGTCATAGGATTTTCTGTCCGACTTGGCTTCACAAGGTTTGGCTTACAGGACAATTAATAATTGTCGTTCTGCTCTTTCGGCTAGTCATTCTCATATTCAGGGTAGACTGGTAGGGGAACACCCTTTAATTTGTAAATTATTATAAAATAATTTGTATTGTCCTTCGTTTTCTTAGAAGTTTGCCTTCTAATGAGGACCTGTCTTGTAAGCAATTGTCAGCGAAACTGACAATGATACTATGTTTACTCTCTTGTAGAAGAGTTTCTGATGTCTAAGCTTTGGACTTATCAGGTAGAGTGTTTACTCCTAAAGGAGTATCTTTTTCCATTACCAGACATACTAAGACTTCATCAAAGTGTATTTCTTATCCGTCTTTTCCACATAATAAAAAACTATGGGCCAGATGGATCAATTGAGCAACACAGAGAATGGATGATGGACAGAAGATTACAAATCACTTGTGCTGACTCTGCCACAGTTCCCCTGGAGGGGAACGTGCGCCACTACTCGGCATGTCCATCTGAGTTCCAGTGTGGCTTGTGTCCAACCTAAGGCTCCAGCAGACCTGTCGGACCTGTCGGAGCCCCCGCGAAGTGCCTTCAGGCCCCGTGCAGTACACCAACACATCAGCCAGTTGCGGGCGGTGTGTTTTCCAGCAACAACGCTCGAGAAACCCAGGCTCCATTAGCCTGGAAAGGCTCAGCTCTGCACTGGCAGCCCCCCACAGGGAGAAACGAGAACTAACAGGTGAATGAACACTGCATTCGTGGGGGGGTAAAGCTCTCTCAGGACATTTTTCACAGCCTTCCTTAATGAGTGGAAGTAGATGTTATTTCATGGTCCGCAGGTCGCGCCAAGAACTTTCCCTCATCGGGCAGGAGCCCTTTAAATCTCACGTAGCGTGCCCGCTGATCGGGTCGCGCCAAGAACTTTCCCTCATCGGGAAGGAGCCCTTTAAATCTCACTAGCGCGCCCGTTGCTCGGGTCGCGCCAAGAACTTTCCCTCATCGGGCAGGAGCCCTTTAAATCTCACGTAGCGCGCCCGCTGCTCGGGTCGCGCCAAGAACTTTCCCTCATCGGGCAGGAGCCCTTTAAATCTCACGTAGCGCGCCCGTTGCTCGGGTCGCGCCAAGAACTTTCCCTCATCGGGCAGAAGCCCTTTAAATCTCACGTGGCGCGCCCGCTGCTCGGCTCGCGCCAATAATCTCACGTAGCGCGCCCGATGCTCGGGTCGCGCCAAGAACTTTCCCTCATCGGGCAGGAGCCCTTTAAATCTCACATAGCGCGCCCGCTGCTCGGGTCGCGCCAAGAACTTTCCCTCATCGGGCAGGAGCCCTTTAAATCTCACGTAGCGCGCCCGCTGCTCGGGTCGCGCCAAGAACTTTCCCTCATCGGGCAGGAGCCCTTTAAATCTCACGTAGCGCGCCCGCTGCTCGGGTCGCGCCAAGAACTTTCCCTCATCGGGCAGGAGCCCTTTAAATCTCACGTAGCGCGCCCGGGCAAAGCCCGGGCCAAGGGCGGGCACATCCTGCACCCGTCAGCGGCTGACAGAGGCTGGGCTGGGCTGGGCCACCCCCCTGACATCTACCACCCAAGTAGGCCCTATTGTACTTAGCCCCATTTGCTATTGCCAACTCTGTGACCTCAGTAAGCTGCTCTACTAAATCTGACACCTTATAGATCAACCTTGCACCAACATCAACACCAGATGGGCAAAAGGAAAGCAATAGAGGCTGGGGCCGTGGTCGTGCTAAAAGCCAAGCGAAAAAGGCATAAGCATGCAGCTAGCAACTGCGTCATGGATAGAATCGACTCTCTCCTGGGCAAATGCAATGGAATATTAACTAGCCCCCAGGGAAATAATTCTATTGAAACTGGGGGGAAGCCCACATCAATTAACAGGAAGGATGGTCCCATGAAAATCGCTGAGATTTTCGTGAAACGTGGACCACAAGTCACTGACACTACAGGGCAGGGCGAGAGTAGGAACGTTATCACCCATACCGCCCCTTCTCTAGTAGAAGACCTACCACTGGCCACCAACGATTCCATCCTGCTCAGTAACCGTTTTAATCCCTTAATCAACATCCCTGAATCACACAACATCAACCCAGGCACCCTGGCAGATGGGCCAGCAGCCACAAATATGCATTTTCCTCACGTAACCCCACAGCATATTGAATGCATACAAGTTCTAAAGAAGGAAGTTACAGAACTCAAGCATATGGTTAACTCCTTAATTGCAATAGTAAAACAGCTAACTCACACAAATAATACGGCCACCACAAACCTTGTCCAAATCCCAACCCTATCAGGCATCATAACAAACCCGCCCAACTTCTCAGCTTCTAGCCATGTCGGCCCCCTCCCCATCGGAGATAAGACCACGAACTCTTACCAGACACCCTTTTTCCACAATTCAGGCATAGGAAATCCACTAGACATCCATCATAAAACCCCCAAACCCATGAGCAACACTGCCTCAAAATACTCTGCACAACCTGCCACCGATCGGCCCCATTCAGGTAATATAGTTCTAATGGTTAACGTTCCCAAGTTAACCACACTGACACGCAAGGAAGGGGCAGACTCTATAAAAAACAAGGCAATCCATTGGATTCGCCATGTTAGAGGCTGCCGATCCATAATACACGAGGACCTAATTAATGTAGTACGACGGCCAGACCCGGGAACTCACTTTGACATCCTAAAACTGACACTCAAGGACGGGACCATGGTGAACAACCTGGTGGCCCTAGATGCAAGAACAAGCCCACCAGCACACTCACGCATCCAGTTTAAATACCCCAGGCCACCTACGCACCACGAGGAGTGCTTGAGTTACCACCCAGCAGAAAATGTATCCACTCTTGGTAAAAATTATTGACTCACAGCCTCACCTAAAATCCACGCAGGCAAACATTGCAACTTTCTAACATCCATCACCCCCAGATCTACCTTTTACCCCACCACTGTTTGTCCATGTATTCTCTCCCCTACCCATCACACTAAGACCACTGCCAGTCCACTGAGCAATCATGACAACGATGCACCTTTCATCTTGCAGGCGCATTGCCCACCAAACCAAGTGCTGCTGGCTAGGCCTGCAAGCACTCCCCGGATCAGGACCAGGTCAGTTCCAACAGAGGAACATCACCAACCACCCCAGGCCCCACGGGTAAACATTGGTATCAACCCACTTCTGCTCACTCAACCACATCTGCCAGACCAACCCCGACAGCCAACCATACAAACCCCAGGCATTTAGACAGGATAGTTCAGCCACTGACTGGGATACGACTTGTTTCATGGAACGTGGCAGGTCAGAAATCTATTCTTCCCCTTCCATCCTTCTCCTCCTTTATTGACGAACATGACATATGTCTCCTCCAAGAGACATGGTCACTCGACCCAGTTTTTCGAACAGGCTGTACAAACTTCCACATCCCCGCTGTGGCCAGCACGAGAGGCAGGCCCTCAGGGGGTCTGACCATCTGGAGCAAAACATCACTTAGCTGCCATATATCACAGCTACCTACCGACTCTCCCGACCTGTTAGGCCTTCGTCTATCCTTTGGGCCTGACTCTGTGGTGAACATCTTTAATATCTACACTCGAGGGGTCGGGGGGGGTCAAGTCTCCAAAACCCTCTGCGCCCTCGTAGCCCTCTTACAAAACAATCCCCGCCATCACAAAACCATTGTGGCTGGGGACTTCAACGTCACATTCGAACCCCTTGACTGGGACGATCTCAGGTCCACTAACGAAGAGGATCAAGCCTGGTCCATCCCCGCCCTGTCAATCCCACCCATCAAGAGATGGACACAGGTCGCTATCCAGGTCAAATCACTGACCATGGAGTTCGGGCTCAGGGCATTAAATGGCAGAACCAAATCAGATACCAATGGCAGTCACACATTCAACAAAACCAATCACACCAGCAGAATCGACTATTGTCTATTCGATATAAGACTATGGCCTCTAGTCATCGACATGACAATCGTTGAAAGGACTGAAAGTGATCACAACCCTCTCTCTGTCCACACATTAGCTCTAGGTAATCTCCCATCCACGTCTAACCCCCCAGCAGTAGCACCCGAGGGTATTAGCCTGGCCAACAATAAACAACACTTAAAATGGGACAAGGTCGTGGCTCGGCCCGCACTCATCAACGCTGCCAATAACACTCTAAAATCCACACTAATGGGCCTAGAGGCAGGTCCTGCAATTCCCCACCAGGAAATAAGCCTAATTCACACCTCCTGCTTTAGGGATATCGCAGCCCACTTCTCAGTACCCCCAGCCCACGATGACAAACGACCCATAGGTAGGCACCGCTGGTTCAACAAAACGTGTTGGTCCCTAAACAAGCGCTTAGTTCAAGCCATTAAATCCAAGGACCCCACCGCCATCCGCGTAGCTAGGAAGTCCTATAAATCTGCAATACGCATAGCCAAGCGTGACCAAGATAATAAATGGTGGACAGCACTCAGTGACGCTGTGCGCGAGAGGAACCATAGTCTGTTCTGGTCCCTGGCAGCGCGAGGCCCAGAAACCAGTGGTTTGGACATCACAACCAATATTGCCCCGAAAGACTGGGTAGTTCACTTTAGTAGCCTGTACTCCCCAGTTCATGATAGCCCCATCCCTGTTTGCACGGGCCTCCACCTAAATCACTCATCAGCACCCGCCACCGCAGCGCCCCTGTTGTTTTCCCAAAGTGACATAACCTATTCTCTAAGCACCTTAAAATGCGGCAGGGCTCCTGGATCAGACTGCGTCCCAGCAGACCTGTTCTCAACAGACCTAGCATCCTGGTCAAGATACCTCACCATTATAGCTAACGCAATAGCCTCTGGGGCGCCAATTCCAGAGTCCTGGAAAGCGGCTATTGTTATTCCAATCTTTAAAAAGGGCGACAGATCACTTCCTTGCAACTATAGACCTATTAGCCTAATTGACTGTGTCCAAAAAGTCTTCTGCCACTGCCTCCTAGGAAAGATCGAAGAATAGATGACTGAACGCGATATCCTTAGCCCCCTCCAAGCCGGTTTCCGGAAGAAAATTTCCACCACTGATCAAGCCCTCAGATTCCTATTATTATATTGGAAAACAGTGTTCATTGGTAAAGGCAGCCTTTACGTAGCTTTTGTGGACCTCAAATCTGCTTTTGACCTAGTACCTCGCAACAAACTTTGGGACACTCTCTTTCGGATGGGAATCCTGGAGCACATTCTTGCCATTCTGATTTGACTCCACGAGGACAACTATGCACAAGTCAGGTGGGGCAACAAGGGCCAATTAACTGATAGAATCCACGTTTCCCGGGGTGTGCGGCAAGGGTGCGTACTTGCCCCGACCCTCTTTTCCCTGTATATCAATGAAATCGTTCCCTCCCTCCTCAGACTGCAGGCTGACGCACCTTCACTTGGCACACAAAAAATCCCAGTCTTACTCTTTGCCGATGACACTCTTCTGATATCCAAGACCCCTAGTGGTCTAAGGAAACTCCTTGCGTGCTTCGAACATTTCTGCTCATCACAGGGACTCGAAATCAACGCCTCGAAAACAAAACTAATGACCCTCAACCCCCACAGATCTTTTAAAGGGAAGTTTACTTTAGAGGGCTCCACACTTGAGAAGGTGGGCATTTTCAGCTACCTGGGCATAACATTCACTGACAACATGTCTTGGAAACCACACATAGGGAAACAAGCCCTAAAACTAAAACAAACAACAGGGGTACTACTAAAAAAGTTTCACCTCTCACACACAAAACCAATTCGCCCAGCATTACAGTTATACGAAGCCCAGGCCGTTTCCTCAGCGCTTTACGGAGCTGAACTATGGGGCTATACCAAAACCCAAGACTTAACCACCGCTGAAAACAACTTCCTAAGAAACCTTGTGTCCCTTCCGCTAAGCACCCCACTGTTCCCCCTTTTCAAGGATCTCGCTATCAAACGCATTGGACACAAAGCCCGCCTGCGACCTCTGCTGTACTGGCGGCGTCTCTGGACCACTCCGGAGCTCGACACCTTCACTGAAGCTCTACAGGTCGTCCCGTGCTTCCCATGCCACTGGATTCAAGCTAGCCTCGCTGATGAGGGGTGAAACCCCGAAACCGGTCCCAGGATGTTTGTTTCCAGTCCAGGGAAGACCTGGCCTAGCAGTTCGGGCTGGACTGTTCCCATGGGGAACAGGGTCAAGACTGATTTGCATATGGCTGGGTCCAAACTGGAATGGCATGGGCAGCAAAAAAACGATGGATTAAACCCAGATCTGTGACTGGGGGTGAATGTTTGACAATGTTCAGCATTCCGTCCATCACTTGTTGTTTTTGCATTTGTCGCCCTAAGTGGGAAGGGTATGCCCAGACGTGGGTCCCGTGCTTCCCATGCCACTGGATTCAAGCTAGCCTGGCTGATGAGGGGTGAAACCCCGAAACCGGTCCCAGGATGTTTGTTTCCAGTCCAGGGAAGACCTGGCCTAGCAGTTCGGGCTGGACTGTTCCCATGGGGAACAGGGTCAAGACTGATTTGCATATGGCTGGGTCCAAACTGGAATGGCATGGGCAGCAAAAAAACGATGGATTAAACCCAGATCTGTGACTGGGGGTGAATGTTTGACAATGTTCAGCATTCCGTCCATCACTTGTTGTTTTTGCATTTGTCGCCCTAAGTGGGAAGGGTATGCCCAGACGTGGGTCCCGTGCTTCCCATGCCACTGGATTCAAGCTAGCCTAGCTGATGAGGGGTGAAACTCCGAAACCGGTCCCAGGATGTTTGTTTCCAGTCCAGGGAAGACCTGGCCTAGCAGTTCGGGCTGGACTGTTCCCATGGGGAACAGGGTCAAGACTGATTTGCATATGGCTGGGTCCAAACTGGAATGGCATGGGCAGCAACAAAACGATGGATTAAACCCAGATCTGTGACTGGGGGTGAATGTTTGACAATGTTCAGCATTCCGTCCATCACTTGTTGTTTTTGCATTTGTCGCCCTAAGTGGGAAGGGTATGCCCAGACGTGGGTCCCGTGCTTCCCATGCCACTGGATTCAAGCTAGCCTGGCTGATGAGGGGTGAAACCCCGAAACCGGTCCCAGGATGTTTGTTTCCAGTCCAGGGAAGACCTGGCCTAGCAGTTCGGGCTGGACTGTTCCCATGGGGAACAGGGTCAAGACTGATTTGCATATGGCTGGGTCCAAACTGGAATGGCATGGGCAGCAAAAAAACGATGGATTAAACCCAGATCTGTGACTGGGGGTGAATGTTTGACAATGTTCAGCATTCCGTCCATCACTTGTTGTTTTGCGAAACCCCGAAACCGGTCCCAGGATGTTTGTTTCCAGTCCAGGGAAGAGTCCCCTGGACATTGCTAGTCCTATTCAGGCTTGCAAACCTTGGTCTCCGTCTATTGCATATGCAAGGCTTGTTGGTGGTTTTCCAGCACCACTAACTGACTGCATCTCGACCGCCGATGTGGAACATCACTTGCATCACTTCTGGGACTTCTCTTCACCTCCTGTGCTGCATTGCTGACCTTCTTCGTCCACTGTCGACCTGGTCCTTCATCCACAGAAGGGTGGGTAGTTGCTCCTGCCAGAACCGGACACTACATCACAAACTGGACTTGGTCCCCTTGCCTTGTAGGTCCTCTTCTGTCAGGATCACCCTTTGGGTTTTTGTAGTCTTGGTTGGGTCTTGCATAATCCTTTTCCAAAGTTCTTCAGCTGGTTTTGGGGAAAACCAGGTACTTACCTCAGCTCTCCTGGTCGCTGGGGGTCACTCTGCTACTCACCTCTTGGGGTTCCTAGTTCCTCCAGCTCCCTTCTACTAATTCTGCTTCCTTGGGTGGGGGACTGCCTTTCACATTACACTTGTTAGTATATGGATTGGCCCTCCCCTAGGGCCTTCACTGTTGACTTTCTATGCTCTTTACTGATTGCTAATGTGTATATAACAGTGTGTTTACTTACCTCAGTTTGGGAGATTGCCTATTCAGCATTTTAGTATTTGTGTTACTATAATAAAGTACCTTTATTTTAGTAACACTGTGTAGTCCTTTCATGTGTGATAGTGCTGTGTGACTATAGTAGTATTGCATAAGATCTCCTAGATAAGTCTTGGCTGCTCTTCCACAGATACCTCTAGAGAGCCCTGGCTTCCTAGACACTGCCTACACTTCACTAATAGGGGCTACCTGGACCAGGTTTAGGGTGATAACACCATAGGTGTCCACCACACACCAGGGCAGCTTCCTACAGTGGTGGTGCAGCGGTGGGATAAGACACTTGCAATTGCCTTACCATTTGTCAGTAGCCACTTTCCACAGGAAAGACCATTACTAGTTGTTAGGTACACACTGCACTTAGAAATCAGGTTTTCTAGTCTCCTAGTTTGGCTAAGTAAGGGGTCTATCATATCCCTTGCTCTAAACTTTTCTAGGGAGCCTAGTTGTTAGAGTAGTCAGGTGCACCCACATCTCTCTAGCAATATGTCTTCAGTAGAGCACACCTCTCAGGCCCCAGATTCTCACTATGAGAGTCTTAATTTCCAAGACTTGAGGGAGATGTGTGCTTCTAGAAAATTAAAGACAGGAAGAAATCCCAATGAAAGTCTACTTCTGGATTTACTCCTCCAGGCTTACCAGGACAATGCAGGTAGCCAGGAGGAGGCGAAAGTTGAAACTGACCCTCCCATCCTAGACAGGGTAGATTTATGCTACAGTGAGGGGATCAGGAAGAATCTGGGGAAAACCACAGCCATTTTAGGACACTGCAGGTAGTGAAAAGGGGGGGGGGGGAATTCCAGTAGGCCCATCTTTACTCCTAGAAGGTTGGTTCAGAGAGTTACCAGAAAGAGGTATAGGTCCTCCTTTGTCAATACCCATTTCTCCTCAGTATCTGAGGGGCCCCACTGCTCCAGCTCAGGGGAAGATTCCTAAGATAGGGAGCTTAGGAAAATGAGTTTGGAGGAGGCAAAGGTGAGGCTGCAGCAACAACATCTAGCCCTAGATAGGGAGGCCTTAGCAGTGGTAAGGGAGAGACAGTATTTGGGGTTAGCTCCCCATGGTGGGGAGGACTCCCATGATTCTAGGAACTTGAGCAGGATAGTCCTACCTTACAAGGTTGGAGATAACATTCATAATGGTTCACTGCTTTGGAGAGGGCCTGTAAAGTACAGAAGGACCCCAAAGACAGTGGGCAGCAATCTTGTGGCTCTCCTTCTCTGACAAAGGCAGAGACAAACGATGCAGATGATTATACATCACTCAAAAATGCACTTTTAGATGGTTTTGGCCTAACCACTAAACAATACAGGATTAAGTTCAGGGAAACCAAAATGGAGTCCTCCAAAGATTGGATAGATTTTGTGGACTGCTCTGTTAAAGCTCTGGAAGGCGGGTTGCACCGGAGCAAATTTAGTGACTACCAGGGCTTATACAATCTAATTCTGAGAGAGCACATTTTGAATAACTGTATATCAGCTGCTTCAGTACCTGGTGGACTCTGATCTGACTTCTCACCAAGAATTGGGGAAGAAGGCAGACAAATGGGTCCGCACCAGAGTGAGTATAAAGACTAACACGGGGGTGACCACAAAAAGAGGGAAGCAGGTAAGCATCGGGACAAGGGTGGGGACAAACATAAAACTAAACAGTCTTCATCAGGCCCACAAAACTCTTCTTGGGGGGGGTGGGACTAAATCCTCTTCCTCAACTTTTATGAAACCTTGGTGCTACATTTGTAAGCAAAAAGGCCATAGGGCAGGTGACAGCACCTGTCCTAAGAAGGGCACCAACCCCCCTACCACTAATAATACTACTTCTACCTCTAGAGTGCCCCTAGCAATAGCAGTGGTAACAGTAATGGTAGTAATCAATCCAAACATGTAGCTGGGCTCACCTTGGGGACTGTGGTGGGCTCTGGGCTAGTCAGGGAGACCACTGATGCTGTATTGGTCTCTGATTGGGGCATTGACTTTGCTACCCTAGCTGCCTGTCCCCTTAATATGGGTAAGTACAGGCAGTACCCCTTAATAAATGGTGCTGAGGCATACAGGGACGCAGGTGCCAGTGTCACTATGATGACTGAAAAACTGGTGTCACCTGAGCAACACCTACTTGGTCACACGTACCAAGTGAGTGATGCTCACAATAACACTTTGTGCCACCCCATGGCAGTTATTGACTTTAGCTGAGGGGTGGGTTACTGGCCCTAAAACTGTTTAGTGTCCTCTGATCTACCTGTAGTGTCTGCTAGGTAATGACTTGGAGACTACAGCTTAGGCTGAAGTGGAGTTGGAGTCCCAGGCAGCAGTGCTGGGTATCAATTGTGAATATCACTTTGCCCAGACCAGAGGACAAGCCAAAAAGGGAAGAGGAAGCACTGACATCTGGAACAATGGCCAAGAAGTGGAGACAAGGTAAAAAGTTACCCCCTCCTTCACCTTCCAGTGAAGATTCTACTCCTGAGGGAGAGGAATCTACTTCTTGGGTGGAACCTGCACCAGAGGAGCTCAAAGTTGACACAGCTGAGCTCTTGGGTGCAGAGGGGCCCACCAAGGAGGAACTTGGTATAGAACAGAAACCCTGTCCCACACTGGAAAGCTTAAAACAGCAAGATGCAGCATAAGGGGCAGGGGATGTCAGTGGCACCCATAGGGTATACTGGGATAACAGCCTCCCTTACTCAGAAGCAAGGGACCCTAAACCTTGTTCCACCATGAGACTGGTCATCCCTCTGAATTTCAGGGAGTTCCTGTTACCTCTTGCACATAACATTCCCCTTGCAGGCCAATTGTGGCAAAGCAAGACCTGGGACAGGCTTGTCCCTCACTTTTACTGGGCCCACATGTCTGAAGACACCAAGGAGTCTTGTCACTCCTGTGACACCTGCCATGCCAGTGGCAAGGCAGGTGACACCCCAAAGGCCCCCTTAATTCCACTACCAGTGGTTTGGGTACCGTTTAAGAGGGTTAGGGTGGATATTGTTGGCTCCCTGGACCCTCCAACAGCCTCTGGAAATAGATTTATACTGGTGGTGGTGGAACATGCCACCAGGTATCCAGAGGCCATTCCTCTTAGGACCACTACAGCTCCTGCAGTGGTCAAAGCCCTCCTGGGAGGGTTTTTCTAAAGAGGTAGTATCAGACAGAGGTGAAAACTTCATTTCTGCTTACCTTAAAGCCATGTGAAAGGAGTGTGCTGTCACTTATAAATTCACCACTCCTTATCACCCTCAAACCAATGGATTAGTTGAGAGGTTTAACAAAGCCCTCAAGGACCTGATAATGGGACTCTTAGAGAAACTCAGAAGGAGGTGGAATGTCCTGTTACCTTGCCTCCTCTTTGCCTATAGGGGGGTTTCTCAAAAGGGAGTTGGCTACAGCCCCTTTGAACTTTTGTTTGGACACCTTGTTAGGGGTCCCCTTGCTCTTGAGTAAGGAGGCTGGGAGTACCCTGTTAAGCCTCCAAAATGGGACATTGTGGACTATGTATTAGGCCTCAGATCTAGGATGGTCGAATACATGAAGAGGGCTTCCAAAAAACTTCAGGTCAGCCAAGAATTGCAAAAGCAATAGCATGACCAGAAGGCTGTGCTGATTATTTACCAGCCATGACAGAAGGTGTGGGTCCTTGAACCTGTGGCTCCCAGGGTACTCCAAGATAAATGTAGTGAACCACACACTATTGTGGAGAGAAAGGGTGAGGTCACCTATCTGGTTGACCTAGGTACTCCTAAAAGCCCCACAGGGTGCTTCAAGTGAACCGCCCGAAGCCCTATTATGATAGAGCTGACATTACCTTGCTCATGGCAACTGATGAGGGACAGGAAGAAAAGAGTGACCCTCTCCCTGACCTCTTCTCCCACAATACAGTGAATGGCTCTGTAGATGGAGTTGTGCTTGCAGACTGCCTCTCGGAGCCACAAAAGAATGATTGTAGAAATCTCCTAGGAAATTTCTCTGAACTGTTCTCTCTGACTCCTGGTCAAACTACACTGTGTGAACACACCATTGACACAGTTGACAGCCTGCCTCAAAAGTAAAATACATACAGGCAGCCTAATCATGTCAAAACAGAGGTGCAAAAGATGTTATACCTAGGAGTTATTGAGCCTTCAGACAGCCCCTGAACTAGTCCTCTAGTGCTGGTCACAAAGCCCCACTGTCAAAATGGTAAAAGAGAGATGAGGTTTTGTGTAACCTACAGAGGCCTCAATACTGTAACCAAAATAAATGCTCATCCTATCCCTAGGGCAGATGAGCTCATAGATACACTGGCTTCTGCCAAGTATTGAGCGCCTTTGACCTGCCTGCTGGCTAATGACAGATCAGGTTGTCAAAGGATGCCAAACCAAAAACTGCATTCTCCACTGCTAGTGGGCACTATTACAGGCCATGTGCTCTGCTCCTATACTAAGAAGCCATGATTACTCCAAGCAATTTATTGTGCAGACAGATGCTTCTGAGGTAGGGGTAGGGGCAGTACTGTCTTGACTTCATGAAGAGGGCCAGGACCAACCTGTGGCTTTCATAAGCAGACGGTTGACCCCCCAGGGAAAAGCATTGGTCAGCTATAGAGAGGGAGGCCTTTACTGTGGTCTGGGCTTTGAAGAAGCTGAGATCATACTTGTTTGGCACTCCTTTCCTTGTTCAAACAGACCACAATCCCCTCCTATGGCTAAAGAAAAAGAAAGGTGAAATTCCCAAACTTTTGTGGTGGTCCATATCCCTACAGGGAATGGACTATACTGTGGAACATAGACCTGGGAGTAACCACTCCAATGCAGATGGACTCCAGATATTTCCACTTAGACAATGAAGACTCAACTGGGCAAGGTTAGTCTCATTGTTCTTCATTTGGGGGGTGGGTTGTGTAGGAAAGTACCATATTTTTCACATGGTTACCCTCAATTTTTCCCTACTGTCAGTATGCTTTGACTGTTTTCACTGGGATCCTGCTAACCAAGACCCCAGTGATTGTGCTCTCTCCCTCTAACTTTGGTTGCTTAGGACTTTTACACACAATACAAATTGGCATACTAGTGCCCCCTTGTAAGTCCCTAGTATTTGGAACTTAGGGATCCAGGGCATTGGGGCATCCGGGGTTCCCCATGGGCTGCAGCATGTATTGTGCCATCCACGGGAGCCCATGCAGACCTGCAGACCTACCATTACAGCCTGTGTGAAAAGATGCATACACTCTTTCACTACAGGTCACTGCAAGTCACCCCTATGGTAGGTCCTCCTAGCCTAGCCGGCAGGGTACAGGTACCCCTGCATGAGCAGAGGTACCCCTATGAACTCCAGCTCCATTGCACTGGACTTCATAAGTTTAGGCATGCCATTTTGCCCATGTACTGGACACAGGTCACCTGTGTCCAGCTACATAATGGTAACTCCAAACCTGGGCATGTTTGGTATCAAACATGTCTGAACCATACCCCAATACTGTTGCCAGTATTGGTTGTATGATTCCATGCACTCCGGGGGCTCTCGAGAGGACCCCAAGCATTGCTCCTACCAGTCTTCTGGGGTTTTCGGGGCAGCCCGCGCTGCTGCCCTCCCTCCACTAGGTTTCTGACCTTCTGCTGCTTGACCAGCTCAGGCAGAGGAAGACAGAACAAACAATTTTCTATGGGTGAGGGAGGTAACACCCTCTCTCTTGGAAATAAGTGTTACATGGCTTGGGAGAGGTGGTCCCAAGATCTCCTCCAGGTGGCCACTTGATTCTGTCATCTTAAATCCAAGGTGGGCAGAGGCACCTAGGAGCATCTGAGTGGCCAGGTCAGGTAGGTGACGTTGGATCCTGCATCACAGGTGGTGGTCTGGAGTGGTCTCCTTGGTCCTCTCTACCAGCTTTCCAACTTAGGAGACGGTAATTTCTTGCCTTTCCTTACAGCATAGTACCCCTGTGCACTGTGACTCTTGCAGCTACCAAGGCTTGTATGCTCCTCTTCCAAGAGACCTTCAGGCTCTGTGTAGTCTTGGCATCCAGAACTCTTTTCTGCAAAGCACAGTCTCCTGCCTGCTGCTCCAGCGACGTGGGATTCTTCTTCAGATGTCCTGAGTGGGCCTCCCGGCGACTCATGTGCTTGCTGCCAGTGGGTTGCCAGTGGGGTCTGTCTCCTCTTCTTGTGACTTTCCCAGCTGATGAGGGTCACCCCGGACTCCGCTCCTGGGATTGAGTCCCCTGGATCTTGCTGGTCCTCTTTAGCCTTGCAAACCTTCTTTCCCGTCTCTTGCATCTGCCAAGGCTTGTTTGTGTTTTTCCAGCACCACTAACCAACTGCATCTCGACCGCCGACGTGGAACATCACTTGCATCACTTCTGAGACTTCTCTTCATCTTCTGTGCTGCACTGCTGACCATCAACCTTGTCCTGCATCCACAGAAGGGTGGGTAGTGACTCCTGCCACAACCGGACACTCCATCACAAACTGGACGTAGTACCCTTCCTTTGCAGGTTCTCTTCTGTCAAGATCCACCTTTGGGTTCTTCCAGTCTTGGTTGTGTCTTGCATCATCCTTTTCCAAAGTCCTCCAATTGGTTTGGGGGGAGAACCAAGTACTTACCTCTGCTATCCTGGTTGCTGGAGGTCGCTGTGGTACTCACCTCTTCGGGTTCCTAGTTCCTCCAGCTCCCTTCTACTGATTCCACTTCCTTGGGTGGGGGACTGCCTTTCACATTCCACTTTTTTAGTATATGGTGTGGCCCTCCCCTAGTGCTTTCACTGTTGACCTATACTTTTACCAATGCCTATTGCTTTCTATGTTCTTTACTGATTGCTAATGTGTATATAATAGTGTGTTTACTTGCCTCCCGTTGGGGTATTGCCTATTCAATATTCTAGTAATTGTGTTACTATAATAAAGTACCTTGTTTTTGTAACACTGTGCGGCTCTTTCATGTGTGATAGTGCTGTGTGACTATAGTGGTATTGCATATGATTTGCATGTCTCCTAGATAAGTCTTGGATGCTCATCCACAGCTACCTCTTAAGAGCCCTGGCTTCCTAGACACTGCCTACCCTTCACTAATGGGATACCTGGACCTGGTATAGGGTGATTTGATTACACCATAGATGTCCAGACACACAACAGGCCAGCTTCCTACAGCAGTAATCCAACAAAATAATTTTATGATCCTTTAAATAGCCTTACAAAGCAGGACTTTCTTAAGATCCTATAGAAGCCTCTAACACTCAGGGGGTCATTCTGACCCCTAAGCTGGCGGTGCTCCGCCGGGCATTCTGACCGCGGCGGTACAGCGCGGCCAGAAACGGAAAGTCGGCGGTGTACCGCCGACTTTCTGCTGCCCATGGGAATCCGCCATGGCGGCGCAGCTTGCTGCGCCGCCATGGGGATTCCGACCCCCTCACCGCCATCCTGTTCCTGGCGGTTCTGCCCGCCAGGAACAGGATGGCGGTGAGGGGTGTCGTGGGGCCCCTGCAGTGCCCATGCCAATGGCATGGGCACTGCAGGGGCCCCCGTAAGAGGGCCCCACTTTGTATTTCAGTGTCTGCTTTGCAGACACTGAAATACGCGACGGGTGCCACTGCCGGCATCCTCATGGAGGGGTGTTTCCCACTGGGCTGGCGGGCGGCCTTTTGGCGGTCGCCCGCCAGCCCAGTGGGAAACCCAGAATACCCGCGGCGGTCTTTTGACCGCGCAGCGGTATTCTGGCGGTTCCCTCCAGGCGGGCGGCTCCCGCCGCCCGCCGGGGTCAGAATGACCCCCATATTTTGCAAACTGCAAGACTCTTTTTTACCACTGTCTCAAACTTATTAATCTCTTCCAGACATCGCATCAGTACCGAGCTCTTGTAAACATGCCAAAGTTATTCTCCTCCTGTAGAAACCCTCTTTAGAAGCCTCTAAACAGTAAAACTTTCACCCCATCTGTAGGAAAGTACCATCTTGCCTGGCATGTTACCCCCATTTTTCACTGTATATATGTTGTTTTAGTTGTATGTGTCACTGGGACCCTGCTAGTCAGGGCCCCAGTGCTCATAAGTGTGCCTGAATGTGTTACCTGTGTTATGACTAACTGTCTCACTGAGGCTCTGCTAATCAGAACCTCAGTGGTTATTCTCTCTCATTTCTTTCAAATTGTCACTAACAGGCTAGTGACCAATTTTACCAATTTACATTGGCTTACTGGAACACCCTTATAATTCCCTAGTATATAGTACTGAGGTACCCAGGGTATTGGGGTTCCAGGAGATCCCTATGGGCTGCAGCATTTCTTTTGCCACCCATAGGGAGCTCTGACAATTCTTACACAGGCCTGCCACTGCAGCCTGAGTGAAATAACGTCCACGTTATTTCACAGCCATTTTACACTGCACTTAAGTAACTTATAAGTCACCTATATGTCTAACCTTTACCTGGTAAAGGTTAGGTGCAAAGTTACTTAGTGTGAGGGCACCCTGGCACTAGCCAAGGTGCCCCCACATTGTTCAGGGCCAATTCCCCGGACTTTGTGAGTGCGGGGACACCATTACACGTGTGCACTACATATAGGTCACTACCTATATGTAGCTTCACAATGGTAACTCCGAATATGGCCATGTAACATGTCTATGATCATGGAGTTGCCCCCTCTATGCCATCCTGGCATAGTTGGCACAATCCCATAATCCCAGTGGTCTGTAGCACAAACCCTGGTACTGCCAAACTGCCTTTCCCGGGGTTTCACTGCAGCTGCTGCTGCTGCCAACCCCTCAGACAGGCTTCTGCCCTCCTGGGGTCCAGCCAGGCCTGGCCCAGGATGGCAGAACAAAGGACTTCCTCTGAGAGAGGGTATTACACCCTCTCCCTTTGGAAAATGGTGTGAAGGCAGGGGAGGAGTAGCCTCCCCCAGCCTCTGGAAATGCTTTCATGGGCACACATGGTGCCCATTTCTGCATAAGCCAGTCTACACCGGTTCAGGGACCCCTTAGCCCTGCTCTGGCGCGAAACTGGACAAAGGAAAGGGGAGTGACCACTCCCCTGACCTGTACCTCCCCTGGGAGGTGCCCAGAGCTCCTCCAGTGTGCTCCAGACCTCTGCCATCTTGGAAACAGAGGTGCTGCTGGCACACTGGACTGCTCTGAGTGGCCAGTGCCAGCAGGTGACGTCAGAGACTCCTTCTGATAGGCTCCTTCAGGTGTTGCTAGCCTATCTTCTCTCCTAAGTAGCCAAACCCTCTTTTCTGGCTATTTAGGGTCTCTGTCTTTGGGGATTCAGTAGATAACGAATGCAAGAGCTCATCTGAGTTCCTCTGCATCTCTCTCTTCACCTTCTGCCAAGGAATCGACTGCTGACCGCACTGGAAGCCTGCAAAACTGCAACAAAGTAGCAAAGACGACTACTGCAACTCTGTAACGCTGATCCTGCCGCCTTCTCGACTGCTTTCCTTGTGGTGCATGCTGTGGGGGTAGTCTGCCTCCTCTCTGCACTAGAAGCTACGAAGAAATCTCCTGTGGGTCGACGGAATCGTCCCCCTGCAACCGCAGGCACCAAAGAACTGCATCACCAGTACCCTGGGTCTCCTCTCAGCACGACGAGCGAGGTCCCTTGAATCCAGCAACTCTGTCCAAGTGACTCACACAGTCCAGTGACTCTTCAGTCCAAGTTTGGTGGAGGTAAGTCCTTGCCTCCCCACGCCAGACTGCATTGCTGGGAACCGCGACTTTTGCAGCTACTCTGGCCTCCGTGCACTTCCGGCAGAAATCCTTTGTACACAGTCCAGCCTGGGTCCACGGCACTCTAACCTGCATTGCACGACCTCCTAAATTGTTCTCCGGCGACGTGGGACTCCTTTGTGCGACTTCGGGTGAGCACCGTTTCACGCATCCTCGTAGTGCCTGTTTCTGGCACTTCTGCGGGTGCTGCCTGCTGCTGAGAGGGCTCCTTGTCTTGCTCAATGCGCCCTCTGTCCCCAGACGCAATTGGCGACATCCTGGTCCCTCCTGGGCCACAGCAGCATCCAAAAACACTAACCGCACGATTTGCAGCTAGCAAGGCTTGTAGGCAGTCTTTCGGTGGGAAAACACTTCTGCACGACTCTCCACGGCGTGAGGGATCCGTCCCCCAAAGGGGAAGTCTCTAGCCCTTGTCGTTCCTGCAGAAAGCACAGCTTCTACTGTCCAGTAGCAGCTTCTTTGCATCCACAGCTGGCATTTCCTGGGCATCTGCCCATCTCCGACTTACCTGTGACTTTTGGACTTGGTCCCCTTGTTCCACAGGTACCCTCGACTGGAAATCCATCGTTGTTGCATTGTTGGTTTGTGTCTTTCCTGCAGAATTCCCCTATCACGACTTCTATGTCCTTTGGGGAATTTTAGTGCACTTTGCCCTCACTTTTCAGGGTCTTGGGGTGGGCTATTTTTCTAACCCTTACTATTTTCTAATAGTCCCAGCGACCCTCTACAAGGTCACATAGGTTTGGGGTCCATTCGTGGTTCGCATTCCACTTTTGGAGTATATGGTTTGTGTTGCCCCTATCCCTATGTGTCCCCATTGCATCCTATTGTAACTATACATTGTTTGCACTGTTTTCTAATACTATTACTGCATATTTTGGTATTGTGTACATATATCTTGTGTATATTTGCTATCCTCATACTGAGGGTACTCACTGAGATACTTTTGGCATATTGTCATAAAAATAAAGTACCTTTATTTTTAGTATATCTGTGTATTGTGTTTTCTTATGATATTGTGCATATGACACTAGTGGTACTGTAGGAGCTTCACTCGTCTCCTAGTTCAGCCTAAGCTGCTCTGCTAAGCTACCATTATCTATCAGCCTATGCTGCTAGACACCCTATACACTAATAAGGGATAACTGGGCCTGGTGCAAGGTGCAAGTACCCCTAGGTACTCACTACAAGCCAGTCCAGCCTCCTACATTGGTTGTGCAGCGGTGGGATAAGTGCTTTGCGACTACTTACCACTCTTGTTATTGTACTTTTCATAAGACAAAAATATACAAAACAAGTTCAGTGTATGTACACCTAACCAAAAAGTTTTGCATTTCTTTTCTCACCTCTTTTCTAAAGTGCTGAAAAGTACCTCTAAACTTTCTAAAAAGTTCTTAAAAGTTTAAAAAGTTTTTTTCTGTCTTTCTAAAAAGTTCTGAAAACTTTTTTCTCTTTTTCTATCACTTTAACTCGTTCTAAAAATGTCTGGCACAGGCCAAAATGTTGATCTGTCCTAACTTGCATATGACCACCTTAGCTGGAAAGGAGCAAGGAGTCTCTGTGTAGAAAGAGGTTTGAGTGTAGGGAATAATCCTTCCTTGGAATTATTGCTTAACATGCTTAGAGAACAAGATAAGGCCACAAGGGCCCCATCTGTTGAAAAAGTAGCCAATGGTTCCCAATCTGATCCAGGGACTCCCCTAGGAAAAGATTCAGGAAAGAAACTTCATAGCCTGCCCATAATGATGAAGAGGTACACCATACAGAAAGTGTTATCTCACATCATAGCAAAAGTATTGTTTCTCACCACAGTAGAAGTGATGTTTCTGTTAACCAAGCTGTTAGGGTGCCTTCTGTAAGGGACAGGTCTCCTTCTGTCCATTCTCACCAAATTTCTGTGTCAAGGAATGTCCCTCCCACCCACCCTGATGACAGATTGTTAGAAAGGGAGCTCAATAGATTGAAAGTGGAACAAACCAGACTGAAGCTCAAGAAGCAACAGCTGGATTTGGATAGACAGTCCTTAGAAGTAGAGAAGGAGAGACAGAAATTGGGTTTAGAAACCCATGGTGGCAGCAGCAGTATTCCCAATAGTCATCCTGCAAAAGAGCATGATTCTAGGAATCTGCACAAGATAGTTCCCCCTTATAAGGAGGGGGATGACATTAACAAGTGGTTTGCTGCACTTGAGAGGGCCTGTGTTGTACAGGATGTCCCTCAAAGGCAGTGGGCTGCTATCCTATGGCTATCATTTAGTGGAAAGGGTAGGGATAGGCTCCTTACTGTGAAAGAAAGTGATGCCAATAAGTTTACAGTTCTTAAGAATGCACTCCTGGATGGTTATGGCTTAACCACTGAACAATACAGGATAAAGTTCAGAGAGACCAAAAAGGAGTCTTCACAAGACTGGGTTGATTTCATTGACCATTCAGTGAAGGCCTTGGAGGGGTGGTTACATGGCAGTAACGTTACTGATTATGACAGCCTGTATAACTTGATCCTGACAGAGCATATTCTTAATAATTGTGTGTCTGATTTGTTGCACCAGTACTTGGTGGACTCTGATCTGACCTCTCCCCAAGAATTGGGAAAGAAGGCAGACAAATGGGTCAGAACAAGGGTGAACAGAAAAGTTCATACAGGGGGTGACAAAGATGGCAACAAGAAGAAGGATGGTATGTCTTCTGACAAGGGTGGGGACAAATCTAAAAATGAGTCTTCATCAGGCCCACAAAAACACTCTGGTGGGGGTGGTGGGCCCAAATCCTCTTTAAATCAAAACAAAGAAAAGAAACCATGGTGCTATTTATGTAAAATAAAAGGCCATTGGACAACAGATCCCAGTTGTACAAAGAAAAGCACCAAGCCTCCTACCACTACAACCCCTACTGCTACACCTAGTGTCCCTACTAATAGCAGTGGTGGTGGGAGCAAACCTACTAATAGCCAATCCAAGGGAGTAGCTGGGCTCACTTTTGGTAACTTAGTTGGGGTTGGTCTTGTTAGGGAGACCACAGAGGCTGTGTTAGTCTCTGAGGGGGCTATTGATTTAGCCACCTTAGTTGCTTGTCCCCTTAATATGGATAAGTACAAGCAGCTACCCCTAATAAATGGTGTTGAGGTTCAGGCCTACAGGGACACAGGTGCCAGTGTCACAATGGTGATAGAGAAACTGGTCCACCCTGAACAACGCCTACTTGGTCACCAGTACCAAGTAACCGATGCTCACAACAACACACTTAGCCACCCCATGGCTGTTGTAAATCTCAACTGGGGGGGGGGTTACTGGTCCAAAGAAAGTTGTGGTAGCCTCAGATTTACCTGTAGACTGTCTACTAGGAAATGATTTGGAGACATCAGCTTGGTCAGATGTGGAGTTGGAGGCCCATGCAGCAATGCTGGGCATTCCAGGGCATATTTTTGCTTTAACCAGGGCTCAGGCCAAAAAGCAAAACGGACAGGGTGACTTGGATCCTGGAACAATGGACCAAGTGCTCCCTAAAGCTAGGGCTAGTAGAAGTAAAGCACTTCCTACTATCCCTCCCTCTACAGTGGATTCTACGTCTGAGGAAGAAGAATTTCCACCCTGTGCAGAACCTACACCAGAGGAGCTGGAAGCAGACACTGCTGAGCTTTTGGGTGAAGGGGGGCCTGCCAGGTAGGAGCTGAGTGTGGCACATCATACCTGTCCCACACTAGAGGGTCTAAGACAGCAAGCTGTCAAACAAGCTAATGGGGATGTCAGTGACTCTCACAGAGTTTACTGGGAGGACAACCTCTTGTACACTGAAGCAAGGGCTCCTAAACCTGGAACTGCCAGGAGGTTAGTGATTCCTCAGGAGTACAGAAAGTTCCTCCTAACTCTAGCCCACGACATTCCCCTAGCTGGACATCTGGGACAAATGAAAACTTGGGACAGGCTTGTTCCCTTGTTTCATTGGCATAGAATGTCTGAGGACACAAAAGAGTTTTGTAAGTCCTGTGAAACCTGTCAAGCCAGTGGCAAGACAGGTGGCACCCCAAAGGCACCCCTTATTCCACTGCCTGTGGTTGGGGTTCCCTTTGAAAGGGTAGGGGTTGACATAGTTGGCCCCCTTGACCCTCCTACTGCTTCAGGCAATAGGTTTATCTTGGTGGTAGTGGACCACGCCACAAGATATCCTGAAGCAATTCCTTTAAGGACCACTACAGCACCTGCAGTGGCAAAGGCCCTCCTGGGAATATTTTCTAGGGTGGGCTTCCCAAAGGAAGTAGTATCAGACAGAGGAAGCAATTTCATGTCTGCTTACTTAAAGGCCATGTGGAAGGAGTGTGGTGTGACTTACAAGTTCACTACACCCTATCATCCACAAACAAATGGACTGGTGGAGAGATTTAACAAAACTCTCAAAGGCATGATTATGGGACTCCCTGAAAAACTCCGCAGGAGATGGGATATCCTTTTACCATGCCTCCTTTTTGCCTACAGGGAGGTACCCCAGAAAGGAGTGGGCTTCAGCCCCTTTGAACTCCTCTTTGGACACCCTGTTAGGGGTCCACTAACACTTGTCAAGGAGGGTTGGGAACAACCTTTAAAAGCTCCAAAGCAAGATATTGTGGATTATGTACTTGGCCCCAGATCAAGGATGGCTGAGTATATGAAAAAGGCCAGTAAAAACCTTCAGGCCAGCCAAGAGCTCCAGAAGCAATGGCATGATCAGAAGGCTGTTTTGGTTCAGTACCAACCAGGGCAGAAAGTGTGGGTCTTGGAGCCTGTGGCCCCAAGAGCACTCCAAGATAAATGGAGTGGACCCCACATAATTGTTGAAAAGAAGGGTGAAGTCACCTACTTAGTTGACTTAGGCACTGCCAGGAGTCCCCTTAGGGTGCTCCATGTCAATCGCCTGAAACCCTACTATGACAGGGCTGATCTCACCCTGCTCATGGCAACTGATGAGGGACAGGAAGAAGACAGTGATCCTCTACCTGATCTCTTCTCTTCCACAGAACAAGATGCTCTAGTGGAAGGTGTAGTTTTGGCTGATTGTCTTACTGCTGAGCAGAAAGACCATTGCATAAATCTCCTGGGTCAGTTTTCCGAACTCTTCTCTACTGTGCCAGGTACCACTTCTTGGTGTGAGCACACTATAGATACTGGAGACAGCTTGCCTGTCAAAAGTAAGATCTATAGGCAGCCTGACCATGTCAGAGACTGCATAAAGCAAGAGGTGCAGAAAATGTAAGAACTAGGAGTGGTTGAGCACTCTGAAAGTCCATGGGCTTCTCCTGTGGTACTTGTACCAAAACCACATTCCAAGGATGGAAAGAAAGAAATGCGGTTTTGTGTAGACTACAGAGGTCTCAACCAGGTAACCAAAACTGATGCTCACCCTATACCCAGGGCAGATGAGCTCATAGATACACTGGCATCTGCCAAGTATCTAAGCACTTTTGACTTGACTGCAGGGTATTGGCAGATCAAATTATCAGAAGATGCTAAACCTAAAACTGCATTTTCAACCATTGGAGGCCATTACCAATTCACAGTAATGCCTTTTGGATTGAAAAATGCACCTGCCACTTTTCAGAGGTTGGTGAACACAGTCCTGCAAGGGCTGGAAGCTTTTAGTGCAACATATCTGGACGATATAGCTGTCTTTAGCTCCAGTTGGGATGATCACCTGGTCCACCTATGGAAAGTTTTAGAGGCCCTGCAAAAGGCAGGCCTCACTATCAAGGCTTCAAAGTGCCAGATAGGGCAGGGAAAGGTGGTTTATCTGGGACACCTTGTTGGTGGGGAACAGATTGCACCACTGCAGGGGAAAATCCAAACTATTATAGATTCGGTTCCCCCTACTACTCAGACTCAGGTGAGAGCCTTCCTAGGCCTCACTGGGTATTACAGGAGGTTCATTAAGAACTATGGCTCCATTGCAGCCCCTCTTAATGACCTCACATCCAAAAAGATGCCTAAAAAGGTATTATGGACAGCAAACTGTCAGAAAGCTTTTGAGGAGCTGAAGCAGGCCATGTGCTCTGCACCTGTCCTGAAAAGCCCTTGTTACTCTAAAAAATTCTATGTCAGTACATATATCTTGTGTATATTTGCTATCCTCATACTGAGGGTACTCACTGAGATACTTTTGGCATATTGTCATAAAAATAAAGTACCTTTATTTTTAGTATATCTGTGTATTGTGTTTTCTTATGATATTGTGCATATGACACTAGTGGTACTGTAGGAGCTTCACTCGTCTCCTAGTTCAGCCTAAGCTGCTCTGCTAAGCTACTATTATCTATCAGCCTATGCTGCTAGACACCCTATACACTAATAAGGGATAACTGGGCCTGGTGCAAGGTGCAAGTACCCCTAGGTACTCACTACAAGCCAGTCCAGCCTCCTACATTCATCTCCCTACTGCCTTTTTTGGCCAAAGTGACAGAAAAACATGTTAATTCCATCTTTACTAGGTTTTTAGAAGTAAATCAGATTTTGGATAGCAGGCAAAATGGCTTTAGGCAAGGACACAGAACAGAGTCTTCCCTCCCTGCTGTCACAGAGCATGTACAAGGAACTCTATATGAGGGTACGGCCGCTGCCCTGATTTTGCTTGATTTAAGTGCAGCGTTTGACACTGTCACATAAACTCTCACTATATCACTCAATGGCCATTGGCATAGGAGGATCTGCTCTGGCCTGGTTTGCTTCGTTTCTTGCTGAGAGGTCCTTTCAGGTCACTGTTCCCCCATATAGTTCTCAAATTCATGTACTAAGCTTGACTTAGTTCAACATCTATATTCAACCTCTGTCACAGGTGGTGAAAGCATTGGGCCTCACGCTGGTGTCTTATCCAGATGACACCCAGCTTATGCTTTCTTTCTCCAACAATTATAGGTCTGACCTGCACTTATTTCGGAGAGGTATGCTTGCAGTGGCAGAGTGGATTGATCCCAACTGATTACATCTAAATAGAATCAAAAGAGAAATCATGGGATTAGGAACAGATCCCCTTTTTTTGGGACAACCACTGGTGCCCCCCTTCCCTTGGGTCTCCTCCATTACCCAAGACTACAGTCAAAAACCTTGGTGTATGGGTGGACAGTAACCTAACGTTTGAAGCACAGGCGAAAGCTGTGGCAGGTATGTGCTTTGGACTCTTGCTGAGGCTTAAACCCATTCTTGAATTTTTTGATCCTGGCTTCTGCCAGATTATTGTTCAGGCAGCAATTTTATTGCGACTGGACTATTGTAACATCTTATACCTAAGAGCTAGTAACTCAGTAACCAGTAGACTCCAGTGTGTCCAAAATGCTGCAGCCAAGCTGCTGTTTTCTCTTCCAAAGCTTTGTTCAGCTTCTGGTTTGCTTCATAAATTGCACTAGTTACCCGTGGAGAAGTGTGTGCAGATTAAAGCCGTGTGCACCGCTCATAAAATCTTATCCTTCCAGGGGGTGCCTATTTTAGTGAGTATGTTGACCCCATACCAACCTTCCTGACCTTTGCAGTTAGCCAATCTTAAGTTGATCATTGTTTCTCTGTGTAAGAGTACGAGCGAGTGGTCGCTTGCTCCTTGCCCCTTTTGCAGTTGGTCTCTTGGGTTGTGTCGTTTTGGGATTAGACTGGGAAGCCCTATTGTCAGGGCAGCTATACACTTTATAAAACTGATAACATAACATAACATTAAGACTGGGTCACCCTGCAAGTATAATCAACTTCTTCATCTTCTTGCTTCATGATCTCCATTGGCTCTTCACCGAAGCCAGAATTAGATTTGAAATCTGCTGCCTCATATGTTGAGTTATACATGTAAAAACCCCTTCCTACCTAGCGGATTTCTTGACATTTCTGGATATTTTGGTGGTCTCAGAAGTCACAAAACCCTTCTACTTGAATGTCACAAATTCAAAATCTATACAGCACAGAAGCAGGTCTTCTCTGGTGCGGCTACTGTGGCGTTTGAGACTTTACATCCAAACTCCTGATCCCAGGCTCCATCTTCTGTAAATAGGTAAAAGCTCGCGCATCAAGACAATTTCTAGGTTACAGGTAAGGTCGTATGGGATACCTGGACTCCATATGAAACATGCATTACAAAATGAAAGCTCAAAACATTGTTACATTTCAAAAACTGTCATTCTCCAGCTCCATATAATCCCTGACACGGTTCATTTGCTTGAATGTAAAGTGTGCATCAGTAGTTTCAGGTGAAATTGATATACCTTACTCAAGATAGATTCTAATTATCTATAGGCCTTGAAATATGAAATACAGCCTGCTTGAACGCAGACGAGAGCACTTAAAAGGCTTCAGATTAAATGTCTTTCTTACTTTTTGCAGCGAATGGCCTAGCACTTGCTAGGTTAAAAAATCTGGTCCCATTTTCACTAACTACGTTTGTAATTCATTAGCAATTAATGATCTACTTGAAAGTGCAGTTGCTGAAGAGTACATTTTAGACTGTGTAATGCTTTTGAGGAACAACCAAAATTGCCCGCTCTGTGAAACAGTAAAATTATTTTATATTCAGCAATAAGGAAAAACTGCCAGCAAACAGGCCATATACGAAGAGCATAGAGAAATTGTAAACATTTCTCGAAGGACTAAATACATATTTTTTATTGTAAATGGTGTAGTGTTCACTGATTTCTGTTGATACATAGCTGCTTGAAATACTCCAAGAAACATTAGAAACTAAAATATAAAAAATAGTGATCAAACATAGTTTATTTTGAGAGCATCCGAAAGGGGATAGTGTCCCTTTCTTCAAGAACAATTGTTATTGGTTTAATTGCACAACCAATGTTTCAGCCTGGAAGCATAAGGTTTAGAGTCATTATCAAAACAAAGAGGTAGCCTTCCACCTGTGTGGAAAAATAGCTGGCCTCCAAGAACCAGGTTATGAGGAAGTAGGGAAATCCTAATCAATACCTGTTCTGCAAAAGCATCATACAGCCTAGCTACAGATACTGTACTTTCCAGCAGAATTAGTGGTTGCTGGTTAATTACAAATTCAGTTTGTAAACATGAATCTTCTTAACCTATTGTTTTCAATAGAAATGCATAGCATATTCGCCAAGAATTCGACAAGGATGTCAGGGCCTGCATATGTTCCGAATGCCACAGACCGGACCTTCCTGGCAAGGTCACAGAAATCCCAGTAAACCCCACCCTCGTAACCTATCTGAAGAAATAATCTAAAGACCCAAAAAAGGGTCTTGATCGTGCCTGGCTCAGCTGTCAAGACAAGTTAATGGTCGTCTCACGCCCACTTACTAAAATTCTTGCACTAGGCTACCATGCCAAAAAGTCAGCAATGCCCAGAGATTCGGAGCTCTTAGTTAGCTAAGCCCAAAGGACTATATGCCGACTCACCAATGTGACCTGCACCATTCCCTGTGAGTGGCACCAATCCATTCTACTCAAAATCAACCCGTAGCTCACTTAGCTCACGTCGTCTGATTCAGGGCTGATAGCTCAAGGCCTTTTGTTTAGGATCCCATTTTTGAAGGAGCTGTCAAAGTTTGTTGCAACTTACAATAATTTACCTAAGACACAAGGATCTTATGAAAGTGTTCCGACCACTTTTTGGCAGGGCCGTAAGCTTCAGGGGGTGAGCATTCAGCCATAGTTACCACCACAGCCCACAACGGGACTTCTACCAACGAGGTAGAGGAGGAAATCAAGAATCCTCTTACAATTCCACCTTCTACCCCTCCCATCCCGGGCCAGCAGCAACTGTTTCAGAAAGGCACAATACAGAGGATTGCAAGGATCTTTCTAGGAAGCTTGTTCCACAGGCGAGGATTATTCCACTTTCAGAGGTTTTGCTGGGGGGCAGGAGCAGCTTATTGCTATGCAACTGGCAGAGATTAACACAAGACCAGTGGGTTCTCAAATTCATACAGGGATACAAGTTAGAGTTTTATAGCACCCCTGTCCAACCCTCTTTCCCTCCCATGATGTATTTTTCCCAACAAGAGCACCATTTCATCTCCTCATTGATACAAACTCTACCAGAGAAAGGTGCTGTAAAAGTGTCATCCCCCCATGTGAATGGGTTTCTCAGTTGCATATTTTTCGTTGAAAAGTAAGTAAGCAAATTATTGACATTTGTATAGAACACAGAAATGCTAAAGCGTCTTAGAACTAACATCCAAGTGCTTGGTTAAAAATGGGGGACCTACTTAGTGTTAGAGACAAATTGCGTTGTCTTTAAAGACTTTCTAAAAAGAGGTCTATTCGTTTGAGATCTCATTGAGAAAGACACAGAGTTCCTGAGCTTGCATGCCAAGTAGGAAAGCTTCTGCCACCTCACTTAGCCTTCATTATTTTAAGCTTGATTACTAGATTGGCAGCCGATGATCTTAAGACACATCTAGAAACATGCCATGAAAAGGTCTTCGAAAATAATGAGGGCCAGCTCCATATAGTGCTTTGTGTACCATACACAAAGCTTGAAATGTTACCCTTTCAACAACAGGCAGCTAGTGAAGATCTCAAATGCTTTTTTGAAATGGGACGGAATTTGAGAATTTTTAAAAGCAGATGAGCTGTTGCACTCTGCAAAGATTGTAACTTTGATTGAAGATGTTTATGAATTCCTAAATAAAGTGCATTTTTTTTTTTTTTATCTTGGATAAAACCAAGACAACCCCTACTATATTCTTTAATGTCAAAAAGAATACATGGAAAAAAACGACTGAAGTGTTTTTAATAGCAAGAAGATGTAATATAATTAATTTGTTCAGAAAAACAGAGTTGACCATTAAATGAGATCCCATGATTTTTCACTTTCCTTACTAAGGATGAAAGAGGACCTAGATTAATAGGCCACCACAAATCATTCCAAAAGGAGATATCATTCCCAAATAGTATCATGCCTGTGTTCTCGGAATTTAACTTAAGACAATTTTTTTGCATCCAGATTGCAATATTTGCCAAGCAATTACTGAATTCAATCAACATCCAATGTAATTGATACGACAATCTGCTTATTGTTGGTGTAGGATATTACAGAAAAGAAGGGAGGCAGGTCACACTTCGTATTGAACGTGAAAGACTAAAATTGTTGGATAGTCTACTGTCATTTCAAGATGGAGGGAATCCATCGTTTGAGAGCTATCCTCCAAGAAGGAGACTGGATGGTTAGGTTAGTTTTAAAAGACGCCTACTTAATCGTCCCTATTTTTCCTTCTCATCAATGGTTTCTTCAATTCCTCTCACAGGGCCATTGTTACAAATTTAGAGTCCTCCCTTTTGGCCTCTCCTCTGCCCCATGGCGCTTCACAAAGATCATGAGGCCTTTTGTAGAGTCTCTTCAGGCCAGGGGTGTTCAGATGATCATCTATCTAGACAATATCATTATCATGGCCCAGTGTCCTCAGTTGGCCCTAACCCATTTACAGTGGACGATTCTCTTCCTTCAGAATCTGAGTGTCATCATAAATGTTACGAAATCAATCTTAATTCCCTCCCAACACCTGGAATTCCTGTATTTTCATTTAGACTCCCATCTGTCTCAACCAGTCTTGGAACCCCAAAAAGTCCGGAACATCAAGAAAGAGTTGAGGTCAGCTTTGGGCAATCAGACTGTATCCTTGAGGTCGATAGCTTGTCTAGTGGGACTGTTGGCATCATCAATCCACGCCATTGTTCCAGAACCCCTCCACTACCGCGCTCTTCAACTACTCAAAATTCAACATCTCTTCAAGGGTCTCAGCTACTTGGAACAGAGGAAGCCAGAATGGAAATGTCTTGCTGGTTAGACCGCATGAAAGCCTGGAAAGGCAGGCAATATTTGGATCGACTCCAGAGATCCTTACAGAGTACGATGCCAGCCGATGGGGTTGAGGGGCACGTGTGGTCCATTCTCCACGGAGGGTAGCTGGTCCAAAGCGGAACTGGATATCCATATCAACTGTTTAGAACTTCTAGCATTTTTTTTGCGATTTGGAGTCTCTCTCCGGAGAAGACTGATTGTTGCATTCTCCTTCATGTGGACAATATTTCCACAGTCTGATATGTAAAACACATTGGGTGGGAACAAATCTTGCCTGCTGGCAGAGAGAGCCAAGGATTTTCAGCACTTTTGTCTTTAACAATGAATATCAGTAATGGCAGAGTATCTCCCCGGCCAGTATAACACAACTGCAGATTGGCACTCTCGCCATCTACTTCACTTCAGAAACTGACTTCAACCAAAAGTCTTCCATACACTTCACCGATCTTAGATGCCATGCTCAGTGGATCTTTTTTTCATCTCGCCTCAGTCATCAGCTTCTGATTTTTTTCAGTTAGAGTTCGGATACAAAAGCCCAAGCCACAGATGTGTTTCTTCAGGACTGGTTCTCCTTCCTGAGTAATACCATGATGATTCCTAGGGTATTAGTACAGTTGAGATGCCAGGGGGCAGAGCTGATCTTAGTGACTCTACATTGAAGAGCGCAAGCTTGGTTTCCAATGGTCCTGGATCTGGTCTGTGCCAGCCCGGTTCTGATAATTTTCTGATGGAACCACCTCCTGGATCCATTTGGCCTACCACATCTCCAGATCCTGTTGGAACACCTCTCTGTGTTGGTTTGGAGAGTTTACGGAAAAGATGGAGTCTCCCAGACCTTTCGCAAGAGCCTAATGCTTTCATTGGTCAAGCCTGGTCTTCAGGAACACACAAGAGGTATGTTTCAGCATGAAGGTGCTGGTGTAATTGGTGCCATGAACAGAGTGCAGATCCAATTTGAGCACACTGTAGTTTGGTCGTACATTTTCTGTCTTAACTGGCCTCCGTTGTCATCATATTTTAACAATTTTAGGTCAGCTGTTTCGGCAGGTCATTTGCCAATTGATCGTAAACCTGTTGGCGAACATTCCGTGGTGTGCAGGTTATTGAGAGGTATTTGGATGGTGAAACCTCCTCAGCCAAAATATTCTGATTTGTGGGATGTTAAAGTTGTCCTGATGTTCTTGGAATCTTGTCCAGACAATAAATACCTATCAAGGAAAAAATTGTCAGCCAAATTAACCATGTTCTTATGTCTGATTTCATGTAAGTGAGTGTCTGACATGTGTGCTATAGATTTGGCAGAGAGACCTGAAGGTGTTGCCTTTTCTGTTTCTAAATGGACAAAATGTAATTCCAGGTCATTATCTTATCCAGTTTTTCCAGATAACTCTAAACTTTAATGTGTGAAGGCTTACAAGGTGAGTACCGCTGAGCTTCGTATGGATTAGAGAGGTCAGTTGCCTTTTAGACCGGTGGCATCTGCCACTTTAGCTAGATGGATGTGTTAGTTTGTGACTGAGACTGGTATTGATACCTCTGTTTTTGGTGCCCACTTCGCTAGATCAGTGATGGTTTTAAAATCATTTACTTTGGACAATATCTTAAGGGCGGCCGATTGGTCATCAGAGTCCACATTTAAGTGATTTTACCACAGACTGATTGTGGATGTTGCTTCTGTGGTGGTGGCTCAGCTTTAAACAAGCATAATCAGAGCCTCTGGTCCTATTCCTGACATAGAATAAAACATTTTCTAGCATTCGCAACAAGAATTGTCAATTCTATTAAGGACGTGGAGGCGAGGATAGTCGCACTCGCTTATTTACATTCATGTGTATATGAGTAAATTGTATGAGATATATATATATTTCCCAACATAATGTACATGATTATGTCATGACATTTCCTTTATATGGACCAGTGATTACAGCTTTGGTATTTTACTTCTTTTATTATTAAACAAGGACAAGTGATTCCCAGATCTTCGAGTCAGGCTCCTGTTGAGCCAGTTGTGCTTTTTACAGTAGATTATTGTTCCTGTCGTTATAGGGTCTCAGACTGTTTAACTGTTTTGATAAGATTGGAGCAAAGAAAGAGGAAGCTGTGTTATAGCTTGAAGGTCATATAGGGCTGTGGGCTCTATGGTTGGTATAGCTGACTATACAAGTGGTCATGGGAAATTTAGAGTTTTGAAAAGTTTTTTGACAAGACAAATTGTTAGATTTGTCAGGTCCATTGAAGAAAATCCTAGACCTAGCTATCCAATCTAAAGAAACTAACACCCCTCTGGATCCAGAAGTTGTGCTTGAATGGGCGCAGCAGGCTATCTGTCTTTTGGGCAATGCCAACTGCACCATGTCGACGGAACACAGGTGCTCCTTCTAAATACGCCTAGATCCCAAATTGGCAGAGTTAGCAACTAACAAGGCTGGTTCCTTAGCCAATGGTATGCTGTTTGATGACAAGTTTGTCAAGGATTTGGGCAAATATGTTGCGACTTTCACAGCTTTGGATAAAGCTCAATCCAATATCAAGAAAGTATTCAACAATGTTCTTATTGCCTGTGCCGGGCGCTTCAGAGGACGAGCACCAGGCCGTAGATTCCAGGCTTCCAGATTTGCTTCTCAAAGGAGCAGAGGAGGTTCCTCCGATTATCAGACCTTTATCCCCAATAGTTAGAGGACGTGCCGTTCCTCCAGAGGGTATCATGGAGGTGGTTCCACTCAAGACAGCAATACCCCAGGTAAGGATCATTCCTTTCTTGGAAGTAATTTCGGGGGTCAGGGTGCAGCTGTTTCTCCTGGCATGGCAAAGTATTACTCAAGATCCATGGGCGTTACAAACGGTCCAGGGTTTCCACCTAGAGTTTTACGCTTCTCCGGTTCAGAGGCTTCTTCCTCCTCCACTTTTTTCCCTTGCAGACTGCGCAATTATCAAAGAGGAAATTTTTGTGCTAATACAGAAAGGGGCAGTGGTACAGACTACACCTCATCCTCACAGGTTCGTAAGCACGATTTTCTCAGCGCAAAAGAAGGGAGGCGGTTCCCGCTTAGTATTACATTTCAAACATTTCAATTCATGGGTTGTATAGAGCCATTTCAAGATGGAGGGAATACACCTTCTCTGAAATATGTTAAGAGACGGAGATTGGATGGTATGGTTGCACCTCAAAGATGCATACCTTTCAGTACCGGTTTTCGCTCCCCACAGACGTTTTCTTCAATTCCAATAGGGGTCCCATTGGTTTGAATTGAACGCTCTTCCCTTCGGGCTGTCCTCAGCTCCTTGGTGTTTCACCAAACTTCTTCGACCGGTGGTCCAATTTTTGAGGGAACGAGATTTGAGACTTATCATATACCACAACGACATTCTAATTATGGCTCAGGACAAAGACACGATCCTTTGTCATCTCAATTGGACAGTCCACTTGTTACAAGATCTTGGGTTTGTCATTGATTCCCGAGAAATCCAGCATGGTGCCAGCACAGACTATCGAGTTCTCATGTTTTCAGATAGACTCTGTCAAAGCCCTGTTATTCCTTTCTTGAAGCAAACTGGATTTGATCAAGAAGGAGTTGAGGATAGCCTTTGCCTCTCCGACTATATCATTGAGGACATTGGCATGCCTAGTCGGCCTTCTTTCGTCGTCAATTAAAGCAATTTTTTCTGCTGCATTACAGGGCCCTTTAGAGGCTAAAGATTCTACATCTTCAGAAGGGTATTTAGTATTTAGAGTTGGTTCCGCTCACAGAGGAAGCCAAGACTGAAATATCTTGGTGGCTCTCCCACATGGATGCCTGGAACGGTAGGGCGATACTTACCTCCAGTCCAGACGTGCTAATAGAGTCGGATGCCATTCGGTGGGGCTGGGGGGCTCGTTGCGGCTCAGTTGAAACAGGGGGTCGTTGATCCCCGGAGGAATTGAATTATCACATAAATTGTCTGGAACTCTTAGCGGGGGCGTTTGCAATCAGATTACTTTCCCCTTGCAGAGTCCATTGTTGCATCCTCCTTTGGATGGACAATGTTTCCATGGTCAGGTATGTCAATTGCCAAGAAGGGACCAGATCTCGTCTATTAGCAGAGATCGCAAAGGATTTTTGACATTATTGTCTGCATCACCAGGTTTCGGTGATAGCGGAGTACATTCCGGGTCATTCCAATACGATGGCAGATTGGAATTCGCACTTCCTGCGGGATGGCAGCAACTGGAAGCTGAAACCGCAGATTTTCCATTCTCTTCAACAAACAAGTTCCGTGCTACTTCAGCTGGAGGCTAGATCCTCAGTCGATAGGGACAGATGCATTCCTTCAACCGTGGCTAGGGGATCTTCTTTATGCGTTTCCCGACTTTGCTATAATACCGGGTGTCCTGGATCCCGTGGGGTCAGAGATGAATGTCATAGGATTTTCTGTCCGACTTGGCTTCACAAGGTTTGGCTTACAGGACAATTAATAATTGTCGTTCTGCTCTTTCGGCTAGTCATTCTCATATTCAGGGTAGACTGGTAGGGGAACACCCTTTAATTTGTAAATTATTATAAAATAATTTGTATTGTCCTTCGTTTTCTTAGAAGTTTGCCTTCTAATGAGGACCTGTCTTGTAAGCAATTGTCAGCGAAACTGACAATGATACTATGTTTACTCTCTTGTAGAAGAGTTTCTGATGTCTAAGCTTTGGACTTATCAGGTAGAGTGTTTACTCCTAAAGGAGTATCTTTTTCCATTACCAGACATACTAAGACTTCATCAAAGTGTATTTCTTATCCGTCTTTTCCACATAATAAAAAACTATGGGCCAGATGGATCAATTGAGCAACACAGAGAATGGATGATGGACAGAAGATTACAAATTACTTGTGCTGACTCTGCCACAGTTCCCCTGGAGGGGAACGTGCGCCACTACTCGGCATGTCCATCTGAGTTCCAGTGTGGCTTGTGTCCAACCTAAGGCTCCAGCAGACCTGTCGGACCTGTCGGAGCCCCCGCGAAGTGCCTTCAGGCCCCGTGCAGTACACCAACACATCAGCCAGTTGCGGGCGGTGTGTTTTCCAGCAACAACGCTCGAGAAACCCAGGCTCCATTAGCCTGGAAAGGCTCAGCTCTGCACTGGCAGCCCCCCACAGGGAGAAACGAGAACTAACAGGTGAATGAACACTGCATTCGTGGGGGGGTAAAGCTCTCTCAGGACATTTTTCACAGCCTTCCTTAATGAGTGGAAGTAGATGTTATTTCATGGTCCGCAGGTCGCGCCAAGAACTTTCCCTCATCGGGCAGGAGCCCTTTAAATCTCACGTAGCGTGCCCGCTGATCGGGTCGCGCCAAGAACTTTCCCTCATCGGGCAGGAGCCCTTTAAATCTCACGTAGCGCGCCCGCTGCTCGGGTCGCGCCAAGAACTTTCCCTCATCGGGCAGGAGCCCTTTAAATCTCACGTAGCGCGCCCGTTGCTCGGGTCGCGCCAAGAACTTTCCCTCATCGGGCAGAAGCCCTTTAAATCTCACGTGACGCGCCCGCTGCTCGGCTCGCGCCAATAATCTCACGTAGCGCGCCCGATGCTCGGGTCGCGCCAAGAACTTTCCCTCATCGGGCAGGAGCCCTTTAAATCTCACATAGCGCGCCCGCTGCTCGGGTCGCGCCAAGAACTTTCCCTCATCGGGCAGGAGCCCTTTAAATCTCACGTAGCGCGCCCGCTGCTCGGGTCGCGCCAAGAACTTTCCCTCATCGGGCAGGAGCCCTTTAAATCTCACGTAGCGCGCCCGCTGCTCGGGTCGCGCCAAGAACTTTCCCTCATCGGGCAGGAGCCCTTTAAATCTCACGTAGCGCGCCCGGGCAAAGCCCGGGCCAAGGGCGGGCACATCCTGCACCCGTCAGCGGCTGACAGAGGCTGGGCTGGGCTGGGCCACCCCCCTGACATCTACCACCCAAGTAGGCCCTATTGTACTTAGCCCCATTTGCTATTGCCAACTCTGTGACCTCAGTAAGCTGCTCTACTAAATCTGACACCTTATAGATCAACCTTGCACCAACATCAACACCAGATGGGCAAAAGGAAAGCAATAGAGGCTGGGGCCGTGGTCGTGCTAAAAGCCAAGCGAAAAAGGCATAAGCATGCAGCTAGCAACTGCGTCATGGATAGAATCGACTCTCTCCTGGGCAAATGCAATGGAATATTAACTAGCCCCCAGGGAAATAATTCTATTGAAACTGGGGGGAAGCCCACATCAATTAACAGGAAGGATGGTCCCATGAAAATCGCTGAGATTTTCGTGAAACGTGGACCACAAGTCACTGACACTACAGGGCAGGGCGAGAGTAGGAACGTTATCACCCATACCGCCCCTTCTCTAGTAGAAGACCTACCACTGGCCACCAACGATTCCATCCTGCTCAGTAACCGTTTTAATCCCTTAATCAACATCCCTGAATCACACAACATCAACCCAGGCACCCTGGCAGATGGGCCAGCAGCCACAAATATGCATTTTCCTCACGTAACCCCACAGCATATTGAATGCATACAAGTTCTAAAGAAGGAAGTTACAGAACTCAAGCATATGGTTAACTCCTTAATTGCAATAGTAAAACAGCTAACTCACGCAAATAATACGGCCACCACAAACCTTGTCCAAATCCCAACCCTATCAGGCATCATAACAAACCCGCCCAACTTCTCAGCTTCTAGCCATGTCGGCCCCCTCCCCATCGGAGATAAGACCACGAACTCTTACCAGACACCCTTTTTCCACAATTCAGGCATAGGAAATCCACTAGACATCCATCATAAAACCCCCAAACCCATGAGCAACACTGCCTCAAAATACTCTGCACAACCTGCCACCGATCGGCCCCATTCAGGTAATATAGTTCTAATGGTTAACGTTCCCAAGTTAACCACACTGACACGCAAGGAAGGGGCAGACTCTATAAAAAACAAGGCAATCCATTGGATTCGCCATGTTAGAGGCTGCCGATCCATAATACACGAGGACCTAATTAATGTAGTACGACGGCCAGACCCGGGAACTCACTTTGACATCCTAAAACTGACACTCAAGGACGGGACCATGGTGAACAACCTGGTGGCCCTAGATGCAAGAACAAGCCCACCAGCACACTCACGCATCCAGTTTAAATACCCCAGGCCACCTACGCACCACGAGGAGTGCTTGAGTTACCACCCAGCAGAAAATGTATCCACTCTTGGTAAAAATTATTGACTCACAGCCTCACCTAAAATCCACGCAGGCAAACATTGCAACTTTCTAACATCCATCACCCCCAGATCTACCTTTTACCCCACCACTGTTTGTCCATGTATTCTCTCCCCTACCCATCACACTAAGACCACTGCCAGTCCACTGAGCAATCATGACAACGATGCACCTTTCATCTTGCAGGCGCATTGCCCACCAAACCAAGTGCTGCTGGCTAGGCCTGCAAGCACTCCCCGGATCAGGACCAGGTCAGTTCCAACAGAGGAACATCACCAACCACCCCAGGCCCCACGGGTAAACATTGGTATCAACCCACTTCTGCTCACTCAACCACATCTGCCAGACCAACCCCCGACAGCCAACCATACAAACCCCAGGCATTTAGACAGGATAGTTCAGCCACTGACTGGGATACGACTTGTTTCATGGAACGTGGCAGGTCAGAAATCTATTCTTCCCCTTCCATCCTTCTCCTCCTTTATTGACGAACATGACATATGTCTCCTCCAAGAGACATGGTCACTCGACCCAGTTTTTCGAACAGGCTGTACAAACTTCCACATCCCCGCTGTGGCCAGCACGAGAGGCAGGCCCTCAGGGGGTCTGACCATCTGGAGCAAAACATCACTTAGCTGCCATATATCACAGCTACCTACCGACTCTCCCGACCTGTTAGGCCTTCGTCTATCCTTTGGGCCTGACTCTGTGGTGAACATCTTTAATATCTACACTCGAGGGGTCGGGGGGGTCAAGTCTCCAAAACCCTCTGCGCCCTCGTAGCCCTCTTACAAAACAATCCCCGCCATCACAAAACCATTGTGGCTGGGGACTTCAACGTCACATTCGAACCCCTTGACTGGGACGATCTCAGGTCCACTAACGAAGAGGATCAAGCCTGGTCCATCCCCGCCCTGTCAATCCCACCCATCAAGAGATGGACACAGGTCGCTATCCAGGTCAAATCACTGACCATGGAGTTCGGGCTCAGGGCATTAAATGGCAGAACCAAATCAGATACCAATGGCAGTCACACATTCAACAAAACCAATCACACCAGCAGAATCGACTATTGTCTATTCGATATAAGACTATGGCCTCTAGTCATCGACATGACAATCGTTGAAAGGACTGAAAGTGATCACAACCCTCTCTCTGTCCACACATTAGCTCTAGGTAATCTCCCATCCACGTCTAACCCCCCAGCAGTAGCACCCGAGGGTATTAGCCTGGCCAACAATAAACAACACTTAAAATGGGACAAGGTCGTGGCTCGGCCCGCACTCATCAACGCTGCCAATAACACTCTAAAATCCACACTAATGGGCCTAGAGGCAGGTCCTGCAATTCCCCACCAGGAAATAAGCCTAATTCACACCTCCTGCTTTAGGGATATCGCAGCCCACTTCTCAGTACCCCCAGCCCACGATGACAAACGACCCATAGGTAGGCACCGCTGGTTCAACAAAACGTGTTGGTCCCTAAACAAGCGCTTAGTTCAAGCCATTAAATCCAAGGACCCCACCGCCATCCGCGTAGCTAGGAAGTCCTATAAATCTGCAATACGCATAGCCAAGCGTGACCAAGATAATAAATGGTGGACAGCACTCAGTGACGCTGTGCGCGAGAGGAACCATAGTCTGTTCTGGTCCCTGGCAGCGCGAGGCCCAGAAACCAGTGGTTTGGACATCACAACCAATATTGCCCCGAAAGACTGGGTAGTTCACTTTAGTAGCCTGTACTCCCCAGTTCATGATAGCCCCATCCCTGTTTGCACGGGCCTCCACCTAAATCACTCATCAGCACCCGCCACCGCAGCGCCCCTGTTGTTTTCCCAAAGTGACATAACCTATTCTCTAAGCACCTTAAAATGCGGCAGGGCTCCTGGATCAGACTGCGTCCCAGCAGACCTGTTCTCAACAGACCTAGCATCCTGGTCAAGATACCTCACCATTATAGCTAACGCAATAGCCTCTGGGGCGCCAATTCCAGAGTCCTGGAAAGCGGCTATTGTTATTCCAATCTTTAAAAAGGGCGACAGATCACTTCCTTGCAACTATAGACCTATTAGCCTAATTGACTGTGTCCAAAAAGTCTTCTGCCACTGCCTCCTAGGAAAGATCGAAGAATAGATGACTGAACGCGATATCCTTAGCCCCCTCCAAGCCGGTTTCCGGAAGAAAATTTCCACCACTGATCAAGCCCTCAGATTCCTATTATTATATTGGAAAACAGTGTTCATTGGTAAAGGCAGCCTTTACGTAGCTTTTGTGGACCTCAAATCTGCTTTTGACCTAGTACCTCGCAACAAACTTTGGGACACTCTCTTTCGGATGGGAATCCTGGAGCACATTCTTGCCATTCTGATTTGACTCCACGAGGACAACTATGCACAAGTCAGGTGGGGCAACAAGGGCCAATTAACTGATAGAATCCACGTTTCCCGGGGTGTGCGGCAAGGGTGCGTACTTGCCCCGACCCTCTTTTCCCTGTATATCAATGAAATCGTTCCCTCCCTCCTCAGACTGCAGGCTGACGCACCTTCACTTGGCACACAAAAAATCCCAGTCTTACTCTTTGCCGATGACACTCTTCTGATATCCAAGACCCCTAGTGGTCTAAGGAAACTCCTTGCGTGCTTCGAACATTTCTGCTCATCACAGGGACTCGAAATCAACGCCTCGAAAACAAAACTAATGACCCTCAACCCCCACAGATCTTTTAAAGGGAAGTTTACTTTAGAGGGCTCCACACTTGAGAAGGTGGGCATTTTCAGCTACCTGGGCATAACATTCACTGACAACATGTCTTGGAAACCACACATAGGGAAACAAGCCCTAAAACTAAAACAAACAACAGGGGTACTACTAAAAAAGTTTCACCTCTCACACACAAAACCAATTCGCCCAGCATTACAGTTATACGAAGCCCAGGCCGTTTCCTCAGCGCTTTACGGAGCTGAACTATGGGGCTATACCAAAACCCAAGACTTAACCACCGCTGAAAACAACTTCCTAAGAAACCTTGTGTCCCTTCCGCTAAGCACCCCACTGTTCCCCCTTTTCAAGGATCTCGCTATCAAACGCATTGGACACAAAGCCCGCCTGCGACCTCTGCTGTACTGGCGGCGTCTCTGGACCACTCCGGAGCTCGACACCTTCACTGAAGCTCTACAGGTCGTCCCGTGCTTCCCATGCCACTGGATTCAAGCTAGCCTCGCTGATGAGGGGTGAAACCCCGAAACCGGTCCCAGGATGTTTGTGTCCAGGGAAGACCTGGCCTAGCAGTTCGGGCTGGACTGTTCCCATGGGGAACAGGGTCAAGACTGATTTGCATATGGCTGGGTCCAAACTGGAATGGCATGGGCAGCAAAAAAACGATGGATTAAACCCAGATCTGTGACTGGGGGTGAATGTTTGACAATGTTCAGCATTCCGTCCATCACTTGTTGTTTTTGCATTTGTCGCCCTAAGTGGGAAGGGTATGCCCAGACGTGGGTCCCGTGCTTCCCATGCCACTGGATTCAAGCTAGCCTGGCTGATGAGGGGTGAAACCCCGAAACCGGTCCCAGGATGTTTGTTTCCAGTCCAGGGAAGACCTGGCCTAGCAGTTCGGGCTGGACTGTTCCCATGGGGAACAGGGTCAAGACTGATTTGCATATGGCTGGGTCCAAACTGGAATGGCATGGGCAGCAAAAAAACGATGGATTAAACCCAGATCTGTGACTGGGGGTGAATGTTTGACAATGTTCAGCATTCCGTCCATCACTTGTTGTTTTTGCATTTGTCGCCCTAAGTGGGAAGGGTATGCCCAGACGTGGGTCCCGTGCTTCCCATGCCACTGGATTCAAGCTAGCCTAGCTGATGAGGGGTGAAACTCCGAAACCGGTCCCAGGATGTTTGTTTCCAGTCCAGGGAAGACCTGGCCTAGCAGTTCGGGCTGGACTGTTCCCATGGGGAACAGGGTCAAGACTGATTTGCATATGGCTGGGTCCAAACTGGAATGGCATGGGCAGCAACAAAACGATGGATTAAACCCAGATCTGTGACTGGGGGTGAATGTTTGACAATGTTCAGCATTCCGTCCATCACTTGTTGTTTTTGCATTTGTCGCCCTAAGTGGGAAGGGTATGCCCAGACGTGGGTCCCGTGCTTCCCATGCCACTGGATTCAAGCTAGCCTGGCTGATGAGGGGTGAAACCCCGAAACCGGTCCCAGGATGTTTGTTTCCAGTCCAGGGAAGACCTGGCCTAGCAGTTCGGGCTGGACTGTTCCCATGGGGAACAGGGTCAAGACTGATTTGCATATGGCTGGGTCCAAACTGGAATGGCATGGGCAGCAAAAAAACGATGGATTAAACCCAGATCTGTGACTGGGGGTGAATGTTTGACAATGTTCAGCATTCCGTCCATCACTTGTTGTTTTGCGAAACCCCGAAACCGGTCCCAGGATGTTTGTTTCCAGTCCAGGGAAGACCTGGCCTAGCAGTTCGGGCTGGACTGTTCCCATGGGGAACAGGGTCAAGACTGATTTGCATATGGCTGGGTCCAAACTGGAATGGCATGGGCAGCAAAAAAACGATGGATTAAACCCAGATCTGTGACTGGGGGTGAATGTTTGACAATGTTCAGCATTCCGTCCATCACTTGTTGTTTTTGCATTTGTCGCCCTAAGTGGGAAGGGTATGCCCAGACGTGGGTCCCGTGCTTCCCATGCCACTGGATTCAAGCTAGCCTGGCTGATGAGGGGTGAAACCCCGAAACCGGTCCCAGGATGTTTGTTTCCAGTCCAGGGAAGACCTGGCCTAGCAGTTCGGGCTGGACTGTTCCCATGGGGAACAGGGTCAAGACTGATTTGCATATGGCTGGGTCCAAACTGGAATGGCATGGGCAGCAAAAAAACGATGGATTAAACCCAGATCTGTGACTGGGGGTGAATGTTTGACAATGTTCAGCATTCCGTCCATCACTTGTTGTTTTTGCATTTGTCGCCCTAAGTGGGAAGGGTATGCCCAGACGTGGGTCCTGTGCTTCCCATGCCACTGGATTCAAGCTAGCCTGGCTGATGAGGGGTGAAACCCCGAAACCGGTCCCAGGATGTTTGTTTCCAGTCCAGGGAAGACCTGGCCTAGCAGTTCGGGCTGGACTGTTCCCATGGGGAACAGGGTCAAGACTGATTTGCATATGGCTGGGTCCAAACTGGAATGGCATGGGCAGCAAAAAAACGATGGATTAAACCCAGATCTGTGACTGGGGGTGAATGTTTGACAATGTTCAGCATTCCGTCCATCATTTGTTGTTTTTGCATTTGTCGCCCTAAGTGGGAAGGGTATGCCCAGACGTGGGTCCTGTGCTTCCCATGCCACTGGATTCAAGCTAGCCTGGCTGATGAGGGGTGAAACCCCGAAACCGGTCCCAGGATGTTTGTTTCCAGTCCAGGGAAGACCTGGCCTAGCAGTTCGGGCTGGACTGTTCCCATGGGGAACAGGGTCAAGACTGATTTGCATATGGCTGGGTCCAAACTGGAATGGCATGGGCAGCAAAAAAACGATGGATTAAACCCAGATCTGTGACTGGGGGTGAATGTTTGACAATGTTCAGCATTCCGTCCATCACTTGTTGTTTTGCGAAACCCCGAAACCGGTCCCAGGATGTTTGTTTCCAGTCCAGGGAAGACCTGGCCTAGCAGTTCGGGCTGGACTGTTCCCATGGGGAACAGGGTCAAGACTGATTTGCATATGGCTGGGTCCAAACTGGAATGGCATGGGCAGCAAAAAAACGATGGATTAAACCCAGATCTGTGACTGGGGGTGAATGTTTGACAATGTTCAGCATTCCGTCCATCACTTGTTGTTTTTGCATTTGTCGCCCTAAGTGGGAAGGGTATGCCCAGACGTGGGTCCCGTGCTTCCCATGCCACTGGATTCAAGCTAGCCTGGCTGATGAGGGGTGAAACCCCGAAACCGGTCCCAGGATGTTTGTTTCCAGTCCAGGGAAGACCTGGCCTAGCAGTTCGGGCTGGACTGTTCCCATGGGGAACAGGGTCAAGACTGATTTGCATATGGCTGGGTCCAAACTGGAATGGCATGGGCAGCAAAAAAACGATGGATTAAACCCAGATCTGTGACTGGGGGTGAATGTTTGACAATGTTCAGCATTCCGTCCATCACTTGTTGTTTTTGCATTTGTCGCCCTAAGTGGGAAGGGTATGCCCAGACGTGGGTCCTGTGCTTCCCATGCCACTGGATTCAAGCTAGCCTGGCTGATGAGGGGTGAAACCCCGAAACCGGTCCCAGGATGTTTGTTTCCAGTCCAGGGAAGACCTGGCCTAGCAGTTCGGGCTGGACTGTTCCCATGGGGAACAGGGTCAAGACTGATTTGCATATGGCTGGGTCCAAACTGGAATGGCATGGGCAGCAAAAAAACAATGGATTAAACCCAGATCTGTGACTGGGGGTGAATGTTTGACAATGTTCAGCATTCTGTCCATCACTGTTGTTTTTGCATTTGTCGCCCTAAGTGGGAAGGGTATGCCCAGACGTGGGTCCCGTGCTTCCCATGACACTGGATTCAAGCTAGCCTGGCTGATGAGGGGTGAAACCCCGAAACCGGTCCCAGGATGTTTGTTTCCAGTCCAGGGAAGACCTGGCCTAGCAGTTCGGGCTGGACTGTTCCCATGGGGAACAGGGTCAAGACTGATTTGCATATGGCTGGGTCCAAACTGGAATGGCATGGGCAGCAAAAAAACGATGGATTAAACCCAGATCTGTGACTGGGGGTGAATGTTTGACAATGTTCAGCATTCCGTCCATCACTTGTTGTTTTTGCATTTGTCGCCCTAAGTGGGAAGGGTATGCCCAGACGTGGGTCCTGTGCTTCCCATGCCACTGGATTCAAGCTAGCCTGGCTGATGAGGGGTGAAACCCCGAAACCGGTCCCAGGATGTTTGTTTCCAGTCCAGGGAAGACCTGGCCTAGCAGTTCGGGCTGGACTGTTCCCATGGGGAACAGGGTCAAGACTGATTTGCATATGGCTGGGTCCAAACTGGAATGGCATGGGCAGCAAAAAAACGATGGATTAAACCCAGATCTGTGACTGGGGGTGAATGTTTGACAATGTTCAGCATTCCGTCCATCACTTGTTGTTTTTGCATTTGTCGCCCTAAGTGGGAAGGGTATGCCCAGACGTGGGTCCCGTGCTTCCCATGCCACTGGATTCAAGCTAGCCTGGCTGATGAGGGGTGAAACCCCGAAACCGGTCCCAGGATGTTTGTTTCCAGTCCAGGGAAGACCTGGCCTAGCAGTTCGGGCTGGACTGTTCCCATGGGGAACAGGGTCAAGACTGATTTGCATATGGCTGGGTCCAAACTGGAATGGCATGGGCAGCAAAAAAACGATGGATTAAACCCAGATCTGTGACTGGGGGTGAATGTTTGACAATGTTCAGCATTCCATCCATCACTTGTTGTTTTTGCATTTGTCGCCCTAAGTGGGAAGGGTATGCCCAGACGTGGGTCCCGTGCTTCCCATGCCACTGGATTCAAGCTAGCCTGGCTGATGAGGGGTGAAACCCCGAAACCGGTCCCAGGATGTTTGTTTCCAGTCCAGGGAAGACCTGGCCTAGCAGTTCGGGCTGGACTGTTCCCATGGGGAACAGGGTCAAGACTGATTTGCATATGGCTGGGTCCAAACTGGAATGGCATGGGCAGCAAAAAAACGATGGATTAAACCCAGATCTGTGACTGGGGGTGAATGTTTGACAATGTTCAGCATTCCGTCCATCACTTGTTGTTTTTGCATTCGTCCTAAAAGCTGACCATCTTCACAGAATCCCCTGGCTACGATGCATCAAGGGCTCACTGTACTCACTTGGGCTCGATGATCTCTGGAACTCACCAACCACGTCAGTCTTCCCCTCGAAAAGCGAACTAAAGAAACTATACTGGCAAATGGCAAATTACGAAGACACAAGGGCTGCACTCCACACTACACTATCTTGTGACTTTGTCAACCTAAAAGAGTCATGCAAGTACGAAGCTTTTTGGGACCTAATCACAGCCCCAAGGGAAAGGAAACTGTACTTCCAGCTCCGCATTGGAATACTCCCATTAAGACTTCTCACCAGTAGCTGGTCACACAATGAATCAACTGTATGCCCAGCTTGCAAAGCCCCTGTCGAGAATCTCCCTCACGTCCTTTTTGCCTGCCCCGCGTACACCGTCCCCGTAGGAAATGGCTGGCCCCGGCATGCAGACTACTGGGAGTCCGCAGCTCTGCGCTAGCCCTCCGAATCCTCAGATCAGACCCTAGTCCAACGCTAGTGATCGCCGTCGCCAAATTCCTCGGAGCTAGTTGGCTTGTTAGAGGGAAAACCCTTCTGGATAAAGACTCCAACTAAGACTGTCCCATCGTCCTGTGCAGCGCATTTTATTCCATTTGTATTCCATTTTATTCCATTTTTATTCCACTTTTTTCCATTTTCTCTTATCTTTTACCCCCTTTTATCATTATATTTACTTGTAATTATCATTATGTGTATTTATTTGTATTTATTACTGCTTGCGCTTTTTTGACTCCTGTAGCCGCAATAAAGCTCCTTTGAATGAATGTATCAAGAAAGGGCTTTGCGAATCGCAAATATCGATTTTTAAGAAATCGCTATTTCCGAGTCGCAATATGCCATGTATCACTATTGCGATTCGGAATTAGCTATTTCTTAAAATTAGCTATTTGTGTTTTTTGAGGCCCAAATACTGAATCGCAATTTGCGGGAACCTAAATTGCGATTCAGTAATTGAAAATCGCAAATTGCGAGAATGCACACCTGGAGGAGCCTGATGACATCACAAGCAGGAAGTGAGTCATCCCAGGCAGTTTGCAGGTGCCACACCCAAAGGAGCACTCTGAGAGAGACAGCCCAGCCACAGTGAGCAACTCTGTGAAGAAGGCAGGACTGCAGAACCACCATGGACACCTCTGCACAGGGAAAGGAGAAGGGAGATAGGAAAAGGAAACTAAAGTTTAGTGAGCAAGAACTGGAGATGCTCACAGAGGAGGTGGTGAGGAGCCATGACCGTTTGTTTGGTAAAAGCTCATTTCAGGTGCCTGAGAGTGAAAAGGGCAGACTCTGGGCAGACATTCAGACCAATATCTGCGCTGTTGGAGTTGTGCAGCGCTCCGTGGAGGAGATAAAAAAGAGGTGGTACGACCCGCGTTCCCGTGCCAAGGAGATGGTGGCAAGATGACTGCAGGAGGCAAGGAGCACAGGAGGCGGCCCACCCACAGAGACACCCTCCACCCCGATGGAAGACCTAGTGGAGTCAACACTCCTCCCAGAAGCAGTCAGTGGGGTCACTGACATCGACACATCCGGCACACCAAGCATCAGTAAAGGTAAGTGTAATATTGAAATGTAACCTCATATGTGTATGTATAAATGCCCCTTAGGAATTAGCAAGTAGGGCAAAGCATTGTGAGAAGTAGTCCATTCCACATCTTAGAAGCAGCACAACAATGCCTTATGGGAGTGGTAGTCCACAACCCAGAGCTGAAAGTAGCACATAGAATGTAATTAGGCAGAGCGACACCCAGAAGAACACAACACCCACAACATTGTGATGAGAAGTAACTGTACTATTACCATTGTGTAACCTTTGGTGATACATACATAACGGACATGCTGCACATTGTCATTGCAGGTGGCCCAGGCCCAGCAGCTTCTGCAAGTGCCGTTGTGGGGGATACTGAAACCCACCCTGCATCTGACTCAAACACCAGCGAGTCGCAGAATATAGCACCCATCCGACGCAGGGCTAGGGCTGTACCGCTACCCGAACTTAGCCAGGACTCTGATGACCTGCAGGATGACGCCCACACACCTTCCCCAAGTGGCAGATGCACTGGTATGCAGGAGTCCCAGCCCCAGCATAGCACAACACCCCGCAGGAGGCCTACGTATGCAGGCGCACAGGCTTTTGAAGCAGGTGAGGGACCATCAGTGTTCGGTGGCCTGGAATCTGCTATGTTGAAGCAGCAGCGCCTGCAAAACAAGAAAATCTCTGCTTTACAAAGGCAGATGCAGGCACACAATTCAAATATGGGGGGGGGCTCCATTGGCAGTTGGAGTGCCTCAATTCGAACCTCACTAAATTGCATGAGGGACAGATCCAAGCATCAGAGAACACCAGGGAGCTGACAAGTGCAGTGAGGGAACTGTGTACTGAGCTGCGCCACAACAGAGTTAGCCACCGCAGGCAGGAGAGACGTTTTACGGGGATGTTTGGTGGTTTTTGTCGCTCTGTCAATCGTCTTGCAAATTCAACAGCCCTCATATCGCGGCGTGCTGTGGCCGCACAGGTGGAGGCAGCGCACAGCAGTAGGGATGTGTCACAAGGACTGGTGCAGATCACAAATGTGCTTGACAATATGCAGAGTAACCGCTCCACCACACCCAGTGAACTGGGACTGGGGGACACTGAGGACACATCTAGCCTCAGCAGCGTAGCTGTGCCTACAACTGATGCTAGGCATCGCAGTGCCAGGCACAGTACTGCCACTGAGTCAGAAAGCAGAGGTGCCAGTGAGGCGACTGCGCACTCGAGTGGCTTGCGTGGCCGTAGGAAATTAGAGTAATGGCCACAGGGGACTGTTCATCTTTTTGTCACACAGTAAACTATGAATGAATAGTGAAATACTGTTATCTGCTTTTGTTTTTAGTTTAATTTACTTATTTTTGCTGCTAGTGAAACTGATGATACCTGACATTAAGATAATAAATTTACTTACTACAAGTACAAATGTCAGTGGAGTTGTGTTGTTCATACTTACATCTGAAATGGTTGTGCGTGATGTCAGCACACCTTTGCCTGCCCTCTGCTGCACTGGTCCTGTCTGCTGGCTTTAGGGGTGGTATTGGATCATCATCCTCATCAGATTCAGAATCAGATATTTCCACAGGTATGCCCTTGGTGGTTGCTATGTTGTGCAAGATTGCACAAGCAGCCACTATTCTACATGTTGTCTCTGGGCTGTACTGTAGTGCCCCTACACTTTTGTGGAGGCACCAGAAGTGACTCTTCAGCAGCCCAAAGGTGCGCTCCACCACATTGCGGGTTGCCCTGTGTGCTGCATTGTATCTCCGTTCCGCAGGTATTGTAGGATTGAGGTAGGGTGTCATCATGTAGGTGCGCACTGTGTAGGCACTGTCTCCTGGAAGGAACAGAGGGTATGATGAGTAGCTGAGCCATCTGACGTCACCACACCATCAATGCGCCACTGTATAGAGGGTCAATACCTAGTAGATATCCTTCTCCAAACTCTCCAGCCAGCAGTCTTGTGTGAATCCCGCTGTGGTGAAAGATGTATGAATCATGTGTGCTCCCTGGGTACCTGGCCACGAGATCAGTTATGATATAGGAGGCATTGCATATCACCTGTATATTCATGGAATGTTGGTATTTACGGTTGCGGTACACATACTCTGTGGCTGATGGTGGACAGATTGCAACATGCGTCCCATCTATGGCACCTAGGACGTGGGGGAACTGTGCTATCTGGTAGAAATCAATTTTTGTCTGCTGTATTTCCTGTGGGGTGTGGGGGAATCGGATGTACTGGTGTATTCTGCTCAGCATGGCGTTGATAAATGCATTGAAAAATCTAGAGAGGGCACTCTGTGATACCCCTCCAGCTGCTGCTATGACCCCTTGATAGCTCCCTGAGGCAAGTAGGTGGAGGGAGCGTAATACCTGCACATGGGTGGGGATGCTATTTGTCCTATGTGTTGTGCGCGACAGTATGGGTTGTAGCTCAGCTATCAGGTCAAGTATCATGGCTGAGTTCATCTTGTACTTCTCAAAAATGTCCTCCTCAGTCTGGTCAAAAAGGGTTATGCGCACTCTGAAAATGCGCTCCTGTCTCCTCCTCCCTCTCCTCAAACCTGCCAAGATCCTCATTCTCCTCACCATGACGTAGAGTGCAGCCATTGTGGAAAAGAGGCTGAGGCATTCTGGGCCTCTTTATATAGGTTGCACCTGGTTACCACCTAGTTTCACTTAGTGGTATTTTGCATGTGCAAAATGCCATTCTGCGAAAAATCTCAATTTGCGATTTTTTGGTGCATCGAATTGCGAATTGGTTTTGCGTGTCGTATTTTGCGTCTTACAATTTCTGACTTGAAATACCGAATCGCTTATTGCGATTCGGTATTTAATGTTGCAAATTGCGAGATGCAAAATGCGACACGCAAAACCAGGTCGCAACGCTAAAAATCGCAATTTTTACGCTTCCTTATTTTTGGTCTGCAAATGCCTTTCATGTATCGCAGACCACGTTTTTGCATTTGCAAACGGCCAAATTTAGCGATCCGCACCGTTTGCGAATCCAAAAACGTTTGATACACCTGGCCCTATGTGTTGTTCAATGTATAAAAGCTTATGAGGATTGTACACGTGAATTTAGACAGGATGTTTCTGGTCAATTGTAAATTTCCTTGCAGAAGCCTTTCGTCCAGTCACTGCAGCAATTTTGGCTCATTGGGTCAAATGGTTATTGGCAGAAGCAGGTATAGATGTAAACATCTTTGGAGCTCATTCTGTCAGAGGTGCTATGGCTTCTAAAGCTTTTTCAAAGGGAGTTAGATTAGAAGTTATTATGGCAGCAGCAGACTAGTCAAATGAGTCTACTTTCAGAGTATTTTATCACAAATCTATTGTTGATGTGGTATCTGATGTAGTAAATAGACTTTAAACTAGCATAATCCGAAGCCTCCGGTCCTGCCATAGAATAAAAATGTTTCTAGCTATTGCGTCAAGAATTTTAGATTCTATTAAGGACACGGAGGCAAGGATTATCCCACCCTTTGTAAATATCTGCTATACATGCTTTGTATAATATATCTGTTATTTATCAAATATGAATGTTAATAGTTGATGAAAGTACCCATCCAATGTATATTTGTGGATATTAGTTTTTGCTTTTCTTCTTCTGCAGGGGCGAAAAATACTGCTTCTTGAATTCTTCGGTTATGTTGTTGAATCAAGTGGACGTTCTGTTTTTGGATGAAGTAGCTGGAAGGAAAAGTTGGGCCGGTTGCCATGTTCCAAGAGGGCATTCAGTGGACCAGTGTTCTGCAAGTTCTTTACTGACTCTTAATTTTGTTGGTTTTCGCAAAGAAAGAGGAAGGAGTATAGTGTGTATGCTATTTATATTATCAGTGAAGAACCATGATTGGATGGCTGAGTGTTC